>NC_142028.1:54945083-55545576 GCF_982192425.1 Myodes glareolus | reverse complement strand
TGGGTGTGGTGAGTGTCTTTGTATGGTGAGTGTCTAAGTGTGTGTGAGTGGGTGTGGTGAGTGTCTATGTGTGGTGAGTGTCTAAGTGTGAGTAAGTGGGTGTGATTGAGTGTCTATGTGTGGTAAGTGTCTAAGTGTGAGTGAGTGGGTGTGGTGTCTATGTGTGAGTGAGTAGGTATGTAAGTGTCTAAATGTGTGTGAGTGTCTAAGTGTGGGTGAGTGGGTGTGGCTGAGTATCTATGTACTCATTCACATTACTTCTGGCACTCACTGAAGTGAGTTGCTAGTGGCAAAAGGAGGTTTGGCTTTCTAAGGTCATAGCCAAGTGAAGAAGTCTCTGAAAACAAAGTCAGTATATTACAGTAACACAATAGCCATAGGCGGATTCCTCCCAAATTCCAAGGGATAACGTTTTTATTCTTGGTCCACTGGTTTCTCAGCTAACCACACCAGTTTTATACATTTACACATGGAATCAGAGTAGATTACATCTAATATTCAGGAAGGAAAAATATTATAACATTTTATTCCAACTGACCTGCCCAAACACATCCACTCTGACACTAAGTAAAGCAGACATGCTAGTTTGAAACAACTCTCCAGCTACTGCTGAAAGGACACAAATCACACATCTGCAGCACCACAGAACCTGAGACATGTCTGCATCACATGACACTGGTCAAGACTGTGATCTCCACATCAGATAGGTCTGTCAGAGCCCAGCTCCCTTCCTCAATCACCCTCAGTTCCCAGTTTTTAATCTTCCCTAAATGACACCCACACCCCATCGTCTGTTCCAATAAATTCTGTTAGGAACTTGCAAGGTGCAGACTTTATTTCAACCAACTCACTCCTGCTCCTTTCAATAATCTAATAGTGCTTAACAATTTAGGGTACATTTGAGTTTGATGAGATTTACCAGATAGCAATAGACTGCTTGCGGCTTCTTTATAGCCACAGTTTTGAGCAACCTGGCTAACTCAATCTCACAGGCTCACCTGTCATACTGGAAGCTGAAGCAATGATTTGGAGGGGAGTAACCTTTGCTGGAGAAATTCCTGAGATCACCTTTCTGACATTTTGAACATTATCTCTGCAGAATGCGAGTTGGTGTCAGGGAAGTCTGCAGTCCACTATTTGTGTTGAGAAATACATTTGTTGTGTGTTTGGAAAGACATTTTGCTGTTGTTGATGAATCCAACATTACTACAACGTAAAACTCACTTTTAAGTTTGAGAGATTTTTCTTAAGCAAAATTACAATCTGTAGAATTACATTTCACTGCATTCACTCCCCCAATGTATTTCACATAAAATGTCTTAGCTATACAAGAAAACCCCATAAACTATCTATTCTTGTGAAGTGATAGGAGAAAACTACCTCGATCATGTGTGTGTGTGTGTGTGTGTGTGTGTGTAGCACATGTGTGAGGGGATGTGTGTGCATGCTTGCTAAGTATACATGCAAAAGCCAGAGAAGAATTTCAGGTATCTTTCTCTATTGTATGCCACCTTATTCCCTTGCAGCTGTGTCCTCACACGGACCCGGGCTGGAAACTTCAGGCGCCCTCCACACACAGCACTGGCGTTCTGGCCACGACTCCTTACACGGGTGCAGGGGATCGCACTCAAGTCTGTGCAGGAAGCACTCTCCCTCGCTGAGCCATCCCCCTGGAAAAGCCTTGCCTTTATCCAAATGTGTTTTCAGTATCAGAGAACTACGGGATGGATCTGCAGTGCAGAACGCCTACCATGCACTGTCCTCCAGGGAACTGTGGGAAGAAAAGCTGCCGCTCATCTGATAGGCCAGTGTGAGGATCAGGGACTCAGAAAAGCATCTGCAGACAGAAGCGCCTGGCAAAGCCGACAATCTGATACCTCATAGTAAGCAGCGAGGAAATGCAGCTTTAATCAAACTGCACCGTTATAAAGCTGAGGGAGTTAAAGGACCTAAGAAATACCAAGAACATCTAATCCAGGTGAAACTTACTTCGGGAGCTTTGGTGAAACTGTGGAACACTATCACATTTCAACACGTGGTCCAAAGTAAAAAAGAATGAGCTGCAGATAAGCCATGCTGTGCCTGCTTGGATGTCATGGTGACAGAGAGAATGAAAACATAAGCAGGCTTCACAGTCTGGGCACAGCTTGCTACCTTGAAACTCACTGTGAAACACAACTATCACTGTGGTCATGTTGGGAGGCAGCCTGTGTCATTCAGGGAAGTGAAGGCTTCCCCATGACAGCGGGTTCACTCCCCCCACACAGTACCTGATAAAGTGAGTCTGCTCTTTATGTTCTCTTCCAGGTGTCCATCAGCCTTCCTGCTTCACCACAGCTTGATGCTGCGAGAGAGCCCTCACAAGACACTGGAACATGCTCTTAGACTTCCTGGCCTCCAGAACTAGGCGAAATAAGGCACAGTTTCTTCATTATAAATTACGAAGTATCAGGTATTTCCTTATAATAACAGAATATGGCCTAAGGGATAAAGCTGAAGACCTGTTGAATCATCTTCATCCAGCCACAAATTAGGAGACAACCTGTTCCTTTCCTAAGTGAAAAAAGAGTATCATCTATTGCAGAATATTCGCTCGCACTGTAAAGATATGTCTCTAAGATGTCTTCTGATTGGCTTAATAAAGAGCTAAATGGTCAACAGCAAGGCAGGAGAGAATAGGCAGGAATTCCAAGAAGAAAGAGAAAAACTGGGAGGAAGAACCTAGGTGCAGACTTGGAGCAAGTTGGATATGATATAGTAAAAGACAACCGAGCCATGTGGGAGACCAGCAGATCCCCAGAGCTCCATAGTCAACCAGCCTACCAAAAATTGTAGTTTCAAGTTAAGTCAGAAACCCTGTCTTGTGGCAGTAAGGCAGACCACAGAGAAGATACCCTAGAAGATGCTCCAGTCTCCACCTGTACCCTCCAGGTACATGTACCCAGATGTATTCAACACACACACAAACACACACACACACGGAAAGAAGGCCCATCTGATGATATTCAGTTATCTCCAAACTAATTCTTATCTGGCTGATGTAGGAGGATCATCTGTCTATGTGTTACTTTCATTGGTTAATAAAGAAACTGCCTTGGCTTTTGATAGGACAGCAGCTTAGATAGGCGGAGTAGACAGAACAGAATGCTGGGAAGAAGGCAATGAGGCAGACGTCATGGCTCTCTTCTCTGAAATGGACGTGGGTTAGAATCTTCCTGGTAAGCCATGACCTCGTGGTGATATACAGATTATTAGAAATGGGTTAATTAAGATGTGAGAGTTCTAGCCAATAAGAGGCAAGAACTAATGGGCCAGGCAATGTTTAAAAAAATAAATTTGTGTGTTGTTATTTCGGGGCATAAGCTAGCCAGCTGGCCGGGAGCCGGGCGCAGCCGCTGCTCCTTCGACACCTGGCATCTACTTTGAACCCCATGGAACTAGACCCTCCTTTGGGAAATGCCATACTCTGCAAAAATGCAAGTATGCACACACAGAGGGAACTGGCACTAACTCTGGAATAAAAAGGCCTTTGTGTATCCATGTCTCAGGCTTTTCTTCTCATCTGGTCACACTTCCTGGATGCAGTGCACTAGAACACAGGCAGGCCTTGGCAGTAATGACAATATAGCAGCATCTCAGTTTTAGGTGCTCACTGCCCAGTGGAAAATTACTTTCTCCTTTGTTACCAGACTTCCCATATTGTCTGCCAACATGGGGCACCACATGGAGGCTAAGAAGCTGGTGACAGAGGTGGCATCTGTGGAGCCCCAGCTCTGAAGGACCCCACACCAAGTCCCAGAGTTCTTGGAGAAGCTCACCCGCTCCTCGTCCAGGAGCAGCAGCCACTGTATGAAGTCACAGCCTGTTTCAGGATCCTACCACTTTGGTTTTCCTTAAACTACATATTTCTGTGATCTACTCTTTGTGTTAAATTTTCTCCAGAGCAATAACTCATATGGCGTCTACATTTCTAAGTGGGCTCAGGGGACAATGGCAGAAATGGATAGGAAAGCGTGGCTATAGTTAAACCTATACTTTCTTTCCATTTCATACATTTTTTTACTTATAACCACACTTTAATATTTATGGGGTTTAGAACATCAGCTTTTTGGGACAAATATAATTGTTTTGTTTGTTGCCCAGGACTGAGCAGCTGCAGCACTGATCACACACACAGCAGTACTCTGTTTCACTCAATAAAGGCATGTGTGAAGGACATGTAGACAAAGGTGGGACAGCACCCAAATTTCCTCACTACTATAACATCTGACAAAACAAAAGGAGGTAGGACCCATTCTGCTCCATTTCTGAGGTGTTCGTCTAGAGTGAAAGGGTAGGTATGGAACAGCATACACAGCCAGTCACATCATCGGTCAGAAGGCCAAGAAACCATGGAGACATGGGTTTGACAGGGGAGGAATTCACTTAATGCTGCCTGGCTCTCCCCATATCCTACCACATTCCACCCTGAACCCATGGGATAGGGCATCCCACCTTTAGAGTCTTCTACTCTAGGCTAATACTCTCTGGGAAGGCTCTCAAAGACAGGCAGAGGTGTGCTCCACAATCTCCCAGGTTCCTCTTAAGCCAATCACACTGAGGATCAAGATTAACACTTACAGTATATACTGATAAGTTATATGGGGTAATTAGATGATGGACTAGAAGGACTTGGCATGCTAAACAATCATAGAAGACACCAAATTCCCACCAGAGAGAAAGGAGCTTAGCTGGCAAGGCTTCTTAATATGTAGCTATATAAAACATCACCAGTCAGTTACCTCCCCCCCCACAGCCCTGAGAATGGTCAGCCTCAGTTTCTTTTACAGTGTTCCATCAACAAGAGTTGGGATGTACCTCTTAATCAATTCTTCTAAGCCCTGTATCAGCCAGTGTTTGTTATAGCACAATCAGAGCTGCCTGTTCACAACTGTGTGTGGTTGTTCTCCATTACTGCTGCAGAGCTGCCAGGTCAATACTGTGTGTGTGGCTGTTCTCTCATCACTGCTGCAGAGCTGAGTAATGTCAACAGAGATGCCTGTCACAAGCATAAAGTATCTATATAGGTCCTTTAACTTTGCAGATCTCCAGGGATATATTACATAAAGTGATAAATGGAAACCCTTGAGAGTCCATGGGACCAAACAGCTGCTAGTGCTCATGAGCATGGAACAGCAAAGTCCCATGAGTACACTCTACTCACAGTACAAGCATCTCTACATCACAGGACGAGCATCTCTACCTCACAGGACAAGCATCTCCACCTCACAGGACAAGTATTCTCTACTCACAGGACAAGCATCTCTACCTCACAGGACAAGCATCTCTACCTCACAGGACGAGCATCTCTACCTCACAGGACGAGCATTCTCTACTCACAGGACAAGCATCTCTACCTCACAGGACAAGCATCTCTACCTCACAGGACGAGCATTCTCTACTCACAGGACAAGCATCTCTACTCACAGGACGAGCATCTCTACTCACAGGACGAGCATCTCTACTCACAGGATGAGCATCTCTACCTCTCAGGATGAGCATCTCTACCTCACAGGACGAGCATCTCTTCCTCACAGGATGAGCATTCTCTACTCACAGGACGAGCATCTCTACTCACAGGATGAGCATCTCTACCTCTCAGGATGAGCATCTCTACCTCTCAGGATGAGCATCTCTACCTCACAGGGCGAGCATTCTCCACTCACAGGACGAGCATTCTCTACTCACAGGACAAGCATTCTCTACTCACAGCATGAGCATCTCTACCTCTCAGGATGAGCATCTCTACCTCACAGGACGAGCATTCTCCACTCACAGGACGAGCATTCTCTACTCACAGGACAAGCATTCTCTACTCACAGGATGAGCATCTCTACCTCTCAGGACGAGCATCTCTACCTCTCAGGATGAGCATCTCTACCTCACAGGACGAGCATTCTCTACTCACAGGACGAGCATCTCTACTCACAGGACGAGCATCTCTACTCACAGGACAAGCATTCTCTACTCACAGCATGAGCATCTCTACCTCTCAGGATGAGCATCTCTACCTCTCAGGATGAGCATCTCTACCTCACAGGACGAGCATTCTCCACTCACAGGACGAGCATTCTCTACTCACAGGACAAGCATTCTCTACTCACAGGATGAGCATCTCTACCTCTCAGGACAAGCATCTCTACCTCTCAGGATGAGCATCTCTACCTCACAGGACAAGAATTCTCTACTCACAGTATAAGCAGCTCTACCTCACAGTACAAGCAGCTCTACCTCACAGTACAACCATTCTCTACCTCACAGTACAAGTAAAGGCAGACAAGCAATTGGCCTCCTCAAGAAGGGATACAAAAATTTTTGTTTCATTAAAACAAACAAGCTCATAGATTGTGACCAGGATCCAATTTTTACCAAAAAAAAAAAAAAGCGCGTTTTATGTCAACTTGACACAAACTAGTCATTTGAGAGGGAATCTTAATGAAGAAAACACCTCCATAAGACTGGCCTTGTAGCCAACTCTGTAGAGCACTTTCATGACTAGTGATTGAGGTGGAAAGGCCCCAACTACCCTAGGCCCTTGGTGGGCAGGTAGTGGATGGTATAAGAGCACAGGCTCAGCAAGCCATAACAAACAAATCAGTAAGCAGTCCGCCTCCATGGCCTCTGCTTCAGATCCTGCCTCCAAATTCCTGTCCTGATGTCCTGTGGTGATGACCTGTAATGTGAAACTTTAAGCTGAAATAAACCCCTTCCTCCTCAAGCTCCCCATGGTCATAGTGTTTTATCACAGCAATAGATAACCTAACTAAGGTACTAATTGTCTTTACTAGCATTAACAACCAACTAGATGCAGTCCAGTGTCATCTTCAATTGAGGAACGGTCTAGATCAGACTAACCTGTGGACATGTCTATAAAGGACTGCCTTGACTATGAATTTATGCAGGAGGATGCAGCCCATTGTGTCATGTTATGGAATATTCCTCTAAACTCTGTGAAGATATGTCACTGTCATTTCTTTAATAAAAAGCTAAATGGCCACTTACTTAGGTTTATTCTTAACAAGCTCTCACAACTAAAATAGCCCATATTTATATTAATCTATGTTGATCCACGTGTCTTCTATCTTGATCCCAAGTTGTGTATCCAACTCATTTCGTATCTGTCTGGCTTCTCTGTCCTTCTTCCCATATCATCTCTGCCTGGTAAATCCTGCACCCAACATCTGGTCACATAATACACATAAGACCCAAGAAAGCTAAAAATGGGTTCTAAACACACACACACACACACACACACACACACACACACACACAAAATGATGCACCTTCCTAGTCTCATTTCTCTCATGATGGTCCTGGTAAAGGGACACATTTCCTGGGAGCTGCCTGCATGTTTGAGCAGTCAGCGCATCATGAGCTAATCTGCATGATGAGCTTAAGGTTTGGCTCAGGCAGATAGAAGAGATAACAGATAAGCAGTAAAGCAGGTTAAAAAAAAAAAAACTCTGAACAGCTCAGAACAGGTTACAGTGTTTTTAAAAATGTGTGTAGGCTTTAAAAAGTGAGTATAGATAGCCATAGGTAAACAATGTTTGTAAATAATAACAAAAAAATAAGCTGTAGATGATGATACAGGCCTTTAATCCCAGCACACGGGAGGCAAAGGCAGGCAGATTTCTGTGAGTTCGAGGCCAGCCTGGTCTACAAGAGCTAGTTCCAGGACAGGCTCCAAAGCTACAGAGAAACTGTCTTGGAAAAAAAAAAAGAAAGAAAGAAAAGACATGTAAAGATGAGAAATACACAGTGTTTGGATCCTGTATGGTGTTGCATTGACTTTAAATTTTTTGATTGTTGATGAGCAAACAATAGCTGCTGAGCGATATTGGATTTAAAAAACTACCAAATTAAACCAACCTATATATGTTCTAAATGCCTCAACTTAAAAATGTAAGCGAAAAAGTATGATACACTGGGGAAGAGGTTATGGAAACAAAAGGCTTTGAATTCGTTCAAGGTTGATAGAGATAAAATTTGATCAGGGAAGACCCCTGAAAATCCTGGTGACAGGCATAAAGAAATAAACCTAAAAGAACAACAATATGGGTGACATATGTTATACTTGTTCAAACATAAAATAAAAGATCATCTTTGGCTGGCTTGTGTACAATGCATACTCAAAACTTCTGTAGATATGAATATTACCTTTGAAACTGTACATTTTCAGAGCAAGGAGAGCAAACACCAATGGAAACAGGTGGTCCAGGAGGTCCAGCCTCACAGACTACTCCAGCAAAACTTCAGATAAGCTGTATTTCCCATCATACTCAAAGTAAACAACAGTTAGCCCTCTCAGGACTTGATCATTACCCTAATTTTCTCAGGGTCCCCCAAATATGCCAACATCCAGACAATAGGAAACAGTCTAGAGAATACAATGCTCACATTCTCAAGAGATGGGGTGGGTGATTTTTGGTCATTCAAGGGATTATATATACATTTGTCATCATGTAGGGGGGGTGGTTACAAGTTGTTATTGGTTATGGTCAAAAAAGAACAGAATAAAAGGGTAAACCACCACTTGTCTCAAATAATTTATATTATATGGATTTGATACAAATTTAAGGTTTCTTTTGCTATACTGTATATGTTTCTACTCTTGATTAAGGTATTTTTGTATACCAATACAAATTTTAGGTTATTTTTGTTGGAACACACTGTATGTATGTTTCTATTCTTGTTTAAGGTACTATATTTATGCAGCTCATTTAACAATATAATGTAAACAACAAGTCCTTGAAAGTCATTATAACTATCTAGAATAATAAAGAAATGCAGGTTAATAGTCACCTATAAACAATCAAACTTGTAGTCATGTTAGTTATGTTTTCAAGGCCAAACAAAGGTATATTTTAGTTAGACTGGTGATCTTCAAATATTTCAAAGGCCTACAGAATATGACATCAAAAATGTTTTAATAATATAGGACTCTTCATGACAGTGACACACCTCTGTTCCTGGCAGCACCAATCTGCTTCATAAAATGATGATAGGCATTGAAGAACCTCCATATGGATTTGCTTTCTTTGTGGCAAAAGCTAGCCATTTGGGCAAGAAACTGCCCTGGCCTCGACTGCTGACAGTACGCTATCCAAACTGGACAAGCAGAACATAAAAAAGTAACTGCACAACTCTGTCAAATCAAGGTAGGACAATCCTTCAAAAATTTCCTGCTTCACAGAAAAGTCTGTCAGATATTCTAGGCATATTGTAGGCCAAAGATGGATGCCCCAACATTTCAGAGGAACCTTGGGTGACTGTCCAGGCAGCCAGATGTCAGTCATTTCTATAGGTTTGGAAGTGGCTTGCATCGCACTTCCTGTTTACTGATATAATAGTATATTCTTCTGAGGTCTGTGATAGACTTAATGACTAGATAGTTATAGTTTTTCTTAGCTATGATACAGCTAGGTACAGAACTTCAGATTTCCCAAGACGGGATAAGTAATAGAGTACTTTCTCTATAATTAAAAAATAAAATTAGACTAAACATTGTAAATGTAATTCTTACCTGATAATTGTTCTTATTGTGTATAATTTTAATATGTTAGAGTTAAAGCCTTTCTTTTTTATTTAGAAAAAAGGGGGGAAATGTTGTGGAATATTCCTTTACACTGTGTGAAGATATAACACTGTGACTGATTTAATATAAAGCTAAACAGTCAATAACTTAGCAGGATTTTCAGGGCAAAGAAAATGCTGGGATGAAAAAGGGCAGTGAGGTCAAATAGCTATGGAATGAATCAGATACACAAAATGAGATAAAAAATATCCAAGTGGTAGAACACAGATTAATAAAAATATGGGTTAATTTAAGGTATTAGAGCTAGTTAGGAACAAGCCTAAGCTACTGACCAAGCTTTCATAATAAATAAGAAGTTTCCTTGTGGTTATTTGGCAGCTGGCTGGAGGGACAGAAAAGTCCACCTATAGTGTCATCAGTCCTAGCATGTGTGATCCTGGGCTACATGAGAAAGCTAGCGAATATGAGCCAGAGGGCAAGACAGCAAGCACAGTATCTCCATGGTTTCTGCTTCAAGTTCCTTCCCTCACCCCCTCAATTGAGGATCATAACCTGAAAATGTAAGCCAAATAAACCCTTTCTTTCCCTAAGCTGCTTTTGCTCAGCATTTTATCACATAAGAAAAAAAAGACTAGAACACCCCATAAGCCACTACCTTTCCTCTCTGACTCAGATGAAGAAAGCATAGGCTACTTCCGGGGGCACGAGAACAAAAGATGGCAGTCCAGAAAATTCTATTTATGCCATATTATTTCCCAACTCACCAAATGTCCATAGACTAAATCATCATGAGACTCTGACAGGAAAGACAGACTGAGTAGCCCATCTGGGAAAATCCCAGCTTTGTACAAAACTTACTGGACTAGGGAATTAGAAATTTTACCACCGTGCCTTTCCTAAGCTACAAAAATGGCATCAGCAACAAAGGGTTCAAATATACACTGCATTTTTCTGAGCCACTTCATGGTAGCTCCTGGGGAGTTCCCTTCTTGCTGTGCTAACATTTTTTATCATCAGAATGTCTTTGGTGCAAACAATAACTGTCACAATCCCTCACCAGGTGTAACAAGGACAAGTCTGTACCACATGTTGATGGAAAATAAACACTAAACACATGTGGCTTTCCAAGCCTCATCACAAGCCTCAGCTTTTCTCCCCACACAAAACGGAGCAAGCTCCATTTGCTGAATAACATGGCCTTTTTAAGGAGCTGTTCAACAGCCAAGCACGGCAGTACATGTTTTTGACCACAACACTGAGAGCTTGAGAAAACGTTTATTGAAACTTCTAGGTATTGCCTACAAAATAAACTCTTCATGTAGGAGAGTTAACCCACACCAGCACGCATGCTCCACTCTAAGGAAGAACATATGGGTGTGAGGATATTTACTTTACCTCAAATTATGCATTATTATTTGAATTCAATAAATCATCTTTCCAAATAAAGAATTTTCTCTAGAAAAACCTTCCCATTGCTCTAAATCATAGTCTGCAAATGGCAACCTGTGTGCTTCATTCAATCACTTGCCTATTTTTATGCATAAAGTTTTACTGAACACAGTTGCACCCATTCATTTATACACCATCCAGAGTTGCTCTGATGTGACAATGACCGAATAAAGGAGTTGCAGCAGTACACGTAAGGTGCATGAGTCTAAGATATGTGCTCTACGGCACTTTCAGTGGAGGTTGGATGAGCCATCATTTCCTCTTAAACAGTTCTCACCGTGCCATTACATACATGTGTTTGTGTGATCTGTCAGTTCCTATGGTGTGTAGCATGCATCTATGAACAGTTCCAAAAGCACAGGCTATGTCTAATTCATCTTTAAATGCATTCTCTCTACCTAGGATTGTCATTAAGCAGACAGTGGATGGTAATTAAACACACAGATTACTGATAAAAGGATCTTCTATCTAAAAACTAGAGACACTAGCCTGCCTTCACAGAGGCAAGTAACAAAGGCTCTAGTGCCAGTAAGTTAGACAAGGCCAGGTGGTTCCCCACTAACAGTTCTCTCACCCCATTTCCAGAACAACAGAGTTTTCAGTCGATATGACCATTTCCTATCTCAAAGACTTCAAAGCTGAGAGGTTTCCTCCCTGCACCCAACTAGTCCCACAAAGACAAGGGCCACAACCTTGTAGAATGATATGACCTGGGACAGAGGAACTATGATGGTACTTTTTTTTTTTTTTTGCCTGCATGTACCACATGTGCGTAGTACAATGCCCATGGAGGCCAGAAGAGGGCATCAGATCTCCAAGAAGAGTTACAGGTGGCTGTCAGATAACTGAACTCAGGTCCTCTGGAGGGGCAGCCAGTGCTCTTAACTGTCCAGCCATCTCTCCAGCTCCACTAGTGCCTGGTTTGGAATGAAGTCGGGTAGATACAGGATGATCTCCAGGTGCAGAGGGGAAACTGAGGGACAGAACAGTTATTACATTCTTCCTACATGACAAGGATTCTAATTGCCATTCTGAGCCCATTATTTTGATCACACTGTCGGTTACCATTTGCAATCACTGCAGTCCTCTTTGGAGCAAGTATCACTGTACCTAACACAAAGCAGACACTCAACAATGCTTCCATTTTCATAGCTATTACTGCACCATAATCATCAAGGTTGTCAAGCAGGGAACGCATCTGATCTCACAGATTCCACTAATGTGTGCAAAGAAAAAATATCCCATAATCCTTCATACTGAAATGGAAACTTGAGCTTCTCCTATTTTGTTTTTCACACACACTCAAAGCTAAATCCACAGATGTGCACAGATGAATGTATGGCAACTGCATGTTTCAAATGAATGTGCTTTACCCAGAAAGCTAAAGCAAAGCAAATAAATAATGAAAGCAAAAATGTTTTCAGGGTTATCAGAAGGACATGATTATGTTTTCTGGCTGTTTCATTGATGGTTTCAAATAAAATTTCTCTAATTTCATGTCAGATGAAGCATTTACCAGAAAATGTTAAATATTTATCATATCAATATTCATAGTGTAGTATTATAGACAGTTTCTATATCAAAGTCATTTACAGAGGTCAAGCTTTCAAAAACAGAAAAGGCAAATCAAATCCTCTATATTTAAAAATTGAAATTCTAAACCATAAAACACACACACATGAAGCACAATTAATAAAAGCTCAGACTAGAAAAGCAAAAAATCCAGTCATTGGCTCTTCCCTTGACCTCAGTCCTATATGGTGGTCCTGCCTCCAGGAATCCTCAGAATGAGACTGTGTGTGAGAGTTGTCTCCTCTCATCTTATATTCCTCTCTAGTGCTAGGATTAAAGGCACACACCACTACCTCCAGGTTTCTATAGCAAAGTAGTGTGGCTACTGGGATTAAAGGTGTGTGTCACCACTGTCTGGTCTGTAAGGCTGACCAGTGCAGCTGTTTAAATCTCTAATCTTCCGGCAAGCTTTATTTATTAAAATACAGAAGAAATGTCACTACACACACACACACACACACACACACACACCAGAGAGAAACAGGCACACACACAGCCACGCACACACTCACTCTATAGCTGACTCCTGCATTCCAAACTTGACTCCCATGTGTTCCGGAACTCATAAAATAATGAAACAGATAGAAGTCCAATATTTGCTCCCCAAGATGGCATGAAATTAAATCATTATCCCATAATGAAATTCCTGGGAAACACCTGGTTATAGAAAACATCAGCTAGAGAGCAGCATGTTCTATTACTGTCTGTGCTCAGGGAGCTCGCCCAGTGGTGGTAAACCACATTTTTATTAAATAACAAAGGAAAGAAACATTAGCTGGTGCTACATGCCTGTAATTCTAGCACTAAAGAGGTAGAATCAGGAGGATCAGGAGTTAAGGGCCAGCCTGACTTACGAGGAAAACAGTCTCCCGAAAACAAAAACAATTAAATAAAAGGAAGACATCATTTGTAATGGAAAGCTGTTTAGGAAGAGCCCAAAGAAAAAGAACAGTAAACACAGTCTGCTTACCCTCAGCTCCCTTCAAGGGTGGAACCAAGTTTGTACCTTACAAGACTTATGCTTTAAAACTTTCAAATATTTTGATATTTTTATATTACTTGCCATATTTTATCAAGAATCTACCATTATGTCCTATAAGCTACATCCAGAGATGGCCACAGTACCTGGTTTATAGTCATGGTGTTCAGAAAAGCCTTATTTGCAGATGTAGTCTGCAGACTTGTCTCCTTCCTAGACACCCTCATCCTACCAGTTAAGTCTCCCTCTGTAGCCACCCAGATCCTGCAGCCACTGCTTCACAAGCATCACCTTGCAGCGCTCACGGTACCACCAGAGTTCCTTGGTGCCCCAACAGGCACAGCTTCCCCACCTCGCCAAGTCCTGCTTAGGACTACTACCATCATCACACACCATCCAAGCCCAAGGAATCTTTGAGCAGACTTCAAGATTTCCAAAGCAAACAACTATTCCCTTATTTTAAGAGGAGGAGGAGGAGGAGGAGGAGGAGGAGGAGGAGGAGGAGGAAGAAGAAGAAGAAGAAGAAGAAGAAGAAGAAGAAGAAGAAGAAGAAGAAGAAGAAGAAGAAGAAAGAAGAAGAAAGAGAAGAAGGAGAAGAAGAAGCAACAGTGATAAGGCCTTTAATCCCAGCACTCACAGAGGCAGGTGGAACTGAGCTCAAGGCCAGGCTGGCCTAGAGAGAGTTCAATCTCAGCACTCAGGAGGCAGAGGCAGGCAGATCTCTGTGCGTTCGAGGCCAGCCTGGTCTACAAGAGCTAGTTCCAGGACAGGCTCCAAAGCTACAGAAAACCCTGTCTCAAAAAAAAAAAAGAAAGAAAGAAAGAAAGAAAGAAAGAAAGAAAGAAAGAAAGAAAGAAAGAAAGAAAGAAAGAAACGGACCATGTCTTGCATTCATCTTTTCACCCTAACTACACCCAGTGATTTGCTCTTAGCATGAGTAATACTTTTAAGGGCATTTTAGCCAGAAGAGCCATCATCTGACTATGTAGCATCTAGCACCTAGAAGAGAATGTAATAAATCACTCATGACTTATCCCTTCAACCAAAGGGTCCATCCAGCCATCCAGTCTCGCACTGGTGTTTCTCGTGGTCTGTGTATCTGTTTTGTGTGTGGACGTGTGTCTGTGGGGATGGGAGCACAGGTATATAAAATAAAAGCCAGAGGAAGACCTGTGGGATCCACTTCTCTCCTTCACCTGGGGATCAAATTCAGGGTCTCAGAGATGGCAGCAAGTGCCTTTACCCACTGAGCCATCTTATCAGCCTTAACTACTGTTCCTTAACTTATCTGTTGCCAAATCCCTGATAGCAAATATGGTAAGAAAGAATAGGAGAAAAACAGGGTTTTTCCAAATGTTCCTATCTCAGGAATCCGACAGAACTAAGCCCAAATAATATCTGAGGTGAACCTTGTGTTTGAGACACTCCTATGGGCACATGTTATACTAACCACCTCCCTGAAACAATTGGGCCCTGGCTCCATCACTAAGCAGGGATACAGCAACTTCTTTAGCTCCTAAACTTTAAAATAGATAAAAAGTTGGAGTACTATAAGAATATTATACATAAAGAGTTTAAAATAGTATTGACATACAGCATTGAATATATTAGTTATTAACAATTTCTAGTAAGATTTTTGCAATACTCAACAATGCTTTCAAAGTCAACTGAGATAGCCCATGGTACACAGCCTAATGTGCTCATATGCATCAGGTACATCTTCATAGCACACTCATGGATGGATGCAAAAGGAGAAGTAGAGAACCATCCAGCTTTGCTCTCAGATCCGATCCGAACTGAGGCATTAGACTTTCTCAGACCTCCTGCCTGCCTACCTTTCTAAGCCTCCAACTGTGAACTGAACACAGGAAACTGAGAAAGGCAGCTGAGCAGTGGGAAAGAGTGTGTTTACATCATGCTATCAGACACCAGCGGAAAGCTGACATCTCAGCAGAGTGATTCATGAGTGACACATGCAGACTCCAACTCTGCCTTTTAGGCAGCAGCTCAAAGCTGCATTTTCACGTTAGCTATGCCAGTGTCAGCTTCACGCAAGCACAGTTCCGGGCACGGCTTCCCATCTGGAAGACATGTGCACACAATACAGGACCCCATCCTTCTGACTTCCTCCTTCCCTAGCACCTCCCACTCTGTCCTACAGTTCATAAGGACATAATCAATGGTTGCTTTTCTTTTGGTCATTTTTTGTTTGTTTGTTTGTTTGTTTGTTTGTTGTTTATCTGGTTTGAGAGAGGGGATCTCACTGTGCAGCCCTGTCTGGCCTTGATACTCTGCCTCATAAATTGCCTCCAGAAGGCTGGGATTAAAGGTATACACCACCACACCCAACCAGTTTGGTTTTTAATTAGTTCATCTGCGGGGCGCCATCCTGTCCAGCAGGAATGAACCCCACCAAAAACGAGAATTCCTTCTCTGGTCACATCTTTATTTGGAGCATTCCCTTGAGGAAAATTGGGGGAAGGGAAGATAGAGCAGGGACGAGAGAAAGCTTAGAGAGAGGAAGTAGGGTCCCGAGGCATCTGCTTTTAAACGGTGGAGCGGCTTGAACGCTGTCCTGATTGGTTAATGCCATTCTGCTGGTCTGAGCATGTGCAGGCAAGGGTGCAGGCAGGGGTGCTCAGCCCCACGTGGCTACCTCCAAACTGCAGGACCACCTGTGCCTCCAGGTGGCTCCCAACATCTCCCCCTAATTATTGTCTTTAAGAGCAATAAGGCAAAACTATTTTCCAATCTGGTCCCCACCTAGACGCAGCATGCCAAGGATATCTGCTCCCACCCATCCCCAAGGAGGGAAAAGGCAAAATAGAGTCAGAGATAAGAGGTTGCACAGGGTGTTGCTCAAGTCGATGGTGTGAAACAGCTGCTCTTGGCACCGCCCAGAAGGTCATCTCTGCTGCCTCCGCATGAATCTTCCACAGCAGGACACTCAGCATCCACTGGGTCGTCTTCTTTATCTCTCTGGTCGGTCTCGCTGGCATCCAGATGTATGTCAGCATTCCTAGAAAAACATAAACAAAACTCTCCTCCCAAATAAACATTTAAGAGTATTAAAAACTCTCAGTGTAAAAATTCAGCACAATCAGTACTGGAAGTAGGCTGGTTTTGAACTTAGAGATCTGCAGGTCTCTGCTTCAAAAAGCAAATCTTGTTTGCCTGTACCAGCAAAATTTTGAATTAAAAATTAAGTATAAAGAATGCAAGAGAAATCCTTTCTCTGGGGGAAGCTGTCACTGGTAGTGTATTCCCCCTCTTATGTCTAAAAACCAAAGCAGTTGTCACTGGGAATTGAACTCAGGACCTTTGGAAGAGCAGTCAGTGCTCTTAACCTCTGAGCCATCTCTCCAGCTCCCCTATTCAGATGGAAAAACCTCTAGGTAGCATTGTTTATCTCACCAGGTGCCTCAGGCAAAAGGTCCGCCTTTCTTTGTTACCTAGGATACGGTAACCAGGTAAACATGCCTTTATTATGATAATCACGACCAGTTCTTTAAGGGAGAATGGGCGTAGCATCGATCTGGCTACTTCCTGCTGACGAAGGGACGTTGTTTAGGGGATAAATGTTTTCATCTGACTAATCTTTTGGCGACAAATGTTTTTATCTGACTGAATTTTTGGCGACCTTGGCTGAGGGCGGCGGCAGCAGCGGACAGCGGCGGCTGCCACAGCTCCGCCTCTGAAGCCCATAATGGCGCGCTCCGCATGGCCCAAAGGCATGGCTCCGCCCCGGGCCGTGCGGGCGGGCTCGCCGTTTCACCTCAGGCAATGAACTCGCACCGCCGGCTGTGAGCCTTTTCCAAGCTCCGGCGAGGGGGGGCATCCGCCCACCCGTGGAGGGCCCGGTCTGCCCGCGCGCGGAGCCCCGTTCTCTGGGAACTCATCTCCGCCCGCCCATGATGCTATGGAAACACAGTTTTTCCGCAGAGCCGATTCAGCTCCTCTTTGCCTTCTATGGCGCCGCTGCTCACCACACAGCTTCCGCCTCAGTCAGGCGAGTCCGCTCAGGTGCTGAAAAGGTCCTCCAAAAACCATAGCCCCGCCAGAAGGCCGGGACATATAGCCTCTGATGACACACGGACTTTAGCCTGCCCGCGACCTGGCTATTCGCAAGCCTCTGAGGACTCCAGCAAATTTCCCGCCAGCAACTGGTTAGCATGGCCACGCCTCCCGAACGAGCTAGCACTGGAGAGTGCAATTTTGCGTCTCCCTCCTGAGTAGCTGGGATTACAGGTGTGCACCACCGTGCCTGGCCCACTTCCGTGTTTTTAATCAGGCATTACCGCTCAAAGGCGGGCCGGCTGCCGCCAGCACTCTCAGCACGATCAAGCAGCTTGTCTTTCTCAGTCAAAAATTAAAGTTTTTTGTACGTGAGAGCCAGAGACTGAGCTCTCTTATCAAAATTAGGCGAAAATCACCTCAGAAACTCTGTGGCTCTTTAAGAACAGGGAAGGCAGTGATCAAGCTCGCCTCCCTACGAGACTGTTGCCTCCAGTCTCTAACAGCGAGTACGCAGGTGGACGGAGAGGGAGCGGAAGCCGCGGTCTCCCGTACCCCATCGTCCTCAAAGTCCCGCCTTAGTTACCTCGCCTTTTTTGCTGCTGTTTACATTCCTCCTGCACTGAACTTAAGGGATTTTTCTTCCCCGTTGCTTTCTGTACCTTCTTTCAGATACCTTAACTTTGATTTTTTTTTGTATTTTCTTTTCTATTTAGGCCTATCCTTTGAAATTCCTTTTTACATTTCTTTTCCTCCCCTTTCTGGGGATTCACAGACGTCACTCACCGCTCCATGTTCTCAGAGTTCTGAAATTCAAGGCTCTCTGTGCTGGTGTCTGATCTTGGCTTTTTCTCCCGGGCTTTCTCAGGGTCCCCCGGCGTAGTTGTCAGGGTCCCTCAGCGTCCGGGGTTTCGAGCACCAGTTGTGGGGCGCCATCCTGTCCAGCAGGAATGAACCCCACCAAAAACGAGAATTCCTTCTCTGGTCACATCTTTATTTGGAGCATTCCCTTGAGGAAAATTGGGGGAAGGGAAGATAGAGCAGGGACGAGAGAAAGCTTAGAGAGAGGAAGTAGGGTCCCGAGGCATCTGCTTTTAAACGGTGGAGCGGCTTGAACGCTGTCCTGATTGGTTAATGCCATTCTGCTGGTCTGAGCATGTGCAGGCAAGGGTGCAGGCAGGGGTGCTCAGCCCCACGTGGCTACCTCCAAACTGCAGGACCACCTGTGCCTCCAGGTGGCTCCCAACATTCATCTAGCAAGGAGCTCGTCACTAAGATCAAATCTTAAAGTAAAAACCAAAATTTCAGAACATACCGGTGTCTTCTAATTCAACTTCTCTCCCTCACCTCTTGCTTTTGTTCATTTTCTAGGCCAGCAAGTCATTGTTTTATGAGTTTTTCTAGAACAGTGCTTATTGAAAGCCCAGTCAGTCTGTGACATATGATCCAGAGGAAGTGAAAAACGTTTTGTTCCATTCAGACACCCAGCAAACACAAAGTCATCAACAATGAGAGTGTTTTAAGAGTTCGCCAAATTGAATGAGCAAAGTCCTCACTTTAAGAGAAGTCATTTTTAAGTAGACATTCCATACAGGCAGGTAAGACTGACCACCAGATAAGTTGAAATGCACACAACATGCAGCCCGAGAAACTCAGAAACATCTGTGACAGTAACAAAGGGGTCTACACAGGTAGAAACTCTTTATCCAAAAACAGAAAAAGAGTCCAAACTAAAGTGTAAAAACACAGCACTCGGGAGTCAGAGATAGGTCGATCCCTTAAGTTTAAGGCAAATCTGGTGTACACAAAGACTTCTAGGACAGATAGGGCTACACACACACACACACACACACACACACACACTCACACACACACTCTCACACACACACACACTCACACACACACTCACTCACACTCACACACTCACACATACACACACACACACACTCACACACTCACACATACACTCGGGGGTTGAGGAAATGACAAACATGGGCTAACTCTGATCAAATGGGAATGGTGGCTCACAGTGCTTCATGAAGTAAGTGCAGGAGGCTTTGTCTAGACTCACCAGAATAAAATCATGATTGATTATTGATGTTTGCCACAGGAAGACACAGAGTCGCAAATATTCACATGCCAGAATCAAAATAAAGTTATGTGACTTGGGAAAATGAGACGAGACAGACTCGTCAACATCATCGTTATTAATATTACTGAGTATCTTCAATATGCCCAGATGATGTTTAGAGTAATTCAAATTTAAGTGAAATTAAAACGGGATATCAGACAGGCTAAAATAAAAAAGTGCTTTGAATCTTAATAAGCCCATAGTACATGAACTGCCTCTAATTAGATTCAGGAATATGACTCCGTTTGAAACCAACCAAGAGAAAACACTTATTCAGAAGACTTCAATAAAGAAATTGATAAGCACTTGCTTCCACTTTATCATGCACAGAACTCAACCGTGGATTTTAAAAAATGAAAGTACAATCTATTTTGGAGAAATTATACCTGTGAGTCCTTCAAAAAGCTAAGACATTTTAATCAATAAGGTATAAGGGCAACTTACTGACTTACATAAATGAACAAAACACTTGCTACTAGAAATGAGTGCGTCTGCAGTGAAATCAGTAAAGGGTTAGATAACCCCAGCACTAAATCAGCAACAAAAATCCAGCAAGGCAATCCTCCCCTGCTCCTCATGCTGCAGCAACAGACATTCTACATGAACTGGGTGCCATTTCACAGGGGTTTTGAAGGAAAGGTGATCTGCCCAGGTGGATTCTGTGTAGTAGGAGCACATCCACACCTCCAGTTCCCGTCCTCAGTTTCCACCTGCACCGGCTCTACCCACGTCCACAAAACCCTGACAAGAGCAGAGTACGTGAGAAAGGCTTTTCCTGTCTTACAGCCCCAAGGATGTTTTCTGTTCTGTTCTGGCAGAGAGGCATGGAGCCGGGGAAGGCAGGGAGGCTGTGTGCTCACACTGCATGTATACTCGGGAAGCAGGGAGTGAACAGAAAATGGAGCCTGGCTGTAAACCCTCAGTGCCCAGAGCCACTTCCTCCAGGAAAGCTCCACCTCATAAAAGATCTACAGCATTCCCAAATAACACCCCAGCTGGGGACTATGTGTTCAAACACACGCGCCTACAGGAGACATTCAAACCATACCACCAATCTACCGCTCACTAGAAAACTAAATGGGGTAAGTTAATTATACAACTCGAGCTTGTGCTGATTCTAGCCTTTTTGTAATCTCAGCACTCGGGAGGCTAAGGCAGGATTGTCAGTTCACACTATAAGTTAAACTACATATTTGTATTATGCTGGGATTTAGTATTATGGTATATTGCACAATTTTAGGAAGCTTTCTATAAAATGGCCAGCTTCAGTTCCCATAACTCTGACGTCAGGGAAGTCTAGGCAAACCGCTGACCTCCCCAGGCTCTGCCTCAGCACTCTGCAATGGGAAGCAGACAGAGAACAAGCCAAGCAGAGGCACATGCACACACCACCCACAGCACATCACGCTTGGCAGCTTCATCTCTGCCGAGAGTATGCAGCTGTTCACACTGCTGAAGGGCAGCACACCGCTGCATGCAAAGCCCGTTCTGCTGCTTCCGCTGGTGACTCTGAGGACCGGATGATGCATTCAACTCAGAAAGCCAGGCAGGCACGGTTCATCAAGGCAGCTAGCAAAGAGCAGTTGAACATAATCTGGGGTAACTAGACATCAAAGTCTAAATCCACTATTGGAGTCCCATGCCCGTCTTTGTGACAAGCACACAGGTCTTTATAGGAACCACATAGGTGACGCCATCTGACAGGCGATGGTGGAGAGCACAGGTCTAACTGCCATTCACTAGCAGTGAACTTGTACGGACACTGTGAGAGAGAGAGCCATTTTCCTCCCTACTCACTCAGCTCAGGCACCAATGGGCATTTCCACCTCTCTTCTGGTGACTGGATCAGCAAAGAGCACGTGACCTAATCCTCACTGTGACATAGGAGACAAAGCCTGACGGGAAGGGCATGAAGAACTTCAGGGGAAAGTTAAGCAAAAAAAAAAAAAAAAAAAAAATTGATTTTTTGGTATCTATTCTGTTTCTAAGAAACAAGTCTATGCTTTTCTTTTCAAAACATAGTCTCAAAATTTACTTTCCAAAATATAATATTTTATTGAAAAATTAACGCAGGTTCCACGACAGCCAGGGCTACAGAGAAACCTTCTTGGGGGGGGGGGGGGGGGGGGGAATTACATGGGCCCAATTGTTTGAGTGTGCCCACCCCCCATAAACTAAGTGAAAATGGGCCATGGTGATCAGCACTTGGGTGGGTAACAAATGCACATGGTGGAGACCTCTCTGGGGGCTTGAAGAATTCAGTCCCGGGCTCCAACCACGGCTCACACCTAAGGTACTCTAGGTGTCAGCATTTTGCAAATTCCCAGGGTATCATGTTGTCAGTGGCCCAGAATCACACTGAAGACTTTCCACAGGCGCTTCCTAACAGCTCCTAACCACACTCTCACCCCCTCTCTGTCTGCCCGTCTGTGTCTCTTCTTACAGTAATCCACTCGTCTCCTGAATCTGAAATCTATGAGCACCATCTCTGCTTCATTCCTTCTGCTGGCAACATTCAATTAAAATGCTTAACTGAGCAACATCATGTGAAATAAACTTCAACTCTCCCCAATTCCAATTATTTATAATAGAGTAATGCCCTGAGATACACCCATCAGGTTATAAGAATGCGAGTTAATGAGGAACTCCATTTAACAAACCGTGCTGGCCTTACATGGCACTTATTTGCATTTACAAGGATAGATGCCTTAGGTAGCTCATGCCTTGTGAGCAGCTGAAGGCTGGGGGATGAAGCACCCTGCACTGACTTGACATGTGTGCATACAACACAAGCGTGTTTGTGGTCTGGCAGCTGGTGACAGATTACTCTACATATCATTTGCATTGTTTCTATTGATTTTGCCTCTACCCTGTACTTTTCTTAAATGAGGTTTGTATTAAAGTTTCAATTAACAAACACTGAATATCAAACAAATTATTGGGAAGTAGAATGTTACGTGCAGTATGTATAAAGCCATGGGGGAAAGGTGAAGGAATGGGGATAGCAAGCGCACTACGGAGTCAGTAATGGAAGGACATGGACTTGTTACATCACCTCAGCATAACTCTGTCCATTTTATCAACATGCCATGGTATCCAGAATAACTGATCTTAGTGCTGGAGTTCAGCCAGGCATTCAAAGATAGCCTGTTGAAATCAACAACGCTATTTTTCACTTACAAGATTTGAGAATTTGCCCCAGTGAACTTTCCCTAATATTTCTGTCTAAAGTAGAAAAAGATAATGATGTCTGCTGTCTGGGAGATGAAGGAAGTACAATCTTTGCACTACCACAGCAACACGATTTGAAATAACGAGAAGCTATTTCACACAAAATGAACTAGAAACACTTTTAATTACTACATTTGATGTTGGTCAGGGTACTACACATAGACAGCACATCAATTTCCTAATCTCTAAAAGAAAAAGCTAATGTTTTGTGAGAAATGAGTTAATCCACACAAAACGCTGAGCATCAGCACTGTTAATAAGCAGTGGTCATTATCATGATTACTGCACAGATTTTCCACAGGGAAATTTGACAGAATTCAGTTGATGAGTAAGCACTAAACAGTAGGCTATTTCAAGACAGTGTTAATGCCCACTAAGAAGTTAATGACAAACAACTCCAGACAATCTCCCCAGAAACACTAACTGATCAAAGTGATGCCAACACTCGGCCAGGATGTGAATGGAACATCTGCATTTCACCCTCAGAGGCATCTCTGAAGAAGAGGCGGAAAGAAGGCAAGAGCGAGAGGACAAACGGAGGGAGGCAGTGCACTGTCTTCTGCCTTCAGAGAATGGTAATACTGCCCTCTTGGCACCACAGCTATTGTATTTACTATGCTACCAACACAAAACTTACACAAAGTTGATCCTCTTAACGTCCAGTCATGAGTGGTGAAGAACCCATCTAGCCCCGTCTCTCCCAAGAATTTAACATACCAATAAGGGTAGCTCGTGAAGTCCCACCCCATCTCAAGATCTACAGTTAAACTTCCCGCCCCACACCCCCCACCTTGCATGTGCGCTCGCCCTCGCTCTCTCTCTCTCCCTCTCTCTCTCTTTCTCTCTCTCTCATACACACCCACACACACCCACACACACACACACACACACACTCACACACACACACAAATTGAAGGTGCAGTAGTGGTACACATACCTTGGTAGTAATGAACAGTTCTCTAATTAGACTTAAAGCACCCAACAAAAGGGAAATCATGTCGGGTACTGAAAACCTAGTCAACTATCCAGGGCTAGTGAAGTCATAGATCTTAAAAGAGAACCTATAACCGTCATTTTACTGGACAATCACAATCCCTAACTATATTGTACACATTTTCCCATATATCCATAAGTAAGTATAGTCCTCACCTCTCATCAAGAAAACTTCTCTTTGCAACAGGTGACCATTACACAAAGCTACAACCACTCAAAATGCAGAGCTGTGGAGCCCAGTCTCATGAGACACATCTGCAACACAACTCTGGCAACTAAGGCTCAGGGATCACTGCAGAACAGGGGTCAGAAAGGAACAAGGGGGATTGCAGTGAAACTGTGTCTCCTATGAATGTCAGAAACTATGCCCATAAAGGATCACAAACATGACTTCCTAAACATGAGATGAACAAGGACAACAGCAATAAACATGATGGGGGAAGGAGATCCTGCGGCTTCAGCTCTATACAAAGAACTACAAGCAACTAAGGAATTTTGAAAAGAAGAGAAATTGTGTTCTTCAGGAAAGAGCACACCAATTTATTATCCAATACCAAATAATCAGTCCTGAAAACATACACACAAGAAACATTATAAAGATGGGGCAGGCTGTATATATTATATACATTTAGGAATACACACACACCACGTACAAATGCATACATGCAACAACAATTAAAAAAAGAGACCATGAGTTAGAAAGAGAATAAGAAAGAGGTATATGGGAGGGTTTGGAGGGAAGAAAAGTAAGGAGGACACTATGTAATTAAATAAATAATTGCAAAAAAATTAAAATAAAAAATTAAAATTGCAAACACATACACACAAAAATTAAAAAGAACTTAGCCAGAAAATATGCCAGAAGGAGATATGCAGGAGTGGGGAGAGAACCAGAGGGCAACAGTGTGAAGATGATAACCATACACTGTATGAAAATGTCACAAGGAAACGCATTATCATGTACAATTAACACATGCAAATGACATCAAATAAAGAAAACATAAATAAATAAAAAAATAAACAAAACAAATATAAAATGAATGGTTGCAGCTATGTGGGCACAGTCTTCACTTCCTCTGAATTCCTTCGCATCAAAATTAATATTTCCATCAATTCTTATTGAGCAGGCAAGTACTCCTAAATATCAAGCAGAGAAAAATAGTTATCTAATAAGTATGATTGTAAGTCTGATTACAAGAAGTTACAAACACACAGTGTGTCTGTGCACAGCATAACAGGTCTGTGTAGTAATGTGGAGTGGCGGGCTGTGTCCCGCTGCCCAGTTAGCTTATATCCTGAAATAATAACACACAAATTACATTCATTTAAACACTGCCTGGCCCATTAGTTCTAACCTCTAATCGGCTAACTCTTACATATTTGCCTAACCCATCTCCATTAATGTGTATCGCCACTTGACTGTGGCTTACCAGCATGGGTCTAACCAGCATCCATCTCAGAGAGCAGAGCCATGGCGTCTGCCATACTGCCTTCTTCCTCCCAGAATTCTGTTCTGTCTATCACGCCCATCTAAGGGCTGCCCTATCAAAAGGCCAAGGCAGTTTTCTTTACTCAATCAATGAAAGTAATACCTAGAAAGAAGATCCACGTACACCAGGTCTGTGCTGTGCTCATAATGGCATTATCTAGGGCAGAGGTGAGTAAAGTAACCATTACAGTCTTCAATGATTTTCTGAACTTTCTCAATTTTTTGTAATGATGATCAGTTAAGTTTTTCAAATCGAATTAAAATCAGGAAAGTGCTATCACCTTTCTTAGACCAGCTCTACCTATCAGTCAGACCCAGACTTCCCCAGAGCTGTCCCTGTCCTAGTGAGCTGCTCACAGCAGCAGCCTGTTCTCTCACGGGCCCATCGACACAAAGGCGCATTTAGGTCTTCTCAGGCTCCTATGAAACTGAAGTTTCAGTACAGTCAAGGCAACTGCTACTGTCAAACTAGAAGACATATCCCATTTGCAGGTGATTACTAAAAAATAGAAATTGAGGTTAGTAATCAGGGAAAAGCCAAAGGGGCATTTAAAAAAAAATCCTAATGACAAAGTAAGGCTATTTTTTTTAACCAAAGGGGTTTCCTTTAAGTAATTCTACTTCATACATAGATGAACTCATATAACTAACTCACTCATTTTTTCTTTTCATATCATAAGGTAAATCTCAAGTAAAATTAGAAAGTAACTACAGGGGAAACAGCACAGGGATGGGGAAGGGACATAGGAAATGTGGGGGTTGGGGGTTCAGGACCTGGAACGTCCCTTGGTGGGACAGGGTTTGCCCAACACACATGAAGGCCTATGTTCAATACCTGCATTCAAGAAGTGGGGGAAAAGCCCAAATATTCTGGTAGCTGACCTTGCATCACACATTGGAATGAAAAGCTTCCCCAACTATGCCTGTGTTTATTTTCAACACTGCCATTTGGTTAATAACTTCCTACACTGAAAAAACTATGTCAACAACACATTATGTAAACAATACCCATACTGTGCTGAAAGTTACACACAGCAGAAGCTTTCCCAGCCATCAAATCTTAACTTACCACTCACAATCTATTCCAAACTCATTGATTAAAGAGCTTCTCAAGAAAAAGGGTAAGTAATTGGTTTTTCATGGGGGGGGGGGGAATGCTAGAAGCAATATCTGATGATCTTTTCAATTAAATTTTTATCATTTAATCATGGACTTTTTTCATTAAATGAGAAATAAAATTATTCTTTCTACTTTTCAAATTGTGGTGATGTCATCTTTCTTCTGAGTAACTGGAAGTTATTTTTTTCATCAATGGCAAACTTAATTGTATGCCTGTTAACCAGCGAGCAGACATCTTAATTCTATATAATCGTTATATGCAATACAGTAAAGACACAAGATAAAGGGGCTCAACTAGTGTCCACAGAGGATGGAGCCAGAATACATTAAGAAACAAAGGACATTTCACAGAATACCATTTGGTATAAGTTCTATTTCCAATATGGCAAATAATGCAGAAACACACAAGGACATCCAGACCAAGACAAAGGGAACTTCATAGCTCAGTGTAACAACACCATGTGGGTGGGCTACGCATGTACATCTACAGGCAGTAGGAAAGAAGAAAAGAGGGCCAGCAGGTTGGAGGAAGACTGGAAAAGGTCTACATGCCCAGTGTGGTACTGAGAACTCTCTAAGCACCCTTGTGATAGGGACAAGACTAGGAACAGGACTCAGGGGTACCTGGTACACAAGAGGCCCTGGATTTGATTAGAAGCACTGAATAAGTAAAAAAAAAAAAAAAACTCAGGTTCCTAAGTTAAGAAAGCATACCATAGAAGCTAGAGATGCTCAGTGATTAAGAGTGCCTCCAGCTCTTTCCTGGGTCAGAGTTCAGTTCCCAGAACCTATATTGCAATTCCAGCTCCAAGGGATCTGACACCCTCTTCTGGTCTCCACAGGTACCTACACAAATATACCCTGCCCCTACCCCAATACATATACATACAAAAAAATAAATCTTTTTAAAATAAAAAAAGAAAGAAAGTATACCATATTATATAAGTTTAAGGACTGCCCATGGATTAAGAAATAAGTTAAGAAAAATATATTAAGCTGGGTATGGTAGGTCATGCCTGCAATCCAAGTACTTGGAAGGCCGACACAGGAGGACCACCAGGAGTGTCAAGCCTACAGAGACTATATTATAATTTCTAGCCCAGACTTACAAAGTGAGACCTTGTTTTAACTGCCTGGGAAAAAAAATATTTATTTATGTATGTATTACATTTTTTAATGGAAGTGAGCAAGTAACCAAGCAAGAGAGAAGAATTTTATTAAAAATCAGGGCAAAAAATGAAAAAAGATATTCATAGTTAATTTATTACACAGAGAAACAAAATGTATCAGCATTAACAAATAGCATGTGGGACTAATAGTGTCCTCACCATCACTGGCTGGGCCTTCTACCTGCACACATGATCTTCAGCTCTTGAAGCCACCCTGATACCCCACGATTTCTTGGATTCCCTGAGCAGGTAGTGATACGACCTGACTAAGAACACAGACCCAACAGGGTCAGGACAGGGACGAGGGCCAGGAGTCTGCCTTGACAGCCTGTGATTACAGAAACTGTTTGCAAAACAGAATAAGAACAGGGGCTCTGGCACAGCAGTGGGAGTCTGTGTAAGAGCCAGACTTTCATGAAAAATGAAGCAGGTTTCTAGGCCCTATAAGCACAGCGTTGTCTTCACTGCCCATATAAAACAGGGCTGGCTTCTGTGTTGGCACTGAATCATCTCCAAAGTTACTTACAGTCCTAAAATACTAAAACCATCCCACAGAAGTATAATTTCAACACATGTGTGTGGCTCTGAAGAAACAGTTAAGCTTCTGTCAGCTTCCTTCCTAGGAGACCGAATGAAAAGAAGCTGAGAGAAACAAGGCCCCTACTGACCACTGGAATCCATTTCAGCAGTTTTATTAGACCGACCTGTTATAAAGGTGACTGCTATCACTGATGGCTTTGCTGTCTGTATTCCTGTGGCCGCCTACACATCAAAACAATAAAAAGAAAGCTTCTAGACAGAGACAATGTAAATTGATTTCACCAAAATACCCAGTTTTAAGAGCAGTATCTGTTTGAATGTAGACTAAGGCAAGAGCTTCATGTGCCTGTAACAGTCCAGAGCCCACAAGAACAACAAACCGAATGTCAAAGATGCTTTCCAGAATTTCATATGGTCCTCGACTCAAAACATATAACACATGAATCTGATAAAAATGGTAAAACAACAGAGACAGAGTTCATATCCAGAACAGAATAAATCAGAAGATCCAAACTAGAAGCAAGTAGGAAGGCAGAATGGCAGCACTGGCTTCCAAGTTCATGTTTCATCATGAACAATGACATCAAAGTTGCCTAATGGTTTAAAATACAAGAATTCCACCAGAAGATTGATACCCCTTCCTGCAACATCCATTCACAGAGGTGCCAATCTTTCAAACAAACAGTACTAAAACAACAGGATGTGCAGCTACAAACAAATAAATAGAAAAACATCACCTTAATCCTACAGTGTACATATATATTCACTCCAAGTAAATTTGAAATGTATATTTAAAACTATTTTTTAAAGAAGGGAGGGAGGGAAGGAGCGAAGGAGGGAAGGAAGGGAGGGAGGGAGGGAGGGAAGGAGAGAAGGAAGGAAGGAAGGAAGGAAGGAAGGAAGGAAGGAAGGAAGGAAGGAAGGAAGGAAGGGATTAGTTAAACTAGAGAAAAATCACCTTTTAACAGGGTGTGGTGGCTCACATCTCCCAGGACTCTGGAGGCTGAAGGCTAAGGATCACTATGAGTTTGAGGTCAGGCCCTTAAGATACAAGGTGAGTTCAAGGCCAACCTGGATTATATAGACTCTGTCTATAAATCAATCAATCAATAAAAATGTTTCAAAAGATAACATGGCAGGTAACTTTCAGTTCTAGAGCTTAATAAATAGTTCTTAGACATGATTTTAAAAATCAAGATCTATTGGGAAAAAGTAGATAATCTGGAGTAGATTAAGGTTCAAAATGTTTTCTCTCTGGCTGGCAGACTAGGCTAGAATGAAAAGACAAACCACAGCCTGGGGGGTAGTTACACTCCATGTAGCTGGCAAAAGACTGCTATGTAGAGTACACAAAGAACTTTCAAAATTGAACATTTTAAAAATCAAAACAGCCAGGCAGTGGTGGCGTACACCTTTAATCCCAGCAAGAGACAGAGGCAGGCAGATCTGTGAATCAAAGCCAGCCTGGTCTACAGAGCAAGTTCCAAGACAGCCAGGTCTACAGAGAAATTCTGTCTGGGGGGGGGGGGGAGGGGATCAGAACAGAAAATGGACACAGGACACTGAGAGAGATTTCAATGACAATATGCAAATAGCAACAGCAAATAAAAAGATACTCTACATGACCGGCCTTGGGAAAAGCAAATAAAAGTCAGAATGAAATAAAACAATCTACCTGCCAGAAGAGACGAGGTTCCTAAAGGCTGACAAAGATGTGGAACCCAGTTACTTTACACTATGCTACTGGGAATGAAAACTGAACTGGAAACATCAGATCAACTGTTTGTGATCATAGCTAGACAACTCAACCACCCCCACAGCCCCGTTTAGCATTTAGAATGTGACCAATGTACTTCATCATGTGAATGTAACCTGGGAGACACAAATGTGTTCAAATAAAAACTGAAACAGGTCTATTTATAGATGATTACTTGTGATGGACAAAAACTGAAAACAAGCAAACTGTCTCTCAACAGGTGCGTACTTAAACTATAACATCTGTACCTCCTGAAGACCGGGATAAACCCTGAAAACATATACACTTTCATATTATGTTGTCTATTTACGATGGTGTGTGTTTCGGGAATATAAACTTTACACATATAACTTGGATGTAACCACTGCCTTCTCATAATACGCTGAATTGCCTGTCATTTGCTTATTATCAAACACATTGAGCACATGACCCCATATCAAGGCCTCTGCACTTGCTATTCCTTTGTCTACGATTACCCTTTGTTCAGATAACTATACAAACTCCACAGTTCACAGCCCTGGGCTCCTTCAGAGATTTGCTCAGCTTTAACCTTCTGATGGCTACTTCCTCAAGAACCCTAACAATAGGCATCACCCTTCCTAATCTGTTTTTCAAAATAGCATACATCGAGCCAGGTGAGGCAGCGGTGGTGGTATGCATCTGCAGTCCTAGCTAGGAGGATGCAGGAAGAAGAGACCACTTGAGGGGACCAGAAGCTAAAGACTGGCCTAGGCAACAGGGTGAGGCCTTATCTCAAAAAGGTGGATGGCACCATGCTGGAGCACGGTCCAAGAATGGAGTTGTGTGAGAATTCTGAGTGCTTGTGAGAAACCAAGAGTTGTGGCCCAAGTTTCTTAACTTCCAGAATATAAACTGTCAGATGCTCTGAATAAAGCTGGCTAGTCTACGAGCCTTTCATCGGCCTCACTTATCGCTCCACTCCTCGGCCCAGCCACCTCTAGAGCAGCTAACAGTGTGCATCATCTGACTACAGGAGTGGCTGGGATTTGATGCTGCTTCCCAGACTTCCAAATTAATCTTGTGTACCAGTTGTTTCAGCAGCCACTGTATAAAGTTACACAAGGATCCAGCAACGAAAGAGAGTCTGGACAAATAACATGTATAGTAAAGAAACAGTTTAGTAAGGGGTGGAGGCTCAGAGGCTGAAAACCACACAACTAATTGATAGGGCAGAAAGACACAAACCTGTTCTCCATGCCTTCCATCAACACTAGAACAGAGACCTAACTGAGTCCTAAAACCCAGTGGGATTTTCTACATTACCTCATCTCCAACGTTGAATGTCAGAGTTGTGAAGTTTAAGTCTCCTCCATGCCCCTTCTCCCTGCTGTCTCCCACACTGACCACATTCCGGGAGCATGGCTGCTTGGCTGATCTTCACCCACTATCTATCAGGCCACCACACCATCTTCTCGGCACTTTTCTTCTTCAAGGACTGCTACTGCACCTTTTTCTTTCTTTCATTACAGAGGGTTCACTCTTATGTTCATTATTGCTCATGTATAATCAGTTTTTGATTGCGAGCTGATTATTCTTAAATTTCAACTTTATAGTACTGAAGAACCCAGTGCCTGGTGTAATGCTTCTGATTACAAAAAAAAAAAAAATCAGCTGGATTAAGTTATGCAAGTGCTTCTGAAAAGGCCTATCACAGGGCATTAAAACACTGGGGGTTTGTTTTTAACCTTGGGTGAGGTGCCTGAACAAAGAGAAAGATTTTCGAATTTTTGGGATGCTAGGTGAAAATAATGATGATGATGATGATGATGATGATGAGGTTTGTTGCTTTCTTATTTCAGGACAAAGTGAAAAGCACAGAACTGACATCAGAATAAAGGTCCACATGTTTCCCAGTCTCACTGCTGTCTAAAACATTTCTGGGCCTCTCTTTGGAAAGCAGCACCAAAGCCTGCTCCTGTGCCTGCCAATATTCTCCTCCATTATAACTTCTTTCCTAAGCAGAGTTTCTTTAATCTATCACTAGCGAGTAAGTGAACAGAGAACTATTTCGGTTCAAAAACAAAGAAAGCTTAAAGCATGTCAAGTGTAGGTCTCGGTTCCTGAGCTAACTCTCTGCAGGCACTAGGGACGCCACCCTTAGGACAAACCCAGAGAGTAAAGCAATGTGCAAACAGAGGCTCACCTCACCTTGCTACCTAAGGAACATGTGACCAGAACACCACCCATGTCTGCTTCTTCTCCACACATAGCATCACTGTGGGTCCCAGTGATCAAAACTAGCTTCACAATGATGCCAGGATGGCACCTCATTCTTAATAAAGCCCAGAGGATAAACTGTTTGCTGATATTAGGAATGATAGCACATACCATGTACCACATACCATGCAGTTTAGAGAAAAGGGTGGCTGAAAGAAGAGGAAGAAGAGAAGGAGGAGGAGAAGGAAGAAATGTGTATGTGATGGTCTTGTTTATAATCCCATCACTGATGAAACTAAGGCAAGAGTCTCAAGATCCAGGCCAGCCTGGATTACACAGTCAGACTCTTGGTGGGGACATGGGGGGGGGGGACAAGGAAGGACATTTTCAGTCACACTTCTGAGGTCTAAAAGTCCAAAATGAAAGGGTTGGGTCGTTGGACTCTATTCCATACCTCACTGCTAGCTCTGGTCACTGCAGGCCACTGTTTTCCTGACCACTGCCTTCACGCTTCTCACTGCGGATGTGCACCTGAGTCTGCAGTGCCCCATTTTATAAGGACGTCAGGAGGACAGGGTTAGAGTTCATGCTAATGGCCTCTGTTTGTTTATTCGTCTGTTTTTTGTTTTTTGTTTTTTATTTTTTTGAGATAGGGTTTCTCTGTGTAGCCCCAGTTGTCCTGAAACAAGTTCTGTAGACCAGGCTGGACTCAAACTCAGAGATCCATCTGCCTCTGCCTCCTGAATGCTCAGATTAAAGGTGTGTGCCACCAAGCCTGGCTCTGTGACCTCGCTTTAACTAGAGTTCCTCTGTGAAGTCCCTATTTTCACAAAGGTAAGGAGGGAAAGACTTCACAGACATAACTCAATCCATAAAGGGCACAATTCAATAGGCCATTGTGAGGGACAGCCTGAGGGACAGCAGCAAAGACAATAAGGAAGTTGTTTAATGTCTCTGAGTCACAGTGTATTCCTTTTCAAAATGGGTTTAGACAATGACAATAAAAATACCTACAGCACAGTCTCTAAGAGGACTCGGATAGCTCGCTCCAAAGGGCACACTGCTGGGATGACCTTGACAAATGTCAGCTGTCTGTTTGCACATAAGCTCGGCTTCAGCTCTCCAAGCATTATTAATAGCCACTGTGTAGGTGAGCCCAAGAAATACAGTACAGCTTGATTCCCAGGGACATGTCTCAACAGCAAACACTTTGACTGTGTAGGAGTCTACAACAGACTAGACTTGAGGTTCTTTAGAGGCAGCAACTGTCTCTGTCCCCAAGCTTCCTTCCAAAACACCACTTCCTGAACCTCAGGGTAGACCTTTGTCACACTGAACCAAGCTGCTGAAAGCAAATATGAATATAAATATTTTATAGGCTATCGTGAAGAAAAATGATTCTAGTAGACATTTAATGACACATGGGAAGTCAAAAATATAGCTCAAACTACACACTGAACTTTTCTAGAAAGATGAATATTAACACTGACTTTCATGTATGTATATCATGTTCAGAACAGCCCCAAATATTCCCTGAAAGATGGAGGATAAATAAAATTTATGTGTGTGTGTATGTATATACACACATATAATGAATATATATATATATATATATACACATATACCCCTACACAAAATATTATGCTACCTTAAAAAGGGCATTGTGACACATACTACAACATGGATGTATTCTGAAGACATGTTAAATGAATGCGTGTACAATGCTATATAACAGCTTAAAGCTTAGAATGGTCAACTTTATTATTACATATAGTTTACCACAATAAAAGCAGCAAAACACAAAAATAAGCATCTATATTTTTAAATCTTTAGAATCTTTGAGAAACATAAATAAGATGTTAGAGTCATTACAACATTTGCTAGTCCAGTTCCAGAGTTTCACACTTGCCTAGCAGGTGCAGGGCCCAGGGTTCTGGTCACACCACAGTTCCTTTATTATCTCCCTAAATGTGCCCAAATGTGAATATTCAAAAGTTTTGTGTGTTGATAATTAAACGACAACCCTGATGCTTATTTTAAACTTCAAAGTTCTAGGCAAGAGATTATCTGAGCCAGAAATGGATTCCTCAGGAGCAAAATACCTTCAAGAAAGGAAACACTGAGGGGCTGCGGATCTGCTCAGTGGGAGAGTGCTTGACTAGCAGGAAAAGGCCCTGGGTGCCATCCCAGCACCGCACAGACAGAGCACAGTGACAACCACTATAATCCCAGCACTGAGAGGTGGCTGCAGGAGGATTAAAATCTTAAATCATCCTGGTTACATACGGAGTCTGAGGCTAGCCTGGACCACATGAGACACGACCTACACAAGAAAGGAACACTACACACATGGTTACTGTGAGTGATTACATGTCAACATGAAGATGAATGTCACCACTGAATATTTCAACCTGGGGACCTTTAATACAAAAGGAGATTTAGTAGTATTCTCATCTTTATATAATGTTTAACTCAGTAAATTTTTCTCCATATTAAATTACATTTCATATAAACTATAGTCATAAAACTCAGTTTATAACCCTCATAAATGCCACCATGTAAACCAGCATCAAACAGATCAGAAGGAGGACACTCAGGCCCTGCTCTAGTGGGGCTGGGATCCAACATTGATCCTGCAGTCACGGGGCCCAGTCTCTCCCCCAGGGGCAGTCACAGCCTCCTGCCTCAGTTCCATGCACTCCCTGAAGCCTGAGGCCAGCTGTACGTCCCTCAGCACCAGCTTTGCACCATGGAGACCAACTGTCTTCAACTCTGTCTCTATACCCTTATCTAATTAACCAAAGAGCACCTTTATTTTTTCCCTGTTCATTATTTTAAAAAGTCAGTAAAAAATTCATTTTGTTGTCCTTGTGTTGCTGGTTTTCAATTTTAATGATACTTCACTTTAAAGGCGCTCTAAATCTCAACAAAGAAGCACCCATCATTAATAGTTTATTCCCTTAATCAAAAATAATAAGTCTCAACTTTCTTTGTATTACTTATTAAAGGCCTGCATATACCCTCAGGCTGGAATGAGAGTATATATTAAATGTGGTTTATCTGTTTCCTTCCAAAGGAAGTTAGCCCAAATAAGTCCTTCAAAATCTAAGGCTGCACCCAAACCAATGCAGCAGATGATGCTGGGGGTAAGGCAGGATGAGTTTCTTAGGAAAACGTGAAAAGAGCTCCATCCTTAAGGAGAAACTATTAGAATGTGCTTTCCGCTGAAATGCTGATCTCTGATCTCCAGTTTCAAGCAATGGTGGGGTCCAGGATTCTGCCACAGATCACAGGGCAAGAGTGCACAGAGAACCTCTGTCCCTTAAAGTCACTTCACCCTGATTCTTCCAGTCCCCTAGTTTCTGCTCATGTTCCACCCTACTTCCTGTTCATGTTCCATCCGACTCATGAGTCTAAAGAACCAGGGGAAAAGCCAGGACTGCATCAAAGCAGCTTTTCCACGGAAATAAAGCTGCCTGGATAGATATTCTCTTCGCTGACAACCACACCTAAACCAACAGCCAGTGTTTAGTGATCATTTCGGGCCCAGAGCTAGGACTCATGTCCACCAGCTCAGGTCAACTCCAGGAAGCTATGGTAGAAACTCTGCCCAGTTTGCAGATAAGGAAGCAGAGGCCCTAAGAATTAAACTAATCCACCAGATGTAAGGCACCAAGGCCAGGTACAGGGTACATGCCTGCAATCCATCCTTGGCAAGATGGCAGCAGGATCACTGTGAGCTGGAGGTCAGCCTGGTCTACACAGTGAGAGCCTATCTAAAACCACAATGAACAACAAAGTCAAAGCAAAGCAAAAACAAATCAAGACTGGAATGTAGTTGTGTGACGCAATGCTTGCCTGGGGTACACAAGGCCCTGGCTTCAATTCCCAGCACTATAACAACAACTATATCAATAAGCCAACAGTTACACAGTGTATCTTTTAATGTACCATGTGGGTGAAAACACTCACCAGGACACAAAGTGCAAAAGACATCTGCATTTTAGAGGCACTGTAAGACGGAAAAGTCAGTCTTACAACATATAACTATCCAAAATCATAAATATACTAAGCTTTGAAAGCAAGATTGGAGCCTAAGCAGGGTGATTCCAGTTTTGGGTTATCACAAAATCCTGGCATGATTATCTTATAAACAGGGTTCCCACGTGTTCTCAAACATACCACAGTTTTAGGAATAAAATGTATAAGCGTCTTACTAACAGTTTGAGTGGAAGAAACCCTACAGCTCACCTCAGAGCGGATACAGGGCTGATGGGACAACCAACTGCCGCTGTGGTGACCTAAGAGAAGCTCAGCCCAATGGGGAACTTTTTACTGACCACCACACCTCCCACAAATCCTCCTCCCTGAGAGCAGGAAGTGGAGAACCAAAAGCCTTGGGTGTCTCAGGGCACAGTGAGCTCAGGGAAAGTCAGGGATGCATTTCTGCCCAGTGTGAAGACCCTTGTCTTAGTGTGGAAAAGCTCATTTGACCATGTGGATGAATGACATTACAAAGAAATACTCTGCAAGTGGCCAGTAAGGCTCAGAGATCTGACACTCCCCTTCAATACTACAAGCCATTTTTCCTGAGACAAGCCCAAGAAAGTCTTTAATATATACAATCAAAAAAAACCTTAGGAGGACCTACAGCCAAGAATGAGAGCAGAGAAAGGAACAGCTACACCAGGCTGCCCCATTCCAAAGGCCTGGGCTGCTGCTGGAACTAGGTAAGACAGGCATTGCGGCTGGAAAGGGCTGTACTGTGTGCTTCATGTGGGGTTTTTTGTTTTTACATTTTTATAATCTATCTTGTTTGCACGTTATATGTCTGGGTCAGGACATGTGGCCATCCTCTAAGTGGACAACTTGTGGGCCCTCATTCTCCCTTCTCCATGTGGGCTCAGGAAGGTTTGGCAGGGCTGGACCGTGCATCCTGGACGGTGCATCCTAGACCGTGCTTTGCAAGCCAGCACATTTCCCCTCTTTGCCGTTTCTCTTCTTTTATGAGCCTGTGTCTTTACTTAGGTCCTAACACACCCAGCAAACACCCAGGCACGGGGACAAAGTACACAGTTCTGGGCAGGCATGTCAGGGATACTTTCTACACAGAGTATAAATGCACACCTCCTCTGTCCAGGAACAGCAAGCAGCCCTTTGTCATCTGGCTCAGGGCAGGAAGAGAGGCTAACAATGGAAACAATGGAAACCCCAGGCCCTATCCAGTCTCTAGCTCTTCCTTCTCCCACCCTCCCTTATTCCTTCCTCTCCTCCTTCCTTTCTTCCCTTCCTTCTGAAAAGGGTCTCACATATCTCAGACTTGATTTGAACTCACTTTGCAGCCAAGAATGACCTTGAACTTTTGATCTCCTGCCTCCACCTCTCAAGGGCTGGGATTACAGGACTGTGCCTTCAAGCCTAATTTAGAAGGGGCTGGAATGAAATCAGGAATTTGTACATTAGGCAAGACTGAGTTATATATCAGTTCTTTCTTGTTTGTTTGTTTTTTAATTCACTTGCTTGTTGGTGGGGATAGAGCACAACTTGTCAAAGTTGGTCCTCTCGTTCCTTCCACCACATGGGTCTTAGAGATCAAACTCAGGACATCAGGCTTGGCAACAAGCACCTTTACCTACCGCACCAACTCACCACCACCTCCTAGCTCACTCTCTTTAATAACATCAGTCTGTCTTCCCTATCTCCATGGCCCCAGCTAGCCCACTTGAATTAACAGCATCTGTACATCCAGTTTTCCAGAGACAGCCTGACTTCTGCCTACTGTCACTTAAATTACTCACAGTGCTCTCCAGTGTCCCAGGTTGAATAGCAACTGCTGGCCCACCCCTTTATCTTGTGTTTTATGTATTTTGTAGAGATAAGAGACCTGTCAATCAATGTATGACACACAAATAATGAAACATTCGGCTTTCAGAGACACCATAGCATGTAAAAGACAAATAGTTGTTCATTCTCTTAGTCTTCGAGTTAGATAGATAAAAATCAATAGTCATATATATTTGTTATATTTATATTTAGACTAATCAGGTACATAGAGATCATACTTAGTATAGATAGTATAATCTTCAACCTCTTCGAAGAGCTGTAGAAAACGGCCTTTAATCTAACTCATAGTTCTATAGTAATGAGACACAATCACTCCTGGCATCACCACTCTACTCCCGTTGAGCACCAAAGACACTCCACCTGGAGCTTGTCTTCTTCCTGGCAAAACTGGCCTTTGGGCAAAGAAAAAGCCCATACCTCGACCACTGACAGAATTACAGAATATCTGTAAATGGATAAAAGCAGGATTGTCTTATCTTGCCAAGACAGGGTGAGAGAGTCCTAAAAGGTTTCTTGCCTTTGAAAAATGGCATGTCAGTTACATCAGGCCTTAGCCAAAGTTGGTTGACTCAACATTGCATACGAGACTTTGGGTGATTGCCCAGTATTCAGTTGTCTCTTCCATTTGTTGCACATTTCAGAAGTTTCCCGCTTGTACTTCCGGGCTGCTTGAGTAAAATTATTTCCCTTCTCAGATCTTTGATGGAGTTGAAGATTAGATAGTTGTACTTACCATCTACATTATTTAGACTCCCTAAAATAGAATATTTAATAAAGCTTTTGTTATATGTTTCTTGCTTAATATTGTTTGTTGTTTGTAACTTTATATTTATTATTTGCTTCTATTGTATATAGTCGTATTTGGTTTGGTTCTGTCTTATTTTAGAAAAAAGGGGGAGATGATGGGGAACTTAGACCAATCACATTCTGCTTAGGGTGTGTCCCCCTGGGGCCACACAAAACAAATAAAAGATCCAGGTGCACTTGCCCCCTCCTCTTTGCCCTCTGCATTCCTGGATCACTGGAACCCTGGTTTTTGTAAGTTTCCTTTCTTCTGTTTATTAAAGCTGTATATTTTGTATTAAGCTAGTCTGGTGGATCTTTTTATTACCGATCGCACCGTGCCATTTCATATACTACACCAAGTCTCTTCATTTTACAGTAAAAATAAGTCCTAGAGGCAGATGACAGGTACCTTCACAGCTTGTGCCTCAATGCTGTTCGTTCATAATCCTTTCTATAAGTAAGATTGCCATAAACTCAGGACAAGCCAGGAAATGCCCACCCCGAAAAGTCAACTCATTTTTTTCTGAACTCCTAAGCCAGAACTTCTAGTACCCACTGGGTCTCAGGTCTCTTCTTAGGTATTCCCCACCTCCATCATTTAACTCACCCAAGTCCAGATACCTTTGCTCTTAACCCTACCCGAGTTCTGCAAACATTTCAGAGAACATCAACAGTTAGGATAGTGAAGCTGAGCTCCCGAATCCCGGCTCTAGGATACTGAAAATTCCTAAGGCCATGAAGGCAAGCCTCCATCCACCTCCTCAGCCTCAAGTTCTCCGCATATGAACCCAGCAAAACCATGCCTGTCTTACACGGCTATTCGGTGAAATCAGGCCTAAGGAAGCATGAACCAGTGCCTGATTCTGAGGTGACAGGAGATGATAAATGCTATGAAACCTAGGAAAGAACCGCTACTACAGATTAGTAAATTCTTTCTAAAAAGGCAAGTCACTTTAGCTTCTAATTCACTGCAGCAGAAATAATCACTGCAGGCCCGGGATTTAATCATGATGTCAAATGTTTAATAAATCATACTGAATCATTATAGCCACCTGTGAGAACTAACGCCTTTCCACAGAAGAGTCAAGTTCAGCCATCTGTTCCCAGATACGACCACAGAATGTATGCCATATCCCTGTAGCAACTGAGTGCATACACCACATGAAAAAGTTTCCACGAAGCCTATTTTCTGTGTAATTAATGTGCAATAATAAAATTAATCTTTAAAAATAATCATTTGCTCCAGGTTGCAAAGCAGGCGACTTGGGGGATCTAGTGTGTGAACTCAGCAGAAAGAAATGCAGAACTCATGTCTTCTGCTACTGTTCCCTAGATCGCAGAGGAAGAAAGGGGGAGGGGAATCAGAGTCCAAGGAGGTGTGCAGCTGCAGCAGGCTGAGTCAACCCAAATCCAAACAACCAAAGGCAGAGGTGCAGAGCAGGTAACCACTGTGTTCAACTGAATGGTTCAGCCCAAACTGGACCTCCTGGAGATAGGGCTTAATGATTTAACAGCTAAGGTATTTAATGGCATGAGGCAAGTGACTTTCTAGCGGGGAGATTTGCAGCCATGAGGCAGGTGACTTCCCAGCACAGAGATTTGCAACCAGTTATTATCCGACCTCCCTGTGCCTGGGATCCTTTACATGCAGCACGGAGATGACACCACCATCTCCTGCCATGATATTGTAAGGTTTAAAGCAGTAACTGGCAATAAACTCTGCCCAGCCTGCCACACCCGCAATGCTCGACAATTAGTCCCTTTGCCGATTATCAGCTCATCCCTTCCTCTCTAATCCATATCAAAACGCTCAGCTTGTTACCTGCCCCTCCCTTGTCTGTGCACTCCACTAATTCATTAGACCACAGATGCTTACAGAACACCGAGCTAGGTCAGCTGGGGAAAGAGCAATGTCTGCTCTCATGAAGCTCACGTTATTAGAGTTGCGAGAGGAAACAGAAGACAGACAATAAACAAGTAAGATGGGGTGTGTGCTATAAACTGCAATAAGGCAGAAAAGACATAGACAGCAATCACAGGATAGAGGAGGAGCCCGTCAAATAACCTGGGAAGGGTCTTTAACACTGAATCACAAAGTTGAAGGTAGCACACAGAGAGGGGTCGGAGGGAACCCTGCTTCCAGAAGAGATCAGCATGTGACCCTATGAAGGTTAAGCTCAACAAGTGGAAAAAAGGATGCCTATGAGTGTGAGGAGGGGTGATGGGCAAAACTCCAATGACCCGTGTCCTTTTTTTCCGTCCTCCCAGTGGACATATTTCAATGACTTTCTGGGCTTAGTGCCTGCAGAACCTATCCAGGCAACCAGGGTTACAAAGCTCTGGCTACCATGGGCCTGTGCACTTAATCATGTTCCCATAAAAGCAGTGTTTCCTTCACAGTCAACAAAGCAATCTGGGGCAGGAGCTGTCACTCACAGGCCTTCCACACACAGAAAGTCAAAAGTTTAGCATCTGATTTTTGTGAAATCCAGCATCTTCTTCATCTTCTTTAACTGCAAGGATTGTGGCTGTCCCTTGTTGGGCCGGGGTGGGGGAGCCTGTTTGGTGCAGGGACAGGGGGGGCCTGTTTGGTTGATTGGTTGGTTGTTGCTGCTGTTTTTGTTGTTTTAAAAAGTAGAAAAAGGGAAAAACCAAGACATTTATTCCCCAGGGCAACAGGCAGACAGAGGTAGGCCACAGCTTGCAGCAGTCTCCTGGCTTCGTTTAGCTGGTAAAAGCTTGTACAGGCCCTTTAGTCCTTCACTTCTAAAACCGACGCATAGCTGGGTTTGGTGGCACACACCTTTCATCCCAGCACTTGGGTGGCAGAGGCAGGCGGATCTCTGCGAATTCAAGGCCAGCCTGGTCTACAGAGTGAGTTCCAGGGCTCACAGTGAGACTCTGCTTCAAACAAATAAAACAAAAACCAAAAACCATACATCCGTCTCCATGTTCCAGAAAGAGCAGAGCACTGAGCTGCAGTCCATTCTCCTGAAGTGGCCAACATGAGAGGCATGGGTATAAGCAGTTTCCTTTGACAGTATACAGTCCCCCGGGCTTCACAGAGAACGACACATCAGTAAACCCCAAATTAGAACCTGAAATCTGGGTATCCCTTAGAATAGTAGCTTCCCTGAGCTTCACACAGGCATCATGAGACAAAAATACTTTTAACTGTCGTTACTACCTGGACTGAGGTTACAGCTATTGGAACAGTGATTGCCTTACCACGCACAATGTGTCGGGTGTGACTATATCTAGTGACCCAGCTGTTTCCACATTGTACAAACTTACCAAGCTGTTGACAGTCAATATGTCACCTTGACAGAGCTAGAATTATCTAGGAGACCAATCTCTGGGTACACCTGTGAGGGTTGCTAGATTAACTGAGGTCAGGTGCTTAACCACCTGACCACCGCTCTAAATGCAGGTGGCACCCTTCCCTGGGTTGTTCCCAAACTGCAAAGAAAGGAGCACAGCATTCATCTCCCTCTGCTTCCTGACTGTGGATACAATGGGACCCATCGTCACAAGAGCCTATGGCCTTTCCTTCCACCAGGACGGACTACATACTCAGACTGTGAGCCAGAGTGAGGCCTGCCTTCCTTAGCTGCCTTTTCAGGCATTCTGCTACAGTGAAGACAAGGGTGTGCATTATGTCTTTGTTTCCAACCTAAGAATTAAACATAGACCAGGAATGGCAGCACATACCTTTAATCCCAGAACTTGGAAGTCAGATGCAAGTAGATGCCTGAGTTTTAGGACAGCCTAGTCAACATAGGCCAGTCAGAGCTACATTAGTGAGACCCAGCCTCAAAAAAGAAAAACATTAAACCTAAACATAAAACCACCTTATTGAACAGATTTTCTGGGCTTTCGTGTGCCTGCCTGCTAGGCTATTTACTCCCTATCATGTGGCCCTGTTTGATTTCATTATGGATTCATCAGTCCTGGAAATCATCTGTCTTACTATAGTATCTATAGTCTTTTACCTTCCTGCCCCCAACAAAGTAAAGTACTATGTGGTCAAGGGTTCTGTCTGCTTTGCTCATAACCAAGTCCAGGGCCTGGAACAGACCTCCCTGCTAGTGTAGAGATGGCCAAAAACAGTCCTATAAAGGACATAGTATCAACCCAAAGTCAAAACAGTTGAGGGCAGAAGTTAAAAAAAACAAACAAACAAACAAAAAATCAATGACATTAACCATCAAAAATATGTGTCTAATGTTAACACCAGGGAGGGGTGTTATTCTATGGGTAATTTTATGAAATCAATTAGAGTTGCTTCTAAAAGCAGAAAGTGGGTCTTTTATCTTGGTCCACCCACCCGTTTGTTTGTTAGGGTTTTTTTGTTTTGTTTTGTTTTTTTCCACAAGGCCTGGTACAAAGCAGGTCTGCGCCGACGGTGCCAACAGATTTGCGATACTTGGTAAAGATTCTTAAGTTTGGTAGGGGGAAAAAAAGAACCATCTTTAATTGTAGCGTCTGCTATGATCCAGGAAATGGGTAGGTCTGTATCAAATCAGAATGGATGGAGCAAGAACTAATAAAACAGGTCTGTAAAGACACAGGCTATGTCCATTTATTTCCATTATCAATTCCAAACTGTTCCTTTAAAAAATGTGTCTGTAGCACCAATGACTTGCAGCTTGTACTGATGTGCAGGTTAATTTATGTGGGATATGGGCGCTCGCCGGGCTCTCCCCAGTGTAAGGAGAGCATGCCTCACTGAAATTCTCAGAACTGGACTTTTCTACATAGGACCACTCATCAATGCTCATTTCCGGGTCTTGGACACTGTATATAATTTCGACCACTAAAGAAAACCAATGGGGCTAAAAGAAAGAAAGAGCTGGCTCCGCAGTTGAAAGCACTTACCGCTCTTGCAGAGGACCCAGGTTCAGTCCTAGTAGATGGTTTAGGTCATAACCACCAGCAGTTCCAGCTCCAAGAGATACCAGACACCCTCTTCTGACCTCTATGGGCCCCACATGCTCATGGTGCCCATACATTCGTGCAGGCCAAACACACAGACATTTTTTAAAAATCTTTTTAAATCTTTTCATTGTGACACCTAACTTTAATCTAGCCTTCAGGAGGCAGAGGCAGGCAATTTCTGAATTCAAGGTCATTTGGTGTCCATAGTAAGTTCCAAGCCAGCCAAGGCTAGACAGTGAAATCCAAACAACAAAAGCTGAGAGAGAGAGAGAGAGAGAGAGAGAGACAGAGAGACAGAGAGAGACAGAGAGACAGAGAGACAGAGAGACAGAGAGAGACAGAGAGAGAGCCGTGTGCTGCGCTCAGAGGCCACAGCAGCCTGCCCTGGAAATGACCCATTTTAGCCTACTCTAGCACTCGGTGCCTTAATTTCCTGAGACAAGGTCTCTCACTGAAGTGGAACCTCAGTATTTCAGGCAGGCTGCTGGCCAACAAGTTCTTGGGACCCAGGTGTCTTCCTCCTAGTCCTGGGGTCACAAATTCACACTGCCATGCCTGGCTTTTTACATGGGTGCTGGGGATTCGAACTCGAGACACTTGTGCTTGGGGAGCAAATGTCCTTCACCTCCCAGCCCTACTGTCATCTTCTAGGCCTAAATAATAAATAATAATAAATACATAAACCGAAGTATATTACCCAATGTAGGTAACAGGTCTTCTCACCCAGTCTGCTTGCCAGCAAGTCTCTCCCAAGTATTCCCAGGTTTCCATTTTGGATAGGGAAGATGACAATGTACTTCAGCTAAATGTTCTGTTTTGGGCTCCTCTGAACAATCATTTCCTAGCCCTTCGTTTTTCACTGCCCTAGGCTCCGTGTTTCTCATCAATTCACATCTACTGAAACAACACCACAGTTCTTGGATTTTTATAACACTTAAATAATGAATAAGACTTAGATCACTTGGAGATGCATCGCCTCACCCTGTAGCAGGTATCGTTGATCTTAATTAGACAAACCGCCATCCCTGTCATTTACCCACCATACTGACAAGTGCCTATTAAGGATATTACAGTAATAACTATTAGCATCTCCTAAATTCCCATTAACAATAACAGAGAAACGGAATGTCAGGTAATGAAAAGGAGAAAAAAAGGTTCACTGGTGTCATAATTAGCCAAAGCTTAGAGTAACTCAAAAGATCATTATTAGTAACTTTTCTTCCAGTTTTCTTAGTGTCCTATGCCTGCCTTGGTTAAAATGTGACAATTTGCCTCTCATTGAACTAGGAAGGTTTTCTTTCTGGGGGAGGGATAATCTAGAGAAAGTGGAGCAGTGGTTGCATGACTTCTCTAAGTGTCAATGACAACTCAGTGTCCCAACCATCCCCCAAGGACTCCGGCTACTGAGAAGCCTGCCATCTGAAGAAGGTAAACCGGGTCAACGTGGCGCTGTTCAGAGTCCAGCTGATAACTCAAGTCTCCATGTGGCGTGAACAGAGTAGGCAGGGTCTGAGGAGTTTTGCCACAGGCCATTCATAGGAGAGGGAAGAGGAACCCACTCCCACTTTTTCCTCCTGGACCCCTGCATTTCCCAACAGAGGAGCACACATCGGCTGCGCAAGCAACAACCTGCAGAGTTCACTCTGGCAGGTGAGCAGCCCCGGGAGCCGCCGGTTTTCTGGCATGCGGAGCACGTGGCTGGCCTGGCGACCTCAAGCTTAGAGAGGTCCCCAAGGCAGAGCCAGGAACGGACTGGAAAAGCTCTGGATTCCAACAGTGCGAACAACTTTCGCAACCCGGTGCCAGCGCGGGGTTCCAGTGCCCACCCGGCCCGGGGCCGCGGAGGAGACGTTAGAACGACCCGGTCGTCGTGGGGTGTGCACTCTGGACCCCGCGGCCCCCGCGACCTCCCGTGGGGAGTGGGCCGGGTCCTGCTACACCAGGGACCAGAGGCGCCGCGGGGAGCACGAGGTCGCGAGGGGTAGCACGGGGCGAAGAGGCCGCCGAGCAGGGGAACCACAGCGGGTGGCTCGCGTCGTCCCAGCCACGCTCACCTGGGACCTGACCGCCAGGAGCCGCGGCCGCAGCGCTTGCTCTCGCAGAAGCTTGCCGGCCTGTGCCGCGATGGCCACCGGGGACGCCATCTTAACCAGGAACCTGTGGAGAGGCCGCGAGGGGGAGGGAGGGGGCGGGGAGAGGGAGGGAGCGAGGTCTGGCGGAGGCCACGGGCGGGGGCGGGCCGAGGAGGGGGAGGGGAGGGGCGGGAGCGGGTCGAGGAGGGGAGGGGCGGGGGCGGGTCGAGGAGGGGAGGGGAGGGACGTGGTAGGGAGAGGAGGAGAAAGGAGGAGGCCAGAGGGAGAGGGATGGGGGGGAGGAATGGGAGTGGCTGGAGGGTAGAGTAACCCACCCACGCCCTCCCACCACCACCACCACCGCCACCACCCCACTGGTACAACGTTTTGCCTGGCTTCCAGGCAAAAACTGATCTCAGCCCAGGGACATTGACTTTTGAACTGGCCCTGAGAATGACAGATTAGAGATTGTTTCACAGCAGTTGAGGGCGGCTAGGTCTGGTCCTAGGAACACCTCCTGGAGAAAGGAATGTTCCAAGGGAAGGAATTAGGACCAGTGCTGACCTTGGGCCATCTAGGGCAGGTGAGGCTGCTGAAGTTTGGGGGAGGTAGGTAGTTTGTTATTTTAGGTGGTAGTGACTTGTTATTTCGTTTTGGTTTTTGAGATAGGGTTTCAAATACCTTCCTTTTACCAGAAATTCACCTAGAACTCCTGACCCTGCCTCTACTTCCCAAATGTGGTGACTATGGAGAGGCACCACCCTGTCTCTCTTGTGAAGTGGTGGAGATTTCCAGGCCTGTCTTAGAGACTTGTGCTATCTTGCATCTTAACCTTAAGTTAACAAAAAGACCTTGCCAGATTTCCTATTCAGTTATGAGGAAAATGTTTGTCTAGAGTGGGCAGGCTGCTATGTGCTTGCATAAAATAAAAATCACAATAACAGCCTCTGTGTGCCAAGCATTGAACAATGATGAACCCATCTAATCTTTGTGACAATCTTCTAAATAGGTGAACTTTCTATATTCATTTTGCAGAAGAGGAAACTGAGATACACAATGGATTAAAAAACGTGGCAGGAGTCACGTGATGAGAAGTACCTATGAGACTCAAATTTATGCTCCAAACCCCAGTACTATCTGGGGATATTTTCAGTTGGGCTACCTGGGGATATTTTCAGTAGGGTTTTCCAAACCTTACTCACTCTTGCATATTTGAGACAGAGAGATCAGGGACATTGTAGCAACTGTGTACTCACAATAGTGTCTTCTGTCCCCTTTCTTTAAACTCATATTTGGTATAATTTCACATTGACAGAGAAACTACAGGAACATTATTCCAAAAGGCCCCAACTGTCTTTATGCAGCTTCACCCAAAAGTTACATATTGGCCTATAACTGTCCTTGATAACCCATTCCTCCTCATTTATTCTGTCTTCGTTTATTCTGTCTGTCTGTCTGTCTGTCTGTCTCTCTCTCTCTCTCTCTCTGTGTGTGTGTGTGTGTGTGTGTGTGTGTGTGTGTTGTATATATCTCATCTGTGTACAGAGGCCAGGAAACCACCTGTGCCTTGCTCTTTGCCACCTCATTCTCTAGAGACAAAAATATCTCTGAACTAGTATAGCAGCCAGCAAACCCCAATGATCTTCTTGTCTTTGCAGGCACCGGCACCAGACTTACAATGGAATGGCTACAGCTGGCTTTTTACATGGGTAATGAGGAATCTATCTGACTTCAATACCCATGCTTGCACAGGAAGCAGTCTTGCCCACTGAGCCATTTCCTTTCCCCAAGTTCAAGTGCCTGTTGATTGCTACAGTTTGAATCCATGATAGCCACACCCCCATGAATGTATCTATCTTGTCCAAATCTACGGAATTTTGTTAACTCCACTCTTCACCTCTCCCCTTACCCATTTGTATTGATCTAATTAATGGATTGGGACCATTATTTGCAAAACAAACAAAAATGGGGTAAGTTACATCTTTTGAGTAAAAACCTCAGAGCAGAATGAGTTGGTATACATGTGAGCATCTTCACGTGCTGAGGGAGGTCTTCAAAGAATGAGAACGCCAAGAATATCAGGACGAGCAGGATAAGAATTTGGGTCAGTATTCCAAAGGAGACACAGCAGCAGCTGCCTGAGGGGAGAAGTCTATGGGATGTACCTCAATATAACGATCTCATTAAGGGATAATTATTCTTCCCATCTCTTTGTCTTCAGCGTGTATCAGCTTTCCTGGGGCGGGGGTGGAGGGTAGTCTTCTGCCCATGTGATTGGCAAACCCTACTGAACAAACTCTTAGGGAAGTTTTGGACAGTTTCGGTAGCCATTTCTCTACCCTAGGCAGGAAGTACAAATCAGATTCTATTTGGGGGGTGGGGGCAGGAAGAAATAGTTTTCCCTTAAAGGGGTGCAGCAAAACCCTGATACTAACATCATCTTCCCCCTTTCCCTATGGCATTTAAAATATTAAGAAAGAGCAATGTAATGTTCCCTTTCTTCAAAATTAGTGTGTTAAAGGAAGAGAGATTCCATTTTCTATGTTCTCCAAGCTAAGCTATCTAATACAGAAGCCAGGCTTACATATGTAGTCATACACGTAGCTGCTTGTGTCTGTCATTTAATTCTCATGGGAATCCTGATAAGGAGGTCCTACTATAGTCCAACTGTGCTGGGCAGCAGAGAGTTCCTCACCTCATGGCATTTATATAGCTCTCCATATCTTTTAATTGTCCCAGGTCACACAGCTGGGGACCAGACTCTCTGAAGCTGAAGTATCACCACTGTCCTTCACACCATCCTCTTGACCTGAGTGGATTTGAATTCCCTTCTCATTCGCCATTAACTGTTGCCAGTTTACTGAGTCAGGGCAGAGTTCGTGATCATGTGATTAGAGAGTACTGAGCAAAGGCAGCAGAAAAGGGGCAAAGTAAAGAAACAAGTACCTGGGGCTGGGAGAGAACTCAAAAGGCAATTGCTCAATAACTCTTGGTCAGAGGTCCTTTTATGTTCTGGAAACAGACCAATTTGGTGGCCTCGGGTATGTAAAGTAGACATCCAGTCAGGATGAACCTGATTGACTAATTTGGCCATGCATGGGGGAATTGTACTTGGTCAAGGGATTAAATACAAGGGCACAGACTCTGGGGAAAAGCCTAAAAACAAGAGGAATGGGGGGCCCATCAAAAAGTCCTCAGCTGAAGGAAAAACCAGAATGTAAAGAGAGCAAAGACTGATGGGTAACTGAAATCTAGGTAAAACAGAACCTCCTGAATATCTGTTTCATGCACTGATTATTTAAAGTTCACCACGAAACCTCAATATTTTCAGAGCTGACTACCAGTCCCACCAGGATTTACAACACTGTGGTTTTTCTTGGGCATGTCACCCTATAGAATAGGGGTTCCCTTGCTTCTGATTGCTGTCATTACCGTTATTGGTCCATTATCTCAGTGAGGATGAATCCAAGATGCTTTTTAATGGGGTATCAGGATGTGTCTCAGTGGGTAGAGTGCTTGTCTAGCATACACGGAAACTGTGGACTTGATGCTCAGTACTGCATAAAACCAACCATGGCGACGCATGCCTGTAATGCCAGAGCCTTGGAGCTGAAGGCAGAAGAATCAGAAATTCAAGGCTGTTCACTGTTAGTAGAAAGCTCAAGACTTACCTGGGATACAAGAGACTTTGTCTCCAAAAAAAAAAAAAAAAAAAAACACCACAACAACAAAAGTGTCCTTATTAATTTACAAAATGAATGCTTAAATTTTGTGAGAATTTTGAACATGCTGCCAGAATTACCAACAACCAATTTAATATGTGATTGCTAGGCTAGGAAGCTGGGGGAAAAAGGGACAGGGGATGCAGCTGAGGTCGGTGTGTGTGTGTGTGTGTGTGTGTGTGTGTGTGTGTGAGTTTCTTTTGTTATGATTAAAAAAAAAACACAGCCAAAGGCAACTTGAGGAAGAAAGTGTGTACTGGCTGGTTTTGTATCAACTTGACACAAGCTAGAGTCATCAGAGAGGAAGGAGCCTCAGTTGAGGAAATGCCTCCATGAGATCCAGCTATAAGGCATTATATTAGTGATCGATCGGGGAGGATACAGTCCATGGTGGGTGGTACCATCCCTGGGCTGGTGGCCCTGGGTTGTTTAAGAAAGCAGCGTGAGCAAGCCAGGGGAAGTAAAACCTACCATACTACAGTGCCTGTGTACCAGTTTACCCAGGCAGATGGCAGGCACCTCAGTAGCAAGAAACACAAGGTACTCTGTCCAGTCCCCTACATCCCAGTGGGAAATGAAGTCATACCCTTCCAACATGCCATAGAAATATGTTGCCTGACATCTTGATATCCATCCTCCAACTGCAGGCGAAGCTGTCAGACAGTAGCGGTACCAGCCGAAGCCACCAGGTCCCCTGAACATCACTGCTTCCTCCCCAGGCTTTCCTACATGGCCGTCTCAATTCTCTTTCTTCTTTTTCCTTCCTTCCGCTCCCTTTTTACCTTCTCCTAGGCCTGTCAGAATGGCTATCCCACACCCTGGGTGATTCCTTAGAGATCAATCCTCACCTCAGATTCAGTCTGTTACTCTAGGGGGAATAACATGAAAACCAGCTGTCACTCACAGTGTCCCAATGTTCCTCTATCATGATTTTAAGAGCAATCCTTCCATGGGCCACGGGGCTCCTGTCAGTCTCTCAGAACAAGGGAACAGGGTTTGCAGTGGCCCCAAAGCCCAGCGATCAAGTCATGAGTGCCAGACAGCACAGCCTCTGAAGGGGGAGGTCGGGCCAAATGGTGTTCTACGGCTCCATCACTGGGCTTGGCGCTAGAGACTGTGGGTCAGTCTTAAAGTAGTGGGGTTGGTCCTTCTCAGGACTCCTGATTAACTACACTCTGAAGGTCCCTCCCACTGTCTCCTGTTAGCAATGCCCTGTACTTCTGTTTTGTCATATTCAAACTGCTTTCAACAAATGCCCCAACTCTCTGTTCAGTTCATCTAACATATGCACGCTTTTCCTTGAGGGAGTAGATTTGGTCTCCCTTTTGATATGACATTTCCTTAAGCACCAAATCTAATCTGAAAAGAAAGAAATGGCAGAGGGAGATTGGAAGGAAAAAAAGGAAGGAAGGAAGGAAGGAAGGAAGGAAGGAAGGAAGGAAGGAAGGAAGGAAGGAAGGAAGGAAGGAAGGAAAGAAAGAGGCATACAGGTAAGCGTCTTCTCAAAACCCAACCCAGTAGCCCTGACCTCTCCCACACCTCAAAATAAACAGGGTGATGGGAAAGTTTGACCAAAGAATGGAAGCTTACACTACAATACCATTCTACAGGTGATCTAAAGGGTGCTATGTATGAGCCTTCATGGTTCCCTACCAGGATAAGAACTATAAAAAGGAGAACCAAAGGGGACATCTTTTGAGTGGGATCAGACTGAAGCATAGACGTATGCATCAGGCAAGCCATTAACAGCTTCACTGTGATTCAAAGCCTCCCTAACTGAGGGCGGGTCCACTCTTTGTGAAAGGGACTGTTCAGGTGACAAAACTGCCATGTGCTTGAGATCCCAGAGGTTGATGTTTACCAGGCTTCAAAGTTCTCTGTGTATCTACTTTAGTTTATAACATCCACAAACCTTAGTTTCCCCCCATCAGTGCTGTGCAGACAGCTTCCCAGAACAGGGAGTTCACACTGGGGTTCATCTCATAAACTCTGCACACCTCTGAAGTATTAGATTCCAGAGGCCCACTTTGCAGTTAGAACAGTCTGCCTACACTTCCTTGTTCATTTAACCGTTCCAGGAAGGGAAATACAAACAACAGTAGGCCCACGGCCTTCCCTTTCATCTCAGCCGCCTATGTTAACAGTGAAATAATGTGTTCATTTTCATATCCTCGCTGATTACTCCGGGGCCCCCACTTTGCTAAAGACACATGTCATGCAGCATTGCAAAGGGTTGCTGCACCCAGCAGTTGCAGTGGTTGCTTATCATTACCTTTTTATTTAAGCATAAAAGCCATTTGACAAACACAAACTCATTATAGCCAGCAGAGCTGAATACAATTTTTAAAGAAACAGCCCTAATTTTCATGAATTACATATTTGAGTCCACGCTGCTGCATGTCAGGGATGAAGATTACTGTTGCAATAATGGAAGGGAGGGCATTCGTGAGTTTCCTTTGGTTATTTCTATTTTAATGGGTAACAGATTTCTTGAATTCACAGACAGGCAATGTCACTGATGCAATTTGCGACATCCACTTTAACCAAGGCTTCACGGGTGTCATTTGCCAATGGTACACAAAAAGGCTTCCTCTGTGGGAAAGATAATTCTGCCTCTTAAGCGGTCTGTTAAAATGATTAATCTGGGAGTGGTAGAGGGTATTGCTGGGTATAGATTATTGACAGGATGAATGGGACTCTAGACATGACCTCTGGCTTTGACAGGAGAAAAAAGAAAGCAATTTTGATCGCGTTTCCCACCAGTTTACTTAAATAAGAATGTGCATAGAAGGGATCTAAAACTAAAAGTGCACCCTCTTTCAAAACTGCTGTGAGCTCAAGCAAAAACCTTATGTTCTGGAGAGAACTCGAGGGACAGGAAATAGTAAGGGAAAAAAGCAGTGAGCGTCATTTACTTACAGGAGCTGCAGCTGAGGACAAGGGCAACAAAAATCTAGAAGTGTGGAACAAGGCAGAATTGGGTGTGGTGTCCTGTCAGGGAGCGTGGAGATCAGTGAAGAAGACGGTGGAATTTGGTGTGGAATGACTGGGCGGCGACAGGGGACAGAAAGAAGGAAGTGGCACCTGGTGGATTGTGGGAAAGGAGCTCCCTTCAGAAGCAAGACCCATGTTCATGTCCAGTGTAGTGGGAGCCCTCTGAACTAGCACCTTCAACGCTGATTAAAGCGAACTTTTTAAGTTGCCGGAGTAAGAATTAAAGAAGCATTCCTTTTCAGATGCCTCATGTCAACTGGGAGATGCTGTGGTGGCCTTACCTGATGCTATTCTGAGAGCCAAGGCAGCAGATGGACCACTGAGGCAGCCTCTCTTTACACCACGCAACTGGAAGGTTTTGGTGCCGGGGTTGAATCCAGGGTATTGGGAATTAACCATGATTTTTAACAAATTATTCAGTCTTGACATACTAAAAAACTAAGAGAAACAGGGGAATTGGTTATCGTAATAAGCAGCTATAACTCAAGGATGATCCTATTGTATAGTCAATATAAAGTTATTAATGATGTGCATGTACTTGGAGACTATATCTTCCAAAACTCACTTACACTCTACTTTAATCTTCATATTTATCTCAGTTTGGAGCAGACTCTTTCTATATTTAAGAGCTATAACTGCGCTGAACTCGGGTCTTATGCCTCCCCTGAACTCAGGCAGGTAAAACCTGAACACCTCTTTTTTTTTCTAGTCACAGGACAACGCCATTATAACCTATAATTCTCAGATACAGGAGATGGAGAGAGAGAGAGTACCTTGAGAGACACCGGGGAGCTCCATGTAGGACTTGTCCTAAGGCAGATTCCTGCTTCCCACCTGCTGTTGGTAGAGGCCAACCTCCCTTCCAGAGAAGAAAGAGGAAACCTTAGCGGTAGGAGCCCACCTTCGGGTTTGACTGAAGCCTTTGGCTTTTGGATTAAAGGCTAATTTTCATGTTTTCAATGTGATCTTTGGCCTAATGGTTAGGCTGTAGAAACCCATTTCTCCTGTGGTGTGGGGTACCGTGGGTGCCAGGTGAGTTTAAACATCAGTGATGGACATGAATTACTGCTCAGCACGTAACAGCAAATGCAACATTAGAGGGAAATGAAATCAGCGTGTATAGAATGGCCACTCTTGCCAGTTATCCTGCAATCAACAGGTCATTAAATCTGGGCATCCCGCCAATAACGGACGCACTAGCTATATATCTTGGAATCATCAGCCACCCCCGAACATCGTAGCTTATAACTTAGATGGTCAGCAATATATGCTGGGCTCGGCTGTCTGCATTCAGGTGTGTGTGCTTAGCTGGTGCCTGACAGAGAGGCAGAGCCATTGAGGGCTGTTAGCAGGCCCATCTCTGATTCTCCCCTACATGAGACCAAGTCCTACTGTCCTGAGATCTCAGGCCTCGCTGCCTTCTGCTGTGTCCTGCTGTCCTCTCCATGAATTACCATAGCACTAGTGGGTCACAGGGCCACAGAAGCCACAGCGGAATCATGTGTGTCTCCTGAGAGGAGAAAGAGCCTCGGCAGTGGCTCTTAGACATAGCTGTGCATCATCACTTTGTACCACTCTTCGAAGCTTCTGATTTTGTGGGTTTGTTTGAGGTCTGGGGAATAAGCATTTTAGAAGGCAACTTTTCCCTACCTTTTTGTTGTTGTTGTTGTTGTTGTTGTAGGTGGTGGGTCATAAAGATGGGGCATCCCTGTGGATAGAAGAAAATGGCAGCAGACACCTGGTTCTTCTTTCTCTTTTCTTACTTACCACACCCTGCTATCTTCCCTAACTTATCCCAGGCTCTCTAAACTCCAGTTATAGTTCACAAGAGGAAGGTATGTGCAGCAGGGCTTGAAAAGAAATCTCTACTCTGTCCTGCCCTGCTCTTTGCAAGGCTGAGGATCTCTTGTCCTTTGTGTTTCGATCAACCCCTTCAGGGAGAGGGAGCCTTGAGGGCAAGGCTGAAGTTAGGTCATTGCAGGTGACACTGGCTACCTTTGCTTTCTGCATGCTTCTGCCTTTAGGATTTTAGCATCAGGAACAAAGGGGTCTGCTTTCTTCCCTGTTACATTTCTGTCTCTGTCCATGTCATTACATTACTCAACATACATGTCTTCCAAATGCTCTAGTATGCAGGGTCAGGCTAAGTTTCAAATTAGATATTTGTTCAGGAGCCAATCATTTTTTTCCTCCCATTGAAATTAATAGCCACATGTAGGCACTAAGCACTTGAAATGTAGCTAGAGCAACTGGGAAAATGAATGTCTAGTTTTCACTTATGTTTCCTGTCATGCTAAGGCCCTGTCCTGGAGCTGGAGATTGCACCTAAGTTCTCAAGCTTGCTAGGCAAATGCTCTTCTCCTGACACTGACCTCTATCCCTCTTTGACTCTTATTTTGACCTCATTGACTCTTATTTTGAAATGGGAATCTTACTAAAAGGCCTTGAGCTTGGACTCTTCCTGCCTTGTTCTCCCAAGTAACTGAGATTGTAGCCCTGCCCATTAGGCCTGGCTTGCACTAGACTTTGAACAGCCACTTTTGGCTAGTGACTACCTGTCAGTCAGTGGAAGCCTGAGGCTGTCCAACTTGGACACACAATTCTACACTATTACACTGTTTTCTTTGTCAGGTTTCTGTTGTGTGTAGGACCAGGCTTGGAATAGTAAGAGCTCAGGAAGCCATTCCCCAGTCGCTGGTAAGGGAATGGAAACCTACCTAAGAATGGCAGGAAGTTCATGAAGGTGGCATTGGTGAGTCATTGTAGAATAATGGGGTTTATTGTGTTCAGTACCAGAGTACACTCTATAATTGCTCCATTGAGGGGCTCAGTAGCGGAAGAGTTGCTGTTGCATGTACTAGAAGCCTTCTTGTGTGGGGGGCAGTTATACCCTTGTGCCTAGATAAAGCCAAGGGACCGAGCACTACAGTTACCCTGGGCTGGAACTGTACTCCCAGGCAAGTAACAGAGTGAATAGAAGGGATATGGGGTCTGTGTAAAATAAATTGCCTCTTATCTAAGCCAATCAAGTCTGCTCAAATTAGTCTTTCTGGGGGAGGACGAGAGTTGCTTAAGTCTGTTGTTACATGGTGCTTAAAACAAGCAAACAAAAATGCCAAAACAAAATGCCCAAACACAAAACAGGAAACGCTTTCAAAATTGTAGCCCTAACTCTGCTCCTGCCTGTTTTTCTTAATTACTGAATTTGATGCTTTCTGTGTCATTTCTAACACAGCATGGACGCTCTGAACATCTCCGCAGTCTGGGACCCACCACGAAGCCATAAAATAGCTGACCCAGGACATTCTCAGTGGAGACATAATGAGACTCAGATATTGCAGAAAGTGCTTATTTGGTTGCTTTTTATTTGATAGATATAAAAAGATTAGAAGCAGTAACACAAGTAATCTGAGAGAAACTATATGCTTAAAGAGAGCACTAGAATCATAGCAGAAATGAATAGATGACCCCTTCTCTGACACTGGGCTTTGTTGATCTACCAGTAAGGCAAATGTGATTGTTACAGAAGTCCACTGACAGCCAAATCCAAGAGGTGGACCAGCTTCTAAAGGTGTACCTGCTGCCCCAGAGAAGGCAAGGCGGTGTTCTGGCTTCTTCAGCTGATCTCTGCCACCGTAGTCTGAAACACTGGGGAAACACTGACTGCTGCTGTAGCAGAACAGTGAGATCAGGGCCCGTCAGAAACTCGGTGGCCAGAGACTAAGGAAAGTGTAGCTGCCATCACCAAGAACCTGCTTGGGGAAGTTGTCACCAAGCTACAAAATCTCTGTAATTTTCCTTTTTATTTCCCAAAATTTTTATCCTGAAAAGGTTGGAATCATATCAGATCAAGATTAGGATAAGTTTCCAGAATAGTGATGCTTCCCCCACCCCCAATATGGCTAGAAGAGGAAAAACTAGAAGGAACTAGAGGAAAGGAAGAGGTTGGAGTGGAGCTAACTACAAAATGCTGGCTAATTCAGTATAATTTCAATAACAAAGTTTTACAATTAAACTTTTAACTCCACTTATTCTAGCCAGAGAAACCCCAAGATTGATTCTTATCAAAGTCTACAAAAAACATCAATCTCTAATAACAACAATATTTATGATGTTTTATACCTGTAGTGGTTTGAATAGATGTGGTCCCCATAGACTCACGTGTTTGAACAGTTGGCCTATAAGGAGTGGCACTATTATGAGATGTGGTCTTGTTGAAGGAATTGTGTCACTATGAGGGCCAACTCTGAGGTCTCATATATGCTCAAGCAAGGCCCAGTGTGGGACAGTTCACTTCCTATTGCCTGTAGATCAAGATGTAGAACTCTCAGCTCCTTCTCCAGCAGGACATGGTGGTGTCCAGGCAGACACAGAGCCTAGTATTTGACTGTTGGTCTCTGTATCTGTTTCCATCAGTTACTGGATGAAGGCTCTCTGATGACAATTGGCGTAGCTACCGATCTGATCACAGGAGGTGGCCAGTTCAGGATCCATATCCACCATTGCTAGGAGTCTCAGCTGTAGTTATCCTTGCAGATCCCTAGGAGTTTCCCTTACATTAGGTTTCTACCTGACCCTGAACAGCACCCCCTTTCCAGTCCTCTCTTTCAGTACTCTTGCCCCTTGGCCCACTCCCAACAGGATCCCTCACGTTTCCACGGCTACCTGTCCTCAGTTCACCCAGGAGGACTCTTCTATTTCCCCTTTCCAGAGAGATCCATGTGTCCCCCCTTGGGCCCTCCTTGCTACCTAGCATCCGAGTCTGTGGATAGCATGGTTATCCTTTGCAAGTAATATCCACTTATGAGTGGTTACATACCATGTTTATCTTTCTTGGTTTGGGTTAACTCATTTAGAGTGATTGTTTCCAGTTCTATCCATTTGTTTACAAATTTCCTGATGTCATTGTTATTAACAGCGGAGTAATACTCTATTGTGTAAATGTATCACATTTTTTTAAAATCCATTCTTCAGTTGAGAGACACCTAGGTTGTTTGAATGGAGTATTTATTTATTAACTGTGGGCAGGACTGTACACAACAGAATATCAAGAAGCAGGTCTGACCTCCCGTTGGTTTGAGTTTTTAATGGCAAAATAGGCGGTTTTGACATATACACAAAGTAAGCACTATTTGCATAAGTGGAGAGATAACCATTAAATGGTCAGGCAGTTAACTCTTAGCTCAGGTCACATTACCTAGAAATTTAGGGCTGGTCCAGAGGCCAGTTTGACCAGATATAGATTTAGCACCTAAAGTATTATTAGGAATACTTTCATGAGATGGCATAACTATAGTTAAGTAGATTATTACAATAATTGATAATGCCATCAACAGAAATAAAGAACATGACAGACCACCTAGGGGAGATTTTCATCTGCTTATGATAATACTTATGTTAGTATTAATAATTACATTTGAATTTTTGGTGACTTATATAGTATGGTAATGGTATGTTAATATCCAAATTTATATATGCATATGTTTTGGGTCCTTCATAATTCTTTTATATTTGTAAATCAGTGTTTTGAAACAATCCCAAGTTTAAGGGAAATATTTTTGTAAATAATGGTTTTGAAGATCTGAACAATTCTTTTGCTTACACATTTTTAAAGCATTTGAGCTTTAAAATTGTTGTGCTACTGGTGTGAAATATGGTACGGTAAAACCCAGATGAGAAGCATGGAAGAGGGGAGTTAATGTGGTACCCTAAAACCCAGATGAGAAATGTGGAAGAGCGGAGTCAATATGATTCCCTATAACACAGATGAGAGACATGGACGAGGGGAGTCAATATGGTACCCTATAATCCAGATGAGAAATGTGGAAGAGGGGAGTCTGTGTGACTTCTCCTACAGTGTCCAGCTTGACATAGTTGATCAACAAAAGTGGGATCAGGGTTGCTTCAGGTTTCCCTAAAGCTTGTTGCCCTTTTGTGCCATTTATCTCTGCAGAACTCTCCAGAAGTTCTTACATTGCTTTGGATCTGCTTTGTACTGTTTGTACCTTTTTGGTATTGTATACCAGGATACATAGATTATTTAGGATAATGGTAAGTTTAAAAAAATGTTGAAGGAAGATTTTATTAAGAATCTAAATGGTTTTTTCATTATGTTGTTAAACTTGAACTTTTATCAGTGATTTATGTGATTTGGTTAATGTGCAGAAAAATCATAAGGGAAATTTATATTTCATCTTAATTCTTTTGATGTTGTAAACATGCTTTTTAAGAGAGATTATTTGAATGTTTATGGCACCTGACTTGTAAAAAGACTTACAAAAAAATCCTTAGAATCATTAAACTGTGTCACTGTATTACTAGGTTAAAAATAGGGAAAGGCAGTGGAAATAGTCACAAAAGGAGAAAAAGAATGGTTATCTCTACTGATTATATTTGTGAGATGCAAAATAAAGCAAAAATATTTCCTGTAAAGAAAACCGTAGACTGGTCAGGTGGCATGTGCCTATAATCCGAGCACTTAAGGCTGAGGTAAGTTAGAGTTCAGCCTGGTCTACAGAGCCAGGATACACTATATAGGAAACATTAACTAAAATAATATTATGAATAAAAAATAAAAATTGACACATTTTGTTTTTGTTTTGTTTTTCGATACAGGGTTTCTCTATATTACTACCCTGGCTATCCTGGAACTTCCTCTGTAGATCAGGCTGGCCTGAAACTCACAAAGATCTGCTTGCCTCTTCCTCCTGAGTGCTAGGATTAAAGGCATGTGCAATTTGACACATTTTAAAGTAAAGTTTTAGGGATGTCAAGATGGCTTAGTGGATAAGGACACATCCTATAAAACCTGCGACCTGAGTTCAAACCCCAGAATCTGCATGGTGGAAGGAGAGAACTGACTCCTACAAGCTTTCCTCTCATCGATACAAGAGTGTCATGGTACACAATAATCTCCAATTAAGAAATAAGCATAAAAACAAACTAAGAAGATAACAAAATTAAATGTGGGTATAATTGGGAGGGTGGCAGAATGAACTCATCTATTTCTTGGTGGAAGCATAAACTTGTTATGTGCTGATAGAAGTCACCTTGGGATGTGTGTGTGTGTGTGTGTGTGTGTGTGTGTGTGTGTGTGTGCCCTTGAAAATTTTAAATCCTCCAGTTCAATAATTTCACTTCTAAGAATTTTTTAAAAAAATATTTAAATACAAAGTAAATTCAATTCATTCAGGAGCTGGGGGATAATTCAAAATGGTATAAAGGATCTGCTGTGCAAGCATAGGTTCAGATCCTCTGCACCCACATAAAAGTCAGGTGCCACAGCTTCCATCTGAGTTCCAGTGTAGGACAGGATGGTTGCAGGCAGATCTGGAGACTTGCTAGCTAGTTAGTCTAGCTGAAATGGCAAGTTCCAGTTTTAGTGAGAAGCTGTGTCTCAACCAATGAAGGGGAGAATAATAGAAAATACCGGATATCCACCTCTGACTTCCAAATGCACATACCTGCTTATACATGTACACACACACACACACACACACACACACACACACACACACACACTCCAAAAGATATTCATTCAAAGACATTAATTGTAGCGTGATATAGCTAGTTAATAACTAACGAAAAATACATTAGAGCCTTGGGTGGCACCAAGGCACATAAAAAATTACCTTAAAAGGTAATCTACACTTTGATAATATTCTTAGCTCTCTGAAAGTGATTTGTTACTGTTAACAGTTCAAGAAACTCTAAGCCAAGTGGTGTTGGTGCCTGCCTTTAATCCCAGCACTCAGGAGGCAGAGGCAGGCAGATATCTGTGAGTTCAAGACCAGCCTGATCTACAAGGGCTAGTTCCAGGACAGCCAGGGCTTTACACAGAGAAACCCTGTCTCAAAAAAGAAAGAAAGAAAGAAAGAAAAGAAAGAAAGAAAGAAAGAAAGAAAGAAAGAAAGAAAGAAAGAGGAACTATCAGTTTATCTTCTTTCCTTCCTACTTACCTATCTTGTATGTGGTGAGCTGAACGTATTCCGTGTGTGCTAAGCATGTACCCCACAACCAAATACACTCCAGCACCTATCTAAGTCCATAAGTGTATATTGAAACTGACTTTGTGGGAGCCTAGTCTGTTTGGATGCTCACCTTTATAGACCTGGATGGAGGGGGGAGGACCTTGGACTTCCCATGGGGCAGGGAACCCTGACTGCTCTTAGGACTAGAGAGGGAGAGGGAGGTAGAGAGAGAGAGGTGGGGAGGAGGAGGGAAAAGGGAGGCGGGGAGGAGGTGGAAATTTTTAATAAATAAATTTTAAAAAATATTTTTGACTTCATAAATATGCATGGTAAACACTGCTCTCTCTATATAGTGGAAATCTAGTACATTTACGTGTGTGTACATGTGTGTGTGTGTGTGTGTATCTGTATCAGTGTAGTCTTTGTAAGTAAAGTTTTATTGAAACTCTGTCATGACTGTTTGTTCCTGTGTTGACTATGGCTGTTTACCAGGTAGGGATGAGTCACTGTGACAAGGACCATACAATAAAAAATGTGTAGCATCTGCACCAGAATATAAATTCACCAGAGTACACTCAGTGAGCATAAATATTGTTGTCTGCTTTGTCTGTTACTAGATTCCCACTGCATAGAGAGCAGTGTTTGGCATGTAGTACAAGCTCAATGGATATTTATGAAGTCAGGAATATTTTTTCATGTTTAGTGAGATTTTGTTTAGTTGGAAATTTGTTTGTTTGCTTGCTTGAAACAGGGTTTCAGTGCGTAGACCAAGCTGGCAACAGACCTGCAGTTTTCTTGCTTTTTCTTCCCAAGTACAGGGCCGTAGGCACGCACAGTCACTTTTAGCTGGTGTTTTAGGTGCTTCTTTCCTATGTAAAAACAATGCTTTGGTGAAAACAGATACCATTTTCTTTTGCACTTTTATCAAATACAATAACTTAAAAACCTAACAATGTAGGGAAATATGGATGACTTACCAAACTTTAAATAGAAGCCAAAGATTTCACAAATGACTCTAAATTTGGTTTTAAAGTGTCTGTGTGAAGTCAAGCATCCCAGTTTCCTTTCTGTTACTGTGATAAACAACATGACTGAAAGTAACATTTCCAGGTCATAGTTCATTCAGTGAAGCCAGGGCAGGAACTCAAACACGAACCATAGCAGAAACCATGGAAGAACACTGTTTTCTGCTCACTCTCTTGTGGTGTGTGAAGTCCTTCTGTATATGTGTTGCTTTTTATTGGTTAATGAATAAAGCAACTTTGGCCTTTGGCAGAGCAGAATAGAGTAAGGCAGGAATTCCAAGCAGAGATAGAGGAGAAAAAGAGGGCAGAGTAAGAGAGATGCCATGTAGCTGCCGAAGGAGACAGAGACCCAGGAACCTTAACATTAAACCACGAGCCTCATGGTAAAATACAAAATAATAGAAATGGGTTAATTTAAGATGTAAGAGTTAGTTAATAAGAAGCCTGAGCTAATAGGCCAAGCAGTGTTTTAATTAATAAAATTTCTGTGTGATTATTTTGGGTCTGGGCTGTCAGGAAATGAACGAGCAGCCTCCTACTACACTCTCGGTTGCTCAGTTATCTTTCTTATACAGCTTAGGTCCAATTGCCTAGGGATTGTACCGCCCACAACAGGCTGGGCCCTCATGCATCAATTACCAATTAAGACAATACCTCATAGACATGGCCACAGGCCAGTCAGATCTGGGCAGCTCTTCAGCTTTGAATTCCTCTTCTCCGGTGACTCTAAGTTTTGTTAAATTGACAACTGAATTTGACTGTGACACTAGGTACAGTGAGCACACCAGTACTCCTAGCTCTTAAAGTCTAGAAACTGGGGGTTCAGGAGTTCCAGGCTATTTTAGCTACACATCTAGTTTTGGGTCAGCCTGAGCTACATGAGCCCCTGTCTCAAAAACAAACAAATAAGCTAAAAGATTAAAGCAAAACAAAATAAAAATATGTGCATTATTTTTAATGACTTATTTTTATCTTATGTGTTTTGGTGTTTTACCTGCATGTATGTCTGTGTGAGGGTATCAAATCTCCTGGAACTGGAGTTGCAGACAATGATTAGTTGCTTTGTGAGTGTTAAGAATTGACTCCTGATCTTCTGGACAAGCTGCCAGTGTATTAACAACTATATGTTAAAGGCTTTTACATTCTCTTGAAAAATTCAAAAATAAGAACAAATTGATACAAAAAACATCAACTCAGGGGCTGTTGGTATGGCTTAGCTGGCAGAGTGCATGCCTAGCATGCATGAAGCCCAGTTTTGATCCACTACTACATAAGCCAAGTGCAGTCGTTCATACCTATAGCCCCAGCACTCAGGAGCTAGAGAGAGGATCAGGAGTTCAGGATCACCCTCAGCTACATAGTGAATTTCAGGACAATCTGGCTTATATGAGATCCTATTTCAAAACCAGAAATAAACAAATGTAAGGTTTTAATTTTTTTAAAAAAAAAGTTGTGTGTGTGTGTGTGTGTGTGTGTGTGCATCTGTGTGGAGATACTTATGGAGGCCAGAGGAGGGCGCTAGAACCCCCTGGAACTGGAGTTAAAGGTGCTAAGAAGGCACCTGACATAAGTTTGAGAACTGAACTCTGGTCCTCTGTAAGAGCAGCAAGCACTCTTAGCTGCTGAGCCAGCTCTCCATTCCCTGCAAACAATTTTTAAAGACTCAGAAGACTATTTTTATCTTGTCACTTCCAAATCCCATTTTAAAGAGCTCTGTGCTGACCATTACTGTAAGCTGCAGTGAGTTCTTTCTCCTTTCCTTCTACCTATTGTGTCTGCCGTTTAAGTGCCCCTTTGCAGCCCTCTCGGTCCAGCTTCGTTTCATAAATGATTTGCATCCCCTGGACTTGGGACCCCTTGTTCTCAGGACAGGCCATGTAAATCCCACCTCTGCAAGCTTCTGCACACCTGTGGTCCCGCCTTTTGGAGCCACTTGGCAATGTCATACTAATGTCCCCCTCATGGCCACACATCTGCTTAGTCCCATCTACATACCCTGCCTTTCCCAGACTAAAGCAAAAAAAAAAAAAAAGATGATCTGAGTGAAGTAAGCAGGCTGGGATGCTTAGCTTCAGCTGTCAACCTGACACAGGCCAGAATCACCTGAATCTCAACTGAGGTATTTCCTAGCCCAGGTTGGGCAGGGCCTATGTGGTGGAAGGTTGTGTTGGTTGTGACCCAGTCCACTGTGGGTGACACCGTTTCCTGGGCAGGGGGTCTCTGGACTCTCTAAGACTAGATAAATGTAGCTGAATGCTAAGAGAGTAAGCAGGTAGCATAGGTGCATTTGTTTCTGCTCTTGATTGTGGATGTGGTGAGAGTAGTTATTTGAAACTTGAGCCTCTGGGATTGTCTTGCAAGGATGAATTGTAACCTGGAACTAGAAACCGAATAAACCCCTGTCTTCCCCTAAGTTGCTTTTCATCAGGGTGTCTGTCACAACAACAGAAAGAGAACCAGAGCACAGCCGAAGAAGGAGTCCTGGGGACTGTGGCAATAAGATGTGTTTCATCTAAAGGAAATGAGAAAGAATATATCTGACAAAGAAAAGGGAAACAGTGTCAAAGAAAACCCATTTTATTAAAGGCAGACCAGACAAAGGCAAGGTCATTGACAAAATCTGCTCTCCAGCCCTTCCAGTTCAGCCTGTCTGGTCACATCTGCCTCTTAAACTTTCCTTGTAGCTCATGGGAGTCAAAGATGCAAAGAGGGATGGGAGAAGGTAAGTGCTAACTGAAGTTCAAACCTAGGACGGAGGATCTTGGAGACGGCTCAGTTGGCAAAGGGCTTGCCTGGCAAGCATGGGGGCCCAATTTTATCCCCCAAATCCCATGTAAAATGCCAAGCATGGTGGCATGTACTTACAAACCCCCGTGATAGGGAAATGGGAAGCAGAGCCATGTAGATCCTTGATGCTCATTGGCCAGTTTAGCCTATCCTACTTGGTGAAACTTCAGTCCAGGGAGAGACCATATTCCAAATAAGAAAAAGGAAAGTGCCTGAAGGGGCTGTGTTCTCATCTCCACACATGTGCTTGTACTTCTAGTACACACACATACTCATACATGCACAAACACACACACACACACACACATACATACACACACACACCACCCACATTAGACTAGGATGGAGATAAATTAGGAATGAGGGGTAAACAGGAATTTTAGAAGGCAACAAAAAGCTGGAGCTTTAAAATGAAGAAAGAATATCTATGGTAACAGTTGTATAGTAATTTTTAACATATTCGATATTTTTTTTTTGTAGTTCAGGCTGGCCTTGAACTCACAGTGTAACCAAGGATGGCCTTGAACTTCTGATCCTCATGTTTCCACTTCTCAAGTGCTGGGATTACAAGCAAGTGTCACTATACACCATACAAAGTTTATGCAGGTTCAAACCTAAAGCGTTATAGTTTATGGTAGGTGAGTTCTCTAAACTAATCTACAAATGCAGCTCAAGAATGTCTAATATCTTTAAACCTATATCAGATATAACCTATATAAAACCTATATCAAAATAACCCTGTTGTCAAAATGACTTAATTCAGACAATCCAAAAGAAATCAAAATAGCCCTAAAAGTATATTGCATCATTTTTATAGCCATCACAAAGATTCTACATGTAGCAGCGAATGTGACCACCACTGGATTGTGTTGGTTAGGTCTGCATTGTGTATAGGTGTTTTGAAGCACTTTCCCTAGAAATATATAGCACCTTCTGTAACATGACAGCCGGCTTGTTGGGGTTTCTGTCCCACCCAGTACCCCACAGCCAGCAAGCTCTAAAGAAAATCACACACAGGACTCCATAAGATTATAAACTGATTGACCCATTAGCTCAGTCTTCTTATTAACTAATTCTTACATCTTACAGTAACCCATAATTTTTGTCTGTGTTAGCCATGTGGCTCAGTACCTTTCCCAGCGGGGCAGGTTACATCTTGCTTCTCTGTGGTCTGGGCAGGAATGGAGGAATGGGCTTCCTCCTTCCTAGCCTTTTCCTGTTCTCATTGCCCTGCCTCTACTTTCTGTCTGGTTGACCTGCTATACTTCCTGCCTGGCCAATCAGCATTTTATTAAAATACATGATTGACAGAATACAGATAATTCTCCCGCACCAACCTTCTCTTCTTAAAAGGAACCCCAAGATGAGTGCTATTTTTCTGCTACAAGATCAGAAGAAAACTATATAGAAAGTCAGTGTGATACCTCATAGCTATATGTGAGGATTGACTTCCAGTTCAGAGCTGGTCCTCTTATCTCCTGCATGCTACAGCCACAGAGTGCTGGAGAAGTGGGAGCATTTGATAGCAGCATTGTACATCACCATTTTTTTTTTGCCTTAGCACTGTGACATTTGTGTCTGTGTAATTATTTGTCATCCTATATATATTCCTGGATGCTTACCAGTAGGACTGGTTTCTGCCTGCCTATATATACTAGTAAATGTCCCTTCCTTTTCATACCGTTGTCTCTTTCGAGACATTGCACACTATTTTATATGGGTGAGGAGAAGAGAATAATGACTCTTTGATTGAGGACTGCTGATAAATATTTTAGAGTAGAAGCCCTTTAACACTATTTTCACTATCAGTTTAAATTTGTGTGTGTGTGCGTGCATGTGTGTGTGTGTGTTTGTGTGTGTGTATGACCACAGGCATGTCATACATGCCATAACATGTCACTTAAATTTCTTTACATTTATTTATTTATTTACTTATTTATTTATTTCATGTACCTATCAGTGCATGCACTGATGTGCCTTGGGGCTTGTTGAGGTCAGAGGATACTGTATGGGAATTAGTTCTCTCCTTCTACAACTTGGGGCCCAAGGGTCGAACACAGGAGGTCATCAGGGTTAGTGGCAAGTGTCTTTACCAACAGAGTCATCTTGCTGTCCCAACTCCTACTATTTTGAAGTTTAATATTACTGAACATAGCTTTACTCTCTGCCAAAATTCCATCTTAAAACACTAGATTTTATTGCATATAAGCTATTTTTACATGTTGTGTTTTTAAACTATCTCATCTTTTTGTGGGCTAATAAAAATTATACCAAAGGGAAGCAAAGAGCTTTAAATTATCAAGCAATCATTAAATGAATTAAAATAGTAATTTTCATGTCATTAGTTTGATTTTAGCCAAGCCAAGGAAGTACTATCCCAGCATTCCACATGAAATGGCAAATATCAATTTGAAATGTTTCCAAGCAGTTAATGGTTCTGCTCTCCATTTGATTTAGGAAGGGTTCAGACACTTGTAAGCTCAACTTCCACAGGAAGTCATTTTTATACTATCTGCCATTAAGATTGCTTTTTTTTTCCCCTTTGGTAAAATGAGTTTTTATATGATTGTACCTTGTCTGAGGGAAAAGCATAGCTTTTAAGGGAAGCAACCCAAGATTAGCTCACTGTTTCCCCCTGTGTGGTTATGGACAGACAGTCTGTTCAAGGGCAGAATTTGCCAATCAGAGGAAAACCAATTTAAATGGCTATCAAGTACATAGCTATGTGGGAATTTATTTTTATATATTTGATTATAAATCAACATACAAGTTATATTTCCAATCCAAAATAAAAAGAGCCAAGGTGAAAGCTGGCCTCTGAGTCGGAAAGGCAAAATTTGGAAATTGAACGTTGTCTCTTAATTATGGTCCCCATGATAAGAGCAGTTAGATCCAGTCTAAACTGCCTACATGGCTAACTCATGAGGCAAGGACAGGAAGACACAGCTCCTTTGGAGTCTACATGTGTTATTCAGTGTCCATTCTATTTTGTGACAGAAACTGAAGCCAAATTACTAATTGACCAATAGAGTGTTTGTTGACTAGCATATCCTCAAAATGGAGAGCCCTACCATCAAAGATCCACAAATCATGTGGGCTTCGCTCTGAACCTTCCCTTTTTAATATTCTCTCAAATTAGTTTTCTCACAACATGAGAGACATGGGAACTTGGAGTGCTGTTACCACATCTTCACCACCTCTTGGTCACCGAAGGACAGTCCTAACTCAAGTTTGAAGAATACCTGTGACACCCTCATGAAGTCACCCAGGATTTCAACTCTGGACGACATCTCCACCACTCAACGTGGCAGCTGCCATCTGTTTTCCAGTCCCCGGCCTTCGTGAGCTACATTTTTCCATTTTCGTCTATTTTATACAGTCTCTCGTGATCGGCGGTGCTTGTGCTTCAACTTGAAGTACAAACATTTTTCTGAGAAAATTATCCTAGGGGAAAATGGTGAGATAAGAGGTTAAGAACAAAGTGTTAGTCAGCTTTCCATCACTATTATAAAATACCTGAGCTAACCCACTTAAGAAGAAAGGTTTATTTCAGCCCGCAGCACCACAGATTATATAGTCGATGACTCATTGGCACGATTGTGTCAGGACCTGTGACAGAATACATGATAGGAGTGTGTGGCAGAGGAAGCCTGTTCACCTCGGGCTGGGAAGTAAAAGAGAAAGCAGGGGATACTAGGGTTCCATGATCCCCTATGACTGTGTGCCCTAAATCCTTCTCACTGGTTGGGTCTTCTAAAGACTTCAGCCCTTTCCTATCATGCCACAGACTGTAGTCCAACCCTTTATTGTGTAAGTCCCTGCAGAACACCTTCCTGAACCACACCTAATGAGATCCAAAAGGCAAGCACAGATTAACTGTGAACTTTTGTTTGACCGCCAGGGAGCTAGGAGCATGATTGGTGGCTACTCCTGTCTGTCACTCAGCCAGGGACCTGGGCTTTGCATTTTAGCACAGTCCTTGGCCATGACTTCCATGAAGGGAGCTAATCTCTTAGGCACCTTTGAGCTGACTTTCCATAGAGCAGGCAGTTCTAGTAACCGTAGCAAGGACATTTCTCTGGAGAGGGTCACAGGTCCAGCTGTTTGCAGCAAAGGATGGACGGAGCTAGGTATACTATACTGGTAGAGGGGGCAATGCTGAAGGAACACTCTGCAATGCTCATGCCCGAGTGGGTTCGGCACTGGATCTCTATGATTGCCAGTTTCAACAAGAGCCATGTTTTTGTTCCAGGGAGAAAGGGTTTTCTTACAGAGGGAAGCTCCTATTATGTGGAGAAGAAAGATAATGAACAGACAAAATGATGCCAATAATATGTGGCTCCAACTGACTTGACCTTGTCATATTTGATCTGAAGCATATTAAGTCAAAAAAAAAAAAGGCACAAAAAATGCACTTAAAGAGGAAGCTTGTGCTTGCTGAGAATTTGTTATGGACACTAGCTTTGCTAAAAGCTTTACTGGTATATGATTACCAAACTACAAAAGGCACACAGTTACATACAATCTGCTAAGTTCTCATATACATATACTTCCAGGAAGCCATCGCCCCCGAGATAAAGTACATATCCCACATTCCAAGAGTTCCCCATATCTCTTTGCAAACCATTTTCAAGTAAGTCCTCACATACACAATTGGGTTCCTGTAGGCTATTTTTCATTTTCTGGAATTTTGTATAAATATGTGTATTCTTTTTCTGCCTGAAATAATTACTCTGAGGTTACTCTATGCTGGTTTGTAAGCTAACAGTCCATTTCTTTCTTTTATTCAGCAGCTGGGTTGGTTTTTTGTTGTTGTTCTTTGTTTCTTTTTTTTTTTATGTAAGATGTTCCCATAGACTCATAGGAGAATAGGAAAGGTGTCTTGAAAGCAAGAGCTCACCCACTGAATGCTTCCACATATAACAATATAAATTCATTAGAAAGAGACTCCCTGAAAAGATATTGCCTTCAGGGTTCTGGTCTAGAAACTGATACCTAAGGAAGCCAGGGGTGAGCACACAGATGCCACTGCAGCTGTGATCCAGGAGACCGAGGCTTTATCTCCAGCTGACAGCAAGACCTGGTGTTGTCCACATGCTGCTGGCTTGCAGTCATGCAGGATACAAGAGTGAAGGGAGGCTCGTGGCAGGGTTCTAGAAGGCATCCAAGGCTAGACAACCCGTGTCAGAATTGGATTGCTTTTATGGAGCTCGTGAGTGGGCTGGGCATGAAAGTGCGAAAGTGAAGCCTCAGTATCAGTGGAAACTTCAGGGACTCAGAGTTGCCAGATACATAGGAAATTTTCCAAAGAAAGTTGGAGACAGTGCAGTGGAGCCAAACCAAGGAGAGAGGCGTTGTGGGCTGCCGACAACGAACGGAGAAACATGGAGTCACCCAAGCCCACTGTGATGATGACATCCCAAGCCCCAGATGGCAGACACCAAGCTAAGGGGTTGTGTTTGCCCTGCTGGGTTTCAGTCTTGCTTCGGTTCCATCTTGACTTAGCGTGTTCCCATTGTTCCTCTTGGGAGGTATTTTCTATACCAGTGACTATGGCCTGCCCTCGCCACCCCAAGTGCCGAGCTCACAGTTGAGAAATTGCCTTGAGCCTGGACTTGGTTGCTTGTTTTAAACAGTGCTGAAACTGTTAAGGTTATATGGAGTTTTGAAATTGGGCTAAATGTATTTCGCCTAGTGAGATGGCCATGAGCTTGTGGGGTGAGGGTGGAATAGCGTCATTTAAGTGTCGAAGGCACCTTAGAAGGTTGTGTCTGGACACCTGCTTCCCAGCAGGCAGCTGATTTGGGAGACTGTTCAACCTGTAGGTTAGGTAGCAGGTTTTCTCCTTAACATAGTCTACATTATTTTTTAATCTCATGACCTTTCTTAGAGTGAGTCTTACAACAAATCGGGCCCTTTTTAATTGATGGATGTCTATTCTAATGAGTACAGTTTACATATTTAAAAAAATTTCCCAGTTTTTTTAAGTTAGAAGCCTTTTTTTTTATTAGTCTTGGTACTTCTTTCATGTCACAACTGGAAAATTGTCCACTGACTTCTCACTTTCCTCTTTAAAGCAATTGAGACAAAACAATTTGATAAATATTTCCTGATAAATTTCTGGCTTTTAGTTAATTTTACCCCCACTGTAGTAAATCACTTGATGTGGGATACCCCTCTGTATCTTTGAATAATTTTTATTACCATTGGTTAATAAAGAAGCTGCTTTGGCCTATGGCAGGGCAGAATATAGGAAGGCAGAAAATCCAAGCAGAGATAGAGAAGGAAAGAAGGCAGAGTCAGGAGATGCCATATAACTGCCGAAGGAGAAAGATGCCAGAACCTTACCAGTAGTCCACAGCCTCGTGGTGATACATAGATTAATAGAAATAGGTAAATCTAAGATGTCAGAGCTAGCTAGAAAAACGCCTAAGCTGTTGGCTGAACAGTGTTGTAATTACTATAGCTTCTGTGTGATTATTTGGGTCTGAGCAGTCAGGAAATGAACAAGCAGTCTCCGTTTACATTGTCCACTTCATTATTGAGCCAAACAACCAACAGCTTAAGAAATTAACTCAAATGTGCACCATGTTCATTTGTAACAGAACAAAATCAGAAGTAGCATTAGATCAAAGCATTAGGAATTTCAGGAGCTTTTAAGGTGCAAAGCTTTCTGTCTGACTTCTCAGAAAGCTGCATTGCACATACTTTGGAACCTTAACTTTCTAAACTGGGTTCAATTTATACTGAAAGGAAGTTGTCTCACTTACCTAAGCCAATTTTGTAGCAAATCCGAATTCCAAGCTTCAAGATCTAAAGTCACTCAAGCAGGAAGATGTTTATCGGAACCTTGTGGGTATAATGTCACATGGAAAGATCCTTAAGTAAATGGCCTGAAAGATTTTATCTATGTGACAAAAACATGGAGCAGTGAGGCCTGAGGAGCCAGGAGTGAGGAGCCAGGGTCCAGGGTCCAGCTCTGCCTAGCCTGGCTTGTGTGGATACTGTTAGATTCTGCCTATTTCTCCTAGGAGTTCCTGCCTGTCAGTCATATTCATAGTGCTTCATGGCTTCTGTCTGTCTAAGACTGCCTGCATGGGAGCAGGCTTGGTCAGCATACAGGACAGGACGAAATTCTTAGAAAGTTCGTGCTCCCAGAACCCGTAGGAGAAAGTGGATGGATTATACTCCAGCTCATTTGGTATTGTGAGGCAGAGCAGTAGGCTGCATCTGCTACCCGGCTGCTTAACTCCAGAAATAACCACACGGAAATTGTATTCATTTAAACACTGCCTGGCCCATTAGTTGTAACCTCTTGTTGGCTAACTCTTACATATTCATTTAACTCATCTCCATTAATGTGTATTGCCACTTGACTGTGGCTTACGGCCTGAGTCTAACCAGCATCCCTCTTGGAGAGGAGAGCCATGGCGTCTGCCACACTGCCTTCTTCCTTCCAGAATTTTGTTCTGTCTACTCTGCCCACCTAAGGGCTGCCCTATCAAAAGGCCAAGGCAGTCTCCTTGTTTAACCAATGGAATCAACACAAAACAGAAGAACCTCCTACATCAATTTGGCCCTTGGGTGGAATAACCCCCACCCCAATAGACTATTTCTGTCCACCCAGGCTGTCTTCAAATTCACTCTGCAGCTAAGGATGTCTTTGAATTCTAATTCTGCCAAAGTCACTTCCTGAGTGCTGGGATTATAGGTGTGCACCACCATACCCAGTTATAAGGCCACTACAGTAAGGCTGGAGCTCAAACCTAAAACTTTATCCCTAAGCCCTAGGAGGATGATTCTGAAGCTGTTCTGTGTAGTTTCTTAGTGTTCCCCAGGGGGTCTGTACTCTGTGCTGTTATATATGTCAGTAGAGAGATCAATGATTGACCCTACATGGCCATCTTTCCTTTTTCTGTCTCCCTTCTCCATCTGGAGTGTTTTCTGGAATCCTTTTCCAATGACAACATTGCACCAAAAGCCTTGTCATAGGCTTTTTACAGGCAGATTCCAATGAAGATACTAATTTGATTAGTAGCATCCAACAATCATTGTTGTTTGTGTATACCATATCAAATTTAATAATTCATATACATTAACTTATTAGAATCTCATGATACATGTAAAAGTTGGTATGTTTGTTTCCATTTGATTTAAGAAGAAACTGAAGAATTTAAAAAGGCAAGACACATATCCAAGTTCAGGTTGGCAATGGAGCTGAATGTACGTACATCAGACTTATGTTTTATACATTCTTAAAATTCTTACATAACCCCCTTTAGGTCCATTGGTATGCAAAAGTAACCTAAGTTCACTAGGTAGTACTATTTAAAGGTGATTTCATATAGCCCAGACTGAGCATAAACTCACTATGTAGCCAAAGATGACCTTAGGTTTCCCTCTTGCTTCTCTTCCCAGTGGGATACTGAAATTACTGACCTGAAATATCACACTCGGTTTGTGAGGTGCTGGGGATCAAACTCAGGGCTTTGTACATTCCAGACAAGTCCTCTACCAACTCAGCCATCCCCAGGCCACCCATAACCTTTTCTTAGCTCTTTAACAATATCTAGGAGACATATGGGTGTATTGTAGCTACCATCCCAAATTAGCAAACTACTGGGGCTTTATTTTTTTAATTGACAGTTACCCCTATGAAGCTCTGACACAGTTTAGAATTGACATTATTTTTCCTAACTGTGTTTGTGGAAATAATAGCAAAATAACATCCTATTTGTGCTTGAACAAGAGTAATATCTACCATTTACTACAGCCTCATTGATGGTATGCTGATGAAATTACTAGGGGCGAACATTCTCGCCTGTATCCCTCATTATTGAGGAAGGAGATTCAAGCAGTTCCCAATATATTTTATTTTTTTTAAATATGATAACACACACACCATTTTCCTTGCTATTGAATAAATATATGCATACCATTTTCCTTATTATCGAATATATGCAATCTGTCTAGCAGAGTGGGTTACATTTCTTATTCTCCGGCTTTTATTCCTCCCCCATCCATATGTCAGAGAGGAGTCTTAATCACTGAAGGACCATTTGTATAATAAAAGTGATCTGTGGGACTCCATCAGCGTGCAGCATGGGTAGACGATCTGAACCCGCTTAACACATTGCTCCAGAAACGGATTTCAATGTGCACAGAAGTTTCAATAAATTGTTTTGTGTCCCTGAAGACCTGCAGATGCCTCGTGGGATACATCGCAATGCATCCATGCAGAGAGGATTTTGTGCATGAGTAATGTATTCTCTGCACTTTTCTCCTCTCTGTTAATACTTGATGACATTAAATAATACGATCATGCTGTTTCTCTTCCCTTTTTAGAAAACATGCCCAGTGTGAGTCTCAATCTAAAGTTTTCAGAGCGTCTCAAATTTCAGCATCAAGTTATTAGTGGAGAATTTAAAAGTACAACAAAGATGAGATCATACTATTGCTTTAACTCACATAGTTATTGGCACTGTACCCATTGTGTTGATGAGTAAACTGGAGCTTGTGAAGGGTTAGTGCTTCCCTAGTGGTCAAAAAAATCACTGCCGCACTTAAATGGTATCCACAAAACTTGATTTTTTTAATGTTTTTTCAGGGACTCCTATTTCTATTTTCCCTGCAGGGATATCTCCAAGGCATAGGTCTTGATCCCAAGATGGCAAGTACTTTGTATTTTACACTATGTGTTCGAAGATTTTTCATTGTACTTCCCTCGAAGTAACAGGAACACGAGTCAGTGGTGACATCTCAATCTACAGTGATCAGTTCAGTGCCTTCCAACTGCCCAGGTTTTTATCTAGGTGACTTAGAAGGGCTTGGGAAAGCTTGGTCTATGTATGCTGAAGCTCACTTCTAGGTTTGTCGGGCTCTGATATCATGGATGAAAGATGCACTAAACATGAATTAGGTATTGCGGGAAGCAGAAATAAGCATTATTTCCTTTAAATTATAAGGGAAATGTTTTCAGTCTAAGATGTTATGATGGTGAAAGGGTGATGTTTAGAAAGTATAGCATATAGCTCTTTCCTTTAATAGTGACCTTTCTGGTGGAGGGAAGAGAGCTGCTGACAGGACTCAGGGAATTCAGGGGAAAAAAAAAGATTCACAAGACCCTGTGCCAAGGTAATGGGGAATCTTGGTGGCACCTCCTACAAATTGGGCACGTAAGTCCCGAGATGCAGCTTTTCTGAGCAGTCCCTGTTGCTAAGGTGGGCTTTTCATTGATACAACTGTCTCTGAATCATGCTTCTGTAGGCACCCAAGTAATCTCCCTGGATCACTGTGTTAGACTTGGGGGAAAATATTTCTTTGGTCTCTTGTAAGTGCCTCATCTGGGGTGAGCAGGTATTTGTTTATATCTCCCCAGGAAAAGTCACATGACGCCTACATGCACTATGTTTATTAGTGTGCCATTTTTGTAGTTGTTTGTAAAATTTCACATGAAAAAGGGACAGTAAAGAGCCAATGTGTGTTTTTAGATCTCTTGTTGGATGTTTAACCTGTATCAGTCATAGTCTAAAGTGTAGCTTTGACTGTGGTTTGACCCAACACTGAAAAGCAGATAAGAATATTCCACACATTTTTTTTTAACCAAAGCCCTACAAAAGCTGAAACCACCAGGATGGGGGGAGGTGCAGATTCAAATTCTAGAAAGTCTAACTTTACAAGCTTTTCCACTCCCAGATACCCAAAACACAGTGGTACAAGACAGTAGCTTAAAGATAGGACATGGGGCATTTCAGGGATACTAAACTAATCTGGCTAACACTAAGTAGAACAAAAGCAATCTAGTTTCTTTATTAGAGGATTTCTTGATGCCGGTACACGTCAACTCAAAAGCTGTAGGACTCAAACTCTAGTGCAGACTTCCTATAAAATATTCTTGCCTTCACTTGCATAGTGTGTAAGGCACGTAAGCACAGGAGAGATTTAGTAACTGGGACTGCATGTGCCTTGAGCTATACACCAGGCTCTTTCCCAACAAAATGCTTAGTAGCCTGGCACCTGTATCAAGCTCCAAACACACACACTTCTCTCTCCACACAGTTGAACAGTCTGACCTAGACCTCCCTAGCAACCCTTAGTAACTCCCCTTTTGTGACCAATCACATCTTAAAAATCTATCAGAGTGTTAAGGGGCAATGGACTGACCCAGTTTGAACTGGTTTGGGGTGTGTCTGCAGTAATATAATCTATGTTCTCTGAGTGAATCCCTATTTGGCATCTGATACCAACGCATGATTGAAGAAACATTCAAATGCATTGTGAGGAAGAGCACATGCAATGAAGAAATGCCTAGAAACCCATGCTTGTCAATCAAACAAGAAACTACCCATGCCTTACCCCTAGCAATGAACTGTCCTTTCTCTTGGACCCATACAAGAAAGTCGCAAACAGTAACCAGGTGCTCAGAGTCTGCAACTAACTCCTGGTATATTCCCTTGTTATTTTCATTTTGATTCTGAGTAAAACCCTTCTTCATGCCACTTTTTGTGTGTTCTTTAGTTCTTTGGACAAGATGCCCAAGAACCTGGAACACAGTCCAAAGATCACTAGCTATGGTGATACACACTGGTCATTCTTAGCACTTGGGAGTCAGAGGAGGCAGACACAGTAAGATTGCTGCGAGTTTGGAGCTAGCCTGAGCTGCACAGTGAGACCCTATCTGATCTAGTTAACATTAATTGTCAACTTGACACAGTATAGAATCATCTGGAAGCATGTTTCAATTGAGTATCCATATTTATCAGGTTGATCTCTGGACATGTCTGTGAGGGATTGTCCTCGTAGTTAGTTAATGTAGGATGACCCAGACCCCTGTGGACTTTCTGGTCTTTAGGCAGGTAGCACTAGGCCATGGAAGGAAGTTTATTAAGCATGGAATAGGGAGCCAGTAAGCAGTGTTCTTCCATCGTTTCCACCTTTAAGTTTCTGCTCCAGCTTCCCTCATTGATGGACAGTGATCTTGAAGTGTAAAACCAAGTAAGTCCTTTTGTTCTCTAAGCTGCAATCTTGCTCTGACTGTTTTTTTCCACAGCAAAAGAAAGGAAACTAGAACATTGTCCTTTTTGGAACATGTCTTTATTTTTACTTACTTTATTTCATGTGTGTGATTGCTTTGCCTGTGTGTATGTTTGCTGTATGTTTGTGCACATGTGTGTACCTGGTGTCCACGGAGGTCAGAAGAGAGGGCTGATCCCCCTGAACTGAGTTACAGGTGGTTGTGAGCTGCCATATGGGTTCTGGGAATTAAACTCAGGTCCTCCACTAGAGTAACATGCTCTTAACCACTGAGCCATCTCTCTAGTCGCTTTTAACACTATCTTAAATTTTTAATTTCCCTTGAGAGAGGAAGGATGGAATCTGTGAAATGGGCATAATGTCTCTCCTGGAGGGTTTTGTCCAGGATTTGTCATTATTAAGCCTAATAGCTATCTACGTATGAAGTCTACTCAAATGTGTACCATATTCATTAGTATTAGAGCAGAATCAGAATTGATACGATATCACAGCATTCTAAATTTCAAGAAGCTTTTAAGACGCAAAGTCTTCTACCTTCTTAGGAAGTAATAGACAAAGACAGACTTGGCAATGATTACAGGGGAGGAAAATGGTGGTTCTCAAGCCAGTTAACTGCATTAGAGAACCTCACTTCACTCTCTGTGAGGAACTGAATTCAGTCAGCAAATGTGCAAGCTTGGAAGAGGACCCTGAGGGCCAGAGAACAGAGATTAGTCAGCACCCCAGTTCTACCACTGTGAGGCCCAGAGCCCAGCATCTAGCTATGCCTCACTTAGCTGACATCTGGACGCTGGTGTAGACTCCAAGAGGCCGATGTGGGAGGGTTGCAGTGAAGTTTCTAGACCAGCTTGAACTACACAAATACACTACTTCAGAAAAAGCATAATGCCTGGAGGGAAGAGGAGATTTATATTTTCTCCTTCTCTCTGCCTGCTTTTGATGCAGGAAATCTGGGATTTTTGTTTTTGTTTTTTGTGTTGTTTTGTTTTTTGGACTTGGGTCTGGGCTAACATTGGCTTTCTCAAGTCTTCAATTTGCTTCTTAAGGAAATCTCAGTCTCCACATGAGACCGTCTGCTTTTTTTCCTTTCCTTTCCTTTCCTTTCCTTTCCCTTCCTTTTCTCTTATTTTCTTTTCTTATTGAAATAGAGTCTCATTCATCCCAGATGTGCCTCAAATTCCCCATGTGGCTGAGGGTGACTTTGAATTTCTAACACTTCTATTTCTATCACCCAATGGTTAGAATTACAGTCACGAACCACCATGCCTGGTTTGTGAGGTGCTTAGGATCAAACTCAGGGCCACGTGCATGCAAGACAAACACTATCAACAGAATATCCTCAGCCCCCAGACAATTTCTTATAGTAAATCTGTGTGTACCCGTTTCTGCATGTGTACATATGAATATGTAAAATTGCCTTCTAAATGTTTGTATTTATACCCATGCATTTGTGTTGCCCTCAGTCTTGGTCAGAAAAGTTTATTTCTGTAGTGGGCAGTGGTTAATATAGACACTGAGAACTGGCCAGAGCACTGAGAGTGATTGTATGCGTTCAGAGGACATCTTTATTAACACCCTTCCCTCCATCCCCTCCACCCCCTCCATCCCCTCCACACCCCATCCCCTCCACTCCCTCATCCCCTCCATCCCCTCCACACCCCCCAACCCCTCCATCCCCTCACCCCCCTCCATCCCCCACACCCCATCCCCTCCACCCCCTTCACCCCCTCCACCCCTTTCACCCCCTCCACCCCCTCTACCCCCCTCCACCCCCTCATCCCCTCCACCTCCTCCACCCCCTCCACCCCCTCATCCCCCCCATCCCCTCCATCCCCCCACACCCCATCCCCTCCACCCCCTTCACCCCCTCCACCCCCTCATCCCCTCCATCCCCTCCACACCCCCATCCCCTCCATCCCCCCCACACCCCAACCCCTCCATCCCCTCCATCCCCTCCATCCCCTCCATCCCCTCCATCCCCTCCATCCCCTCCATCCCCTCCACCCCCTCATCCCCTCCATCCCCTCCACCCCCTCCACCCCCTCATCCTCTCCATCCCCTCCACTCCCTCATCCCCTCCACCCCCTCATCCCCTCCATCCCTTCCACCCCCTCCATTCCCTCCACCCCCTCCACCCCCTCCATCCTTTCCATCCCCTCCATCCACTCCATTCCTTCCACACCCTCCATCCATTCATCCCCCTCAAGGCAGGGAACACTGTTAAAGGAGGGGAAGAAAGAATACCAGAGCTGGAGGATGGGAAAGAGATGGATGAAGATCATTTTTCTAGACATGATATGGCTTTTGCCCACATGAAGGCACGGCTGCTCTGGTTACTTGCCGCCCAGCAAGAATGAGGAGGGCCTCACAATATTCCACACATAGCTAAAGAATTAGGGCAGCTGAAGGTTACCAGAGGATGGGCAGACATTTGGGGGGAGGGTGTGGCCACTAATGGGTTGCCTATGCTCAAGTAGATAATTCTGCAATCATGAACATACAAGCAGCTTTAATTATACTCAGGGGGTTATTATATAACTAAGTATTATTTTAAAAGATGGAGAGGGTCTCCAATACAGGTCAGCCAATGAAAAGTATATTTCTTTTTTTTAAATTAACTAAAGATTTTCATTTATTTTACATCCTGACAGCAGTTTCTTCTCCCTCCTCTCCTCCCGTTCCCTCCCTCTGCCTCCCCTGTGCAGTTCCATCCACGCCTCCTCTTTTTCTGTTCAGAAAGGGGCAGGCCTCTCATGGATGTTAAGTTGAGGTAGGATCAAGCTCCTCCCTTTGAAAAAGTACATTTCTAATACGACAATTTTCTAAACATTCTTAATGAAAATTCTGAACGAAAATTCAAAAAGTCAGATATGATCTGATTCTATACATTGATTATTTAACTTGCACTTAAGACTGTGCTCAATACTGGGGGGGGCTACCACCCCCAAAAAATTGATCATGGTCCAGTATCACTCCTTGTCCTTCATTCATTCCACAAAGAACAATTGTCCAATTATCTCTCTCTTGCCAATTGGCCTATATTCAGGAAAGGCGGGGTGCTCAGATCAACCTCTTCACCTGTGACTGGCACTGCCGATCATACTTCTAATAAAGGATCAATCTGTCTTCTTCTTTTTAAAAATACAGTTTTATTAATGTGTTCATCAAAAATAAGAAAAGAGAAGAACAATCTAACTCCTGACTGGCCCTCATTTTCAGAGGAGGGAGGGAAACTTCAGCTCTCATGGAGACTCTCTCATGTTTCAGAACTCCATCCACCTTGTGAGCATCCTAGTTTGGACCAGGAGATGTCTGTTGTCTAGTGCTTCTCTTCCGTCCCGTACAACCAATATGCTGAGGTCTTGGGACCAAGCAGGCAGCCATACTGGGCGATCCTAACCACCGCTAAGGTCTCCCTTTGGCCCTCTCCTCTTCCTTCTCTGCAGTGGGAGGGGGCTCCCTGGACCTTGCAGGTGAGGAGGGGGAACTGAGCTCCCAGAACACATCTGGCATGCCTGGAAATGACAAATCTTTCAGTCTTCAACAACTTTCTTCCCCCAATCCTTCAAAATGTAGTTCAGAGATCATAATCACAGGGGGTTCTTGGGCTGACCACTATACAGATGAGCTCTGTGAACTTCCCACAGGATATGCATTTTATCTTTCAGGTTAAATTTGAATTATTTAAAAGAGAGGCATGTCACACATACTGACATTCCTTGCTTCTCTTGTACCCCATCCACTTGGCCTATCCACATTCCCTGAATGATCTTTCAAAGCAACTTGAGTTTCTAACCACTGTCCATCATGGAAGAAGAAGGCAGGTTCTGAGAGAACACAAATTAAACTTTAGGGAAAACAAAAAAGATATAATTTCATCTCTGTAATTGAAGGCAACATACATCATATTTCAAAATACTTTGTAAATCACACATGAAAAGAAGATAAGAAAGCAAAGTCCCGATAGATGATAACTAGTCACGTGTTCCAGAGCCCTGTCACCTCATCTTTGGAAACAGCAGGTCTTCACAGTGACATTCTAGACTGTTCATCGTGCGACGGGCCTCTCAGCTTCATCGTGCAACAGGCTTCTCAGCCTTATCTCCCTCTTGGTCTCTGGCGTCTTGCTTCGTCTTCATCTGCCTTGCTCGCTTTGTCCAAAATGATTTCTCTCATTATCTTCCTTCCTTTCAATGTCCTTCCTACTGATTTCTGCCATCAGCAGCCTAATTATCCTTCAAGGAGCACCTCAAACTTTATCTTCGTACGCATCTACAAAAGGCTCCTGTCACGTCAGGCATCTGCTTTCAACCAGCCTTTAACCAAAGGCCTCCTTCAAGACTCCCAGGCTCTCTCTCCTTTCCACCCTCTTCTGGATAACCTTGTTGGTGATCACAGGTTCAGTCCTGATTTTTTATGTAGACAGATCACAGCTGTCCATGCCTAGCCATGTAAGAACCGCATACTTAGTGGTTTTCTTTTGACAGCACCTTTCCAGGTAGCTCAAAGATACGCCAAGTTGAACATGACTTAACTGCTGGCCTTTCTTGGCTAAACTGGAACATTTTTTCTCATGGATGGCACTGCTTGCCACTCATTCATCCTGATAGCGAGTCAGACACGTGGTGGCACTCTGGATGTTCTGCCTTCCTTTAGTTTTCCTGCAGAGCTTCATAAGTGAGGCTTTTATAAAAGGAGTGGCCCAGGCAAGTATTCTCAAGAAGACTTCATTGGACTTTTGAGCTTCTGTAATTTGTGGCATTTTGGTTTCCTTCACAGTTTATTATTGTTATTTCTGTTGTTGTTGTTTTGTGTTTCGTTCTTTGAGGCAGGGTCTCAGGTAGCCTGAACTGTACTCAGCTCTGTAGATGAGGATTCTCCTGCCTCCACCTCCTAAGTGCTGCTGAGATTATGTGGGTATAACAGCCCATCTGGTTTGAGAAGTTCTGCTGGTCAAATCCAGGGCTTTGTGCCTGGTAGACAGACACTGTTCACACTAATATACATCCCCAGCCCTCTTCACAGTTTTTGTAAAGTGGCATTCATTGGCTATGAGGTATTGACAGTTTGAATAGAATCGATCTGTCTGAGAGGGCACTCTCTTGGACTGCAACACTACTGTAATGATACTTCCCAGGGTAAATGTCACCACACGAAGAACTGTCTGAGTACTCACCTGTTATTCCTCGGTACCACACTCTGTCTTTGGGAACTCAGTCATACTAATTGGGCTCTGGTTCTAAAGGAATCTAATCTAACAAAAATTTGTTTTAAGGAAAGTATACCTTTTGCTTAGCTTACAAAGTAGTGGGTTTCTATAAGGCTTCGTCATATGTCTTTAATTTTAGCAAATCCACCCCTACCCCATCCTGTCTCGTATCCCTGCTTAAACCTTTGATTCTCAGTGTTGTCCCCACCCTCTTTCATATCATATGTGTTGTACTATACTTTACCCCCATTAAGGCCTTTTCCTCTTTCTCATCTCATGGGCCCTTTCTAACTTCTTGATCTCCACAGCTACGTCAAGTCAAACATGAATCTAAAAGTTCAAAGTTGGATAATCCACAAGGGAGGGAAGACATGCCTCCCTTATCTCAGTACAATATTTTCCAATTCCATCATTCTTGCAAATTTCATTTTTTTCTTTACTGCTGAATAAAATCCAACTGTGTGAGAATAAAATCCAACTGTGTGATAGTTGCCATAATCTTATTATCCACAAGTCAGTTGATGGCCATTTAGGCTGATTCTATGTCTTAGCTATGGGAAACAGAGCAGTGGTGAACAAGCGTGGACATGAACTCTTTCATGTATATGGTCGGGGGTCATCGGGTGGCTCATATGATAGTTTTAACAGTTGAGAAACCTTGACACTGATTTAAGCAATGACTGAATTAGTTCACACTCTTACCAATAGCAGATACTGGGGTCCCCTTCTCCAAATTCACATCAGGATTTATTGTCATTTGTTTTTCTCTCTTTCTGTCACTCTGTCTCTCCCTTTCTCCCTCCCTCCTTCCTCTCTTCCTCCCTTCATTCCTTCCTTCTTTCCTTCTTTTCTTTTTCTTTTTGTTGGCTTGGGGATTTCACATAATGTACCCCAATCACCCTTACTTCCCACTATTCCCTTGTCTGTCCCCACCCTTGTGGCCTGTCCCCACCATGATAAAAAAAAAAGAAACGAGTCCAATTTGTGTTGCCCACATAGTCACTAAAGCATGGTTAAACTCCAGTGGCCAGCTCCACAAAGAAAAATGAGTCCTTTCCCACCCTACCCCCTTCAGCAGCCATTTGTTGTAAAGAACTACACAGAAGCATCCCTATCATGATACTGAAGAGTTCTCTTCAGTGCCTTCCCATCTAGGTTGTTAGCTTTTAGAGGGTGGAGGTGGAGGTATGGTTTAGGGTTGTCACAGAAGTCTTTTATCTCTCTCTCTCTCTCTCTCTCTCTCTCTCTCTCTCTCTCTCTCTCTGTCTGTCTCTCTGTCTGTCTCTCTTAACTGTGAGTCTGCAGTCATCAGTAGCACTGCAGAAGTTTCCTTGTCCTTCCTACTCAGCAGGAACACCATGCATGGACTTCCACATGGTATCTGGCAGCAGCACAGCCCCAGATGTCCACCCGACCTCCACTGTCAGCACATGCCACTGACCTCAGCATGGCCCCCTGGAGGCAGCCTGCACCATGCACATCAACATGGCTTCAGGGGGCAACACAGACAATGGATATTCACATGGCCTTTGGTAATAACAAGAGTGACAGATATCAACTCAGTCTCAGGCTGCAGCAGGACCATGGTTCAGTGTGGCAGCTTGGACCACGGAAAGTAATACGTTCAATATAGTCTCAGGTGGCCTCACAGACCACTCACCTCTGAATGTCTCTACCCTGCATCATGGCCCATGAACCTCAATGTGGCTTCAGGGGGCAGTGCAGAGAGCTTTGGGTAGCAATATGGGTCATGGGCCTCCAGCTATAGCAGGACCACAGATTCAAACATGCCCAAGCATCCACATGACCTTCAGTAGTAACATGGGTCACACAGGCCATGGACACCACAGTAGGACCACGGATCCAGACATGGCTCCCATGGGAAGCAGCGTGGGCCACAGACATCGACACGGCCCTAGGATGCAGTATAGGCTATAAACATCCAGGCTGAGGCCATCGGCACCATTCAGCCTCTTTCCACAGGTTACTCCCCGCTCAGTTCCTCCATCCTTCCCATGCCTCCAGTGCGAATTTTTTGATGCTTTGGAAACTGCAGGGCATCACTCAGTATAGTTTTGCCCACACATTGGTCTGGCTCAAGGCCTCTGGTCTGTGAAGCTCCTTACATACCAGACGACCACGAAACTTCATCCATCAAAGCCGTGCTTCACGTTCTCATCTTTGATGGTGGTGACATGCTCCTGGATCTGGTTCTGCAGCATCGGCTTTTTCTCTTAGTCCACAGCTCGTAGATGGAGTAGGTGTGGAGGGTTGACCTACTCAAGGCACAGGGTCTGGGTCCCGATGGCTGCGGAGTTGCAGAGTTGCTCAGGCTGCCCGTCGCTGCAGCGGGCTCTTCTGGCGTTACTTGTTTCTTGATGACAGTTATTGTTGTGTGAGGAATACAAAATTTCCCAAAGTAGTTTTACTTTGCATTTCCATGTTTTATAGTGATGTTGAACACTGTTTTATCAGTCATTTGGATTTCTTCTTTTGAGAATTTTCAGTTTGAGTATACAGCCCATTTTCTTGGTTTTTGTTTGCTTTTTTTGTTTCTACATTACAACCAAAAATTCCCCTCCCTCCTCTCCTTCCAGGTCCCTCCTCCACCCCCCATCCACCCCTTCTCCTCACACAGCCAATTTTTTAGAAATTGTTTTTTCTTGATGTTTAGTTTCTTGAGTTCTTTGTGTATGACAGATACTGATTCTCTGTTGGATACGTGTGTGTCGCTGCCGAAGAGTCTCTCCCCTTATGCAGGATGCTCTTCAGTTGATCGACAATTTCTTTTGTGGACTTATGTCCTATTTAGAACAGTGTTCCCTGTGCCTGGAACTTAAAGTATACTTTCTGTGTTTTCCTCTAGCATTCTTCAGGCCCTTTGCTGGGGCGCTTGATCCATTTTGAATATATTTTTATGCAGAGTGAAAGAAAAGCTATTTTCATTCTTCTACATGTAAACATCTAGTTCCCCTATTTTCATTCTTCTACATGTAAACATCTAGTTCCCCCAGTATTATTTGTTGAAAAATGTCTCTTTTTTATGTGTGTTTTGGGTGTCTTTGCCAAAACTCAAGTTTATGTGTATGACCTTGTATCCAGGTCTTCTGTTCTCTCTCATTGAGTTCCAAGATTCATGTCTAAGAATTTACTATCTGTAGTTCCATACAAGAGGTATCTGAAAATTAACCAGGCTTACTTTCTAAGGGTGACCACCCACTCTTGTTCACCTGGGCTACCCAAGACTTTCAGGCCTAACATGTTAAAATGCAAGTTGTTCCACATCCTGGTGAGAGGCAGTGTTCTCCACTCTGGTGAGAGGCAATGTTCTCCACTCTGTTGAGAGGCAATGTTCCCCACTCTGGTGAGAGGCAATGTTCCCCACTCTGGTGAGAGGCAATGTTCCCCACTCTGGTGAGAGGCAATGTTCCCCACTCTGGTGAGAGGCAATGTTCCCCACTCTGGTGAGAGGCAATTGTTCCCCACTCTGGTGAGAGGCAATTGTTCCCCACTCTGGTGAGAGGCAGCAGGTGCCTGAGTTAGAATGGAAGCTTCTAGGATTGGAGGTGGTAAGACATGGATGACATCACAGCAGCGAGGCGTTGTATTCACCAAACCAGAGAATGTAGAGTCAGAGGGGCCAGTTTATGCCAATCTATTTATGAAGACCGAGGTGCCTCTACCATCAGAGTAGGCCAATGGTTCGTAAAATCAGGTGAAATGGCCACTCTGTCAATGCCAGCAATATTACAGATACAGTTTTAATGGGAATGTCTGGCAGAGCTCACATGTTGGTGTTATTTTAGAAAAAGGGGAAACTTTAAGGAGGTGACCCTGACAGGAGGATATGGGTCACTAGGGCCAACCATTCTAAAGCTGTAATGGCTCCACTCCCATTCTCTCTCTTTGCTTCCTGTTCCCTGTGATGAACCGTCCCACACCCTCCTATTACCATGCTATTCTGCCTTCTGGCCCAGAAGCAATGGATCAAAGAATTGGGGACTGGAAACATGAAAACTATGACACACAATAAATATTTATTCTTCAAACTTGTTTATATCTGGAATTTTGTCATAGATAAGAAAAATCTGAGTAACATACTAGTCAGGCATGGTGGTTCATGGCTGTTACTTAGGAAGATGTTGAGATCCAGGCTAGCCTGAGCTATGTTATGTAGTAGACACTATCTCAAAACCTTAAAATACAGAAAGGGAGAAAGAAAGAGAAAGACAACCCCAGTACAATAAAACAGCAACAACAGAAAAATACAACTCACCGCCCGGAAGCAACTAGAGGCTGACTTGGGGAGATTAACCTGCTTTCCTAGGTATATAATTAGTAGCTGTAGAGATAGAGTAGAAATTTTGAGGAAGTCCAAGTTGTACTATGGTTCTGGTCGGAGACAGGGGACACATCTGAATTAGCTAGGAGCTACTGAGGCCAGCAAGATGCTTGGTGGATAAAGGCACCTGCCACCAAGCCTTATGACCTCAGTTTGATCTCTGGAATCCATGTGGTTGATCTCTGACAAGAGGAAAGGAGGAAGGAGGAAGGGAGGGGAAGAAGGGAGGGAGAAAAGAGAGAGAAAAAAAGAGAGAGAGAAAGAATAAAGTGTAATAATTTTTTTAAAGAAAAGAATAAAAGTGGTTGGAACACAGAGGAGGTAAGATGCAAGTGAGGTTGGCAATTCAAGGCTGTATAACCAGACTAGGGGATGCGAGTTAGAGATACCTGTTTATTGAAGGTATCTCTACATATTGAAGACTGGTGTACCTCTGCTATCAGGCTCTGCCAGAGGCTCTCAACCAGAGACAATAGGCCTCTTAGAAACATTTATGCAATATCTGAAGATATTGGTTACCACTGGGGTGTGTTATTGACATTTTGTGGGCAGAGGCCATATATGTAGTTAAATACCATATAATTTACAAGGTAGTTCCTGTTCAAGCTTGTTTTTCGGTTGCTATGATAAACAGCATGAGTGAAAACAGCTTGGAAAGTAACGGTGTATTTCAGATTACAGTCCATCATCGGGGAGCCAGCAGGACCTCAGAGGCAGGAGCTTCAAGCACAGACCTTGGAGGTACGCTGTTTACTGGCTTTCTCCCAGGCTCACATTCATTACTTTTCTTACATAGCCTAAGCCTATTTGCCTAGTGACGGTACTGACCACAGTGGACTGGGCCCTCCAACATCAATCAGCAATCAAGAAAATCCTTCACAGACAGGCCCACTGGCTAATCTGATTAAGGCAATCCATCAAAGCATGTTCCCTCTTCCCAAGTGTGCCAAGTTGACAACCAAGATTAGCTATCACAGCCTCCAACAATGAAGAATTGTGTCTTCCTCATGTATTCAAAGACTGTGCTAGAAGAGGCTCTGATGGGAAGTATTTGTTAAATTACATAGTTTCTAGAATAAATCATGTAACAGATAGCTGATAACTATTTTAGAAATAAGTGATAAAGCAATGGCTGCCATTTGTTGAGCATGCCCCTTGTGTGAGACCCTTTTTTTCACATACCAACTAATGATCACACAACTCTTAGAGTTAGGGCTGCTGTCTGCACTGTGTTTTCCAGATGCAATCCAGAAGAATCAGGCAGTTAAGTCACTCCCTAAGAAGAAAAGCAGCTGGTGTCGAAACTCCTGCTTCTCTGACACTAACATTCGTTTCATTATCAAAACCTCCCCTGTTTTCAAATGAACTTAAATTGTTTTGGCCATAATCAAATTTCCAATTACTCAAATGCTGGAATAAGCTTTTATAAGCTTCATAAACTATCCTCCCTCTTCTTATTAATTAATTTATATTTTGTTTATGGCCACTCTCTAAGCTTGCTACTGCTATATGAACATAGAATTTATAAAGCACCACATTAGGCAGGAGCATTCCACTTCTTAATAGCGAGACATTCAGCAATGCATTTCTAGGTGTCATATGTTGCTATCACCAGTCGGAAGGTACGCTTGATGCTATTTCAGCAGATAGGGAGCCCTTGAAGGATGCTTGATGAGAACAGTGCACAAAACATTGCCAGGCCTCATTAAAAAGAAATCTCGTTCTATTATTTTTTGGGGAAATGTAAGCCAGCGCATTCTCATTTTATTCACTGATTATATTGCTCACTCAGTCACTTCAGTTGGGAGGAAAGAATGTTGAGAGAACTAGAGGAAGCTCGGCAGCAGGTACTGGAGGCTCTAAAGGAGTGTGTAGACATTCCCCTACAATCGCACAACTGATGATTGATTGCCTGCGGAAAGCTCTGAAAACCCAAGTCAAGATGACCAAAGAGTCTGCCTTAGCATGGCGGGGACTTTTGTCGCACAGTACTGCTACCAGCAGGTGTATAGGATGCTCAGATCCTGCAAATAATTCATGAAACCCTTGTGGCACTTTCTGCCATCTGACCCTAGCTTACCATCTCCTCATCTCTTGCCCCCACTAAGAGGAAGCTTTCTGATGGTCACATCTCAGCGCAATTGTTTCTCTCTCCCAGATGAAAACCAGTTAGTGCTGTAAGCACCGTGTTCCTCGGCTTTCCCAGGTGGCCCTCTCCAGTCAGCGGGCATCCGCTTGCTCGCATTTGCTCAGTGACTCGCCCACACAGTGAACCAGCGTACTGAACCCTAGATTAGGTGCTGACAAAGATAGTCCTAGCTTTTGTGGAGCCTGAAGTTAAGGTGGGAAGGGTCTAGAGAAATTAGTGCTTGCCAGAAATGAGTGTGCGGGCTCACAAGATAATTATCACATAATTCAAAGTATTTGGCAAGGCTGGGAGTTTTACTTCCACAGGAGAGTGAACGGCCATGTGGATTCAAGCAGGTAAGCACACAGTGGGGTTTCCATTGGCTCTTATGAAGGGCTCCTCTGCCAGACTCTGAGAACGGCATAGCTGCTAAGCAACGTGCAAATTTTAAGAAGCTGTAACTTTGAGAATATATTTTGACTTCAAGAAGTGCTGACCGTGGAATAATTGGAAATTCCGTCAAGTGGCTTCTTCACAATTTTTAAAAATGGAGTTTTGTCCTAGACAACTCTTCTTTCATAAGACAGCACATTTTGCTACCATTTCCCTGCGCCTTACCTGGAATCACACAGGAGAGCTTTCAATCTCTTCACCTTGTTTCCATTTTTTTTTTTGTTTCCTCAGCATCATGAGCAGCTCAATATCTTAATTATCTTTGAATTTGAAGGGCCCATTACAAAGTCTACAAAAGGAAGACCCTTGGTACATGTGTGTATGGCTAGCTGGCATTATCTGTGACAATTTAGGAGAGTCCTCTAAGTAAAATAACAACTCATGACTCTATTTTACCTTTGGCTTAGCTTTAAAAAAAATTGTGCATATTTTTGCTATGTGGCAAAGCTGACTGAACTCACAGTCCGCTGTCAGCCTCTGGAGTGCTAGGGTTATAGGCATGTACCATTTTTTTTTTTTAAAGAAATCTGTTTCTTCAGGTTTTGCCTTAACCTTTGTTCATAAGAGAAAGATAACCAACTTGGCTGTTCAAGCTTATTTGGTTTCTCCAGTTTAAAACATTCCAGTACTTTCTAGATGTGTGGTACTAAATACATATGGCTACTGAGCATCTAGAATGGGGCAGAAGCAGAGTGGTGGTAAACACCAGCAATCCTAGCATTCAGGAGGAGGTGGCAGGAGGATAAGGAAGTCAAGGTCATCCTTGGCTGTATAGTAAATTCAAAGACAGCCTGGGTTACATGAGACTCCTCTTCACTCTCACTCCCCCACCCAAAAAAAAAAAAAAATAAATAAAGAGAAAGTAGGTCTAGTGACTTGACTGAGCTGAGATATTGTAAAGGAAACCCAATAAATTTAAATATAAAATTAAGATATCTGGTCAACAATTTGTATTATTTACTAATGTTTGCATTCCATTGGGTTCAATGTAGTATTTATAAAGTTAATTTTACCTGCTTATTTTTTTCTTTGGGGAAGGATTGCAGAATCTCTCTCTGAACTCGGAGCTCACTCAATTCAGCTAGCTGGTCTGGTCTGCAAGCCCCAGGTGGCCTCCTTTCTCTGTTTCCCATGTGCTGGGATTACAGCTGTGTGCTGCCATACCTGACTTTTCAAAATGTGGGTCCTGGAAATCAAACTCAGGTCCTAAGGCTTGCACAGCAAGCACTTTATGACTGAGTCTCCTCCCAGCCCCAACTGAAGCATTTTTCGTTGCACAAATGTCTTACCTTGTATTCCTGCTGGGCTCTGCTGTTGCAGATTTTTCAGCCTCCCTTTGCTTTGGCCCTTCACCTCAGAACATCCTTTGGAGGAATTCCTACATTATTCTGATCTTTGTAGTGAACGTCCTGAACACTGAGCACTGTCTGTGCATTTAGCTTCATTTACTTTGTATCTTTACATCTGAAGATGATGTAAACTGGAGATGGCTGGGACAACATGGCTGGGGGGACATATCCTTGCCCCCCCCTTCTTCTGTTCCTTAGGGTCTCCTTTGGTAGCAGGGCTGCCCAGTTTCCCTTTCGGGAAGATCTGGTTTTGCATCATTTCTTCCGCCTCTGGAGGAATTGGCTTCAGCTTCTTGGCCTTATCTTAGTGGCAGAAGGGCTGCAAATGGAGAAAAGCAACTTCCTCCCAAGAAGTAAAATGCAGTTTGGTGTTTCATGCTGTCATTCCCTCCAGATTTGTTTATTGATTGAATGAGAAATTCAAAACATTGAGCTATAACTGGAGTTCATCTCATGGGAAATAACACTCAACTATATTCTACTTTTTGTGGTTCAGAATCATGGAAGAATATCATGTTTTATCACCATCTCCTCCACTTCCACAGCTAGTGGATTTTCAGAGAGAGGATGTTGTAGTAAGCCTCACAAGGACATAAGTGTTCTTGAACAGTACTCAATGGGTAAATATTAGGCTTACAGGTACAGAATGAATCCTCGGGTAAACACAGCCATTTACAATTTCCCCAGGATCTCAGAGCTAAGCAGTGAGATTTCTGAGTTTTTTCTTTTTTGACAAAAAGAAAATAAAAACAAAAAACAACGAGAGGATTCCCTCAGAGATGAATTGTTCTACTTATTTCATGCCACCAAAGGCCCCAGATTGAATAGCTTAATGTCATTATTCAATATGCAAAATTTAAATATTTAACTCATCAACAGGTACAAGGGTATATAGCTTATTATTATTAATCCTTTCAAAACTACTGTGATAAAAGTCTATTCTTTAAAAAAAGGTCAACCAGTGGCTCATGGAACTGTGTTCTGCTGTTTTGATGACTGACCTGTGGTTCTATTGTTCTATCAACATGCTCTTTCCTGTACCCACCCCTGCATTGTTCAACCCACCGTGTCCCTGGCAAGTGTGACTAGTGTGACTGCTGTTGTTTGCCTCAAAATGAGTTCAAACTGTGAATGACATTAGCGCATCACAGTCAAACCAGACCTCTTTTTTAATCGCAGATCTCAGATGCCCTCCCCTCAATTAAAATAAAATGCACAAAGCGCTGCCAACTGTTTTTCTAACTCTTCCAAAATGGAGACGATCCAAAATGACGGGAGCTTTCAGATGGATCGAATCGCATTAAGACACATAAACATTTAAAATCACTTGCAACTTTTTTTCCTTGCTGTTTTGGGGAAATGTTGACACTTGAGTCATAGGGGTTGTCAGTCAGGATGAGCATATGGCTGTTGACTGCCATTTATGTCCCCTTGAAATCAAGACGCTTTACTCTTTTTCTTTTAATTTTAAATTGTATTATTATTAGTTTCTTAAATGCCAGTTTCTGTAGGTGTGTGAGTGTGTGTGCATGTGCACATATATGGCCTGTGCACGACATGCATGCACATGTGCATGTGTGTGCATATGCTTGTGTGTGCACATATTGGAGGCCAGAGGTTAATCCTGGGTGTCTTTTCCTATTTATTTTTTTTGAGACAGGTCTGTCACTGAGCTTACCTGCCGTGGATAGGGTCGTTTGCCAGCAGACCATCTAGGGTCTGCCTGTCTCTGGCTCACCACCATTGGGGTTTCAGACCTGTACAATCATGTCTAATATTTGCATGAATGGTGGGCTCTGAACTCAGGTCCTCATGCATCTGCAGCAAAGCTCTTTACCTACTGAGAAAGCCATCTCCACAGTCCCGAGCATTACATCCTAAGCAGTCAGCACCTGAGCTTCCTCTTGATGTGTGATCGGGCATCAGGTACAGCATTGCCTGTAGAAAAGGACAGTCTTTGGGGATGGTCATTCAATTAGATATTGACCTTGAGCTTATTCCTTAATTTCTGTGAAATCCAATAACCCCCTTTGTAAACTATGAATGGCAATCCATGTCTTGCAGGATTTGCCTTTGTTTGACTGAAGAAAATGAAGAAAGCAACCATGGATTGTGCTCATCATTCTTTTAAATGAGTTATTTTCATTAGCAGCAATACTTCCATAGGAAAAGGGACAGAAAGGAAGAAGGAAAAAAAGAAAAGACTCTACACTTCTTCACATTGAACAGATGTAGCTCCATAAATAAAGTCCTCAGAATTTTAGCCTCAATGAATGGTAAAGGATTCATTCAAAGCAGTAATTGGCTGGACTGATCAAATGTGTTCATCCAAAGCCATGTTGCATTCTCCTGGCTGGACTCCTCTTGTGTTTTGAAGGATTGCAATAGCAGAGCCACATCTTATTAGGTAATGGGATGATGATGGGTCTTTTTTTTTCCCCATTGAGGCTGAGTTAAACTCTGCTTTTCAAACGCACTGCGCCAGGCTCTGATGTTTTATGATCTATTTTCAGTGGCTCTTCCTCTGACCTGTGAACACACATACGTGCACGTTCACTGGTGTTCCCATCTGTGCAGATCTGCTACACTCTCAGATTTAACAAGCCTCATTGTATCCACTTTTGTTTTCCCCTTTCTCTCTGCTGATTATGACAGATGAATTTGAAAATGTTTATCATCTTTGACTTTACTTAGGATTTCACGGCCATGGATACTCACTACTTTATTGTGTATCATGCATCTTTCACTTGTTTTTAAGATCGTTATTAATTCTATGGAGTTTGGCATTTGGCTCAATGTACTTATCAACAGCAGACTTGTACATTTGGAACCATGGAAAATATACAGAATTGCCTGCGCAAGAATGTAAAACTTGCGAGCTAAGTGGGATGGTGCGTGCCTGTAACTCCAGCTTATGGGATGTTGAGGCAGGAAGATCCCAGCAAGTTTTAAGGTGGGACTACATGACAAGTTCAAGGCTGGCATACTGACAATAGAATGAGACCCTGTGTCAAAAAAAAAATGTTGGAAAACGTGTGTTCTGCTGTTATAGAATTAGAATTCTGAATTCAAAGGCAATCGTGTTTGGTGATAGACAGACCCGACAGCTAATAGTTATTTTGAGAACTGTACTCAGAAAACTGTAAAACTACCTTGTGAAAGATAATGCTGGCCAATGAGCTGTTGATAAATGTTTCCCTGTCTACAGTTAGGTAGCTAGGTATGCTTAGGGTTTTGTGTTGTAGCTCATCTGTAACGTAAGTGTGATTGCTGTGGCACTTAAGACAATTAATTGCTCTGAAACTGAGGTTGTTACAGAAGAAAGTCCGGAAGAGGAATAACCAATTAATGATGCATGCAGTTTTGCACGCAATGCTCAGTTTCCAGTCAGAGAATAAGCACAGAGTGGCTATGTAATACCTGGAAATAGCTAAAGATCTGGGCCAACTCAGCTAGAGTTGGAGTCCTGGCTCCAAAAGTTAGAATTGTCATACAAACTTTGGAAATTTCTCAACCTAAACGTTAGTTTCCAATTTCTAAAGCAGTAGTGGGTAGTATGGGGTTCCGTGCAGCTGTGTTGGTACAGTAGCTACCACTGCAGTAATTAATAGGATGTATTCACTCATTGGGATGGGATTAGACGCTGAAGCTCATGGCTCAGATTATTTTCTGCATGAAGAAGTACTGAAAGTTCAAATGAGATGAAGTATATTAAATCATACAGGGCCACACGGTATCACATAGAACTGTAAATGGTGCATGATGGGGTGAGCAAGTTATAGCTCATGGGCTCCCTGCCTGTTTTCACAAGGGACAGTTCATGGGAGCATAGTTATACCCTTTACATATTGTCTACACGTGTGCCGCAGGCTAGAGCTGCACAGTTGTGATTAATCAAGGGGAGCCCACAAAATCTAGAGTATTTACATTCTGGTCCTTTGCCAGTCTCTGGAAGATGATAATACTCCAGGCTCATGCTCATTGTCATTAGGAAAGTAGTGAGGCACCGAGCATTTCCTTAGACCTCACTGCAGAGCTTGACTCCACGTTATGCACATAGAAACAATATATGCATCCTATGGTAAGCCTTTACTATTTTATGGGACACTTTTGAGGACCACGTCCATCTAAACACATTGCACCTCTACAAAGGGACATGTAAGCCTTCATTTAGCACACCCAGCCTTTATCACTGCATGTAGCCTGTCATTACTCTACATTCAGCATACTCCCTGCATCCACCCGTTTCCCTGCCAACCTGGTGAGTGAGACGCTTGGCTTGAAGGCTGTCTTTACTTGTGTCTGTTGCTGCAAAAAAAAAAAATATCTTGAAACTCAAGAAAATCTACCTTGGGGCTGAGAATGTAGTTCAGGGACAAAGTGCTGGGCTAGTATGTGGGAGGTTCTGAGTTTGATTCCCAGCACAACAAAAAGAAAAGAAAAAGAAAACACCTATGGGTATCCTTGTGAGATGGCCCCAAACACACACCATGAATTTGGCACCATTATTCTTATTGTTACTGAATTGTTACTGAGTGCTTCCCAGGTAAGCAGACTCACCGACAGAAATTAGCAGGCAGGGAGTTTATTGGCAAGTGCTCTTGAGTTTAATGTCTGCGAGGAAGGGAGAGAAATAGAATTGGCTAGAGGACAGCTTCTAGAGTGATCCTGAGCTGTGATCTGTCAGTAGCCAGAGATCTCGGAGACTGGAGGGATGGGTACTTAAGTCCTAAAAGATACATGATGTCCCTGGGAGGCACACCATAGCACTGACATGGATCCATACATTGATTTTTCTCAATAAGTATTTCTACATGTATCTCTAAGAGATAAAAGACATTTTTTAAAACCTGCTTCCATTCTCCCACCCAAACTGAATCTCCAACAATTCATTAGTATCCAATCTGTTCAGCAGTCAAGTTTCCAATTTCCCAGTGAGTATATCTCTGTATAATTATCATTAATTAATTAGTTAATTAATTGATTGATTTACAGTTTGCTTGCTTCAGGGTTCAAGTGAAGTCCATAAATTACAGGCAATTAACATCTTTCAGTTCTCATTGAAACTATAGGTTTTTGTTTCACTCTGTTTCCCCCCTCCTGATTTATTTGCTAAAGAAGCATGGTTGAGTTCTGACCTGTAGAAATTCCGCAGTTAATCTTCTACCCCCATCAAGGTTCCGACTTCAACCACTCTTGCCCCTTGCAATATAACTTCCTCAAGGTTCTGAGGATGAAAGTATGACCACTTTATGGAGTGTAATTGTATGCCTCACACTGTGTGGTTCTTCAAGGCAGTCAACTCAACAAACACGCTCCTCATTGGTAGGAAACCTGAGCTTTGTTGAATTTGGGAAGTAATAGAATAAAATACTTGGCCAGAATTCATGCTTGGCTGACATGTGGCATGCATCTCAGAATAACTGTGAATGTGACCCAACACATTTGTATATACATGTCACAATGTCAGAAGGTGGACCACTGGGGATAGACAGTCCTGTAAAGACTAAGGACACAGAAGCACTCCTCCAGAGTGTAAGGGAATAAAACCTTAGTGTTATTAGCGTGAGCTATATGTTACATAGAACGCCAATAAAACCATTCCTTGCTGGCACAGTGGCCATGCCTGTGGTACCTGCTTGTTATCACAATGGTTAGGAGGCAGCAACAGGAAGATCACCATGAATTTAAAGCCAGCATGACTTATATAGTAGGCTATCCAGGCCCACACAGTGAGATCCTGCTTCAAAAACCAAATAAATTTAAAAAATAATATAAAAGACTTTCTTTATATTGTTATTTATCTCTTGCCAAGCACTTCCTCTGACTATGGCTCCATACATCCTGCCCCTTTACTCGACACGCTCTTTTTTGGCCTTATTCTTTTTTATGACACATCGGTCTTTATGCAACTGCTTGTTGACGTTCTAAAGGGTCACTAGCAGAGAGAAAGTATATACAGGACAGAGACACATGACTGGAAGCATTTTCTACTGTGAAAGAACCTGGCAACATTACACAATCTTTTTGAACTTCTTCCCAGGGGATAGCCCAAAGGGGAAGTCAGCAGAATTTAATATATGTAAGAAGAAATGTTCAAAAAGTTAGGCTTGGCCGTTAGAGAACTATTGGGCAGAGCTCAGACCACTCTAAAAGCAGAGAGAATGGGCAGAAGTGCATTTGGACAACCTAATAGAGCAGTGGAAGTCTTGTAGGAGGGGCAAGTGTTGAAGCTGCAGACAATGAAGACCTAGAGATGGGTGAGAGGCACTGGGAAGTAGAGCCATCATTTGACTTCCAGTAAAGGGTGGACACGTGGCTCGGTAGCTGAATATTGAGCTTGCATGCATATCATTCATATATATATATATATATATATATAAATATGAAAGTATGAGTGTGTGTGTGTAAAAGAAACATTCAGTGAATAGTAGTAAGGGGAGTGGTGCTCACTGACTTTGGAGAATATTGAAACAGTGATAGTCAGTTTCGAGTCCATTAGTGCACTTGGGAGAGTTCTGAGTGTAGATCCCCAGCTCCCCCCTCCATATTGCTGCCCAGTGGGTAAATGGTGTGACGAAAGCTGATGCCAAGACAGATATTCCATTAACTTCTTCCCCCGTAGATATTTATTCATTTATTCATCAGAATTTTAATCCTTAATTTTTATTCCTGCTGTGAAGAGCTTTGTGCATGTTAAGCCCTACCGTTAAGCTGTATCCTTAGCTCTTTGTGTTTTGATCCTGCCTCATTATATAGCCCAGGCCTCAGACTCATGATCCTCTTGCCTCTGAAGTTTGAATGCTGGAATTAGGTCATGTACTAACCATGTTTTTTTTTTTTTTTTTTCCTCCCAGAAACAAGGTTTCTCTGTGTAGCCTGTAGGCTGTTCTGGAACTCACTGTGTAGGTCAGACTGGCCTTAAACTGACAGAGACCCACCTGCCTCTGCCACCCAAGTGCTGGTGGGATTAAATGTGCGTGCCACCACTTCCCAGCTACAATGCTTGACTCTTAATCAGATGTTTATTGAAATCAGCTGTGTATACATATTATATATATATATCATATATATTTATATATGTATGATATATATATGATAGAATGCCCCTTTTTTGCCACACATCTCTCTGTTTCTGCTCCGGGTCTATCCTGTCCCTTGTGCCACTCCTGTGGGATTTTTTTTGTCCTTCTGTTTCATTCCAAGGGATACTATTGATACTCTTTGTGTAAAAGAGTAACTATCTCATGGGACCAATTCTCACTATGTCCTATGGAAAACAGTGGGCGAACTCTCCCCATTGTGTCACTCAATAAGGAACTGAAATTGCATTCTGGGTCTTTAACAGGTCCTCTGCAGAACGTGCTCCCATGTGTCCATGGGGTCCCTGGGATTCACGGGGTCCATGGGGCTGATACTTTGATCACCTGTCCTTGGACCACTTTTTGTCACCTTCTCTGTATTTTACTTATTTTATTTTTTTTATTGTGTGTGTCACATGACTGTGGGTGCCTGTGGAGGCCAGAAGTTTACACTGATGTCTTCCTCTAAGGCTCTCTACTTGAGGTACCATGGCGTATCTGACCACAATTCCAGGATCTCATTAGGACTTTTCTTTGATTCTTGGGTACTCAGCTTTATGCCTGTATCCTGGGGCTGCCTCCTTTTAGCAGTCTGGCTTTCCCATGGCCCATTTTTCTCCCCGTAAGAAGCTGGGCTGTGGCTGACAAGGGATTTTGTGTGAAATGTGTTCCTTTATCTGTGGATACATGCCTTCTCTCCGAGTGAGTCTTAGAAACTTGGATCTTGCTTTCAGTTATGAATGGTAGACAGGAAATGCGAGGACTCTTGTAAGACAGTCCAAAGGTAAAGGATGTCTGGTAAACTTGGCTGGGTAACTACGTGTCTTGACTATTTGTGATGTCAGATCACTTAGATCTGTTGGTGCCAGGAGACTCTTGTCAGGTCCTCCACGCTGCCACTCTGTCCCAAGAAGGCTGCAGAGGCGCTCTCACATCAGAGCGAACTTAACTTCTGTTCTCATAAGAGGGCGTGATAGCTGAGTGGCTGATAGTTAATTCACTTATAATTTCAGCAAATAACCTATCCCATCATTCTTACTAATGTTCTTTGCTCTGTAATGCCTTATTTGCAGGTATTTCCTCCGTTGATATTGACATCGAAACCCAAGGCTTCCTGGTATGTTTCTCATGACTCTCATGGTATCAGCTCATGTTGCTTTATGTATCACACGGTGATTTCACTATGGCTTCTCATAAAGTCCTCATTGCTAATATCCTTGTCAGGTTCCCATGCTTGCTTCATTTTCTTTCCCTTTGATTTATTTTTGAAGCTCTTCCCATCTTTCTTCTGTTTTTTCCTACCCTTTCTTCACACCTTTGGCTTTTTCCCTTCCATTCTCTTTCCATTCCTTTCTAGACCATTCCGTATCTTTCCTTCCCCTCTCTTCTTCTGTGGTCCCCTTTCTTACTATTCTATATTATAAAATGTATTTTTACTTAGGTATGTATTTATTTTGGTAAACTGAGTTGCTTAACTAGGGTTACTTGAGTGAGAGTTTAGTTATAGAAAGAAGATATAAGTTATTGAAAAGTGAAAATTGTTTATGAGGACTGTCTTAATTACGATTTCTATTGCTGTGAAGAGACACCATGACCACAGCAACTTTTATAAAGGAAAGCAATTAATGGGGTGGCTTAAATTTTCAGAGGTTTAGTCCATTATCATCATGGTGTGACATGGTGGCATGCAGAAGAAGCTGAGAGTTCTTACATTTGATGCACAGGCAATAGGAAGTGATCTGAGACACTGGCCATGGTTTGAGCAAATATAAGACCTCAAACCCACCTCCACAGTGACATACTTCCTCCAACAAGGCCATACTTATTCTAACAAAGCCACACTTCCTAATAGCACCACTCACTATGAGTTATGGAGGCCAATTACATTCAAACTACCATATTCTGCTCCCTGGCTTCCAAAAGCTTGTAACAATAAAACAATGCAAAATGCATTTAGTATAACTTCAAAAGCCCCCTAGTCTATCACAGTCTTCACAATGTTTAAAAATCCAAAATCTCTTCTGAGTTTCATACTATCTCTTAACTATAACCCCCTATACAATCAACATCAAAACAGATCACATGCTCCCAAATATAATTGCACAGGATATACATTACCATTCCAAAACATAGGGAAGGGAGCATAGTGAGGAAATACTGGACCAAGGCAAGGCCAAAATTAGCTGGACAAACTCCAAACTCTGCATCTCTAGGTCTGATGTCAAAACAATCTTCAGATCTCCAACTATGTTCAGCTGTTTTTGACTGCAACACACTTCTTTCTCTTGGGGTGGCTCTACTCTCTATTAGCAGCGTTCTTGGCAGATGTCCCATGACTCTGGTATCCCCGATATCTTGGAGTCTCCAAGACAATTTGGGCTTTGACTTTACAGCTTCACAAAATGGTCTTTCTAGGCCTCCATTTAGGGACACCCCTGACACATGCCTGGCCTTAGTGGCTTTCTTTAGTCACAGAGACAAATTCTATAATTCCTTTCTTTTATCCTTAACTCCAGAACCTTGGCCAATGCTGCCAAGTTCTGCTGCTTACTGGAGCTGGAATGTGCTCATTCAGTTACGTCTTCACCAACTTTCTGTTTTTGTTGGTTTCCTTCGCTGCTTAAGCGTGGCTGTCCTGAAATAGGATCTGTAGATGAAGCTGGCCTCAAACTCAGAGATCTGGCAGCCTCTGCCTCTGGCTGATAGTAAGCAATCAAACCATTTTATATAGTTTTAACTATTACAATGTTTTATACTCTTTGGGTATAAATGTGATCTTGAAAAATATCATTGATGTCTTTTTGAAGCTTATAATGGGGCTTTTGAGGGGGACTAAGACATGGAGTGGTAGGGGCAGGATTTCAGTTTAGAAATGATTATTTTTAGATAAGAGCCATCTTTACTATTTTGCTAAATGTTAAAGACACAAATTATTGCAAAGTTAAATTTTTTCACTGGGGTTACAATACAATGTTGAACCTTCATCTAACACGTGCAAGTCCCTAGGTTTAATCAGTTCTGGTCTCCAACAATAGTCTTCTCGGTTTGTAGGAAGGAGTCCAAAATCCTGATAATTGTATGTTATTAATGTATTTACATGTATGTGTGCATGGATATAAATATATACACATACACACATATGCATATATCTATATCTGTCATTTGTCTATCTATCATCTATCTATCTATCTCTATCTATAGATAGATAGATATACATAAATATGTGTGTGTGTGTGTGTGTATGTGTGTGTGGTTTGTGAAGGTTGTTTTTATAGAGATAAAATTCTTGCTCTTTAGGGTTTTGAGTCCTTAGAAAAAATAATAGAGTCAGTTAAATGCTGGTAATCTTATTCTTTTTTTTTTTTAGTTCCTTGACCACTGTCTAGGAAAATATGACTCAAGGTATTAATTACTGAGCTCTCATTTATTGTATATGAAGGTGTGTTAGAAAACAGTTTCGGCTGATTGTTACCTCTGAGTGGTAGACGAATGTTTCCTGCGGCTGTGACAGTTTAGATTGCCTGAGTCCTTCACAACCATGGTAACCAGATAGCCATGATTCCAGTCTAAAGTTTTAAAAAAGGAATTGTCTTTAGTTTCTATTAAATATTTATTTATTTTCTATGTGACAAAACTAATATTTACCTTTCTGTTCCACAGAAAAAGAAGATGGAGTCCAAAGTGACCATAAGAGGGGAGATTCCTCAATGGCCTCCAAAGTTGTTGATTCCTGCAACAAAGTGGGTTCTGGTATCAAACTCAGGTTGTCAGGCTTAGCAGCAGGCACCTCTATCCTCTAAGCCATCTCGCCTATCCCCCAAATTTCTTTTTATGCTTAATGCTTCATCTGCTAAGAGCATCTCGTCCTAGCGTCAGGGTTGGGAACTGTGTATGGCCCACTGTTGTGTTGGTACCATAGTTACACTTTACAAATTGTGTACTCATTTTTTCCTTAAACTGTTGTGTGCACTCATCTAGGGTTTTATCAGCTGGGTGAACTTTCTTAGATTCCACTTCTGATCTGCAAAATTAGCAACCACAATGGCTTGCAGCATTATCATGAATAATGATACTAATCAATGGGCAGGAAAGTCTCTTTCTTTCTGAGATTGGATCTCATATTAGGCTGGAGTAAGCATGCTAGGTACCTGGGAGTGACTCTGAACTCCCAATCCTCCTACATCCACCTTTCAAATGCTGGGATTATAAGTGAATACTACCATATTTGGCTCACACAAAACATTTTGCATAGGTTTTTATATCTAGGAAAAAGTCATTAGTGGTATTCATATTTTTATGATATTTCATCAATAAGTTTTTGAATGCTTGCTATGTACTGATCATGCAGGACATAGGCCAAGTACAGAGATGTGAACACGTCTTAGGTCCTCTTTAATTTACCTTCAAGCAGTTTACAAAATATGATAAAAACATTTCAAACAGCCATCAGTATTATATTAAAAAAAATAGTAAAACTAAACCCAACTGTACAGGGTTTTCAGATACACAGTTGCAGTGACATTTGTCAGTCATGCTGTCTGAGAAAGCATTTCATTTGGTCACATATTCATTAGTAATTGATTTCATGTACCACAATTTCTTTCAGGTCCCACGTCAGATGCTTCATTCATTTCAAGGAATTATCTTTGAAACAGTAGTCTGACAAATTAGATGTTAGAACATCTTATCAAGAAACCTAATGTCATTAGAGGCAAATGCTGCTGATGTGATAATTTAAAGACCCCTAACCTTTGAATATAACAGAGTAATTTATGGTTAAACTCCACTGGATTCTCCAAATTAGATTCAATGTTATTTCAGCTGAGTTGGAATTTTAGAGCCTCAAGAAAGAAAATGATCATAAACCAAGATTCAATGTTACATGCTAGCTTTGTTGAAAAGCATTTGCTGTTTTAGAGCAAAGTCATACACAAGTCCTAAGAGTGACTTCATGTTAGTTGATGTCAATGCTAGCTGGTGAAGCTGCATAATCTTCTTTCTTTGTTTATAAAAGTATCTGCCTGGGAAATTACACTTTGGATTTAAAATCATACCAGACAGTGATCCAGTATGAGGTGGTCAGTACTGGAAACAAATATACAAGTAACACTTTATAAATTGTAACAAATAAAATTTTATATAAATATATATATACACATATGTATAGATATGTATACATATATATGTTATATGTAAGTATAATCTTATGTTTTGGAATATATCTGTATTTATATATGCATGTGTATACATCAGATAACAATTAATAAAAAAAGAGGCTTTGAAATCGAAAGAAGCAAGGAGGGGTTTGTGTGAGGGTTTGGAGGTAGGAAAGGAAAAAGAGAAGTTCTATAATTGTTTTATAATCTCAAAAATAAAAGAAGTAAAAAAATTGAATCTAAAATGCTTGACCAATTTTGGTTGCTGTCTCAGTGTCTTTTTATTGAACACATTTTAAATGAAGCACAATCATATTTCACTTAGCATCACTTGACAGTTTTATCATTAGAATATCATGGAGTTCAAATCAGAATGGTACACACACACACACACACACACACACACACACACACACTGGCCCATTGTTCTTTGGGTTACCATGAGCAAAATGACATTAGATAAGATCAAGCTCAAGAGAAAATGTCACTGTTGTTATAGATGTGGATTTGAATCCCCAGAGTACCTCTTGGGGTTTCCAAGTTTTTGTACCCTAGAACATAGAATTGAACCAGGGACCCTTGCATAGCTGAAGAAACAGAGACAGTATATTAAGAATGCTCTTCTGAGGGGTAAAGAAGTCTAGAGAGCCTAACTGTAGGTCATGACAGTTAAGATCCTTTATGTGTCATTTTTATGGCTCTGCCCCACTTTCTCCTACAGTTGTAGATGAAGGGTTTTTATGCTACACACACATTCTCTTCCAGGAAACCCTTGGTGATGGTAAGTGTCCAGTCCTTGCCCTCAATCATTGGTTTCTTTCATATGTTAATACCCACATTTTTCCCTGCCCACTTCCACACAGGGGTTCTTTGTTCTGGAACTATCTCCATAGACCAGACCGGCCTTGAACTCACATAGATCTTCCTGTCTCTGCCTCCAGAGTGCTGGGATTCAAGGCACCTGTTAATCTTGATGCCCTTCATCCTAACTCTGCTACTGCGCTACATAATCAAAAAAGCAGTAAACATAGGAAATGTGAGGCATTGCTAGCGTAGCACAAAAGATTATTTTACAATAAGGTTCTTTTTATATGTAGAGTACAATTATAAAATGAAGAGTATAGGAAACATATAAACCACTAACAGTCATTTTTCACCATTACCCAGCATTATGCATTGTGCATAATTACATTACTGTACTTTATTAGACTGCTAGTGCAGTACAGTTGTTTACACCAGCATCACTCTGAATACGAGAATGATGCGTTCTGCTACTATATTACAAGGCTATAGAGACATAGGCAATAGGAAATTCCAGTTCCATGGTAGTCATATGAGACTACCATTGCGTATCTGGTCCATCATTACCCAAAATGTCATTGAAAGACAGCGCAAGAGAACCTTGAAAGACATTCCATCTAATAAGCTAGGTAATTTATACAAAGATCCATGAAATTAATGTGGTAGAAAACAGAAGCCCGTAATCCTGGAAGTGTCCTGCCCTCCATAGTAAACAGACAGTGGCTCTTTCTCCAGGGCTTTTCTTCATAACATTACCTTGGTTGCCCAACTCTTTTCTTTGCCTTAAATGAATCAATATATATTTTAAAAATCCGTATCTAGCTAACCCATCTGACGCCAGTGGGAAAGAAAAACAGACACTGGGATGAGTCAAACAATTGTGGCATAGGCTTTATCCAGGAATAGACCTGGAGAGGGGGCATCTCTCATTCAAGCGCCGAAGAATCTGTGGTCCATTTGCAGATGGGCATGCTTACTGGACATAGAAGGGGGGATTCAGATGGGAACTGAGAAGCATCCTGTTTGGGACACAGTTTGCTGTTGCTAGGGTCTGCTGGTAGGTGAAAGAATGTTAGGTGATGGACAAACATCTCCTACATCTCCTGGCTATTGTTCCTAGGAGTTAATAGGGCAGAGAAGGCAAGAGTTTAGAAGAACAAGTTCCTTCAGTTCTGAGAAGGAAATAGGTTAGTTTTAAAAGTTTAACCATGACGTGAGTTTAACCAAAATGGCAAGTTTTATAAAGTAGCACAGCTATGGCTCACAGTTAAAGCTGTCCAGGCCTACTGTGTCTTTCAGGATGCTTCTGGCCAGCTCTTTTTGCTCTCTTCCTTCTGGCTGTCTGGAACTTCTTGATCACATAGCTATGATGATGCTTTTATGGTCACAATCTCTCCTTGCGCTTCCTCTGTGCTTCTCCACCAGGACCTGGCTCTCACACATCTGTAACTGTGCTGAAGTCCGGGCAGGAGAAGATGCGTTCTGCAGAGAGACACATGTGTTCTCTGCCTGAGACTCCTGAAACAGTGGACTCCAAAGAATTAAAACTTCCTCTGCAATCCTTGGTATGGGGAGGGCCTTAGCGAGAGGTTTCATACTCCTATGGTTCATCTCAGTGACATCAGCACACCGTAGCTTCCTGGCATTTTCTTCCTCTTTTCTATGTGGTCATCACACTGCTCTAGGAAAGGAGGAGACGATTCAGAGGTGCGATGAACCAGGCTTTGGTTTCCTGGTTTAGCCATCCAGTAAATAAATTCATTTTCCTTTATGAATTTCTGTTTCTTAATTTCTTTTAAACTATAGTGAAAGTAGAACACAGTTGACAAATTTGAGTGTCTGGTGTCACCCTTCCTTTAGGGCCTTTGATCCTTCTCATCTATTCTTTACTGTTGAAATTATTCCTTGATTATTCATTTGTCTTCCCTAAGTGGAACTGGCTATTTCATGAAGGACAGGTTCTATTTCGACCATTTTTGTGTTTTCCTGGGGGAAATGTAAAGAAATATCTATATGGGAGATAGGGCAGAAGCACCAATAGATGAAAGAAAAGTTCTGTCCAAGTCCAGCCTGGTGAATCAATGAGCTTAAAAGGGTTACTTACAAGGTGTGGGTGGCTCTCGGGGTGGCTGCACCACTGGAAAGACCCATTGTCACCTGGGTGATTAAGGTCTGAGACTCTTCCGACAGCCCTGACAGGCACAGTCACCTGCCCTTAACAAGCCAGGAGATGGATTAATGGTGACACATGACACTAAGATTTATTTAATGATGCTGCATTGGAGAGGCAGGCAGAAAGCTCTGAGTCCAGCTTTGGGGTCCTGCATGAAGTTCAGGTTTAAGCAGAATGCCAGAGTTATGAGTAGCAAAGCGGTCCTGGTAAAGGTGTGGCCCAAGTCATTACCAATCCACTATCGTCTGAGCTTTCCAGCAAGGTGGCCTTTCTGGGAGACCTCTCTCCTGGCTGAACTCAGGCTTCAGACTTTTTCTACCAAGCTTGTGATCTTAGAGAAATTCCAAATTTAGGGGGTGTAATATCTCCGTAGTCTGATAGTCAAGGGGAGGGATACAAGTGTCTCTTTAAAAAGTCCTCATTCCTAGCAGGCAAAAAGTCCTCTTCCCTGACATGGTAGATTCAAGAGCAGATGCATCATGGGAAAGTCTCAACCCCCATTAGCGTTCTAGCTTACTGTATTTTAGTACTCCTACTCAGAAGATCACATGGGGAGCATCGTGATTGGAATCTCAGCTGAGGGTCTGGTGGCATCCCACATACTTCTAAGAGAGAAGTTAACATTCTCATCCTCATTATCTTAGACCTAACTATCAGATGATTTGTTCTGTTGATGTAAACTTTCTGCCAAAGCCTTTCTGTAGGTCCCCACAGCCTGAAGAAAAGACTCACACTTCAGGTGGGTAGATTTCTATAAGTCATGGCCATGCTATGCCAGACACACCGACAGACGTGTTTGTGTGTCTGCACAATGTAAGAATTTCTTACATGATGATTAAACTCACAAGCTATGTTGGTTTTGTTGGTGGCAATTTGCCAAGTGTCCCAACTGCCCTTGATGGGAGGCCATTGCTCAACACAAGTTTATTAATTCTGATATTTTAATTACTTTACTCTCAAATCACACATGACGCATTGCACAGCAATTATGTATGCATATTTGTGTATATGTGAGTTACAGAGTGGCTATAAAAGGGTAAAAGAGGCTGCAGCGGAGTCTGAGGCGTTCAAGGATTCCGAGCCTGGGAGCTGACGAAGAGGCAGAGCATCAGCACCCATGACAAGGGATAAGGGCTGACGGTGACGACCTGAGTTCCATGCAGGAACCAATGTGAATGCAGAGAGAGAACTGATAGCACAAAAGTTGTTCTTTGGCCTTCACAGACATGGTGGCATGCGTGTAAGTCCCTTCCATACACACACACACACACACACAAACACGGATAATAAAGTTTTTTTAAAGAGAGTTCTGGGTCAGCTAAGTCTATGCAGTAAGACTTTCTTTCAAAAATCAAAAACAAAGATAAAAACTAACAAAAAGTCATGGGACAAAAATGTTACATCTGAACGTGTAACATTTACTAGTTAGTGTTAGCAGACAGGAAGGGAATTCTGGGTATGAGTTCATTCATTCATCCACTTGCTTATTCGTTTCCTAAAATCACTTCCTAAATGCCCAAAGCAATGTTAAGCACAGCCTGCATTCAAAGAATACATGTTGACTTGAATTATTCATGCATGCATTCTTTCATTGATTCATCAATATTTATGGGACAACCTGTTCAGGCCAGACATCGTGTTTAGTCCTCCTAGCAATAGTGATCAATGTGGATCCAGCCTATGTCCCCCTGGTCCTTAAAATAGCTGGTATATTTTACTGTTTTGCCTCTGAAATGTAGCAGACCCAGTTGTTAAACTTTTTGGTGAATGAACTGTTTCATGAGTCTCAATCCTGGCTTGACTTTTAGAATCACCTTTGCTACTGCTTAAAAACACCCACTACTGGGCCCAAACTGCAGACCAATTAAATTAAAACCTGCTGAGGTGCAACACAGGCAAAGGCACCTTTGAAAACCCTCTAAGATACGTGATACAAAGTCCGAGGCTGAGAGTCCACTAAACGACTCCCCACACTCCAGGTAGGTCACTGTTTGGGTTGAACTGTTTTCTGTCTACACTCAGGCCTTGAAGTCTTAACCCACAGTGTCTCAGAATGCTATCTGAATCAGAAAGGAGTCCTTGCTGACACAGTTAAGAATTAGGTCCTTGGAGGGCTAGGGTAACAGTTCAGTTAGCCAAGTGCCTGCCTTGTTATTCTCCCAGAAGTCATGTTTAAATTTTAAGAAAGAAAGAAAGAAAGAAAGAAAGAAAGGAAGGAAGGAAGGAAGGAAGGAAGGAAGGAAGGAAGGAAGGAAGGAAGGAAGGAAGAAAGCTCTGGAGGAGGCTGGATTTCCTGAATGTGGCTGACCCAAAGTCTTTCTAAAAAGCCATTGACAATGACTCTGGGACTTGTTTCCTCTGCATATTCTGGATTTTTGGGGATCCAGTCTGTTTGGATACTCACTTTCCTGGACCTGGAGGGAGTGGGGAGGGACTTGAACTACCCACAGGGCAGGAAACCCGGACTGCTCTTAGGGATAGAGAGGGAGGAGGGGAGGGAGTGGGGGGAGTGGGAGGGTGTTGGGAGGAGGGGCGAAAATGGAAACTTTTATATTTTAATAAACTTAAAAAAATGAAGAAAGAAGGAAATAAAGAAAGAAAAAAGGCTGGTGTGATGGCTTGTGCTTGTGATTTCAATCTTGGTGAGGCAGAGACAGGGAGACCTTTGGGGCTCACTGACCAGCCGATCTAGCTTACTTGGCAAGTTCCAGGCCAAAGAGAGACTTTATCTAAAAAAAGAAAAAAGAAAAAACAAGGTAACACCAAAGAATAACACCTGAGGAATGACAGATAAAGTTGTCATTTTGCCTCCACACGCACACACTTCCCTTCTCCACACAGTGCATTAGATCATTACACTGCATTTCCTCCCCATACCTCCTCTGGGGTGCTTACTAGGTAGACCAATTTATCCATAAAGTCCTATTAAGAAAATCTCCTGATCCAGAGCATAGACTCTCTGCCCAGTGAGGGCAGAATCAGTAACCTTGTCCAGAGGCCACCTCTAGGAGGCAGGTTGCCTTTGAGTCATGCTAAAGAGAAGCAAAAGACCTTCCCTTTACCAGGGTACTGTACTTCTCTGAACTCCCATGCCAGCACAGTAGCCCAATGGGCCCAGATGTGCAGTGTTGTGAATCTAAATGGTTCAGAGAAGTGCAGTTTTCTCTTTTCTTTTTCCTACTTCTTTTCTAAGCATCATTTCCCTAACACTTGGAGCTTTCCCACCATGAAGGTTTCCTTTTTCCTAAAGTTCTCCTCCCTGTCTTGGGTGCTTGGCTGCCATGTGTCTGACCTCGTGCCAGCTTAAATGGATGGCTTTCCTCTCTTCTCTATTGTCCCGTGTCGTGTCGTGCCCCCCCCCTCACCTTCGCAACTGCTCAGTAAGTAATACAGATGGCCTGTTTGGGCGGGTGTGGGGGGCTGTCATCTCTTAAACGCTAATAAAATTGTCCTTGAGCTTCCATTTGAGTCCATTTAAATGTTTTTCTGTTACTGGTACTAAGAACCTCAGGAGAGCACCTTAATTTCCCTCGTATCATCAGCTGGCCTTAAATTTGTGCCAACTCTCCTGCCTGAGGGCTGCGCAATCTTGTATGATTTATTAAAAGAAACCCTACTCATTGGAAGACAGAAATGTGGATATGAAGGAAGACGCCAGGGTGATGTTTCCCCACGCAAAAAAATATGTGAATCACTGGTGGGGGATTTTACTTGGATCCCTCAGAGGGTTTCCACTCTGTACCTCCTCCTTGGGGTTGTAGCCTCCAGAAGAGTGAGACGAATCTCGTACCCCCTAAGATGCCCAGTAGGCATCACAACTCTGTAGCTGGTGCCTTAGTACACACATGTCATCGGCATCTCTGAGAGTTCATTCAAACGTTTTTTTTTGGTTGTTGCTTTCTTCCTCTTTCCCTCATGAAGAGTGGCCTGCTGCAGCTGGGAACCCCGGGGGAGGGCATTCTCTAGACCCCTCCCACAAGGTCACTTATCTTTGATATGAATCCAAGCATTGACTTAGGAATGACCAACACACCTGAAGCCGGGCCTTCCAGTCTGGCTCCCCGAGAATAATCGATGAGCTGTAAATGTGTAATTCCACTCACTGGGCCAAGCGGGGGGCCCGCAGGAGCTGCATCCAGCAGATCGATAAAAGTGCTGGAAGACACTTGTCTCCGTGGCTCTTTCAGTTCTGCTTTATCATTTGATTTGTGCCAACAACACTCAAGCCGCGCCTCTTTAAGGCACTGTTTTAGTAAATTCAATTTGCAATTACTTTCAATATAAGAAGTTTAAGAGTTTAGTTTTAACGCCCCAGGAGCTGTAAAATCAACCAGGGTTCAGCTGCCCAGCCTGAGGAAATCATTATGCAAAGGCTCCCACTGTGAGGCGAAGCTTTGTTTCTTCTGATCAGGGACAACATCTCCAAAGGAACCGACTGCCCCTATAGTATTTGCTTTCTAATTTCCCAAACTGAGAACCCAAGTTCAAGTTCTTGTCCCCTATTATCAGAGACCTCCAGGGGATAATATTAGCCACTTTGAAGGCAGTTTTTCTCAGCAGTGAACTCACCCATCAGACATGGGTCCAGGCTGCAGATTCCTTCACAGTTTGCTCTGATCCAGATTTCACTTTCATTTCTATTTATTTATTTATTTATTTATTTATTTATTTATTTATTTATTTATTTATTTATTTATTTATCTTTCTTTCTTCCCAGTTTCTTCTCTGACTCTGATTTCTTTCCATTTTTGAGGCAAGGTCTCATTTAGCTTAGGCTGGCCCTGGACCTGAGAATCTCCTGCCAAAACAGCTCAAGTGGTGGATAAGTGGGCACTATCGTATCTGGTTTGCCCAGTACTGGGGAGCAAACTCATGTCTTCAAGCATGTTAGGCAAACTTTGAGCTACAACCCTAGTTGCCCCTGATTTTAAAGCGTTTTCCAAATTCATTTTAAAACTATATAGCTCTAGGACTGAGTTGTTGAGTTCCAGGACAGGACCTAGTATCAAAAGAACAAGTTTCACCTGACGGAATGAAACTTGAAGTTGTCTTTTGGCACACACATACATATACATGCATGCACGAAAGCACATATGCATTCACACGCACCATATCAGTTTGGCCTCATGATGAAAATCATGACAGTAGAAGATGGGCCCAATGAACAGATTTATTTTGTGTTGTTATTGTACTGATCTGCTCCCGGACCTCAAATAATAGCTGTTGGTTTTTTTCCCCTTCAAACAATCCAACAGACTTCTAGGTGTGTCAAATTTTGAGGTTACAGATTTAATATCTTATATAGTCACATTAACTCTTTGTATTTCTGCAGCTTCTTAACATACTCTGCATACTACAGACACTCGGTTTATGCACCTTGCCCTGCCAAACACACAGGTATTTTCTCTGCGGCATTTAGGAGACACTTTCCACACATATCACTGGACGTGCAGGGCTTCTCTAAGGACTTTAGGCATACCATTTCAAGAAAACAGAATAAGATTCCAGAGTAAATTATATTGATTTTAATTCAGACATTTAAATCTGTTTTGTTTATTGCCTTTGCAATTGAAGAATTGATCTGAACAAGGCAGACATAGCAAGAATAGATTGCTTTTATTGAATTCACAGTGACCTGATTAAAAAACATAGTTGTTATGAGAAAAATAATCTTGCTTCCTATTTTATTACAGATTTCCCTCCACATGAATTTATTGTTTTAATATAGTAAATATAAAGAATACAATGAATTTTGTTTATTGCTGTGTGAGATGGTTTAGGGCAGTTAGAAAACACTTTCTTAATATGTTTCTTTTTTGTTTAAATGCTTGTAAAGTGTGTGTGTGTGTGTGTGTGTGTGTGTGAGAGAGAGAGAGAGAGAGAGAGAGAGAGAGAGAGAGAGAGAAGGCTACAGGACATCCTCTGATATCTTCCTCATTCCCTTTCCCCCTTATTTTTTGTGACAAGGTCTCTCCCTGAGTGTGGAGCTCACAAGATTTTTATTTGACTGGGTGGAAGTGGGTTCTCAGGGTTCTATTGTCCTATCTTCCCAGATACTAGGCTAACAGATGTATCGCTCTGCCTGGCTTTTACATGGATGCTGGGGATTTGAACTCAGGTCCTCCTGCTTGGGTGGCAACCACTTTGCTGACTAAGCCATCTCCCCAGTTCCTGCAAAGCTTATCCTGGGCAAGAGGGTGCCCCTTGTCCACTGATGCCTTTCTGTTGCATTAGTAAGGGTTTGTTGATGGTCAGATACTTCATGCTGATCTTGATTTAGATTTTTATTTTCTGAAAACATGTCAAAGCAAGAGTCCCAACTCAAATCTGTTCTTTTGTTAAAATAAAACAAAACATCAAAATTTGATTTAGAAAATTTTCTGGAGCACAGAGGGAATAAGGAAGAAAAATCACTTAATCTTCTAAACTTTTATCTCAAGTGTTCAGATGTAACATCCACTGTTTAATTAGATTTTGATTTTTTCTATTTGAAGTTGGGAGATGAATATCGTCGTATCTATTTCCTGACAACTCCCTTCGCTCTCCAAACTACTGCTTTTTGATCTGAAATCAAATGCAGGTACAGTCTGAATAGGATAGAGAGCATCTTGTTGGCATTGCCACTTGAAATCCCAGTGACAGCTTGTATAGCAAGGGACTGCTCCCAATGAGAGCGTGATTTACACCATTTCCCTTTATTTCAACCTGATACTTTCTTTAAACAGTTATTTTAAGTTTATTTTATTTTAAATTATGTGTATGTGTGTGTGCCTGTGTGTAGGTATGTGCATATAAGTACAGGAAACTTCAAGGGCCAGAAGAAGGCGCTGGATCCCTGAGATCTGGTCACAGAGGTGGCTATGAGCTGCCTAATTTGACTGCTGGGAATACAACTGTATTTCTTTGCAATATCAGTAGACCCTCTTAACCACCTAGCCTTCTTGTCAGCTCCTTCTTTAAATAATTCCAGTGAACAACACCTTGTTTTGAATGGATCCTAGTGCTTTATTGCACACATGCATGTTATCAAGTAATTAACCAATCACCTTTCTCTAGTGGATATTGCTAGATATTTCAATTGCCTTCAATGTTTTACTTTCCTAAAACGTCACAGTGAAAACTGTACTTTCATGTCAGAAAATTTGCTCAGTTGCTTAATAAAGGACAATTCACAGGCAGAATGTTCATGGAAGAAAAGTGTGTGTCAGTTCATGTTTCCAACCAGATTGCTAAGCTACCCTGTGCCTGTTTACGCATCATCACTAATGAGCACTGAGGTCACCACTCACACTTTGGCAACAATGCATTTTTCTCACTGTTCTGCATGTCATGTATTTGACGACTACTAAGGTTAAACTTTTCCATGTTGTGTGAGAGGGCCTGCTTTTGTCCTGGCCACCCTGCTAGCTTACACCCGAAATAATCACACAGAAATTGTATTAATTAAATTACTGCCTGGCCTGTTATCTCTAGCCTCTTATTGGCTGACTCTCACATCTTGATTTAACCCAGTTCTAATAATCTGTATTGCCTCTTGACTGTGGCTTACCAGCATGAATTTAACCAGCATTCGTCTCGAGCAGGAGAACCATGGCGTCTGCCTGTCTCTGCTTTCTTTCTCCCAGAATTCTGTTCTGTCTTCCCCGCCTACCTGAGTTCCGCTCTACCAATTAGGCCAAGGCAGTTTCTTTATTAACCAATGAAAGCAACACAAATACAGAAGGACCTCCTACACCGTTTCCATTATTTGGCATTTGTTGTCTACTAGTCTATCATCTGAGGAATACGACTCTAGTGCCCCAAATCCAGGGACTTAGTTCATTAACAGAGAACTTTTAGTTTTAAGTTTAGTTTAATTATGTTGGGATACTAGTCACTCTTGGAAAAGAACCCACTGGCTTCCTATTTACTGGATGGAAAAAACTATAAGACAAACTGTTATGTGATTAAGAAGTAACGAACAGAACCATCCACTTAGTAGGAACTTGCTGAAAGGAAAAGGTACAGTATGCCTTAGTGCTTTTAAAATTAAAATAGGTTTTCTTATTTTTGAAGTACTTTGTCATATTTAAAATCTTTAATTACATTTATTTATCTCTCTATTTATGCATATACCTATGTGCATGTGTGACACCTGTATTACAGTGTGCGTGTGGAGGTCAGAGGACACAGAGGCTGTCCTCTCCTTCTACCATGTGTAGGTTGTCAGGCTGAGTGGCAAGTGCCTTTACCCCCTGAGCCATCTCTTTGGCTCTTTTAATTTTTTATGTAAGCAAATTTAGATATAAAACATGTGGGGAGTCTTCTGGGATGAACTATTTCCTATCTTCCATTAACTTTCAAAAAAACCACATTTTTGTTAAATCTTTTTAGAGATTCTTCTTGCATTTTAAAAGTGAAAGTGGATTCCTGCAGCACATGGGTTCTTCATCACACTTTGTTCATTCAGTGTGATTCCAAAAGTGTGCCATGTTTTTGTACAAGGATTTCCCAATTTGTATCTTGTGGAAAAATTTATTATTTGGAGATACTATTTACTAGCAGCCTAGAAATAGGTATTAAGATTTTTCTCACCTCCCCTTTTGGAGACATTTTATCTCTATACATCCCAGGTTGGCTTTGAACTCGTGGAATCCCCCTGTTTCATCCTCCTGAGTACTGGGGTCAAATGCGTATATTCCTCAACCCTTTGCAGCAAGCAAAACACATGTAGACAGACACATATAAATTCAAAACTGTATTCTGAAACACTCAAAAGCTTTGCTTGTAAGTGGGGGCAAGCTCTGTGGAGTGGAAATGAAAAAAAGGTTGGTGCCAGGGAGGGTGCTCTTGTATATTTCACACATTGTTTAATTTTTAATCCTTTTCCTTAAGATTTGCTACTTTGGATTTTAAAAAGAACGAATTAAACATCATAAATTAGGATAGGCATTTTGGAAAACAGTATGGAGTTTGCTTAAGGAAAAAAAGATATACTAGCTGGTATGATGGTTTATGCCTATTGTCCTATAGTACCTGAGGTGGGGGACTCTACAGCCAGGCTGTAGAGTGAGTTTAGTCCCAGCTGGGGCTATGTCTAAAGATTGTCTCAAAACTGTAGCAATAACACATAAGAGAACTGCTCTAAGATCTGTTGGCTCCCCTCTCTATTGCTCTCTCCATCTTTGCAGAAGAGACGTCTGCAGTCCTATGTTGACCACAGTTCCATCCACAATAACCAAGATATGAAATCAACCCAGAAGTCATAGATGTGCATGTGGTTTTAGAAAACTACTAACTCATGGAGAAGAAAACAAAGGAGAGCATTCCTCCTGCTATGGAAAGAAACAAGGCTGGGGCTTGACTCTCTTTCTTACCTGTTAAGGTTCTTAGCAGGAAGCCAGGACTCCTGCAGGTTGGTTGGCAGGCAGGAGTTTGATTCTATAGAAGAGAGAGTTATATACCAAAAGACAGTTAATGCCTATGTCACACGCTATCTAGTGGCATATTTGCAAATTAACAAGTGTTTGTTTTTTTCCTGTGAAAATCAAGATGATTGTGTTTGAAATATTTCACTTCTTTATATACCAACCTCAGATTTGCACTGGATCTCCATGGCCATGCTTGACCACACTGATTCGATGTTACACAGAGTAGGGACACATAACAAAAATGGAATTATTTATTTTGTGAAACCAATCCCAAACATGTGAGAACGTGGGACTGAATTAATTCATCAGGTATACCAATAAGCTAATAAAGCAGGCACAATTTCACTTCAATTGTAATCTTTAAACTATATCCACGGATAAGTGACTTATTAAGACAGCCATATGTGTGATTAATGGGTTGGCAGTGATACTAATTACTCATCAGATTGCAAGGTCTAAAATGCCCTAAGATGTGAGAATAGCAGAGAGTGATTTTTGTTAAAAGGGTTTGGCTGGATCCCAAGGTCTTGAGTGGGTTTGTATTTCAGAGCCATAGGATATGATTTTTAACCAAAAGATGAGGAAATGGTGTTAGGAAAGTCAAACCCGGTACTAACAGTGAGATCCTTGTTTAATAAAGACTTGTCACTGCAATAATTAACCGTGTTCCCACTTGCCTATATACATTTTAAGATTTAAAATGATTTATTTACTTATTAAGTGATGTTCAGTCATCTACAAGTAAAGGCTTCTCCCTCCCTGCTCCGCCATGGCTCACTATGATAACTGCATGGGAACAGTCTTATAGTGGGGGACCACATGGCTGTTTAAGTAAAAGCCAAAGTTTAGAATTCATATATCCAGCTGAACCTCAGACTAGTGGTATTAATCATCATTAGAAGCCAAACAGTGCATGTAAGTGTAGTTTTCTTATGTATTAGAGATATTTTCTCCATCATTACCGCTGAACGCTGCAACTTGGCTTGAGGATAGGGAAAAGGTTAGGAGAAAACCCGGGGGGTGACAAGGCAGAGTTCGGAAATACAGTGGCATCCATCTGAAAGAAGCATGGTTTCTGTTATGTGGGAAACCACAGCCGTGGCCAAAGCATCAACTGGAATTTTGGCATAAGTAACACCAATAGTTTCATCTTCTTTCCTCCCTACCTCCCTTCCTCTTCCTTCCCTTCTCTTCCTTCCTCCCTCCTTTCCTTCCTTCCTTTTCCCTCCCTTCTTCCCCCCTCCCTTCTTTCCTTACAGAATATACTGTGTAGCCCATAGTGACCCAGAACTCAGTTTCCCTGACCAAGATTCCCAAATGTTCCGCCTGTATCTTAGTACCATCATGCCTTGAAATACCAGTCATTTTCATAAACTAACAGTGAGAACAGGGAAGCCCAGCCCACTGGCCTTCTATTACAATTTAGCAACATAGAGTAAGTTACCAAAATCGCTGTGGCCTTTGTCTTTTGACACTTGCTTGGTGTTCTCTCTATAAAATGGTTCTAGGCACACCAGGAAGAGCTTCTAAACCTTGACATGCTAGTGTAGCACTTTGAGAAAAGAACAGATGTTGTCTTTACAATCATGGATCCAGAGACACTTTTGTCAATATAGGAAGAAGGGGAATTATCAATTGGACAACCTTCCTGTCCAGGAATAGTAAGGAAGGACAGTGAGGGTCTCGTAACCAAACAGAAGTAACAAAACATTGATTGATGTGGTAGTGTCTCCTGTAACCCTACAAATCAAGAAGCTCATAGGAGTTCCCACTCAATCTTCTTGGGAGGAAAACACAAACAAACAGGAAACAAAACCCCAAACCAAAACCAAATAGAAAACCAGACACAAGTTTAGACCTTTGACTACTGGTGACTCGAGTTAAGGATGTACTTTTTAAGAAAGTGTGTATTTTAATGGGAGGTGATTTAATATAACAGTTTCTCAAGTAGGGTGGTTTCAATTTCATGCTATTTTGTTTTTATTTCCAGGAGGGTTTGAGTAAGATAATTTGCTATTTTGTATTGGCAGTGGGTCAAGATCTGACTGGCAGTGGAAAACAGAAATAACCAGGATGACATTAATATTTTTAACTACTAACCTCTTTGGAAATCTTCAGAGTGGACTCTAGGTTGTGATAACTAAATTTATTTGTTCCATCAACTGCAAAAGAGGACACACCTTGACCAAATATAAACAACGAAGTTAGCTAGATACATCTATTACATTTACCCCAATAGAGGACAACACACCTTGAACAAATGTGAGTCCTTGTGAGAAGGTAGGATTTGGTAAGACTCTTTCCAGTTTTTGAGAATGAGGGTGGGTGATTTAAAGGTAAGTCGTACCAGGAAGGACACTGATTGTATCTGGTTGGACTCTGTGACAAGAGACTACATACTGGTGGTCACTGTCAAGTGCCATTCAGTTTGTGAAGCATCTTTTGATGAGCAAAATGTTGTTGCTGTTGAGTCCTTGGTTTTAGTTTGTGCTCTCATCCTTCATGGACAAGCCTGACAGTTATTCTTGTTTGCCCCTAGTGCAGTTTATATAGTGAGGCATTCTTTAAGAGTTACTTACCAAAATGTTGGGACAGTATATTGGGTGTCAGTTTGGTGTATTGCTAGGCAGCTTCTAAGTAGGTGGCTCCAAGCTAATCAAAGGGTGCTTCAAGATAACACTTAAAGACAGCAGTACCAGGTTTCTTGCTAGCCCCATAACGACTCTCTAAATCAAGATACATCTTTCCAGAATGGTCAAAATCAAAAACACTAAAGAAAACTTATGCTGAGAGGTTGTGGGGTAAAGGGAACACTCCTGCATTGCTGGTGAGAATGCAAGCTGGTACAGCCCCTTTGGATGTCAGTGTGGTGACTTCTCAGAAAATTAGGAAATGACCTTTCTCAAGACCCAGTCATACCACTTTTGGGTATATATCCAAAGGATGCTCAATCGTGCCACAAGGACATGTGCTCAACGATGTTCATAGCAGCTTTGTTTGTCATAGCCAGAACCTGGAAACAACCTAAATGCCCCTCAAACGAAGAATGGTTAAGAAAAATGGGGTTCATTTAACAATGGAGTACTACACAGCAGAAAAAAATGACATTTTGAAATTTGCAGGCAAATGGATGGAGCTAGAAAACATCATTTTGAGTGAGGTAATCCAGACCCAGAAAGACAATTATCACATGAACTCACTCATAAGTGGTTTTTAAATATAAAACCAAAAAAACCAGCCCACAAATCACAATCCCAGAGAACCTAGACAACAATGAGAACCCTAAGAGAGACATACAGAGATCTAATCTACATGGGAAGTAGAGAAAGACAAGATCTCATGAGTAAATTGGGAGCATGGAGACCTCAGGGGAGAGTTAAAGGAAAGGGGAGAGGCGGGGGGGGGGAGCATAGAAAAATGTAGAGCTCAATAAAAATTAATAAATAAGATATCTCTTTCCTTGCTCTCCTTCTCTGTTCTTCCCCCATCTCGACTATCCTGTTTACTTAAGTTCTCCTCCCTCCTCCCCTTATCCTCTCCTCCTCCCCTTTTACCCTCCTTTCTCCCCTCCACTCCCAATTTTCTCAGGAGATCAGCTGTTGGTGATATGATTGGATTGTGAAGTTTGTGAAGTTATGCTAGAATCATCACTATTTGTCATTTCAAAGCAAGGAAAATGCCTCCCCCCCCCCACACACAGAGCCTGACCATGAGGAAATGTTGTGTGAGGTTATATCTAGGAGGAGGCAGTCATCTTCAAGGCAGGAGGAAAGTCTTGCCAGAAGGCTACCTTGTTTGTTCTTTGACCTTGAACTTCTGGTTTCTACCATTGTTAGAAAATAAATTGTGTTTATTTTAGCTCCTTTGGTAAAACAAACAGACAAAAAATGATACTAATTTCTGCATCCCAAGAATACTAATATTCTTAATGTAAAGTCTGGAGTACATACTATTTAGGGTACACCGATTCTTGACTACATAAGTTTATGTCATTAGCCAGATGATTGGCTTTTCTGTCAGTATTTTTGAACACTGCTTTGTTTCTCCACTCTTGGGGCTCTCATGACAGAAATGTTGGCTCTAGTGCTGTAGTCTCATGTGTTCCAGATGCTTTATTTACTTATTTTATTTCAAATTTGGGTTTCTATCTGTTCAGTTTTAGAACTTGCTGCTGCTTCATATCACAGTTTATATATTTAATATTTATTTAAAGTTGTTTTCCCATTCTGTTTTGAGTTAGGCACTGGAGTTTTCTCTTTTGGTTATTGCATTTGGTATTTTTAAATCATTCATTACTATTTCATTTCTCTTTTGAATGCATCAATTTTTAATGTGTGTGTGCATTGGTGTCATGGTGTGTAAGTGAGATGAGATCCACCGTGTGGACCTGGGTTGGAACTCCTGTTGTAGACTTGTTGGCAAGAGCCTTTACCTTCTGAACCATCTTGCTGACCCTACTCTTCTACTTCTTTGGAAAAATGTTCTTGGTTGAAGTGATATTTTTCTTTTACTTTAAGAATATTCTTAGTTGATAGGCATGGTGATACACATATTTACTCCCAGCAGTCAGTCAGTATAGGCAAGCAGATCACTGCTCTACATAGTGAGTTCCTGACTAAATAGTAGAAACTCTGGAGACAGTGAGAGGGAGAGAGAGGAAGAGGAGGAAGAGAGAGAGAAAGAGAGAGAGAGAGAGAGAGAGAGAGGAAATAACTGAAGCATTTTGTCATGGGTTCTTTTCTTGTCAGACACTGCTGACACCTATGTCAAATATAGTGCTGACATTCTTAAACTTTTTTAGAATGTTCAAATTGAAATATCATCAGATCTTAGCATGATGATTTGTGATAGAAGGCTAAACCTTTTGGGTTCAGAGAAGAGTCTGAATTTTGATTAACCCTTAATCAAGCCAGCCTCCGTCCTTGTTACTGGACATGTTTCCATTCTCCCTTAGTCTTCTAATGGCACCTATTACCATTCTGTATGGCTCAAAGTCCCAGGTACCCCTGTGCCTTCTGTTACCAGCAGTGTCAGCTTTGTTACAGCATTGCGAAGGTGAACTAGGTGCATTGTGGAGGACCAGGAAGGGGCCATGACATTATCTGTGCTTTGTGGTTGAAGTAGAATACATCTTTTCTACAAGGCTTACATTGTACTTGGTTCCTATTTTGTTGCCCCTTGGCACGAGCAAAATTTGGGGGAGATTTTCATTGACACCCATTAGTATTTCTGCATCATTGACTTCCTTTCTGAAAAGTCCACACAGAGGAGATAAATTCTGACAACCACAAACCAAACATCCCAGTGAGGTTCCTGCGATCTTAAATCTCCTAAGTTATACGTTGTTTCCCCCTTTTAGGGTCTCCTTAGGTTTGTTCTGGGTATAATGTCTATGGGTGTGTGTAGTCTGTGGCTTAGGATAGCTATAAATGTGGCCAAACACAAATTTGTAAACTTACCTAAAACATTATGAAATTTTTTGATGTGTGTGTGTGTGTGTGTGTGTGTGTGTGTGTGTGTGATATTTGTTTTTGTAGTTCAGTGTCATGCTTCAGTGTCAAAGGTCAGCCTAGCTGAGTCTATTATACTTAACAGGCCAGTTTGGGGAAAAAAAAAACAAAAAACTAACCCTCTATTTCATTTTCCTGAAAATGAAAGAGCCTGTAATTGTAATGATTTTTAATTTATTACCATGTGAATTTTGGCTTTTCTGTATTAGATACAAAATCCACACAGCTTTTCTTTTCATATACATCACCTGGGTGAAGAAAGCTCTGTAGACCTGGGAGCAAGAAGCCTGTGGCAGCGGCTTGGTATTCTTAGCCTCCTTAAGGCACGCACGGGCAAATGTGCTATGCGCAAGGGACCAGGGCTGCCTTTCTGCTGCTGCAGTTAAGTCTCTGCTTTCGCATGGTTTTCAATGTTAAGCACCGTGCTAACATACTGCTAGAAACTCATTTCTCTGGGAATTAAATCTTTCTGTAGACATTAACTGGAGAAAAAGCAGAAACCGGCACTATGAAATCTGTACTCTTTATTATCGAGTGCCAACTAATTACTCCAGTAGGCTGGAAATGCTTGTTCATCCTAACCAGTATTATGTTCCTCTTCAGAAGGAACAAAACCTTCTGCTTATGAAATGTTCCTCCTTTTGCCTCATTAGAGAAAATTAAATGTTTCTTTATCTGAATTTTTTTCTATAGGAATCACACCAATTATTAAAACAAAGAATTTACTCCTGAAATTGAATATCATCGCCTCAGCCAGCGAACAATTCCTGAGTATGGGATTGTCTGGTGTATCGGTGCCTGTCTGGGACTGGTAGTAACACCAGGAATCCCACAGGAAATCCTGTGACTCAATAACTCCCTCCTTCCTCTCTCCCCTCTCCTCTCTTTCCAGACAGGGTCTCCTGCAGCCCGCCTGACCTCCTGTCCCACCTCCCCTGACTGAGATTACAGGAGCACGCCACCACATCCTGCACGATGTCTCTCTCTAACTCCTCATCTTTTTCAGTATGGAAGGGTCTAGACCTCACATGGTTTTCTTGTGTGTCATAGTTCTCATCCCAGGAGATCCTATTTTTGTACACATGCCTTTATTTGACTCCCTACCTGCATTCCTTCCCCTTTTAGGTTTTTTGTTTCAGAAATCTGAGAGTTGCAGTCACTTCTTATCCAAACATGAGAGCAAAGACTTGGAGTCATTCATGAGGTTTTGGTAAGATATTTTTATTAACAATAAAAAGACAGACAGAATTCTGTTCTCCAACAGAGAATTTCCTTTCCCCCAAAGCTAAAACATTTTAACTTATTTATTTAAAATTTTAGATGTATGAATGATATGGCTGACTGTATGACTATGCAGCACTCGTGTACCTGTTGCCTGTGGCGGCCAGAAGAGAGTATCAAAACCCCTGGAACTGGAGTTACAGATGGCTGTAAGCTTCCATGTAGAAGCTAGAAATTAAACCCAGGTCATCTGAGAAAGCAGTCAGTGCTCTTAACCACTGAGCGCCAGTGTAGCTCTGGTTTTTAAGAGAGGCCGTGTCAATATATAGGCATAGTAATATACAGCAATTACCTTTAAGACGTTTTAAAATGCATCTATAATTTCCCCTTTTCTTTCTTCTTTAATAATTTTCCTTTACTTCTTTCTTATTTCTTTATATATTGTTATAATTTCTTGGGGAAGAAGTGGGAAGAAAAATATCTTTTCTGAATCCAAATCAAGAAAAAGAAGCCATACAAAAGTGAAATTTATTTAAAACAGAATACAGTAAAGAAAAAAACAAGAAAGAAAATTCAAACAAACAGAAATCAACACAAAGTAGGGTCCTCAAATCCAAGTCCTCTGAAAATTCTGGAAAACAGCCCACCCGGTACAGAATCCAAGGCGCGCTTGGGTGAATCCTTGGTATTCTAATGGAGTTAGCTATAGCTAAGCATCATTAGTTGATATTTGTTGTAAAATAAATGTACTCTTAAGTTTGATAGTGATAGAAAGCAATAACAAAGCCCCAAACACAAAGGAAAATAAACTCGCTTTTCATGTAAGAGAGAGGTGCCAGCACAGGAGACACCGGGCATTTCATGGTTGAAATCAGGAGTTTGACGCTCTATTCCTTGGCCTTTTGTAAGAAGCACTTGTATCTCACAAGAATAGAAACTCGTGGGGATGAACAGCCTTCCCCAGTAATTCCAGCCTTGTGTATTGCTTCTGCCTGGAGCTGCTAAAACCGAATGCTCAGCTCTGACCAATCAATGAGAAGAGCCACGGAAACATCAGATCCGGACTAAGTTTCTCAATTCAAGTCTGACCTCTGATGTGAATTTAGTTGCATTTAAATTGAGCTTAGTTTCATTAAATTTTATGAAATTAGTCTTTTACCTCAAAGAAAAACCGAGGCGTTATCCCAGAAGAAAGATTGAGGCATACAGACAGGTGTGTCAACAGTCAGGACTAACACTAGTGCAGGATGAGGAAAGAGAGAATTAGTTGTGTGGACACCTGTGCTGCCTTGCTCACTGCAGCTTCAACTGTCCCTTCTCAGGGGTTTTGATTCTAAAGGTTCACAATTCTCCCTAACTTCTGTCTTTGTTTCCAAAAGACTTCAATTTTCTGTGCCTTATTTGGCAGAATTGCCTCTTCAGAGCATGAGTTTTCAAGACACTTCTACAACGAAAACCCATATTTGTTATTATTTCTTCTACTTTGTTTAATCACCATCATTAAAGCAACATGAACCCCTTCATGAATATACTGTGTTGTAGCAGAGTTATGGGTTAAATACATTTGGGAGTTCCGGTTGGAAATTTAATCACATGGGCGTGTGTGTGTATGTCTGGTGAGTGCATGGGTGTGTGTGCCCTTGTGTGTATGATCAGAGGATGACTTTTAGAGAGCTGGTTTTCACCCTCTACCTTGTTGAAGCAAGATCTATCTTGCTTCTGTTGCTGAACTGAGTACTTCAGGCTAAGTGGCCTGTGATCTCTTCTTGCCATGGGATTAAATGTAGCTTACTGTATCCAGCATTTTAATAGGTTCTGGTGGAATCAAACTCAGGTCATCAGGCTTCTGTAGCCAATGGACCCATAACCACTGTGTTTCCTACGGAAAAATGGATTCTATGCTCCTTGCAACTGACTCACAAGTGACCTGTTGGGTTGCAGTTCACATACCAGCACTCATTTATTCCTGATACACTTAACAGACACATGATTGGACTCTAACCACCTGGAATCACTTTGATGAACTTAGTCTTCCTGCTTTGGCCAAGTAACCAGGTGTCGTCTTAGAGCAAAGTCACAACAGGTGTGATCAGATGACTGGGAGTTGAGTCAACCACACTGAAGTAGAGATGATCTGGAGACGACCAGGGCTTATTCAGATCTCTTCAGTCCAGAGGTGGGGGTGGTCCAGAAACATGCTTTCACAGAGAGTAGTGTAATGATGAAGTGCTGTGATGAGAAACGGAAGATGTGAGCCAGGGGGATGTGATGCACGCCTTTACTCCCAGCACTAGGGAGGCGGGGGCAGACGAATCTCTGGGTCTGAGCCCAGCCGGGTCTACAGAGTGAGTTCCAGGACAGCCAGGGCTACACAGAGAAACCCTGCCTTCAAAAACCAAAACAAGCAAACCAATCAACCAAACAACAACAACAACAAAAAAACTCAAACAATTTGGAAAGGTAAAAGCTTTCACACAATGAGTTTGGATGAGTCTTTTATTTAATATATTTTCATTTTGGGGGCAGGGCACAGTTTCATTTAGCCTAGGCTCACGCTGAACTCACCACACCCACAGAGTGTGGGCATGAACTGCTCAGGAAATTCTCCTTAGCAAGAATAATCCTCAAAGGAGAGTTTCTCAGGTGTCACAAAAAGCAGGGACTGTACCCACCACCTTCGTTGCCTATACTTCTTGTGACTTGCAGAACTTATGACAATGATACTAAAAACAATTCAATCTTCATTAATTCAGAACACAGCACAGGAATCTGAAAGGCTAATTCAGCTAGACCACTGGGGCCTGCTTGGGTCTGAGTATCCTCCAAAACTCATGTAGAAACATAATTCAGTTCCAGGCGAGACCAGGTGGGACTGTGAAGGGGTGATGACAATGAACTATTGACCGACGGATGACTGTTGGACTCAGTGCGAAAGTAGTAGCGGCTTCATTATACAAGTGAGTACTGGGGCTGGCTTGCTTTCATGGAGTGCTCCCTGAAATGTTCTGGTCCAGATAGGAAGCCCTCACCATGCCTGGCAGATGCCATTGCTATGCTCTTGGACTTCTGGAATCATGATCTAAAGTAACATTTTTTTTCTAAAAATAATAATCCTGTCTGTGGTATCTGTTCACAGCAAGAGAACATTGTGTAAGAGAAATTCTAAGACTCACGCTTAAAGATTCTCTTTGATATCTTATCAGACACCAAGGTGTATGGGAGCAGCATGACGTCTCTTCATAACTGGTGACCTACGTGCAGTCTTAGGGCACCAGCAGAGTCAAGTCAGAGGCTGAGGGGAAAGGACACTGTGTTAGTTAGTATTTTGTTATAACAAAATACATGATAAGCTCTTAAAGATGTATTGATGTATTTCATTTTGTATTTTTTGCCTGCATGTGTACAGTTTAATTTCTCTGTGGATATGTATATATATGTGGGTGTGTGTACATGTGTGTGTGGAGGTTGGGGGATGTTATTGTGTGTCTTTTCCAGTCACTCTTCACACTATCTTTTGAGGCAAGGTCTCTCCCTGAATTTGGGGTTTATTGATTGGCTAGGTGACTGGCTAGGGTTTTGCCTCTCTCCCCTCCCACGAACACCAGCTGGTGTCACACATGTAAACAACCCCAGCTGACTTTTAACTGTGGGGTCCGGGGGTTTGAACTCAAATCTGTATGCTTCTGTGGCAAGCACTTTACCAGTTGGGTCATCTCCACAGTCACTGTAGTGTTGATTTTAACAAAAGCTTTCCTTTCCATGGCCATTTGGAAAAAAGTTTGTTTCTGGGCCTATGGTGAGGCAGAGCATCATGACATAAACCATGAAGGGTAGAGTGTAGTGGCTCACCTCAGAGAAAACAGGAGGCAGTGAGATGAAAGGGCTAAGGATCCAATATACCCTTCAAAGTGTGATCTGTTTTTTTCCAACAAGGCCTTATGTCATGAAGCCCCACCTCTTAGTATTACAGTTGGTGGCCGAGACGCCAGCCCATGGACCTCTGGAGTCTGTTCCAGAACCCAATCCTAATTTATATCCTGACCCCGAGTCTGTAGCCTGAATAATTCCAGGGGAGAATGCTGCCTTTTGAGTAATGATAGAAATGAAAGCATAGAACCCTTGAAAACTAAGAATGAAAAACAAAGAGGGTAACAAGGGATAATTCAACAAAGTACAGTGTCCTTGTGAGTGCAGGTCTCAGTGTGACTACACAGCAGCCACCCACGACAGCCCAGGAGCACCGTTGAGAGATAGATACACAGTAGAGCAGGCCCAGACTCCACCTCATCATCCCCCCGTCTTATGTTCCATCCCATGTGACTGGACTCTTTGAAGTTGTCTGGTGTTGGGTTCTTGCAGAGTGTATTTGCTTGACAGTGACTTAAAGAAGTGCTCCCAGGGATGCCAGGAGCAACCAGAAGAGGAACACTGGGCACAAGAAGCACTTGTGCAGGGGCAGGACCTCCATTCCAGGTGAAGGTTTCAACTAGAGTCCCTGCGGGGAGTCGGAAGTGTGAACTGCACTTCAGTGATGTCACCAACTGCAGTAGGGATGCTGGGCTGTTCTGTTCAGAGAATGGGCTCATAGGAGTTAATAGTTGCCCAGTCATCAGAGATGCTCGGTAGCCAAGGGGATCTCCAAAGACTGGAGCTACCTGCTAGACAGGGGATCTCCAAAGACTGGAGCTACCTGCTAGACACTGAGTGGCAGGAAGAAGTGACTTCCATCTTTATTCCAAGTCACCCCTTAGCCATTGTACATTTAAGGGGTATGTCTTTTCTGTCTTGACAGGTCTAAATACTGAGAACTAGACGAAAATGTCCCCATGTCTTTAGTTCATTTATAAAACCTAGGAGGCTCCTACTGAACATTTATCGACTGGATGAACAAATGAAAGAATGTTAGCCCCTTACTGAATGTGTGCGTGTGGACCAGTGACTTTTCATTCATTTCTAAAATAGTGTGAGCTGTCAATTAGAAAATTTTCCCTCATGTGAGCAAGACAGGTAGGACCAGAGGGAACCTTCATCCGATGATGGATGGCGATAGAGAAGGAGACCCACATTGGAGCACTGGACTGAGCCTCCAAGGTCCAAATGAGGAGCAGAAGGAGGGAGAACATGAAAAAGGAAATCAGGACCGCAAGGGGTGCATGTACCCACTGATACAAGGGGACTGATCGAATGAGAGCTCACCAAGGCCACTGGTCTGGGACTGAACGAGCATGTGATCAAACCGGATTCTCTGAATGTGGCTGACATGGGGGCTGACTGAGAAGCCATTGACAATGGCACTGGGTCTTGTTTCATCTGCATGTACTGGCTTTTTGGGATCCTAGTCTGTTTGGATGCTCACCTTCCTAGACCTGTAGGGAGAGGGGAGGAACTTGAACTTCCCACAGAGCATGAAACCCTGACTGCTCTTAGGACTGGAGAGGGAGGAGGAGAGGAAGTGGGGGGGGGGGGGAGGAGAGGGAGTGGAGGGAATGGGATGGTATGGGGAGGAGGGGAGGAAGTGGAAATTTTTATAAACAAATAAATAACTACCAAGGAAAGGAGGTAGAACCAAGGGCATTAAGGCTGCCAGGGCTGAAGCTCTGGCCCTAACAACTCTGATAACACAAGGACCTGCTCTCTAACATGCTTGGGAATAACTACCCTCTTCCCAGTAAAGTCTTTCTGAGTATGGGATGACCCCTTGTAGGTACCCAGGTCTTTTTCCCTTTTCTTCCCTGGCGATTTGTAGGGCCGTTTGACCTCTGGCTCCCTGGAGATTCTGCACTAGCACTGGCTTGAGGGTATAGTTTAGGAAGAATTTGGCTCTCTTTTGTTATGGTGATTCCACCTGTAATCAAGGTTCTAGCAGTGGGCCCCATAAGCCTGCCTCCCCCAGCTGATTCTGCCTGAGGCACCGGGCACCTGTAATCTCCTTCTACTGCTCCTGATGGGAGGAGGCCATGCCCTTTTGAACCCCCTTGCCCACTGGTATAAATACCCGACTTGAGTTTAATAAAGTGGCCATTTACTCTTTGGTAAGTGAGCAGGTCTCTTTTTTATGTGTCTATTTAAACCCTCAAGACAATCGTCCATTCTCGTGTACCCGAGTTCGGGAAAGCGCGCGCCTGAATCGGGCCTGGGTATCCACAGAAAAGTGAGGAGGCTTACAATGGGCTGAATCTTTTCTGATCCAATTGGGGGAAAAGAGGCCCCTCCAGTTGCCTACCTTTCCTGCTTTAGGTTAGCAGCTTCCAGAGTAGGGCCAGGTTGTGTTCCAAAGGCTTTGTGGCTGAGGTTCCTCTGTTTTACACGGTGGCCCAGCTGGTTTCCATAAGGACAGAGACAAGTACTTAGGAGTCACCTAGAGAGGATGTCAGTTTGAACACGTGAGGATGGAGGTGGGAGCATTCCTTAGTGGGATAGTTGGAAATCTGAGTACTTCCTGGAGATATAAATGAAGTGTGAGCGGAGAAAAGACAAATTCCCCCTGGGGTGTACTGTGAAAAAGACATGTAGAAATTAGAGTAAGGGCTATAAATGAAGCAAGCCCAGGAGGTACAGATTCCTTACCCTAAAAAAATTCAAACCCTTTTGATCCGTATATTTTTCTAACAAAGTTTAAAATATACCAATCCTGTCTGTTTTCCTTTATTTCCTGCTCCTCCTCTTCCTCCTCTCCTTTTTGTGAACCAATGAATTTCAATCAGCAGGAATGTATGAAGGGTTATACTTCAGAGCATGGACAACTTAGTGGTGGCTATGCCACTGAGAAAAATTCCACGACCCTCTGGAACATCCATGACGTGTCATTTCAGTGTCTCCCCCTTTTCATCATGTATGTCTCCTTATCCATAAAATATTCATCCTCCAAAACTCAAGGTAAAGATATATACACATGGGATTTTAGATTCTGGGACTGTGGCATCACTGGTGGCCTCATTGCTACTGAATTTGCCTTTCCCAGAGCCAGAAGCATCTCTGTGAGTGGAAGGTGAATCCAGGTTTTGGATCATTCAGTCTCTTTTCGTTTCTCACCAAGGACTCAAACTGTGTTCTGCACTGGGCACAAACCTCTAATGGTATTCATTCCCATTTGGATATGACAGATCCCCTCTTGGAAATAAAACCCATTTCTGTGCCGTGGACTCCAGACTCGGATAGGCCAACTATCATCTATCTCTCCTGAATCGCGCTTCCTGCTTCAGAGCAGGCAGCGGATAACCTCGAGGTGAACTTTGCCTATGGATGTTTATCCACGGCTTCCAAGTAATACAGATTTATTCTGGCAATACACAGACCATTTGCAGATAATGTCGAGAGCACACATTTTATTACTGATTTCTTGTAAATTACACAGGACTGTGTTTTAATGGATTTTCCTTTCCAACCTCAGACGCACCACAGGCATAGTTATATGGATTTTTATGGTGGTCTTGAATGTTGAATTTTGGTTATTCACTGGTTAGCAAAACAAATACGACTGTCACATCCATCAAGGGAGAGTTAAGGATGGAGGTTGTCTTTTGATATCTCCCCAGTAGTCACATCCCGGTGCCACTTGGATGTTAACATCACCCAAGCCAGGCATAAAAATGGAAAAATTTCACATTACTTTGAGAACACCCTGGAGCAATTTTCAATTATGTTCATCAAAGGATACAAGCCTCCCAGTAATGGTAATCGAAGGGCACCTTAACATCAGATCAAGGGTAAGCAGGGCTGTTAAAAGGGCTTACAAGGCATTACTCTCACCTCAGTAGAAGGCAGATCAGATAAAAATTGAGTTCGAAAATGGTAGACAATGAAGTGGACTTCCTGACCACCAGGGTATGGGGAGAATGGTCATTTAAAAATGGAAGAAGTAACTCTTCTCTTTCTGATACATTCCCAGCGTGAACAGGACCTTCGAAATGATTCTGCACATGACTTTGGTGGCCTGTGAGTCCTGTAGTTCCAAGGTTGGAATCCAGATACGGTGACCCTTCAGACAGTACTTCCTTTCTAAGACTCAGTGATCTCATCCTTGGAGATAACAAGAGCAGAGAAACTTCCATCCAACCTGTATATTTTTAGATTCTCTAAGCATGAAGAAGGTTAAAGCCTTTTGGATTTCTTTCCTGGCCATTCAGGCAAGAAAATAGGTCAAGAGCCCAAGGAGATGAGTGGTTTATTTTCGTACAGTAGTTAGTTAACCCCTGCTCTTAAGAGTACCCTAACATCTCTTCTGTGAGGATCTGCCAGCAGAGAAGACGGCTCAAGCTTCTGGGGTCTTAATGAACAGCAGTTTAATAGATATTGCAGGAAGATGTGAATGACAGGATCGTCCAGTATTTCTTTCAAACTGGCAGAGCTTTGCCTTTTATCTGTAACTACCTGTGTAGAAAATATTAACTGGAAAAGCTTCGGATGTCAAATTGAATCCATTTTTGCTTATTTGGTCTTTCTTGGTAAAGCAGCCATGTCCCATGTCATCTGGATGGCCGTGTAGATATGGGACTGATCTCAGCATGCCTGTGTCCCTGCCATACCCCACTATTTCCAGATAGTCCTTTCTGCTGTACATCTTATGGAAAAACCTGGAAGTGTCTTGTTTGCTTGATTTCTATCATTTTGCAAAAAAGGTGGTTATCTACTTACATTATGAATTTCATGTCTTATACAAAAATTTGCCCCAAATTAAAAATTCTGGTGCCTCCAGCCCATCTTTATAAATCAGGGGTTAATGGGAAGTGGTGCTAGTTATGTTTTAAGAATCATCACTATGGAGAAAAAAAACAGTTATAAAATATTACCTTCATAGACTATCCTTTCTAGTGTAACAATGCTATCAACGCTCAATAAGAAAAAAACAAAAATCACATGGAAATGAGCCAAGTGCAAGTTGAAAAAGCTGCATTTCAGAGACCCATGTGTTGTTAAACAAAACAGAAAATGTGCAATAAACTTTAGGTATAAAGAGTTTGTTGGCGATAAAATTTTATTTTACTGCAGGCCTTCTATGTCTAAACACATTAAAGATCAGCAAAGTATTAAAATATTCAAGGTGACAGAACATGAAGCCCAATTCCCGAAATACATCAGGGAGAATGAGTGACGGGGGCAGACACAGAGAGGCTCCCCGTTACCTGTATGAAGTCCATCGCTTCCAGAGAGACTTAATTAAACATGACACAGAAGGGAGAAAACGCCCTTAATGGCCCATTCCGTCCCTCCCCATACATAGACACCGGTGAAAACCGATTGACAACTTGGTGCCATCGTCTCCTTGTTATCTGGTGAGTCCACCTCAGATACTTTCCTCTTAACAATGGGGGATGTCGGGAAATCTTCCTGTGGCCCAAATAATTGTTTTTTATAAAACTGTGGTAGCTCAGAAAAAAATAGACACGGTTTAAAATATCCCCGAGTGTGCAGGGAGGGCAAGTGCCTTTATTCTGAAGTAGAAAACCTCTTATACATTGTCTAAGTAAAGCCTGTGTTTCTGAAATAAGTCTCCCTGTGGGAAGCTACAGTTCCTGGGGGAACCATCCCTACTGTCATACTCAGGGTTGGACATCACCAGCTCGTGTTCTAGAAACTGCTAAAGGAAGGAAGCACAATTCTAAAAGAAGAAAACAACAGCTTTTTACACACACACACACACACACACACACACACACACATCATTGACAACTTCATACACATACACAATGCATTGATCATACTCACTCCCATTACCCTTGCTCATCCTCTTCCCATCCCTTGGGGACCTGGCTGTTTCCCAACAGTTTCCCTTGCTACTTGCTTATCTTTTCTAAAATTACTGAGCGAGTTTGATTAGCATTGCTTATGTGAACGTGTATGGGGGGGCTCACTTACTGGAGCATGGACAACTTACCAGTGACTTCTCCACTGGGGGAAGAAGTGATTCTCTTTTCTCTAGCAGCCATTAACTAACAATAACTCTTTATCTAGGAGTGGGACTTCATAGAACTCTGTCATGTCCATGTAGAAAATTTCACTGGCTTCCTTGTGTGCAGGTGACCACAGAGGCTATGAGGTCATGAGGATTAAACAATGTCATGGCCTGAAGTCTTGGTATATTTTTCAAGAAAGGGTTTCACTATGTATGTGGCTCAGGTTGACTTTGAACTTGGGATCCTCCTGAGTGTTTAGACTACAGCTATAACACCATTGCACCTGACTTAGAGTGGTGTTGTCCACTGAGCCACCTACAAAAGAGAATTAAAAATTCTTTGGATATGTTCCTAGACTTAAATGGATGATTAGGATATGAAAAAGAAAACTAATCAGATCAGTTGCTTTTGGCTTAGTTTTGTAAGTACACTTGGCTTAGTGTGGTTTTTACAGCTTGAGTTTTGTGTGTGTGTGTGTGTGTGTGTGTGTGTGTGTGTGTGTGTGTGTGTGTATAAGGAGGTGGCTTCATTGTCTTTGGAGTTTATAGTTGTATAAGCTAGCTTATTATAGGCTATCAGTCAGTGAATTTTAAAGGGGGATATTTTGTAACATTTACTATTGTTTAGTATTTTCTCACTAGAGACATTCAGTAAGTAAATAATGGTTAAAATAGGGAGAAAATAAATAAACACAATGTCTTACTATCCATTCATAACAGCTATTAATGCTTTGGTGTGATTCCAGTAGTATAATTTATATATGTACAGGTGCATATGCTTTAGACAGACATCCACATGCATGTTGGTGCAAATTAAATATTAAGTTGTATACCCTTTTCTCATTTTAACTTTAATGATGAGGATATACTATCAACTGATAAGTTGTTTGTAGAATACACAATGGCTGTTTACAAATAAACTCTAGTTATTGAGCGTTGCCTCATCTGAATTCTCATGGAAACCACCCTGGGTGACTTGATCAGCTCAAGTGATTATCACTTTCAGACCTCATCACTATCACCTATGTAATAAAGGGATCATCAGAGCATCTACCTTGAGGAGGTTTCATGGCCAATGCAAGCTAAGATCTCAATAAATGCTCTTCATCATTTGGGAAAGAGTTTGCAACCTTGTAATGTCTGTGGAAGGAACACCACCAAACTTACTCACAAAAAGTTCCAACCGCTGAACACTCAGTCCTACCCAGCATCCTTCCCAGCTGCTGCCCTGTGTGTCCTGTGCCTGGTTCTTTAGGACTACTGACCATCACTGGATTCGGGTGAGCTTGGGTATTATGTATTTTTGACCATGCTTCTCTGCTAGCCCTGGGAGTCCACCTCTAGCTTCCTTACCTAGAAATATACAGTTTTCCAGAACTTAAGCTGGATATCACCTCTTCTGTCTGTCATTGTCTGAGAGCTGGTTAAATCTGCTTACCCTTCCCTGATATTAACAAAGATTTTGCTGTCCTATCTTCTCTTTGTACATTCATCTAATTTTCTCTCCTCTGTCCCTCCCTCTTCCCCAAACCCTCCTTTCATTGACTACAATAGATAGCAATTAAGAACAAAGGCTGTGGAATTAGATTTTCTTAATTCACAATAAGGTTTTGAGATCAAAGCCCCAAGATGTTTTTCATAGTGAAGCCCTAATTTCTTTGCCTCTTAAATAAGTAGAATTACAGAGCGACTAGAGTTACAGAGTGACTGGGAAGGGTGAATGCATGAAGCACTTGCCACCCACCTGCTCTGTACAAAGCCCTAAATAAATGTTAACTCCCAATCCATATTTGCTCAGCACTTACTTTGTGGCAGGGCCTCTTTGTGTGGTACCCTGTGTTATAATGGTTTGTGCATGGCCTGATGCTCTTCTTAAAGATCAGAGTTGAACAGAGAAATTTAAAAGAATCTTTCCATACCATGCTTCAAATACAGATAAAATAGGGGTGGCTAAAATATTTCTGTCAACATTTGGTATGCCTTTCACAGTCTCTGCTGAGCGACACTTCTAGCCTAAGAGGGTACACACCTGCTGGTGTGAGAAGTATGACCAGTCAAAAGGACTCTGGTCTTCTGCATTAGAGTCGCCTGCCTCCTTTCCCAACTCACCTTTTATGCTGCCTCTCGGGGCGTCCAGTGGTCAAAAGAAATCTCTGCATGACTTCAGCAATGGCCTTCAGCCTCCTTTTCTACCCTGAAGCTGAAGAGTAGATGCCAGTTACATATTTCTGCAGGAAAGGATCCAGGGACTACTTAATTTTCTGTGTGGATGTGGAATGCTTTGTATTTTGTTAAAACCCACATTGCATTCTTTTCACTAAGCAAGTGGTCCAATCTGATTAACACAATAAGTTTTCTTTTGTTGCCAAACACTGCCAGAGGCAAAGGTATCACTCAGGGAACCTCCCCTTCCTCCAAACAAACACACATACACATCAAGAAAAATAGAGATCTGTGCAAGTGTAATGGAATGAAAATAGCACTTAGGAACGTATGTGTATTGTGAAAAATGACCAAATAAGAGTTGCTGATTGTTTGTAGCCCTATAATGTAGGACAGAAAAATTGGTGCCCAGAACTCTGACATTTCAAAGCCAGAGAACATGTTGCATTTTTCCTACTATGCTATTTTTGTTATTCTCCCTCTATTTTACTTTAGTAAAGACCAATTCTTCTGCACTGAGGCCGTTCAATTAGAGCATTGCAAGTGTTGTCAGAATGACTTTGGCATAGGGGCCCAGGAGCAACTGATATCATTTGGAACAGAACACATCTTGCCTTCACCACTCTGGTGTGGACCTTGTGATAATAGCTTTGAAAAAACACTGGGCTATCTTACCATTTTCAGCTTAGTCAACCAGGCAAGCACATTAAAAGTAAGCTATCTCACCTTCCAGAGGTTTCTCTCAATTGACTGGCAGCTCAGCATCCTTGTACTCTTGTTCCTTTCTTCTGAGCATACATATTTGGTTGTGTTGTCTCTATTCTGGTATAGAAAACAACACGAATCCCCTGAGTATAAGTTGTTCCCAATGTTGTACTCTTCTTAGTCATTCCCATCCTTCTTATTCGGTCTGGGCATGTAGACCAGGCTTATCTCAAATTTACTGCATTGCCCATGCTGGCTTCACACTTACGGGTCCAGCCTGTTCCAGCCTCTTTTATGCTGGAAATGTAGACATGGGCCACCTCATCCAGCAACCTCTTATTTCTAATGAATGGATTATAGCAGAAATGATACTGTATGATGTTTCTGAATAGATCATAGGTCAATACAGATTTTATAAAAAGGAGTCTGGCCATGCACACTTAATCCTAGCACCGGGGAAGCAGAGGCATGTGGATTGCTGTGAGTTTGAGGCCAGCCTGGTAAGATAACAAGATCTGGGTCAGTCAGGACTACATAGTGAGACCTTAAAACAATTATTTTTTAATTGAAGGGCTATACAAATGGTAAATTTCCCCCTTGTTCAGTGATTATTAGATACAAATGTGGCTGTTGGTTACCACCAAGATGTGTGTGCCACTACTGCAGCCTTAGGGCTATCATGTCATGCTGGATATGGTTGTACTCCATAGGCATTATAACTGAGTAGGGCTATGGGTTGCTTCCTTCTTTGGAAGCTTGCATGACACCTCCTGGGACCATGAGAGCTCATTCTTAGGGAGGAAGCTTTCAGATAAGCTCCAGATTAGGGAATTCTGGGCCCCATGTCTGGACTGCATTATGTCTACAGCAATAGGGACTTAGGTTCCTCTATTGTGGGGCAACCAATGGTAATAATAATAGCTTGTAATGTTTTGTAGAGTCTCTTGGACAGACCTCTTTTTTCTTTTCTTTTCTAACTCACTGAGTCCAAAATTAGAGCAACCCAAATGGACATGGGTATGAAGCTACCCACTGACATACGATCAACCTATTTGGGTTCATAACTCTGAAGAATACTGACTTTCCCGTCCCTAGCAGCCATTAGTTGCCAATAGTGCCTCATCTAAGGGTGAGGCCTTTTCTCCATCTATGTTGGAGTGCTAACTGACTTGATCTTGCGAATGTTTTGCACAGGCAACCACAGTGGAATGGTCATCAATATATTTTGTTCTCTTGTGAGTACTGTTTCTCTCATGAGCAGGTATGTGCTCCAGGTTAGTCCTTCAAAATTCAATTCCTTGGTCTTTACAGGAAGAAAGAATGGAGAAACTCTTTCGGTCACCTAGTCCCTAAATGAACAGCATGTAAGCCTTAAACTACCAGATATTCTGGCATCAAATGACTAAAGCTTATCCAAGAAAATAACCAACAAAGAAGAACGGGCATATTGGGAGAGCAAGATGGAGTTCGTGAACACTGGTGGCATCACTCAGATATCACTGCAGAGCTGCTCCTAAGGTCGAATTGCAATTATAAGAGCCTCTTGTGTAGCCTTTTATATATCCAGAGATTGTAAGGGCTGAAGTTTACAGATTCTAACAAACTAAACACAACTGCAGAGCCCGTAATCAGACCAAGAAACTGACGTTTATAGTTCTATCAAATTTCCTTTTCGTGTCTCCATTTCACTTTTCCCTAGAGGTAAATACTATCTTAGATTTTTGACAGCATTCAACATCTTCACTGTTTTTTAAAAGACTCACATCTCAAAGGCTTGGTATCTAGAAGATGGTTGATCCTTTAGGGTGCAAATTCATTGGAATGGAGTTAAATCATTGGTGGCTTATGCATGAAGGAGTTATTGAGACTCTGGATACTTTGCCTCTTTGCTTTCTGGCTACCATGAGTGAATAGCCCCTTTCTATCAGCTGCTTCCACTACAATGCACTGTGCTGTCACAGGCCCAAAGTGCAGAGTTAAGTCACCATGGGCTTGAAGCTCCTGAAACTGTGGTCCAAAATAGCTCTTACCTTCTATTAACCTGATTATGCCAGAAATTTTATCATAGCAATGCAAAGAAGACTTCCATGATCATATATTATTTTTTGCCCTTTTGTACGATGTCCAAACCCTTACTATCTGTAGTTTTTGGTATTTGATTCTTTCATATTTTATCCTGCTTCTATTATTTTACCTTATTGTTACATGGAGTTAGGTTCTTTATTGATGTTATTATATCATTTTCAGTTGGATGACTATTAATATAATTTAACTATCCCATTTTCATTTGTTTTTGTCTGTTATGATTAGAGATGCCATAAATATTTCTGAGTATGCCTTTTGATGAGCTTAGTGTTCACAGTTCTGTTTGGTGTGTGCTTGAGAATGAAATACCTATATCACAAGGAACATGTAGATTTGTTGAATTAGTTATCCCCAAAGAGCTATTGTGACGGGATGCTCCTTCAACACTGTATAACAGTTTCAGGGGTGATATGAACAGTTCAGTGATAGATCACTGGCCTAGCATGTTTAAGGTCATAGATCAAACTTTAGTACTGAAAAAATAAAAATAAGTTCTATTTTACTTTTTTTTATCAGTATTGAATATTGTCCATTTTCTTCATTTTTATTTTTTAGATAGAAATGATGTAACACTGTATTGTGGTTTGAATTTACATCTCCCAACTGACTCACATGGCTCAACTTTTAATCATGTTGATTGACCATTTCAATATTCTCTTTTGTGAAGCATCCAAGTTTATTTTCCTACTGGGTCAGCTCTCTTTTTCTCACTTATTTTAAATAGTTCTTTATATGTTTTAGACGTGTATCAGTTTGATGGTGAAATTTAGGCTTGCCAATACATTTTTAATATGAACTTGAGCTTAGGTTTGTATTACTTAAAATTTGTAGTTTTTAAGGAATGTTGCCTGGCTAAAATACTCAATTTGGCTACCAAGGCCATTGCCTACTTGCTGTTCCACACTGAGGAAATCCTAGACAGTGTCTTGATATAAAAATGGGTAAGAGTTCTCCAAAGCAACCATTGTTATTCGATACAAGGTTGTCAGACAAGGATTTGGCTAGCTCATATTCTCTTCTCTGCTCATTGGGGGACTTAGAAAAGAGGAATATTTAATTTTCAAAGGGCTACAAGGCCAAATACTCTTTCTGTTTTGTTTTCTCTAGTTGTTTCTATTCATGTGTCTTTTAAAGCAGACTAGACACAATGCTTTGTCACTCATACTCATGTGTCCACCAGGTTCTCCGATCATTCCTAGATTGGTTCTTAACAGTCTTGCAAAAGTCCATGCAGAGGAACTTGTGTGTCACTGGTCATAGCTGTAGAAAACATGCTCTCAGCCTCTCCAAGGCATTGCTTAATCTCCTCTTAAACTTAAAATCTACCCCCCACTTAATTCTATTATCAGCAAGTTGTAAAGCACAATTCCTTAAACCTCTGGGGTGAAATGTCTTTTTCGCTTTCATGAAGTCTATCCTCACTTGTAGACAAAACATGTCAATATGAACGTTTGAGCCTGTCTGTCGCCACTTAGCCTTGACATTATTCACCTGAGATGTCTACACTGGTAGAGGATTTCATTATCAATTTTTCAAAAATGGTATCTATTAGACTGGGAAGGAATACTAATTGGTAAACCAGTTAAAATGGCATTTCTAAATAAGTGTGCATCAGTAGTAAGACTGCACCCATCTCAGGATTATTATTGAATTTGACTCTTTTGATATCATATGCACTCAAAGGCTACAAGATTAGATGATGACAGGGAGTTAGAAAAAGTAATTAATTAGTTCTCAGACAATTTTCAGTGCATAGTATTCACTCTCAACTCCCTTCTCCCAGCCACTTGTGTCCACCCTTCCTCCTTCCTTTCCACAACTCTTCTCTCACAGTCGTGTCCATTCCTTTTATTTTCTGACCCAGTGAGATGAAACAGAGTTCTCTATGTGACAGTGGATTTGAAGCCATCTATTGGAGCCTGATGAGCTAGCCAGTGTGTACTCAACTAAAGTTGATTTTTTCTCTCCCAGAATCTACCAACAGTAAACAGTTCACAGGTAAAGGGTAGAGTCCCATGAGCACCTCCCCTTTTCTTGACTGACTGGTGCTAAGGGCTTGTCTTGCATGGTCCCATTGCAGGAAACTACAGTTTTTGTGAGTTAATTTTAGCAGTTGTTGCATTGAGTCTATAGAATAGTGTTTTGAAACCCTTCACCCAGTCTTCTTGTTCTTAAACACTTTTTACCTCTCTTCTGTGATGTTTTCTTGAGCCTTAGAGAGGGTTTAAACACCTTGTTTAAGATTTGAACCACAATCATTGCCAATTATCCACATCTTGGGAAGTCATGCATCAATCTGAATTCACCATCGTTCATTGTAAGCAAAGGCTTTTTGGAAGCTGCTAAGTTTTTCTATATTGATAAGCATAGACATTTGAAAGGCGGTTGGCTGCTATGTTACTCATTAGTGATGAGTTCTTTGTGGGGGCTCAGTACCTACATAGACTTCAGTCGTTAGCTCGGCTCACTGTCACACAAATTCCATACACTTAATGGAGTGGCTCTCAAACCAGCAAGAGAGCAGAAGAATCAAGCCATCATTGCACAAGTGGCGATATCTTAATATCCATGTTGTTTTTTAATATTCTATTAATTTTGGCTAATATTCCAAGAATCTGACACATTCATCTCTCCAACACCTCCACCTCTATCCCTATGTAAACCCTTTCACTTACAGTATTCCCCTCTTTACTTTTTATCTATGATCTTCTATCTTTTCTCCCTGAAGATACTCCTCCTGTCTCTGCCCATGCTTGGCTTCCACAGGTATCAGTATTAAAATAGGCTAGAGAGCTTCCTGTCGCGGCCGCCATTGGAGAGGAGCAGCCATGGCCCTGCGCTACCCCATGGCCGTGGGCCTCAACAAGGGCCACAAGGTGACGAAGAACGTGAGCCAGCCGAGGCACAGCCGGCGGCGCGGGCGCCTCACAAAGCACACCAAGTTCGTGCGGGACATGATCCGGGAGGTGTGTGGCTTCGCGCCCTACGAGCGGCGCGCCATGGAGCTGCTCAAGGTGTCCAAGGACAAGCGCGCGCTCAAGTTCATCAAGAAGCGGGTGGGCACGCACATACGCGCCAAGAGGAAGCGGGAGGAGTTGAGCAACGTGCTGGCCGCCATGAGGAAGGCGGCGGCCAAGAAGGACTGATTCCCCCTCCCCCCCCCCCCCCCCCCCCGTTCCCAATAAACGATTCTGTGGCGCAAAAAAAAAAAAAAAAAAAAAAAAAAAAAAAAAAAAATAGGCTAGAGAATTGATGCTGGGATTCACATATGAGAGAGAACATGTTGTCTTTCTGGACCTAGGTTACCTTAGTTAAAGTAATTTTTCTTATTCCATCTATTTACCTGAAAATTTAGTAATTTAATTTTTCAGTACAGTTGTTTACTGGTCCATTGTGTATAAGTGCGACATCTCCATTATCCATCAACTGATGGACAACTTGTCTACTTCCATTTTCTACCTATATGAACATGCCTGAAATCAACATGGATGATCAGGAGGCTGGATAGATGGCTCAACAGTTAAGAGCACTGGGTGCTCCTCCAGAGGTCCTGAGTTCAATTCCTTGCAACTATATGGTGGCTCATAATCATCTGTAATAAGATCTGGTGTCCTCTTCTGGTCTATAGGGGTAAATTCAGGCAGAACACTGCATAATAAATCTTTAACAACAACAACAACAACAACAACAGTAACAACAGAAATAGATGATCAGGTGTCTCTGCAATTAGGTATAGAGTCCTTTGGGCATATGCCCAGGAATGGGATAGCTGAGTCATATAGTAAATCTATTTCTAGTTTTCTTGAGAAACTTCCAGTCTGACTTCCAGAGCGGCCGCACTAGTTTACATCTCTACCAACAATAAAAGTTCCCCTTTCCCTAGCTCTGTGCCAGCATTGTTATTTGTTGTGACGGCTATTCTGACTAGAATGAGATGGAATCTTAAAGTAGTTTTAATCTGCATTTAGTAGTGACTAATCATGTCAAACACCTTTAAAGTGTTTCCTAGCCATTTATATATCTCCCTTTAAGAGTTTTCTGATCAGGTCTGTAGCCCTATTTCAATATTTATTTGCTTTTTTTGGTGTTTAATTTTTTGAATTCTTTCCATATTCATGTTACTAATCCTGGGCTGGATATACAGCTGCCAAAGGTATTCTTCCTTTCTGTGGGCTGACTCTTTACTCAGCTCACCATTTCCTGTGCAAAAGCTTTGTAATTTCCCAAGTATTACTTCCAGTGCTATGAGAGTCCTCTTCCGAAAGTCATTTGCTATACTCCTATGTGGAAGTGCACTCATTACTTTTTCTTCTAGCAGTGTTACAGGATCAGATCTAATGCTGTGGTCCTTGATCGACTCGGGGTTGAGTTTTGGGAAAGATAGGAGATAGGGATCTAGTTTCATTCTTCTCTAGGTTTCCTAGTACGATTTGTTAGGTGCTGTTCTTTTTTTCAAGTATATTTTGGCCATCTCTGTCAAAACTCAGGTAGCTGTGTATCTGGTTCCTCTATTCTGTTCCATTGATCTAATTTCTTGATTTTGTGCCAGTGCCATTCTCTTTTTACCACTATGGCTCTGTAGTATAATTTGAAATCAGTTGTTCAGTTGTGATAATTCCTGTCGTGTGTGTGTGTGTGTGTGTGTGTGTGTGTGTGTGTGTGTGTGTATATATATTTCTGTGTGTGTTTTAAATTTAGGATGGCTTTAACTGCTCTTGGTCTTTTGTGCTTCCATATAAATTCTAGGATTATTTTTTTCTGTATCTGTGAGGAATAACCTTGAAATTATTATTGCAATAGCATTAATTTTGAAAGTTGCTTTTGGTAGATGACTATTTCCACTATATTAAGTCTTCCAATTCACTCCACTACTTGGAAGGTCTTCCAGTCTTCTGGTGCCTTCCGTTTCTTTCTTCAGTGTCTTAAAATTTTAACTGGAGAGGTCTTCCCTTTCCTTGGTTAGGTTTACTTCTAAGTGTGTGTGTGTGTGTGTGTGTGTGTGTGTGTGTGTGTGTGTGTATGTATGTATGTGTTTGTTATCAATTAGACTGGTTCTTTTTCCTTGATTTTTTTTCTTGAATGCTTGCTATTGGCTTATAAGAAGGTTAACGATTTGTGGGTGTTGATTTTGTGTTGTGACACTATTGTGAATGTATTTTCAGCTCTCAGAGTTTTTGATGGAGTCTTCCCTGGCTGGTTTTGTGTGTCACACAAAAACTTGACACAATCTAAAGTCATCAAAAAGGAAAGAGCCTCAGTTGAGGAAATGTCTCTATGAAATCCAGTTGTAAGGCAATTTGTAACTAACCCTAACTATAATTTAACTATTAGTGATCAATGGAGCTATCTCTTTGATGGTGGCCCTGGGTTCTATAAGAAAGCAGACTGACTAGAATCCACTTATGAGTGAATACATACCATATTTCTCTTTTTGGGTCTGGGTTACCTCACTCAGTAAAGCGTTTTCTATTTCCATCCATTTGCATGCAAAATTCAAGATGTCATTGTTTTTTACCGCTGAGTAAAACTCTAAAGTGTATATGTTCCACACATTCTTTAACCATTCTTCTATTGAGGGGCACCTAGATTGTTTCTAGGTTCTGGCTATTACAAATAGTGCAGCTATGAACATAGTTGAACAAATGCTTTTGTAGTATTATAGGGCATCTCTTGGGTATATTCCCAAGAGTGGAATTGCTGGGTCCTGAGGGAGGTTGACTCCCAGTTTCCTGAGAAATCGCCATACTGATTTCCACAGTGGATGCACAAGCTTGCATTCCCACCAACAATGGATGAGTGTTCCCCTCACCCCACATCCTCTCCAGCATAGGCTATCATTGGTGTTTTTGAGTTTAGTTATTCTGACAGGTGTAAGATGGTATCTCAAAGTTGTTTTGATTTGCATTTCCCTGATCGCTAAGGAGGTTGAGCATGACCTTAAGTGTCTTTTGACCATTCGAAGTTCATCTGTTGTGAATTCTCTGTTCAGTTCAGTACCCCATTCTTTAATTGGGTTAATTAGAGTTTTAGTATCTAGTTTCTTCAGTTCTTTGTATATTTTGGAGATCAGACCTTTGTCTGATGAGGGGTTGGTGAAGATCTTCTCCCAGTCGGAAGGTAGCCTTTTTGTCTTACTGACAGTGTCCTTTGCTTTACAGAAGCTTCTCAGTTTCAGTAGGTCCCATTTATTCACTAATTCTCTTATTGTCTGTGCTATTGGGGTTCTACTTAGGAAATGGTCTCCTGCGCCTTTAAGCCTATAGTTCGTGATCCTAGAGAAGCTAAATTAGAAGGTGAACCTGAAGAAAATCATATAGTTATCCTCCTGGATATTGGAAGTAGACAAGACTGCCAGCCAACCTTGGGTGCATGGGGGAGGAGGGAGTAAGGGGTGATGGTTAGAGAGAAGGGAGAGGGGGAGGATTGGGGATGGCTTGGGGGAATGGGATGGGGGGAGGGAGGAAGGATGGTTATGGGAGCAGGGAGGTATATATCTCAACTAAGGGAGCCATTTTAGGGTTTGCAAGAGACTTGATTCTGGAGGGGTTCCCAGGCCCAAGGAGAAGTCCCCAGATTGTTCCCTGGGCAGCAGAGCAGAGGGTGCCTGAACTGGCCTTGGCCCATAACCATACTGATGAATATTTTGCATATCACCATAGAACCTTCATCTGGTGATGGATGGAGATAGAGACAGAGACCCACATTGGAACACTGGACTTAACTCCCAAGGTCCAAATGAGAAGCAGAAGGAGGGAGAACGTGAACAATGAAGACAGGATCAGAGGGAACCTTCATCCAAAGATGGATGGAGATAGAGACGGAGACCCACATTGGAGCACTGGACTGAGCCTCCAAGGTCCAAATGAGGAGCAGAAGGAGGGAGAACATGAAAAAGGAAATCAGGACTGCGAGGGGTGCGTTCACCCACTGATACAAGGGGACTGATCTAATGAGAGCTCACCAAGGCCAGCTGGACTGGGACTGAACGAGCATGTGATCAAACCGGATTCTCTGAATGTGGCTGACATGGGGGCTGACTGAGAAGCCATTGACAATGGCACTGGGTCTTGTTTCATCTGCAAGTACTGGCTTTTTGGGCTCCTAGTCTGTTTGGATGCTCACCTTCCTAGACCTGGAGGGAGCGGGGAGGACCTTGAACTTCACACAGGGCGGGAAACCCTGACTGCTCTTAGGATTGGAGAGGGAGGAGGAGAGGGAGTAGGGGGAATGGGAGGGTATTGGGAGGAGGGGAGAAAGTGAAAATTTTTATAAATAAATAAGTAAATTTAAAAAACAAACAAACAAACAAACAAATAACAAAAACCAAGAAAGAAAGCAGACTGAGCAAGCTATGTGAAGCAAGAAAGTAAGTAGCATCTATCCATGGCTTTTATATCAGCTCCTGCCTGCAGGATCTTGCCCTGTTTGAGTTCATGACCTGACTTCCCTAAATAATGAGCAGTAATGCTGAAGTGTAAGCCAAATAAACCCTTTTTTGCCCCAGCTTGCTTTTTGGTCATGATGTTTCATGCCAGCAATAGAAACCCCCTAACTAAGACGGAGTCTTTAGGGTCTCATATGTATAGAGTCCTATCATCTACTCATTAGGGATAGTTCAACTTTTTTTCTTATTTGTATTATTGTTCTACCTAAGATCTAAAGCACTATATTGAATAGGAATGGAAAGAACAGACACACTTGTCTTGTTCCTGGTTGTAGTGAGAACGCTTCGAGTGTTTCTCCATTCAGTATGATGCTGGCTCTAGATTTGTCCCACAGAGCCTTTTTTAAAGTTCAATTACCAGCTTACATTACATCTGTATGACTTATTTCCTTATGAGTGTGACATCAGCTATCTAAAAATGCACTGAAATTCATTTAACTTGCAGCTGTCAAAAATTCCGACGAAGAAGAGAATATTTACAAATACACCAGTATTTAAGCACTTATGTAATAGGACTTTTCCAAATTTTAAAAATACCTTTCACACTCAAGTCAATTTATGACAGCTTTATTGAATGATATGTAAACAGACACATCCCTTCACTGATTACACAAACTATATGCAAGTGCCCTTTTTTTGACATCAGTAATTTTTAGAGGCAATATGGATCTATAGGAACAAAATAGCTCAGAAAACTAGACAAAAGCCAAGTAAGTTTAAAAAATAAATACTAATTTCCTCAGTCTGCTGCTACTATCTTTTATTATTTTGTTTTTGAGATGGGGTCTCTCCATATAGCCCATGATGACCCGGAACTCCTGACCCTCCTGTTTCGCTCCACCCACTCAAGCCCCCCCATTTGGGGTTACAGATTTACATTAATGCATCCTCACATCTAGCTTCTTGGCCATTCAAGTGTACTCTGTGTGTGTCTGAGTTAAAATCCATCCACTGTTTAAATGGTCTTCCAAATAGAGGCCTGCGTGGTGATACCTTGTTTGTACAAATAAAGCTTGCCTGAAGATCAGAGGACAGAGCTACCTACTAGCTAACCAGAGGTCAGGAGATCCATACAGACAGGAAGTGATATGGCTGGGAGGAGAGAGGAAGTGTTAAGGTGGGAGGAGATAGGAACTCAAGTCTCTTTTCCGCTGAGGAGTCGAGTAGGTAAGGTGACTGGGTTTTCCTCCTTCATCTCTCTGATCTCTCGACATTTTCCCCAATATTTGACTCCGGACTTTTATTATTAAGACCTATTAGAACTCACGCTACAGGCCTGCTGTAGATGGGGGCTATTGCTTCCATAAGAGCCCAGGGCAGAAAGTTGAAGACATAATTGAACAAGAGGGTCATGTTCCAGTCCTAGCAAACAGCAGAACTTGCCAGTTTTGGCCACATGATCCTGGAGTTAAAGATACAAGAAAGGGGTTATGAAATTTGTCTCAATAACTAAGGAAATCCTCTGAGGCCAAGCTTGTGTAGGGGTGTCCCTGAATGGAAGCCTAGTAGAGAGGCCATTTTGTCAAGCTGTGAAATGAAGCCTGGATTGCCTTGGAGACCCCAAGATGTTAGAAATGTCAGAGTTTTGGGGTACCTGAAGAGAAGAGCTGATAGCAGAAAGTAGAACCAGCCCAAGAGAAAGTGTGTTGCAGTTAATAAAGCTTAAGCGAATTGGAGAGCTGAAGAACATTTTGATATTAGACATGAAGATGCAGAGTTTGGAGTTTTCCCAGCTGGTTTTTGGTCTTTGGTCCAATATTTTCTTGCTATGTTCCCTTCCCTACATTTTGGAATGGTAATGTGTATTCTATGCCATTATAGGTTGGAAGTATGAGATCTGTGTTTTTTAAATTTTGATTTTATAGGGAATTACACTTAAGAGATTACAAGTATCTCAGAAGAAATTTGAACTTTGGACTTTTAAACATTGTTGAGACTGTGGTACATTATGGGCACTTTTAAAGTTGGTCTAAATGCATTTTTGCATTATGATATTGCTACAAGCCTTTTGGGGCCTGGGATTGGAAAGTGATGTTTTGAAAGAAAATGGCCCCCAAAGGGAGCGGCACTATTAGGAGCTTTGTTGCAGTAGGTGTGGTCTTGCCAGAGGAAGTGTGTCATGTGGGAGCAGGCTTTGAGGTCTATTTTGTTCAAGCTTTGCTCAGTGTGAGTCTCAGTCTACTTTGTGTTGCCTACGCACTGACATATAGCAGCTGCCTCTCCAGCACCATGGTCTGCCTGCACACTGCTATGTTCCACTCTGATGATAATGGACTGAACTTCTCCAAACTGGAAGTGAGCCACCGCAATGAAATGTTTTCTTTGTAAGAGCTACTGTAGTCGTGGTGTCTTTTTGCAGCAATAGAAATCCTGATTATGACAGAAGTGGCTCACTGGGGCCAAAGGAGGAATGTGTGAGACCAGAGGTGGAGAGACGTGCCTGCGTTCTCCCAGGAGAAAATTTTACTGTGAACTTTTCTGAATTGCAAAAAATTTTATGCCAATAATTAAAGCATCAACTGGTGCACAATAAATAATTTGAATTTGTTTTCCATAAAAGTAAATCAATAAGAGAAGAGGGACTACTTTTTCTTTTGTTAGCACATATTAATTATGCAATTGTAGACATCTGTATGGCATTTTTGTGCACATATATAATATACTTTGAACACTACCCCCATATTCATGCTTCTCTCTTCTCAGATTTGTTCTTTTCCTCTTCTAAAATAGTTTGATTTCTAAACTTCCTTTTTACGTTCTAAAAAAACCTATATTCAATGTATGACAGAACACATATTTGTCTTACTGAGCCTGTATTATTTCACTTCATATAATAATCTTCAGTTTCATTAGTTTTCCTGAAAATTACATAATTTTTATTCCTCTTTATTACTGAATAAAATTTGTTTATACATGCCACATTTTCTTTATTCATACATCCGTTTATCAACACCTAGATTGATTGTATAACTTGCTTGATATGAATGGTACCATGCTAAGTAAACATGTACATGCAAGGATTTCTAGAAAATAGTTACTCGACACTTTTAGAATGAGAACCTAGTCTAATTTTTCCCAATATGTTGTCACTGAGTCATACTGTTATCTAGAAAGTATAGGCCTGGGTTAAATCTGTAGTATTGCAACAAAAGGGGGTGAGGTGCAGAAGAGTGATCGGAGTTTTTACAAAGTAGATATCTGATACCTAGAGGAAGTGAGGCTCAGGGGACTTAGAGATGACCAATCACTGCTCTTTATCCATACTCAAAAGCAAACAGACCAATCAGCAATCTCATCTGTCTATTAAAATGTCTTGGAAGACTGACTCATGCTGTGGAAATCACCGCTCTCAAATGGTGATTTTTTTGATGCTGTCTGTGTTTTGTAGGCCCTAAATGTCTTGATATAAAGGACACAAGATGATCAGATTGTGAACTTGCCAACAGTGGCATCTGATTGTGTCTAGAGAGCTGTGAATTCTTCCTCTGAAGGACAGTAGCTGACAGCTTTGCATCAATACTCTGATAACAGGGGTTTAAGACGTGCAGCGCTTGCCTGTTGTCATTTGCCCAGACACCCAAGTATCTACCTTTGCATTGACAAGGTAACTCAGTAGGCTTAGTTCTGTCTGAGCTTCTTGTGCACATGTGTTTCCATGCATACAGATATATGTGTATATATGAATCTATGTGCATGTGTGCTTATCATGTGTATGGAAATCATAGGAAATCATTGAACATTGTCAGGCATTGTCAATCCTCTCTCTCTCTCTCTCTCTCTCTCTCTCTCTCTCTCTCTCTCTTTATCTCTATCTCTCTCTCCCAACTTAAATTTTTTTAAACAGAGTTTCTCACTGAGAAACTTCTGTCATAATTATGGTTTCTATTGCTGTAAAGAAACACCATGACTATAGCAGCTCTTACAAAGAAAACATTTCATTGTGGGTTAGGCTTCCTGGCACATGAGCACCAGAGCTCCCTAAGTCTGCCTCTCCAGTACTGGGATCTAAGCATATGCTGTGCCTCCCAGCCTTTTAATGTGGGTTTTAGGAATAACACACAGGTCAATGTTTGCAAGGCAAACACATTACAAACACCCATTTCTCCAGCCCCATAAGTTTCTTAAGAGCGTGGATCAGAAAACATCACCCACTCCAAGTGCTCCCTGCAGGCAAATTAGAAAGATGACAGAAATTCAAACATCTATAATAGTTGGTCAAATGGGCTCATTATAATAGAGTTTTGAAGTAAATGTCATATTTAAACTTTGATATTAGTTTTTAAAAACTTTTTATTATTCAAAGTTTTAGTTAAGGCACAGGTTCAGGATAGTATGGTCATTAATGTTTTGTGGTGGAAAATTAGAGAAACGAAGCTAAAAACATCAATGAAACATCAGAGAATGATACCTGCTTTGATTACTATTTATTTATTGTTTATTTGTTTGTATATATGTGTTTGTACGTATGTGTGTGGGGGCACATTCATGCCACAGAACATGTATGGAAGTCAGAGGACAGCTTTATGAACTCTGTGTCCATTAGAAGGGTCCTGATGATTACATTCATAACATCAGACTTGGTGCCAAGTGATTATTCACTGAGCCTTCTGGTCAGCCCCTAATGTTTATATATTTGTAAAAGCTTCAGTATATGTCAGTCAAACATGCAGACTATGCCTGGGGGTTAGATGGAGCAAATTGTATTATGTATTAAGTGGTCGTAGGTGATTTGCCTATTAACAATGAGAGTAAGTTCTAGATTCAGTCTCTCACATCTTTGTTTACTTTTATGGCAATGAAAGCATGTCAAAACATAAACCAAACCATTAGAGAACTATGAAAGACTCTAGAAAACAAAGTTATTTTCTATATTTTCAATGTGTGTCAAGGACCAGCCTTGACAAAAATACTTCTTACCAGGGTAGGGGCATGGGATTGAAGAAATATAAGTAAATAATATGAGTGATATGGGAATCCCCTCTGTGTGCTGTGATTACCATTAATGAAAAAAGAAGCTGCCTTGGCCTGTTGATAGGGCAGAACTTAGGTAGGCAGGAAGGACTGGACTGAATGCTGGGAGAAAGGGGACGCCATGAATCTGCCACTGGAGATAGATGTGCTGAAACTTTAGCTGGTAAGCCACTGCCACATGGTGATACACAAATTAATGGAGATGGGTTGAATTGAGATATAAAAGTTAGCCAATAAGAGGCTAGAGCTAATAGGCCAAGCAGTGATTTAATTAATACAGTTCCTGTGTGATTAATTCAGGGATCTCGGCAGTTGAGAAATGAACAAGCAGCCAAGCTGCCCCTCCTCCTACATATGAGGACACATAAAAATAATAAAACAGAAAACAGAAAGTATCAGGAGGGATTTTCAGTGACTGACATCCTGGAATTCACCCATCTTTATTTTTCCACAGCTTTTATACCCAAGCTAAACTTGGGGAGAAGGTAGCAAAAGACTTTATTAATATGATACAAATGGATAACTCATACAGTCAACTCTGAGACATCAAATCATTAGTATTCTGTCCTCTAGGTAGCTAAGGTGCTCTGAGTCACTAGGCTAGAGACCAGCCTTCCCTAGATGACCTCATAGTAACAATAGAAGAAGCAGAAGCACATTTACTTATCCTGATCACCTGTCAGGATGGCATTGGGCTATCTTAATTTCAAATGAGCCAGGCAACTACCTCCTGAGTTAGGAGGTGCAATTATGCCTGTTAGTCTCTATACTTTCTGACCACCAGACAAAGTGGAGATGGGCCTACATTTTTCCAGCCGTCACAAGTATGTTTTTAATAGTCTCCTTGAAAGGTAGTATTTGCAGCCAGGCAGTGGTGGCTCACACCTTTCAACTCAGCACTTGAGAGGCAGGGGCGGGCGGACCTTTGTGAGTTCGAAGTCAGCCTGGTCTACAGAGCAAGTGCAAGGACAGGCTCCAAATAAACAGAGAAACCCTGTTTTGAAAAACAAACAAACAAATAAACAAGAGACAATATTTGCTTTGCATTCATTCTCTCTGCTGTGCCAGGACTCCCTCTGAAACACACAATTGTATGAATTTTTCAAAGATTTATAGCTGGTGATCACCAGAGAAAGCATCAACATCCTATGAGCAAACATAAAAACAGAAATATCCCCCAAAGACCCCAGTGCCACAAACTTTGTTTCTAATGCTAGTTTCCAATTTATCGAAGCAAGGTTCAAGACTTGCTGAAGAAATAGGAGCTTCTTTGAGGTTAGGTGAATTCAAAGGGCCTTACAATGCAAAAGGTACAGAAGTATTCACTACTACCACCAAACAAAACTAGAAAAATATTTCCACAATGATAAGGCGTATCAAAAGAACAAGGTTATTAAGCGAAAGGCTGTCAATATTTAACAGGCTCTCCCCGAAAGTGTGACATTGGATTTGATCCAAAGTAGAAAATAAATATCCATAAAACCACATTGACAAATATTTCATTAAATGGATAGATTGGTAAAAACAGACAAATATTATAGGTAGAAAGATTTCAAGTATTTTATATGGTTCCTTTTCCCTCAAGGTGATGAGCATAATTTATGTGTGTGTATACGTATATATGCCTTTGTGTCTTTCCATTCATGTAGAACAGAAAAAGGTTCCAAGACTCCTACTCTATCATCCCTCATTCATCCCTTTGAGCCTGTGGGTCTCCAAGTCTGGGTATCACTTCTCCTTTGATAGACTGGAAACCAGTAATCTCTAGTTATTCTCTCTTCTCTGTCCGTGGGGCTGGGTCCAAGAGCTTGAGGATGCTTGTTGTGTGCATCCTAGAATCTAAACTCTAATCCTCCGTGCTCTTAACTCCCGAGTCATCTTCCAAGCTCTGAGATGACTATTTTGCCTGCCTGGTAAGTGTGAGATGGGTATAGGACTTTTCAAAATTACAGGAAGTGGAAAAAAGTAATTTCAGTGTAGAGAAATCTGACAGAGAATAATTTTGTCAATGATGAAAGCTATCATGAAAAATCAGTCATGAATTGCTGATAAGATACCATGGGAATTGCTTTGCACTATTTTTTAAATACATTATTTATTTGTTTTTTGTGTATTTATTTATGTGTGTATGGACATGAATGTATGTGGTGTGATGCACCTGTACATATCAGTGGCCAACTTCCAGGAGTAAGTTCTCTCCTTCTGCTGTCTTGATTCCAGGGATCTAACTCATGTCATTGAGCTTGGTGTCAAGGTGCTTTCACTGCTGTCTTAGTTAGGGTTTTTATTTTTGTGTCAAAACATCATGACCATGAGCAACTTGGTTTATTTTGCTTATGCTTTTTCATCACAGTAAAATGTATGTCATATTATATATATATAATTATGTCACTGAGGGAAGTCAAGGCAAGAACTCAAGAAAGGAACCTCGAGGCAGGAACTGTTAGAGAGGAGTGCTGTTTAATGGCTTGTTCCTGTGACTTGCTCAGCCTGCTGCTTCTATACTTCAGGACTATTTGTCTGGTCAGGGGCAGCATTGACCTCCATGGGTTGGGTCCTCCCACATTAATCATCCATCAAGAAGATGCACGATAGGCTTTTCCACAAGCTAGTTTTATGGTGGCATTTTCTGGGTTGGTGTTTTCTCTTTCCAAATGACTCTAGCTTGTGTCAAGTTGACATAAAATTATACTCACTGAGCCATCTCATTGCCCATGAGAATCACCCTTTATGTCTGAGATTTTTCTTTCAAAAAACCCTAAATTTGAAGTGATCAATCCTGAAACTATATATACACAAAAAACAAAAGTGAATTTAACAGGTTAGATTTATATATTTGTCTATATTTCTCTCTCCCTCTCTCTGTCTCTCTGTCTCTGTCTCTGTCTCTGTCTCTCTCTCCATCCCCCTCCCCCTCTCTCTTTCTCTCCCTCTCTCAATAATAATCACAAAATAGGCCCTCAGTTGAGAGTGAGACATAGAATGGGTTGGAGGTAGAGGACATTGGAGGGATGAAAGGGAAGATGAGGAATGATATAATTATATTTAAATAAAAAATGAGAAAAGGCTCCAGAAATCCAGTCTCATCATAAAAATTATGTTAAACAAAACACAGTAAAGAGGCTTCACACAAAGTACCTGAGCAATATGATTCAACACAAGTATGGTCATTAAAATTTTGCCTGAGAACTGTCCCAGTTAAGAAGAATCCAAAGAGATTTGGCAGGTATTTGTCTTATTATTTTTTTTAGTGTTAAACCACTGGTGAATAGCTTTAACTTAAGGAACTTTAAACAAAGTGAATGTTTGTTATATAAATTGAGACTACTAGACTCACCTATGTCAGCGCATGCACACATTCACATACATATTGTTCTGCCCCATTATACACATAGGGGAATAAACTACTTCTATGGCATTTACTGTCTAAGCTCTAAAGCAACATTGATAACTCTCAGTGTTCATATTCTAACAGGATTCTGGTCTGCCTTCCGGAATGAAAGGGTTGGACCTCAAGGAATTTATAAATTAAAATGTCCTCAAGAATTCACTGAAACATCTTCAGGCCTTCAGAGCTTAACAAGCAATTTGACTGTTTTTTCTTTGCTGATTCTATTTCTTTTTTATTTGATTAATTTTTTTATTTATTTTACATACTGACCAATTTTCTCTACCTCCTTCCTTTCCTTTCACCCACCCCATCTCCCATCTAACCCCTTCGCCATCCACCACTCCTCCAATTCCATTTAGAAAGGGGAAGGCCTCCCATGGGCTTGAACAAGACATGGCACATCAAGTTGAGGCAAGACCGAGCTCTTCCTTCTTTACCAAGACTGGGCAGGGTAATCTAGTATGGAGAACAGGTTCTCAAAAGCTAGCTAAGCACCCGGGACAGGTCCTGATCTCACTGCTAGGAGCCTTACAAGCAGATCAAGCTCTACAATTCACATACACGCAGAGGGCCTGGATCAAAGTCCTTCAGGCTTCATAACTGTTAGTCTGGAGTCCATGTGCTCCAATGAACTTAGGACAGTTGTCTCTGTGAGTTCCTCCATCATGACTTTGACCCCTTGGCTCATACAATCTCTCCTCCATTTCTTTAGCAGGACTCCAAGAGTTTGGCCCAGTTCTTGGCTGTGGATCTCTGTATCTGCTTCCATCAGTTACTGAATAAAGGCTCTCTGGTGACAATTAGGATAGTCACCAATCTGATTACAGTAGATGGCCAGTTTAGGTACCCTCTCCACTATTGCTAGGAGTCTGTGCTGTGGTCATCCTTATGGATTCCTGGGGTTTCCCTGGCACCAGGTTCTCTCTAACCCCCAAATGGGCCTCTCATCAAGATGTCTCTTTCATTACTCTCCCCCTCTGTCCTGCCCCCAACCCACCTCCCTTAAGTTCCCATCCATTCATTCCCATGGCCACAGTTTGCCCTCTCTTCTCTTTCCCCTTCCCAGAGAAATACATAAACCCCTTTTTGTGCCCTTCTTGTTATCTAGCCTCTCTGGGACTGTGAATTGTAGGTTGCTTATCTTATACTATACTCCTAATATTTACTTATAAGTGAGTATATACCATGTTTGTCTTTCTGGGTCTGGGTTACCTCAGTCAGAATAATTTTTTTCTAGTTTCATTCATTTGCCTGCAAATTTCAAGATGTTATTGTTTTTTTTTGGTTGGTTTTTTTTCTTTTTCTTTTCTTTTCTTTTTTTTACAGCTGAGTAACACTCTATTGTGTATATGTACCACGTTTTTCTTACCCATTCTTCGGTTGAGGGGCATCTAGGTTGTTTCCAGTTATTGGCTATTATGAATAATGCTGCAATGAACATAATTGAACAAGTGTTTTTGTGGTATGACTGAGCATCCTTTGGGTATATGCCCAAGATTAGTATAGTTGGATTTTGAGGTAGATTGATTCCCAATTTTCTGAGAATTCACCATATTGATTTCCAAAGTAGCTGTACAAGTTTCACTCCTACTAGCAGTGCAAGAGTGTTCTGATTGCTCCACATCCTCTCCTACAAAAGATGTCATTCATGTCTTTGATTTTTAACAATTCTGAGAAATATAAAATTACCATCTCATATCTCAGAATCGATATGATTTGCATTTCCCTCGTGACTAAGGATGTTGAACAATTCTTTAAGCTTATTTTGGCCATTTGAGATTCTTCTGTTGAGAAGTCTCTGTTTAGATCTGTACTCTATTTTAAAATTGGGTTATTTGGTATTTTGATGTCTAGTTTCTTGAGTTCCTTATATATTTTGGAGATAATTTCTCTGTCAGATGTAGAGTTGGTGATCTTTTCCCATTCTGTAGGCTGCCATTTTGTTTTATTGACAGTGTCTTTATGGCAGCTATTTATAATCTAGTGTTTGGGATTGAATTATAGATAAAAACTAAGGAAATATAAATTAAGTATGGCATTTAGTTAACAATAAGTGATTGCTTGTTCATTAATGATAATAGACGTATTGCACTAAGATAAGGTATACTGTGTATGGAGACTCTGGTGTTGACTACCTTTTCTGAATAATCTGAATCTTAAGAAACAAGTTTATTTAAAAATAATAGACTTGAAAGCAAAAGTTTCAAATTTTTTTTTAATTTGGAAAATAGATTGATCAGCAGAAAATTCATTTGCTCACAATTAATCCTTTTGTTCATTAGTCGATACATTTATTTATTTATTTGTTTGTTTGTTTGTTAGCTTTTTGCTTTATTTTTATTGTTGTTGTTGTTTTGTTTGATACAAGGCCTTGCTGTATACCCTGTGCTGTCTTGAACTTCCTATGTGTACCATGCTGGCTTTTAACTTTGGGCAGGGTTCCGGAGAACTGTGGTGATAGACCTACACCATCATGCCTCTTTAATATGACCCTGGGGCTCAAACCCAGGTCTTGTGCATAGTGGGTGATCATTCTACCAACTGAACCACACCCCGGTTATTTATTGATATCTTTAATTATTCAACAGATGTTCTTTTTAGATACACACCGAAGCACCATAGCACCATGTCATGGGTCTCTACAGCTAAAAATGGGTATATGATCCATCCAGTGGTTGACAACCTCTTGAGAAGCTGTATACCATGGGTAGGTGTAGTTTAGTACCCTGGGGCAGAGCAGAAAACTGATGTCATTTGGTAGAAGTCAGAGAGAAATACTGAAGTGGTGTTTGCTATGAAAGATTACTATGGATAGAGAATTTCATATACTTGGATTCTGATTATGGACTGTATTATATAGGTAAGTCTGCTAAGAATGGAAAGGTGTTAATGTTGGTTTTCTCCTTCTATTGTGGGGCTTCCAAAGATCAAACTCTGGCCACCAGTGTTGGTGGTAAATGCCTTCAATTGCTCAGCCACATTGCTGGCCTGCTTCATATCTTTTTGACTACTTGATCTTCCAGTGTACTGTGGGAGCCAAAATAAGTCGATTGCCTTTTAATGGTGGGCCATGCCTCCCGGTGTCTTCATTTTGTCAGGCTATTAGCTCACTTTCAGAAGTCTGCTTCTTTTCAACTACAACACATACTTGGACAGAAGTTGATCTTATTTATACATCCTATGCTGCAGAATAAATGATTTAATTATTCTCAAGGTCATTTTGACTTCTACCAAGATTACACTCTGATCATTCAACTGTAAGACATGCTAACCATGAGATATATTCAGCACCGCATAAGAGCAGTTCCTGAAGCATGAAGATATCTATTCCTTTGAAGCAGCAGCTACCCTGTTGGCGAACACAGCATGGAAATCCACCTTCAACTTGATGATCTAGTGGCATCCTCCACGCCTGCAGAAATAACCCACAGCATAAATCTGTGTTTTCTGAAAATACCACATTATGTTCTTGGGGACATTGGCATGGAAATGATCTCCAGTGTAAAATCTGTCTGAGATATATGGAACTCTCCAGAAGGAATATTGGATTATTGTGCTCTGTAGCTTTGCAGACCATCTTTCTTGGATGGCAGCAGAAAGTTTCAATCTACTTGCATGCATTATAAATGACAGCCAGTCCTCTTGTTAAAGTAGCTACAGGATGCTTTTCTAAGCAAGCCCTTCAGCCTGTGTGCGTTATTATGCATCTGTCACACCGAAGATTTGCCTTTAGAAATACTCCGGCATGCTGGACAGCTTTTAGGAAATTGAATGTAGAACTCTAAGACTGGTTTTTCCTTTCTGTTTTTAAATTTTTTTCTTTTAATTCTCAGAATGGTACTGACATGAATTTAACCTGAAAAATGAAGTCATGGCTTTTAAACAATTATCCCCAAAGAAGAATTGATTCCAAAGAGAGACTGCCTGTGACGGGATAGGAGTAAAAAACAGTATTGATTCTGGAATACAGTGCCTTAGAAGTCAGACGCTGAGGTGCCTTCACATGAATGTTTTTACTGTCAGTAGGAAAATGGGGGTAAAATACAAACCAGAGGCCCCAAGCAAACACTCTGGTTTTTAAAGACACACCATTAGCTTAATTCACATTCTTTAATGTACCTTTAAAAAATCTTTTACATACTGCAGACATTTCCAGGCTCTTGCTATTTCAACAGTTTTCCTTTGGCAAATAAATAAAATAATAACTAAACATATAGGTTAAATTTTAAGAATTTGTCATTTCAAAGAACACGAAATGAAACCAGAATCCTTGAGACCTCAAGGGACATGAAGAACATTCAACAGAAAAGAAATGTGATTTCTTTGAAACAGGGCCTCTCTGTAGCCCTGGATGTCCTAGAACTAACCATATAACCACTCATGGAGATTGACTTGCCTCTGCCTTCTGAGTGCTTAGATTAAGAAAGTCACTCTGGGGTATTTATTTTGTTTTTGAGACAGTGTCTCACGGTGTAATTTCTGTTGGTCTGGAGCTCACTATGTAGGCCAGGGTAGCCTCAAATTCACAGAGATCTGTGTTCAGACTTTCTTGTCAGCCACTAGCCCCCAAATAATAATATGGAGACTTATTATTATGAAAGCTTGGCCTTTAGCTTAGTATTATTCTCAACTAGCTCTTATAAATAAAATTAACATGTTTCTATTAATTTACATTCTGCCACATGACTTTTTACCCCTCTTTCATTCTGTATGCCCAACTCCCTCTATATTCTGCTGGCATCTCTTTGGCTTCTGTAGATTGATCCCAAGTTCCTCTCTCTGTCTAGAAGTTCCACCTAACTTCTGCTGCCTAGCTCTTGGCCATTTAGATTTTTATTCAACCAATCAGAAGGCTCCTTGGCAAAGACACACCTTCACAGTGTACATAAAGGTTATCCCACAACAGATATCTGCCTGCCTCTGCCTACTGAGTACTAGGATTCAATGTGTATACCACCCTGGTTGGTCTAATAATGTGATTTTTGTATTGCTAATTTTAACTCAGTTTTTTGATCTAGCAAAAGCATGTTTCATATCCTTAAAATATTTTTGTATGTGAATTATACCTAGGTAGAGTCTAGGATCTACAAGGAATTAACCAAATAAATATGTATAGTACTAGATGGTATAGATTTATACGTTTTCCTAAAACAAGTATTGAATAGCATTGTACTGTATGATATATCATGCCGTCTTATTATGTGATAGAGCATATTCTAGAGAGTAAGCAACATTGGAAAGTGCATTGAGATAAAAATATATGTCAGTAAGTCCAAAGAGAAGAGTCTATTCCTGTGATTACCTATTTGTATGACTGAGGGGAGTCAGCTGCTTCTTGAACTTTGGAATTTTCACTTGTGGGAATTTTTTATAGACATGCTGTGAATGACCGAACTTTAGAATAACAAAGCTAGAGGGACCTATCATTGGAGGCGCACTAGGCTGTCCTGAAGATTAAGAACTTTGTGAATCATATAAGAAATGCATTAAAATCATTTCAAGATGATTAAAGAGGGTTTGAACTGGGTGGTGGTAGTACATGACTTAATCCCAGAACGTGGGAAGCAGAAGAAGGTAAATCTCTGTGAGTTTGAGGCCAGCCTAGTCTACAGAATGAGATCCAGGACAGCTAGAGCTACACAAAGAAAACCTGTCTCAAAAAGCAGAAACAAAAAAGGATGGTGGGACAGGCTTGAAAAGCATGCACAAAGCCCTCAGTTCAGTTCCCAGAACTCCATAAAACGGGGTGCTAGTGGTGCATCATTGTCATCTAGCATGCAGGAGAAGGAAGCGGGGAGGATGAGAAGCTCAGGTTCATCCTCTGTGAGCCTGAAGCCCGTATGGGTAACATGGATTTCACAGGTGATGATAAACAGAAAAGAAGAATGAATTCTCTAAAGATTTAGAATTCTCTAAACTGTCAATGCATGGATAGTCCATTTGAGCTCTGATATACAGAACACATAGTCACGTTGCAGTGATCTTTCCCCTTACAACAGGCCAAGCAACTGTCACCCAACATCATTTCTTAGACTCATTAGATATTTGAAGCCCCAAGCCTCAAAACAAGTCCTGGGACCTTTGTGGGCCTCACTGGCTAGTAAGCCTCTCAAGTATGTGCATGTGCACACGCACAATTCATAATATAAAAAGGAGCATAGTATAAATTAAAATAATTTAGGAGGCCTGGAGTCCCAAGGGGAATGCAGATTATAATGTGTGACATAACCTCAGTAAGGCAGAGGCAGGAAAAGGTGTTAATCTAAGTAACTTTAGGAGTGCACTGTAGCTGTAAAATTAGAAAAGAAAAAAGACCCACAAAGTGCTGCAATTAAGCCCACTGATGGTGAATGACATTATTTTATTTCTTATAATTGACTTAGAATTTATAAACTAAAGTAAATGGCTGGATTAATCCATATGGTAATGGATTAAAGTGGAAGATGTCAATGAGAACTCATTTATTCTGCTGTGTATGTAGGTAGTTATACAGTCCTGAATGTGTGACTGTCAGTGTCTGCCTCCCTGTCTGTCTGTCTATCTATCTATCTCCTATCTATAATCTTTATCTTCATATCCATCCATCGTTTATTCATCTATAATTTTAATATCTATCTAATGTTGGTATACACTTAAATACATTTTGTTGCTCTGGCAGTTTCTCAGGCCTAACAGCAGGAATACTCCAGTCACAGTAAGCAAGCTTAGCTCACAGATGTTGGTTTCCAGCACTATTTAGCAAGGGAACAAGTGCTCTTTGCAGAAACAGCCGATGTCAAACAAGGGATAGAAAACATGTTAGTAGATCTCAGTGAAGTTTGTAAGGGTCAGAGAAGTCATGAGTGCATGACAAAGACAGTCATACTAACAACAGTGTGTCAAAGAAACACAGGAACTATCTCCAAAGACTACCAATGGGCAAAGCTGGAACACCTTGAGGAAGAAAACAAGTGAAAACACTGGGTTATAATAAGCTAAAATAAAAATAAATGTTTACAGTTGCTATTGATTTAAACACTGGTTGAATAGATTAAACAGTGAAGAAAAATATTAAATCTCACACACAGAAGAATTTCAAATAAATGATGCAGCTCTTACATCCTAGAGGGTGAGGACCTCAGCTTTCCACCTCTGGAGAGTGGACTGGGCGGTGACTTCATTCCATAAAATCCCCAAAAACCGGTAGAAAGGGAATCACTGGATAGTGATTAAACCCGACAAGCTCTCCTTCAGCCAGGCTGTCAGAGCCAATCTCAACAGCTAGAAATCATGGGTTTGTATTTGCTATGTAAATGGAATGATGCTTCGTCTGTTTGGTCCCTTCCTCCCCAGATTTACAGACTCAAGTATGTTCACAAGATGAACAGCAGGCGAATGCAGATCATGAGAGTCTTATGAGAACTTGACTTTTTCTGAACCGGCAAAGCCATTCGAACAGTCAGAGAAACTCTCCTGGGGTAAGAGGAGTTTAGGGACACAGGGCAAGGAAATGTGACATGGTGACCTAGAGCAAAGAAAAGACATTAGACATGAGCTAAGGACATCTGTAGGAAGTGTAGGATTTAATTGGGAGTGAGATGTCAGCTTTGTTTTATTAATTATGACTCATCATGCTAATATAGCCTTTTGAATAATAGAAATAACAGTTACAGAGATTAAATAGAGGTTTCCTCCAAACTCCCCATCTGCTCAATATTCTGTCAAACTTATTTTTAGACGAAATATTTTTATTATAAGAGGAGAAAAAATAAGTTTGCTTTACCAAAACTAATCTAGATCACAAACATGATTTCTGAGGAACAGGAACATTCACTTAAAACAAGCATTCTAATATATTAATGATCATAAGATATTTTTTAAAGGAAAGTGAAAAATACTTTTGAAAACACAAATCTCTTTAAAAATAAAACCTATCAGTAGAAGCGTACTGTCATTAGAAGGTCTGGTGCATAAAATATAAATTTAGGGTTGGTACCGTTGTGAGGGCTAATTTAAATATTTTGTTGTTCTATAAATTTTAGCGTTTCTTTGAGAAAAGCTGCACTACTCAGTACACCTCATAGTGTGGTTTTATTTATAAATATTTCATGTGTATATTTACAGTTTTACAATGTTATCAGAGTTGGAAAAATTAAGAATTTCCTGAATGTAAATGATTGACTTGTCCAGAATTTTTCTAGAGAATCCTTTGAGTTCTCTCTCTCTCTCTCTCTCTCTGTATACATGTGTGTAATGTTTTAGAGATAGAATTTATTCAAAGTTAAATACCTTACCTGTGGGTTAATAACATCAATGACGATTACAAATACATTGAATTCTATGCACGGTTGTAATCATAAGATATCTTGGATTAATTCTGTTATGAAAAGCTTTGTTATTTGGTAAGATGGTAACATGGCTTTAAATTCTGGCCTGCTAATTTATTAAGAATTAATTGTGCAAATTATTTAATTTCCATGCACTTTCTTACCCTTAATGTGTGTTTTTGGGAAGAGCAGATACCTGTCCTCCTTAGTATATTGCAGGACAGTCAGCTTGTAGTGTCAAACTCAGCTTATTTTATCATTAGCTGTTGTTGCACTTATTACATTGTAGTATTGAAGACGTGAGGGATTAGACACGTGGGGGAGATTAACGACACTTTCCATTTGCACGGAGCGCTTAGGGCTTGTTAAATGCTTGGTGCACATGGAAGCGCTCTACAGACCTCTAACGCTCTTTGCAAATGTCAGACAGTAATATTTTCTTAGGCTTCTCTGTAGCTCAGCCCAATCTCATAACGGTTCTTTTAGGGCTTTGGGGAAAACATTTGACATGATTTTTCTGGATGAGGGGACTGAGATTCCAAGGATAAACCATTGAGCATCGTGACTTACACGCCATGTGCTGTCGTTGGGACAATTTAACTCCTCTGATCATCTGCCTCTTGTAGCACAGGGTGACAGCCGTTTGCTCTTGGGATAGCCTTTGAGTGAGCTAATGTACTTTGTGCACTTAGTTTCATGCCTGATTATCTAAAAGTGCTCTAATAGTCTTTACTATTTTATTATTGTCTGTTTTTCTGTCATCTCATCAGCCTCCTGGGGCAGCTGTAGTTGAGACAAAGAAAAACAAAGGTTGCCGTTTAATTTTGTCACTCACTACTGACTTTAAACAGAGAATCCTGGCCCCAGAGCCTAGAGTTGGTTTCCATAAGTGTTTATTAAATACCTGTCAGATCATGTCTTGGAGAAGTTCCAGTTGCCTATGGACAAAGATGAATTCAATACCAAGTTTTCGCTCCAGAAGCTTCTGTAACATGCAAATGACCAGACAGTCATGAGGAGATGATGCTAGAAGGACGTGAGAGCACACGTGTGTCACCCTCTCAGATCACCTTCTGCTTGTCACAGTGGGGGAACTGGGTAAGAACAAAAGTTCCGCAAGCAGCCGCAGCTACTGCTGCAGGAATCTCCACCTGCAATCTCAGCAATAAAGAAGCTATAGGGTATCTTCTGTTAACCAGCGCATTCTATAATGCCCTGATCTCCTGTGTCGTAGTAAACAGGAAATGATGTCATCTGAAAATCAGGTTGTAGTTATGGGTCATTTGGAGGTTTTCTTAGCTGAGGTAGTGTGATGGGAGTAGAGTAATAATCTTTAGAAAGAATAAATCTGCAGTTCATTTGCTTTGATTGTAGGACAGTTGCAATGTCATTTTTAAGAAATGAAAGCTATCAGTGTCCGGCTTCACCTTAGGAGATCTCCGTCTTGCCGAACACCTGTCTGGTATGAGGCTGTACTTCCTCGCATGCCTACTTAGGCAATAGGCTTGCTGGCTCAGCACATCTCTGCATTTCCATTGTTCTAGTGCCCTAAAGAAGACATGTTTATTCTTGTATATTTCTGTTTTCTCTAAGGCAGTCACCTTGAGCTGTTCTTCAAGTTGCCCTCTAAGCTACTGTTTCTTGTTTTGTTTATTGAAAATTAAATCTGGAAAGTTAGTGCATACAGCTTGGCCAGCAAAGTGCCTGCTAGCACATGTGGGTTCTGGGTTCAGTCCCCAGTACTGTCAATGGTGGGCACTCATAATCCCGGTAGTTGGAAAGTAAGGGCAGGAAGATCAGAAGTTCAAGGCAGTCCTCAGCATCATAAGTAATTTTCTAGGCTAGCACGGGATAAAGATCCCATTTTTAGAGAAGTTGAGTTGGTTATGAAGCTGAATGGATTTGAGATATCCTTCTCACATGTTTTTCTAAGTATGCTGCTTTGTAGAAGAGGCAAGTTATTTTTTGGAACACACACATGTACATACACATAAATATAAATGTACATACATATGTTCATATAATATTATAATGCATGATTTTATAAATATACATATATTTATATAATATCATACTCCAGGTTGTGACCAGAGGGGCACTGGGCCCAGTCCTTTGGTTGGGCTGTCTCTGGCTCTTCTGAGAATAGAGTCCATGAGGCTAGAGGCATGGCTCTCCCTATGGCTTGTGACCTTTTTCTCAAGCACAAGATTTTCTTGCCTTGTTGGCCTTGGTCCCAGTCACAGAGTCTGTCTGGGTTCTCTTTCTGAGTGTTTCCTTCCGAAGACAGACCATGTTGCTGGTAGGGAAGGCCTGACAAATGGAGGGCATCAAAGTAGAGGCTACTTGCAGACAGCGCTTCTGGAACTTGGATGCCCCATGCCTTTACAGTGTGAGCTTAGAGCTGTGTGGGAGAAGGAACCTCTGCCAACCATGATTGGTAACTAAGGAGGACTCCCTGTGTACCATTTTCTGCTTCAGAATTATCAATGAAAATCTCATTTTTTTTGTCAATGTGGAAAAGAGAATATTATTTAGCAATGGTGTGCTGTGTGGGATTTAAATATCTAGATATGATCTGTGGCATTCTGTTAATATTCTTACTCTGAAACCTGCTAAGGTCAGGGTCTAGGCCTTGTCAACTACAAAACTCAGTCCAAATAAAGTTCAGTCTTATTTTTATTATTTTCATAAAAAGTATCATCAGAATTTTGATAGGAATTATGTTTATTGACTACGTGGGTAAATTTTGCTAGTGTGGATATTTTAATAGTGTCTTTTTTACATACACAGCTCTAATTATTCATGTCTTTGATTTCTCTTATCACTGTTTTGTGATTTGGGGACAATGCATGAGTCTTTTAGTTCTTTATTAAATTTTATTCTTAAGGGCTTTGTCCTTTTCTCAGAGAGAACTATGGTTATTATATACTAATTGTATAAAATAATGGGTTTCATTGTGACAGTTTTTCCTTTCACTGGCAGTCGATCAAAGGAATTTATTTTAAAGTGACTGTTTCATATACATGTAATTTTGCCATCTATTAAATATGGGAGACAATGTGAATACTAATGAAAGGGATGTATTTATATTTATGTAAAGATTTGAGTCTTGGCCTAACATTAAATGTTGCAGGACATCAAGCATTCTCAAAAGTTTCCAGAGTTGATCAGAATTACGGTTTTAGAATCATCAGTTCTGAGAATGTAACTTTACATACGTATGTAGCACAAGATGACAGAAACATGTTTAAGCCATTTTTAAAATAGCTGGAAAAATTTTCCTAATCCCAAGTCAAAATTTACTTAACAATATTTGATAAACACACTCAAGTCAGCTATTCAAATAGGAATTTTTGTTTTGTTTTATTTTTAATTGAAATTGACTCAATATATTCTGATCACCATTTTGTGTTTCACACACACCCCAGAAATAATTCTTAGCATCAAGCATTCTGACCCATGGGCTCTCCTGATGCCATTTTGCTCAGGTGGGTGCTATCCACCCACAGGCCAGTCTGGGTCCTCAAGGCCTGAGATGGCTGGAGCCATTCCTGGGCCTGCCTGTCATCTTGGGGCACCAGATGGGTGGGTGCCATTATGATGAGCATATGCGTGGCAGAGAAATGGGAGAGAAAGAAAGGGGAACAGTTAATGTACTGTGGAAGGAGGCAGGACAGAAGAAACGAAGGCAGTGAGAAGTAGGCTGCTATGAGTGGCCTACTTACACCCTGGACCATGGTGATATCCTGCCAAACTGGTGCCGTGGGCCATGTCTAGGTGTGTGGTCCCAAAGCAGCAAGGGTCTGTGTTGATATCTGTGAACCATGTTGCCACCAAAGGCTACAAGGATTCCACCTGTGGCTACGTAGGTGATAGAGGATCATGACACTACAGAAACCATACTGATCTGAGTGGTCTCTGCTGTCACCCAGTGTCAAGGTGACATCTGGAACAGAGCTGTAGCTTATCTGGGTCCATGGCCCTACTGCAGTCAGGGTATGGATTTCCTTGACTTCTGTTATCACCGAAGGCTGTGGGGACCTCTGGGATCTAGCCCATTGCCTGAGGCCATGTTGATATTCAAGAGCCATGCTGCAACTGCGCCATACTGATACGTGTGGCCTACTATGCCACCTGGGGCCACCTGGGGCCACTATGATCCCCAGGCCTGGACTTCTGCCAAAGGCCATATCTGGATCCATGGTCCTATTGCAGCTGGGGTCTGTGTGAGCATCCATGGCCCGTATTGCCACCAAAGGCCACAGAAAACCCCTGGTCTGGGCCGCAACCAGTAGCCTTGTTGGAGTCCAAGGGCCATGCTACAGCAGGGGCATTACAGATCTGAGAGGCCTTGTGTTGCCACCAGGGCCTTGGTGCTGTCCTGACCTGAGCTGCTGCTGAGGACCATGTCTGGGTCTAGGACCCTACAGCAACCAGGGTCTCAGTTGACATCTGTGCTTCTGTTACCATCAAAGGCTATGCAACTGTCTGAGGTCTGAGTCACCATCTGGAACCACGCTGTTGTCCAAGGGCCACGTTGCCATAGGGGCTATGCCTATCTGAGTGGCCTGTGCTGCCACCTGGTGTAATGGTGACATCTAGGCCATGCTGCTACCAAGGACTATGTCATGGTCCATGGTCCTACTGTAGTCGGGTCTGTTGAAGTCTGAGGCTTGGGTTGCCACTAAAGGCCAAATGGGAGCCCAGGGTCTAGGCTGTAACCTGTTGGTGTCTGAGGGCCATGCCACCAACAGAGACATACTGATCTGAGTGGCCTGTGCTACCACCTGGGTGACAGCCAGGCTCAAGCTGCTGCCATGGGTCATTTCTGGGTCCATGGTCCTGTTGCAACTGGGGTCTGAATTAAGGTCTGTGGCCCGTGTTACCACAGGGGCTATAGGAACCATGCATATCATGCATGATGAAATCAGAATACCATGCTGAACCCTCCCTGCCCTTTGTTGGTCCCGGGAAAGCCGGACCTGCCCTTTGCTAGATACTGTGGCAAGAGAGCTGGTACTGACTCTCATGGGAGAGCTGCCCTGACCCCCGCACTTGGGAGATATGAACCCACACTTCACAACAGGTATGGGAGAACTGGCCCTGATACTATAGGCATAGAAGAGCTGGCTCCACCCCTCACCTGAGGGAGGTGGCCCTAGTGACCCAGACTGACCAGTTCAACTGCCACACAGGCCCATATTATTCAGGACCTTGGGTTGGCCCACACCCTAACATCTACCCCATCTATGATCCATTGAAGCATAGCCTGGTCCTGTGGGATGGTGCCCGCTGAATCTCTATGACTCTGGGGAGCTGCAGGATATCAGAAAGGAGTTTCGGTGAGGGCTTAGTGATGATGGTGTACCAGAAACCAGAGGCCTTGAACCAGACTCCTTGCCATGAACATTCGCAAGTAAGGCTGATTGGACCAAAGGGTATGCTGTGTGACACACTGCAGGTCCCAGTGCCACTAAGACCAATGAAGAGGCATTGGAAAGGCAGAAAAACAAAAGAGTGAAGAGTTTTTTTATTTGTTTGGTTTGATTTGACTTGATTTTAATTTTTTTAATTTTCTTTTTGCGAGGGTTGCCACAAGGATGAGTGGCAGATATGAGGGTACTGAGAGATGAGCGGAATTGGGGTATATGATGTAACATTCCCAAAGAATTAATAAAAAGTTATGCAAAAATCAAGCATTCTAACACAATAGAACTCAAAGATACTCTGATTTGACACATGTTGAGAAATGGCAGTAAGAAAATATTAAGACTTTGTTCCCATAGTAAAACCACTATGTGTCCATAAGAACAGAAAACATTTGTATGTACAGTACAGTAGAACAGTGCTGCTCACAACATACAGTAGTCTCAAACCTTGCTACTGGTTCGGGCAGGAGTATCAGTGGGAGAGAGTGCAGAAGAGGTGGCTGATGTATGAGCATGAAGCTGAGAGGTTGCATCTTCAACCTCAAATGCAGAGAGAAGAGAGGAGAGAAGAAGGAAAAAGAGAGAAAAGTTGGGCAAAGCTATAAACTCTCAAAACCGACCCCCAGAGACATATTTCCTCCAGAAAGGTTGCACCTTCCATAACCTCCCCAAAGAGCACCACCTACGGGGCACCAAGTGTTCAAATATCTGAGCCTATGGAAGACCTTGTTCAATGAAACCGCTTTCTTGGCTTTTGTGAGCAGTATAGCAGTAGCCATGGATGTTCAGGTACTTTTGTGGTGTGTTAATGTAAAAGCCATTGAGGTATATACCTAAGAGACATATGTAGTCATATGTAGTTCTGTCTCAGTTTTTTTTAAAAAAGAAACTCTATATTTATTTCCACAGTTGCACTGTACAGTGAATATAATTGTTCTCTTTCTAAACATTTGTTGTCAGTTGTTTCCTATCTCTTTGGGTACTTTTTGTAGTGTTTGTTTCCTTTTTATGATTTGTTTTTACATCCTGATCACAGTTTCCCCTCCCTCCTCTCTTCCAAATCTCTCTTCTTACCTCCTCCATGCCCCCCCATCTACTTCATCTAAGTTTTTTTAAAGAAAAGGTCAGGCCTCTTCTGGATATCAACCAGACAGGGCACATCAAGCCGTAGTAGACTAGTCACCTTCCCTCATATTAAGACTGGACAAAGCAACCTAGTATGAGAAACAGGGTCCCAAATTTTGTCAAAGAAATCAGACATGGCCCCTGCTCCCATTGTTAGGTGTCCCACAAGAAAACGAAGCAACACAACTGTAACATGTATGCAGAGGGCCAAGGTCTGTCCTATGCAGGCTCCCTGGTTCTCAGTTCAGTCTCTATGAGCCCAGGTCAGTTGATTCTGTCGATTTTCTTGTGGTGTGCTTGACCCCTCTGACTCCTATAATCCTTCCCCCCACCACAGGATCCTAATATTTGACTGCGGATCTCTGCATCTGTTTCCATAAGTTCCGTAAGTTGTTATCTGATGACAATTGGGCTAGGCAGCAATCTATGAATATAGCAGAATATCATTATTACAGTGACTTTTTTTTTTTTTTTTTGCTAGTTCTGCTTGGTTCTATCCTAGGTCTCTGGGCTGTCCAGGCCCCGGTTAGTGGTGCTCCTGGAAATATCAGGGATAAGCTCCCTGTTGTGGCAGAGGTCTTAGACTGGACCACTCATTGTTGGTATTCTCCAACAATTCCTGAGCCACCTTTACCCTAGCAGTCTTGCATACAGGGCATATTGTAGGTCAAAATTCATGTGACTGGGTTAGTGTCCCAATTCCTCCACTGGAAGTCTTGCCTGGTTACAGGAGATGGCCAATTCAGGCTGAGTATCCCTGTTGCTTGGGATCTTAGCTACAGTCACCTTTGTAGTTTCCATTGCACCAGTGGAGTTTCCATTGCACCAGGTTTCTACCTCACCCTGAAATACGCCCCCATTCAGTCTCTTTCCAGTATTTTTCTCTTCAGTCCTCCAACCAGTTCCCTCATGTTACCATCCCCACTTACCCCCATTCCACCTGAGAAATCTATTCTACTTTTCTTCCCAAGGGAGATCTAAGCATCTCTACTTCCGCTCTTTTTTACTTAACTTCTCTGGATCTGTGGATTGTTGCGTGGTTTTCCTTTACTTTATAGCTAACATCCACTTATAAGTGAACACATACAATGTTTGTCTTTCTGAGTTTGGGTTACCTCAGTCAGGATGATTTTTTTTTCTAGTTCAATCCATTTGCCTGCAAATTTCATGATGTCATTGTTTTGAACAGCTCAGTAATAGTCCATTGTGTAAATGTACCACATTTTCTTTATCTATTCTTTGGTTGAGTAAAATCTAGATTGTTTCCAGTTTCTGGCTATTATGACTAAAGCTGCTATGAACATAGTTGAACAAGTGCCCTTGCGGTATGGTTAAACATCCTTTGGGTATATGCCCAAGATTGGTACAGCTGGATCTTGAGGTGGATTGATTGCAATTTTCTGAGAAACTGCCACATTGATTTTCAAAGTGACTGATCAAGTTTGCACTCTTACCAGCAATGGAAACATATTCTGTTTGCTCCACATCTTTTCCAGGATGAGCTGTCACTTGTATTTTTGATATTAGCCTTGCTGACAGGGATAAGATGGAATCTGAGTAAATTTACATTTCCCTGATGGATAAGAATGTTGGACAATTCTTTGTTTTTGGCCATTTGAGATTCTTCTGTTGAGAATTCTCTATTTAGATCTATACTCCAATTTTTAAATAGGATTGTTTGGTTTTTTGATGTCTAGTTTCTTGAGTTCTTGATATATATTGGAAATTGGCCCTCTGGGGTTGGTTAAATCTTTTTCCAATCTGTAGGCTGCTGTTTTGTCCTAATGACAGTGTCCTTTTCCTTACAGAAGCTTTTCAGTTTCATGAGGTCCTATTTATTGCCAGTCTGAGGGTCTTTGCTATTGATATTATTTTCAGGAAGTTGTCTCCTGGGCCAATGTATTCAAGGCTACTTCCCACTTTCTCTTCTATCAGGTTCAGTGTATCTGGATTTATGTTGAGGTCTTTGATTCAATTGGATTTGAGTTTTGTGCAGGGATTCAGGATTCCCCTCTCTATGCTGTGAATACCACTGATTAATAAAGACAAACTAGCTTGCCCTAATAGGGTAGAACTTAGTTAGGAAGAAAAAAAACTAAACTTAATGCTGGGAGGAAGAAGGTGGAGTCAGGAGAAGCCATGGAGCCACTGCCAGAGACAGGCATGCTGAAACTCTGCTGTTAGGCCACGACCTCATGGTGATGCACAGATTAATGGAGAAGGGTTAAATAAAGATGTAGGAGTTAGCAAATAAGAAGCTAGAGCTAATGAGCCAAGCAGTGATTTAATTAATACAGTTTCTGTGTGATTATTTCTGGAGTCTGGGCAGCCAGGAAATGAACAAGTGGTCTCAACTACAAATTGGCACCCATGTGGCCAACTGAAATCCATGTAAAACCTGAGAGGGCTTGGAAAGGAATTCTAGACACTAAAAAAACAAAGTTTAGCTGCATTTTTTGGGCTTTGCTTGCTGGCAGCATGCTGAGGCTCCTTTCAGAGAGATTTTCCTGGTCCAGTGGTAGCAGAAAAAAAGAGCTGTAGTTTTGAAATGCCGGCTTTCTGGGCTGTGCTGCCAGCATGACCTCTGGCTCTTTCAGGAGGCTGAGCATTTAAATGGGGTTTGTGAACAGAGTGCTACAACTTGCTTAATGGCAACATAGACTGACTGTGTGCCTAAAAATGGGGCTCTGAGCATGGTTCTTAGAGGCAGCAAACAGCTCTGCCATGCTGGGCTGAGCAGGATATGCAGGCAGTGCCATATTTCCCCTAGCAATGGCACCTCTTAAATTCATAAGAAGGGCTTAGCATTTTAGGAAGCACTCTGGTCAGAAAAATAATTATAAATACACAATAAAGACAGATTCAGATAAAAAAAGACCTAAATGGGTCATAGTCTTGGATAAATGTACATAGGCTTGGGAGAGATAAGAAAAAGAATATAGACAGTTATAAAAAGAAATAAATGGTTTGAAAAAAGAAGAGGTAAAGTCTTTAAAGAGACAGAGTACAGACAGTCATAGATTAAAATGAGTAGAAAAGAAAAGGCCACATAAAGACGGAATATACACAGAGAGTCTGGATTACATACACTATTGTGTTTTCTTTGAATTTTTTGACTTTGACGGAGTGAAGTAACTAGCATATAAACTTTAAAGGTATTTTGTCTTCAAAATATAGATCTAAGGATATGTTGCTTTGGAAAAGAGGTTCTGCTTTTGTTTTCACAGAGAATTAGAACTTGTGGAACCCTTCCAGACTAATGTGGTTTGATGGATCAAGACTCCCTGAAAGGTTGCCTTGAACACCCCTCAAAAAATTACCTTGCCCAACAAAAAGCAGGAAGCAGTATGGAGAGAACTATATCCATATTCCCAAATATTGTTTATAAATGTTTATTTACATTTAAATGGGGATATGCTTTTGAGATTTTCATTGGTATTCATTTTGGTTTATTGATATAAATTTAAGGTCAGTTTTGTTATATGTATATTTCTGCTCTTGATTATGGTATTGTGTTTGTGAAGCTCATTTAAAAATGTAATATATAGAAGTCTTTCTAAAAAGCCATTGACAATGACTCTGGGACTTGTTTCCTCTGCATATTCTGGATTTTTGGGGATCCAGTCTGATTGGATACTCACCTTCCTGGTCCTGGAGGGAGCGGGGAGGAACTTGAACTACCCACAGGGCAGGAAACCCTGACTGCTCTTAGGGATGGAGAGGGAAGAGGAGAGGGAGTGGGGGGAGTGGGAGGGTGTTGGGAGGAGGGGCGAAAATGGAAATTTTTATATTTTAATAAACTTTAAAAAAATGTAATATATAATTAAGAAATATAGGTTAATAGAGAGTCATCTGTAATAGTCAAGTTTCTAATCATATTAGTTAAGTTATATATATATATATATATCATTTAAGTATTCTTCAAATCTTTCAGAAACCTTCAAAATATGACATTTAAAATGTTTTAATAACTTAGAACTTTTCATGACAATGAGACACATTTGCTCCTGGCAACACCAATTACTTCAAAAGGATTATGGGCACCAAAGAAGCTCCTTATACAGTTGGTTAGCCATTTGGGCAGTTTCTTGCCTAGATTGCTTGATGGTATGTTGTGTGAAATGAACATGCAGGACCCACAGAGAAACGACTGCCAAACTTGCCTAAAGGTGAGACCGTCTTTCTGCTTCATGAAAGGGTCTGCCAGACATTCTGCAGGACACAGAAGAAAGGGATTGATAAACTGCCAACACAGGCAGAACTGTCTTTGAAATTTCCTGCTTCATGGAAAAGTCTGCTGGATTCTATGGGACTGTAGGTTGAAGAGTCTGGCCCAATGCCACAAAAAGACTTTGGGTGACTGTCTGGACAGTGAGACGTCTCTGTCAATTCTAGAGTTTTGAAAGTTGCTTACAATGAACTTTTTGTTTACTTAGGTAATATTATGTCCTTCTGGAGTCTTTGATGGAGTTGAAGAATAGATCATTACTGTTACAAATTTTCTTAGTTATGATAAAATATAAAGTAGATATAAATATTGTAACTATAATTCTTGATTGATGATTGTTTTATATAATTTTACTATGCTAAAGTTAAAAACCTTTCTTTTTATTGAAACAGAAAAGTAGAGATGATGTGGGATTCCCCTCTTTATGCTGTGAATGCCATTGGTCAATAAAGAAACTGGCTTGGCCTGATAGGGTAGAACTTAGTTAGGCAGGGAAAACTAAGCTGAATGCTGGGAGGAAGAAGGTGGAGTCAGGGAGAAGCCATGGAGTCACTACCAGAGACAGGCATGCTGAAACTTTGCTGTTAGGCCCCAACCTTGTGGTGATGCACAGACTGATGGAGATGGGTTAAATTAAGATGTGAGAGTTAGCAAATAAGAAGCTAGAACTAATGGGTCAAGCAGTGATTTAATTAATACAATTTCTGTGTTATTATTTCTGAAGTCTGGGCAGCTGAGAAATAAACAAGTTGTCTCGTAACAACAATGTAGGGGAAAGATATGGATTTATTTGCATTCTCTTACATGACAACATCCATTTAAAGAAACATCATTTTTTTGAAGATGCTTTTTTCATCTTATACTTTTGGTTTCTTTGTTAAAAATCTGTTGTCCATAGATGTGTGAATATACTTTTCAATCTTCCATCGAATTCTATTGATCCACTTCTTTATTTTTATGTCAGTACCATGTATTTTCTTTATTACATTAACTCTGTAGTGAAGTTTGAAATCAGGGATGGTGATACCTCTGAAAGTTTTTTTTTTAATGTACTGGATTGTTTTAGCAATCCTGGGTTTTTTATTTTTCCATATGAAATGTTATTCTTTTGTGGCCTGTAATGAATTGTGTTGAAGTTTTGATGGGGGTTTCTGTAGATTGCTTTGGGCAAGATGACTATTTTTACTATATACTTAATCCTATAGATCCATGAGCATGGGAGATATTTCCATTATCAATATCTTCTCTAATAAGACTTAAAATTCTTGTCATAAAGGTCTTTCACTTGCTTGGTTGGAGTTACACCAAGATATTTTATGTTATTTGTGGCTATTGTAAAGGGTGTTGATTTTCTGATTTGTTTTTCAGCCTTTTTCTCATTTGTATTTAGGAAAGCCACTGATTTTTTAGTTGTTCTTGTATCCAGCCACTTTGCTGCAGGTGTTTATCAGCTGTAGGAGTTCCCTGGTAAAATTTTTGGAGTTGCTTATGTTAACTATAATATCATCTGCAAACAGCACTACTTTGACCTTTTTCTTTCTAATTTGTATCCCCTTGATTTCCTTTAGTTCTCTGATTGTTCTAGATAGAACTTCAAGTACTATATTGAATAGATATGGAGAGAGAGAGAGAGAGAGAGAGAGAGAGAGAGAGAGAGAGAGAGAGAGAGAGAAACAGACTTGTCCTGTTCCTAATTTTAGTGGAATTGCTTTTAGTTTCTCTCCACTTAATTTGATGTTTGTTTTCAGCTGCTGTATATTGTCTTTATTATGTTTAAGTATGTCCCTTATATCCATTGCTGATCTCTCCAAAACTTCTATCATAAAGGGGTGTTCGATTTCATCAAAGGAAAGGCTTCTACAGCATCTAATGAGATTATCATGTGATTTTATTTTTTTTTTTAGTTTGCTTATATGGTAGTTTACACGGACAGATTCTCAAGTGTTGAACCATTCCTGCATATCTGGGAAAAAAAACCTACTCAATCATGGTGGATGCTTTTTTTGGTGTGTTCTTGTATTCTGTTTGTATTTTATTGATGTTTTTTGAAATAATGTTAAGGATATTGGTCTGTAGTTCTCTTTCTTTGTTGAGTCTTTATGTGCTTTAGATATCATAAAATGAATTTAGCAGTTGTTCCTTTTTTCTATTTTGTATAATATTGATTAGTTCTGCTTTGAAAGTCTGGTAGAATTCTGTGCTAAAACTGTCTGGCTCTGGACATTTTTTGGTCAGGAGACTTATAATAACTACTTCTATTTCTTTAGGAGTTGTAGGTCTATTTAAATTAGTTATCTGATCAAGATTTAATTTTGGTAAGTGGTATCTATCCAGAAACATTTCTTTTAGATTTTCTAATTTTGTGGAGTACATGTTTCTGAAGTATGACATGATGATTCTTTGGATTTCCTTTATGCATGTTGTTATGGCCCCCTTTTCATTTTTGATTTTAAAATTTGGATATTCTATCTCTGCATTTTAGTTAGTTTGGATAAAAGTTTGTCTATCTTGTTATTTTTATAAAGAGCCAACTCTTTGTTCATTGACTCTTTATATTGTTCTCTTTCATTATATTTTAGTAATTGCAGCCCTCAGTTTGATTATTCCCTGTCATCTACTCCTCTGAGTGTGTTTGCTTCTTTTTGTTCTAGAGCTTTCAAATGTGTTGTTAAGTTGCTAGTGTGAGACTTCTCTAAATTCTTTATGAAGACACTTAGTGCTTTCAACTTTCCCCTTAGCACTACTTTCATTGTATCTCATATGTTTGGGTATGTTATATGTTCATTTTCATTCTAGGAAGTCACTTAATTGTAAGAATACTTTAATTTCCTTCTCTATTTCTGCTCCAAACCAGTAGTCATTCAGGATAGATTTGTTCAGTTTCCATACATTTGTAGGCTTTCTCCTGTTTCTGTCATTATTGAAATCCAGCTTCATTCTGTGATGGTCTGAAAGGATGCAGGGGGTATTTTTAATTTTCTTTTATATGTTTAGACTTCCTTTGTGACTAATTATGTTTTAGAAAAGGTTCTGAGAGGTGTTGAGAAAAAAAAGGTATATTCTTTTGTGTTTAGGTAGATATCTGTTTTATATGTAAATTTTTGTTAGGTCCATTTGGTTCATAACATCTGTAAGCTCTAATATTTCTCTAGTTTATGTCTGAGTGAGAATGGGGCATTAAAATTTTCCACTGTCAGAGTGTGATGGTCGATATGTAATTTAAACTTTAGTAATGTTTCTTTTACAAATGTGGATGCTCTTATATTTGAGACATAGATGTTGAAAATTAAAACACCATCTTGCTGAATTTTTCTTGGATAAATATGAAGTATTCTTTTCAATCTTTTTGGATAAATTTTGGTTTGATGTCTATTCTTTTAGATATTAGAATATCTACACCAGTTTGCTCGTTGGGGCCATGTGTTTGGAAAAGATCTTTCTAACCTTTTACTCTGAGGTAATGTCTATCTTTGATGTTGAGGTGTGTTTCTTGTATTTAGTAAAAGCATGAATCTTGTTTTCAAATCCATTCTGTTAGTCTGTATCTCATTATTGGGGAATGGAGTCCATTGATATTGAGAGATAGCAATGACCAATGATTTTTAATTCCTGTTATTTTGTTGTTGTTGGTTGTACTCATTGTATTTATCTGTTGGGTTATACTTGTGTGATATTACTTAGTCCCTGTGTTTTCATGGGTGTAATTAGCTTCTGTTGCTTGAAGTTGCTATGGGATAATGCTCTTGTACCCTGTAAAGATTTGTTACTTGTATTGGTTTAATAAAACACTGATAGGCCAGTAGCCAGGCAGGAAGTATAAGCTGGGTGACCAGACTAGGAAAATTCTCAGAAGATGAAAAGCTCATTCTACAATCACCAGCCAGAAGTAGAGGAATAAGATAAGACTGACTCGCTGAATAAGGTACCAAGTCATGTGGCTAAATGTAGATAAGAATTATAGATTAATTTAAATTGTGAGAATTAGTTAATAATTAGCCTGAACTATTAGGCCAATCAGTTCATAATTAATATAAGTCTCTCTGTGTTATGTTAGGAATGAATGCCTGTGGGACCACACAAGATAGCAATTTCTATTTACATGAAGTATTCCTTTTAGTGCCTTCTGTAGGGCTAGATTAGTGCATAAGTATTGCTTAAATTTGACTTTGTCTCTGACTCTCTTGTTTTTTCCATCTACAGTGAATAAAATCTTTGTTGGATATAGTACCCTATGCTGACATCTGTGAGTTTGCAGGACATTTGTTCAGGCCCTTCTGGCCTTTAAAGTCTCCTTTGAGAAATTGTGTGTAATTCTAATAGGTCTACCTTTATATGTTATTTGGCCCTTTTCTCTTGCAGCTTTTAATATTCTTTCTTTCTTTTTTTTGCTTTGTGTATTTAGTGTTTTGATTATTGTGTGGCAAGGGGATTTTCATTTCTGGTCCAATCTATTTGTTGTTTTGTAAATTTTCAAAATTTATATTTCTTCTATCATGTCTTCAATGGCTGAGTTTCTCTGTTGGTGATGTTGGAGTCTGTAGTTCCTGTCCACTAACCTAGGTTTTCCAGTATAAGAATTTCCTCAGTTTGTGCTTTCTTTATTGCTCCTATTTATATTTTTAGGCCTTGAACAGTTTTATTTGTTTCCTTCAACTGTTTGTTTGCGTTTTCTTGACTTTCTTGATATCCTCTAACAAATTTATTGATTTTCTCCAGTTGTTTGTCTTTTCCTCTATTTTTTAAATTAAGCTTATTATTATTATTATTATTATTATTAAAAATTTTCACCTCCTCCCATTTCCCTTCCCCTCCTTCCACTCCCCCCCTTCCTCCCTCTCCAGTCCAAAGAGCAGTCAGGGTTCCCTGCCCTGTGGGAAGTCCAAGGTCCTCCCCCCTCCATCCAGATCTAGGAAGGTGAACATCCAAACAGACTAGGTTTCCACAAAGCCAGTACATGCAGTAGAATCAAAACCCAGTGCCATTGTCCTCTATTTCTTTAAGAAATTTATTCATCTCCTCTCTAAGGACCTCTATCATCTTCATAAAATCTCCATAAAATGACCATGGAGACATTTTTATTTTCTAGTGTCCTCTTCAGTTTAATTCTTCATTGTCTTCAAGTTTTCCCTTTACAGGTCTTCTGCCTTCTTGGACAGGTTTATTCCTGGGTATTTTTTTCTTTTTTAGTGTTGAAGCTATTATGAATGGAATCCCTGCCCTCTATCTTCTTTCTAGGTGAGTTTATTATTGGCATATAGAAAAGTTCTGGGTTTTGCATGCTACTTTGTAAACAGCGACTGTGCTTTTGTTTCCTAGCTGCCCAGACTCAAATAATCATGCAATCTATATTAATTACAACACTGTTCGGCCAGTGACTCAGACCTATTCCTAGCTAGCTCTTTCATCTTAAAATAACCCATTTCTAGTAATCTATATATTGCCACAAGGCTGTGGTTTACTGGTAATACTCTGACATCTTTCTCCTTTGGGGGCTACATGAAATCTCCTGAACTCTGCCTACTCTCTCTCTCTCTCTCTCTCTCTCTCTCTCTCTCTCTCTCTCTATATATATATATATATATATATATATATATATATATATATATATATATATATATATATCTGTTCAGATTTTCCACCTGGATTTACTCTGTTAAGCCACTGTCCAAAACAGCTTTATTCATCAACCAATAGAAACAACATATATATAGAAGGACATCTTACATCACTACTTTGCTGAAAGTATTTGCCAGGTATAAGCATTTGCTAGTGGAGTCTTCAAGTCTTATAGATCATGCCATCTGCTCACAGGGATAGCTTTATGCCTTCCTTTCTTACTTGCATTCCTTTCAATAATTTCTCTTATAACTTTAGCTAATATTTCAGTTTATATGTTGAATATGAGTGGAAGAGTGGGGAAAGTGGGCATGCTTGCCTCATTACAAATTTCAGAGAAAACTCTGAGCTATTTATCATTTAGTATGATGTTGGCTATGACTTTGTCAGATATAATTTCTATTATGTTGTGGTATATTCCTTTTATTACTGGGAATAATTTCTAGTTTCGACAGTGTGATGATGTTCTTTTAGAATGTTGAACTTTGTCAAAAGCATTTTCTGCATGGCTTGAATTAATCATGAAATTATTTCCTTAAGTCTATTTGTATGCTCAGTTCTACATAATGTTTTATGTATGTTGAATCAAACTTCCACTGATAAAATGAAAACAACTTGATCATAATGTATTTAACTTAATATGTTGTTGGCTTTCATTTGAGAATTTTTACATTTATGTCAATCAGGGAAAACTGATCTATTGTATTCTTTGTTGTGTCCTTATCCAGGTTCTCTATTAGGGTAATGCTGGTTTTGTAGAATAAGTTTCATAGTGTTCCTTCTTTTATTGTATGGAACAGTTTTAGGATCATCAGCGTTAGCTTTTCTTTAAAGATTTGGTATAACTTTGCAGTGAATTTATCTGGTTTTGGACTTTTCATGATTGGGAGGCTTTTAAATTATGGCTTCATTTATTGTCATTGATTGCTATGGTTTTATATCCTAAGATATAAGATATCTTGCTTCTCTTGTGTTTATGATGATTTGATTGTAGAATATGATCTACTTTCACTGTATTTCCATGGGCTTTTGAGAAAAGTATGTGTTCCATTTCTTTGAATGAGACGTGCCTCAGATAACTGGTAAGTCTAATTGACTTAGTGTATAGTTGTTGATTTTTAGCTTGATCTATCTAGAGATAAGAATGGAACATTAAATTTATCTTCTGTCATTGTATTAATACCCATTTGTTTATGCCTATTTAATGTTTGTGTTTTGAAATAGAAGTTCTAATGTTTGGCTCATGCATACACAAAATTGTCATATCTTCTTGATGCATTGTTCCAGTTATTAATATGTTTCTCTTCTGACTAATACTGGTCTGTAGTCTCCTGTATCAAATACCAAAAGCTATGACCACTTGGTTTTGGTTTTTGTTCACTTTTGGCATATTGTTTTCCAGTCTATAGATGTCTTTAGCAGTAGGGTAGATTTCTTAAAGATAACAGGAGGTTGTTCTTTAATGGATTCAACTAGTCTATGTTGTTTATAGGTTAATTGAGTTTATTTGCACATGTATTAATTGTGGAGATTTACTTACTAATTCCTAAAATTTTGTTGGTTGCTTTCTAGTGCCTTTACATTTCTTTTCTTTCTCTTCTGTTAATTTCAGGACTTTGGTGGTTTTCAATGTTGGATCTTTTATATGCCATTTTAGCTCTTCTGTTACCATTCCTGGGCCCACTGCTTAAGATATGATTCCTTCTCTGTGTATATATTCCTTTAAATATTTTATGTATTGCTGACTTGGTAGTCATGAACTGTCTCAATCTGTGCTCATCTTGAAATGTTCTTAATCATCAATTGTAAAAGTCAGCTTTGCTGGGTATAATACTCTGGGTTGGCAGTTACTTACTTTCAGAAATCTATGGCTTAAGGGTTGCTGATGAGAGATGTGATGTCATTCTTATGCTTCTGCCTTTGGAAGTCAATTAGTACTTTTTCTTTACAGCTTTTAACATTGTTTTGTATCCCTGACATCCTGATTATAGTGTATCAGGGAGAGGTTCTTATTTAGTTATGTCTGCTTGGGGTTTAAATGGCTTGTTAAGTGTTTGAAATGTCTGTTTTTCCCTCTGGATTTGGGGGATTTTTCTGCTATAACTTTAGTGAATAGACTCTCTGTGTCTTTAGTGCTTCTTTGAATTGCTTCTATCTTTTGGATTCTGATGTTCAGTCTCTTGAGCATATCTCAGAGTTCTTGGGCTTTGTGATCATGTTCCTTCTTTTTCTTACTGACATTTGAATGTAGTATTTTATCAGCTTTATCTCCCATGCCTGTTACCCCTTCTGATTTGTTGAGTCTATTGATTATGCTTTTTACTGTTTTTATTTGACTCATTTAGTTTCTTATTGCTAATATTTTTAATGTTCTTCAAATCTCAGTTACTGTGCTGATTTTTCTTCAGTGTTGCTGGTTACTTTCTATGCTCACTGCTAATTTTGTCCTTTGTCCTCTGTGCTGATAGCTTTCTTCTCCAGAGTCTGGATTAGACTTATGTCTTGCTTATATCCCTTTTCAGGTCACTGGTCATTTTTACCAGAAAACATTTGGAATCTTCACCTAGAATTTGGCCTATTCCAGTATCGATGAGTACAGGAGATGATGGGTCTTAATTTTTTTTGGACAAGTCATATTGTTTTGCTTTTTCATGTTTCTTGCATTATTCTGTTGCAACTTGTACATCTGTTGTTTTGGATATCTTTTGGTGGGCATATGAAATGATGAAGCTCTCCTGGAAAACAGCATTCCTAAAATATGAAAAGCAGAAGTGACATATGACCCAACAATCCCACTGGTGCACAGGTCTGTAAAGCAGATGGAACCAGTATGTCGGGGGAACACTGGAACTTTCATATTCCTTGCAGTATTGTTTTCAACAGTCATCTCAGAAGCAGCCTGCTTGCCCATTGGCCAAGGGAGGACTGGAATGGTGAGAATACACGGAATGAGATCTCATTTAGCTTAAAAATGAAATCTTTTGAAAGTAGAAATGGAACTATAAGAGGGGAGATAGAAAAAGAAGAGTAATGAAATCATGTGACATGAACACAGAAGGGGGCTTTTCTGTGGGAGGGAAAGGAACAGTAAGAGGTGGGGAGAAGGAATAAATAAGAACAAAGTATGACACCCACATATAGAAATGCCATAATGTACTGCTAACTTAAAAATGCCATCTAGAAAGAAATACTCATTAAAGGTACATTACTTCTTGGTCTTTTCGAGGAGACTATGTGTACTATCTGGTCTTATCAACTTCCAGACAATCTGCATCTTAGAAATTCTTTTACAAAATGCAAAACTTGGCCACTTCGGGCCAAAGAAAGGGAGGAATCCCCTATTATATGCTATGTGACACCATGAATGAACCAAAGGGCACTATCCCAAACCAGTATCAGGAGGAATTGTGCTATGTGATTCAAAGAGTATGAAGCACATACAATGGTCAAACACACGGAAGCAAGGTGGAGAATGGCAGCTGGCTGGAAGGGGGAGCAGAGGAGTTAGGGAATTGCTAGTCGAGAGGTGTAAAGTTCGGCAAACTGCTGTCACAATGCACTGCTACATAACAGTTCTGTGTTTTACCATCAACATTTTGTCAGAAATGTACATCTTAAGTTTAGCTTTCCTCTGACAATTAAAGCAAATAAGGAGACAACAAGTTCAGGAAAAAGCTGGGTGGTGGTGTCATGGCTTCTATAGGGTAGGAATGAGCCTTCATTTGAGTAGTATAAATGGTACATCCAAAGGATGGTGATATGAATCGGAATGGTGATTTCTAATGACCTTTGAGCACCATCATGGCCATTAGAATCACCATTGGTATAACGCTGCTCCACAGTGGCCCTGGCCTTACTCTGTGGCAATGTATCCTACCAATTGGGGAAGAAATTTTTCTATGCTACAGGAGGAAGATGAAGTCTAGGTTTTCAGTTTTCTTTCCTCCATCACTGAGTGTATTTTATCACTGTGTTCAGAATGTGGTTTGCCTCTTCCTGCCTACATCCCTTTTCTAAGAGTAGAGTCTCCATTGTGAATTCAGTTGCCCTGGTATTTCCCACTGCCCTCACCCCCTTTTTCCCACTCAGTGCTATACAAACCAAATCTGCCATATACCAAATTGTCTCCAAGGTCTCTACATAAAACAGCATTCAAGGGCTTTAAACTCAGAGTTACATTTTAGGGTGGAAGTAGTCAGAGGAAAAAAAAGATAACCTTCTGATTTGCTTGAAAAAGAGTTATTCAAATCTGCATTTCTAAAGTCTAGCAGAAAAATGGCTGCTCCAATTACTATGCAAGGCAAGACAGCTAGCAAGTTTTAATGCAAGCTTACCCTTGCTCCCCTGGGCTTCAGATTTTTGCCTCTTCCTCATGATGGGTTTTCCCAAAAATTTGCTTTTGTTTAGGATTTCCATCTTTGTGGTGATGAGATTCAACCTTGGAAGATGTTAGTGGGGTAAAGGTGAAAGACTATTTCTGTTATGTCCTTGGAAAATTGTGAGTGACAGAATGCTGTTCTAACTCCACCTGAAAGAGAAGACACAGTCACCGGAAGATGAAAATGTATTCTCAAAATGTCAAAGGGAGAAGAGCCCGTGGCAGCCTAGGATGGACGTGCTTTGTTCCATAGTTATTTTCAGGTAATGCTAGATAATCAGAAGGAGCCAGCTTCTGGCTTTAGCTCTTGAGCTCCTAATCTTACGGAGAAGGCATCTGAGGGGCCATTTGAACAAATAAGTGCAGCAGTGGCTGATGTATAAGCATTTATAATCCGGTGAGGGAATTATGAATAGTGAAAACAGGCAGAGCATGGGAAATCTGAGGCTTGGCTTAAGACTTGGACGGAGGGAATCACCACCAAAACTGTTTCCCATTATGTGACACTGCATTATCTCCTTGTTTCATCTGTATTAATGTAGGTTTGTTTTCAGCAAACAGAGTGTGTTCTGTGTGCTAGGCAATAGTGTTGGTTCTGGAAACAAAACCTGTACAGGTAAGACCAAAATATAAGATGAGCAAGAAGTATAAGAGTGATGTTCCTTAGGAGAGAAATAGGGGCAGGGGGCAGTATGCAAACCTGTGGAAGGGTGGCCTTCAGCCACACACGTGGAGATGTGCGGGGGGAATGTGGTGCCTTATGGAAAGCTGTTCAAGGTATATGGAATAGTGCAAAGACCCTGAGACACATATCTGAGTAAAAGCAAAGAGACCAATGGTGCTCGAGCTGCGGAGTAAAGGGGAGGAGGGGAGAAAAATAGAAGGATAAAATGGGAGTCAGATTGTGTGGAACTCAGAAAGTGCCAGGGTGGTTTTCCTATCTGGATGGTATTCATTAGTGTAGGAGGCTGTGGGTGGGTTTGGAAAGAAGAGTCTCATGTGGTATGGTTTGAACTAGTCTCCACTCTAGGTAGTGATTGCGTTATCAATTTATTTAAAACATTTATTTATTGTTGTATGTGTGCATGCCTGCATGTGTGTATGTGTGTGCACGTGTGTGGGGCATGTGCATGCCATGGTGAATATATGGAAGTCAGAGCACAGCTTTCCAGAGTTAATCTCTCCTTCCACTCTGATGTCAAGGGAGTGAAGTCAGGTCACCAGCTTCATGTAACAAGTGCTTCTACTCACTGAGGCATAATGCCAGTTTCAGTATCTGACAGATTTTCAAGCATCGCCTAACTGCTCTGCTGAGATGGACTGTAGAGAAGCGGAGAGACTTAGAAACTATTAACAAGGTTGCTAGAACAATCCAGTTGAGAGCCTGTGGTGGTAGTGGCGAGGATGAAAAAATTCTGTATTCTGGAATCTATTGGTGGATGGAGCACAGATGTAAATAGCAGAGGAAATGAAGATTCTGAGGGCTTTAGCCCTCCTGGTATAATTTACACAGCTGTAAGGGCAATGTAATAAGTACATGTATGTTTCCACACTGAGATGCTGCACTAGCTCTTGTAGACCAGGCTGACCTAGAACTCACAGGAGGCTGCCTTTGCCTCCCGAGTTCTGGGATTAAAGGCTGCGCCGTCACTGCCCAGCTAAGATGCTGCAATTCTCAGTCTGACATAAAGCACTTTACCTTACCTGTCATCTTTTAAAACTCGGTGTTCACCACTTCTCTTATTGACTGTAGTTTATTTTTAAGCCGAACACTATTTTCTGTGTGATATTATAGATCAAGATGCAGCTATGAGGAGTGATGCAGAAAATCCCATGTATGAAATAATTAGCATAATTAGTATATTGATGGTTATATAACCCGGTAAACATAATCAGATTTTTTAATTTATTCTTGTTTGTGGGACCTCTGTGTATTAAAAACAAATGATTGTTTCATCAACCTGCCTAGTCTTCGACCCCTGACATCTACTAACAAGCCCTCGATTTTTGTCATTTCAAGCATGTTACAGAGATGGAATCGACACTCCTTTGGGACTGGTTCTGTCAGTATAATCCCCAGAAGTGTCAATAGTTTCCTTTCCTTCTGAGATTCATCCAGTGGCATCGACTCTGTGTCACGGATGTGCCACGTCCTTACCTCCTCCCCCTGGAGAAGAACACCTGTGCTGATTTTGGTTTGCAGCTTTTGCAAATAAGCTTGCTGTGAAAGTTTGTGCATAAGAATTTGGGGTAACATAAATTTTCATTTCTCTGGGAAATTTCTCCAGGAGTGTAATTGCTGGGTTGCCTGTTTAGTTTTCTGAAGAAACTGCCAAACTCCTTCCCAGAGCACTGGTACCGCTCCATATTCCCAGCCTCCTTTTTTTTTCTTTCTTTTTTTTTAATAACGTAGTTTATCTTCTGTTCATGGAATTCTAATTGGTCTAAATGAACTGTGATGTGGGAAGGATTTTAGAAACCTTGCTGAGACACACAAAAATAAAGTATGTGCTGTACTAATTTGCAAGAGAGAAAAATCTGTTTAACAAAACCTTGCTATATAATAAGGTCACAAAAGAGGGCTGCATAATGACTGAGTGGAGTTATTCTGGATTTTCAGAGGAGCCTTTGTTAGAATTACATACGAACCAGCGCTACTTAAAATCAAAGCTACGGGGATTAAGGAAGAAATATAAAGAATCAAAGATCTAATTCACTGTGAACTGAGCAGCCCACTTTATGCCTGAATTCTCATGTCCTTAAGCAGCTGCCTGCTGCAAGCTCCAGCCCGAGCTGGCCCACACTCTCCTTGAGGTCACTGCTTTCCCACACCTTCTTTGATGTCTTAGAACTACCTGGGTAGACTGGAGGCAGTGAGGGGCCAGGGTTGAGGAGGATGCTGAGAGCAAAGGTATCACTTCTCTGTTTTCTGTCACAGGACACTTTGGAATTAAAGATTAATTTGGTTCTTATCCTGGAACCAATAAGCATCTATGATTAATCATAACAGGTACAGTCACAGCTGCCACTCCAGAGTGTCTGCTCTGCTCTAGGAGCTGTTAGAAAAATTACATATATGTAACTTGTAAAAGAAGTTTTTGAGAGAAAAGTATTTCTAATTTTTAAATGAGGAACCTTAGTCAACTATATGCACATATTAAAATAGTCTGTTGAAACGAACTCAAACTACATTATCAATTTCCATACTATCACCGCTCTTAGAGACTCTCAATTTGTATTTTTGTCCATTCCTGTTTGTTTTGGTTTGGTTTCTGTGTTTGGAGACAGGAGCTTGCTATGTAGCTCAACTGACCCAGCACCACTTCTCCTTCTTGCAACTCCCAAGTGCTAGATTGGAAGCGTGAGCCAGTGTGTTTGTCTTATCTTAGTGAATCTTCTTTTTATAAATTTAATCTTTTTTAATAATTTCATTAGTACTGTGTTTACATTACTTTCACCCACTCTCCCTTTCAACTCTGTGTGTGTATTAAGATAATAATATAAAGTAATATATACTTAAGTAGCTTATAAAATGGTATATTTCCCTATGGTTTTCACAAACATCTTTAGTGTAAGTTAGCTCTCCTTTCTCCTTTTTATTGGTATCACCCTCTCTTGCCACTCCACCCACAACTATAATCACCCCTCTCATTCTTTCCATTTCTACATTCATGGTCACACACCTCCCATGGAGTTCCTATTCTGCATTCTCTCCCTCCACGGTCTCATTTTTTCTCTCCTAGCTTCTGTGGTTATTCCAGATTATGCACTCAAATCTAAAGATGCGGAGTTAGGATTCACACACAAGAGAGCACATGAGGTGTTTGTCTTTAGGGGTCTGGATTACCCCACTGAGATTAATATTTTCTAGTCTTCACCTATTCTTAATGCTGTCTTCACCATGATTCATGTCAGCCTACCAGTGTTTAGCAGGAGGATCCTGACTTAGGGTATGGATACAATACAATAATCATAACTACATTTTTAACATGTCATCATTGGTATCCTTGCAGGAATAAAGATATTCTCAAGAGACACTCACGTCTTTCCCTTTGGTCAATAGACTCCTGAGACAATGGACCCCAGTGATTTGGATTTTCACACTGAAAGAACAAAAGACTGAATTCTGGTACCAGCCAGAGAAGAAACTTTTCTCCAGGAAGAGACTGTACCAAGTTTTGACAGTTTGTTAGATCACTGTCACAAGAGCAATGGATCCATGATTGGCAGGACTACAGATTAACCCAGGGCTGTTCAGTTATGCAGACCTCTTGCCCTCTATTTAAATCTGAATCTCATGTCAAGACCCCAGAAGATGGGCTTGGGGACTGTCTCTGAACTCTTTGTTCCTTTTCCCAAGGGAACCACATTGAATAAATCTTTCTTTGCTTTTAATTCTAACTTGTCTTTTGAATTTGTCTACTGAGTACTGGTGGCCAAATTTGGCTTGTTATAGCTGCTATTGCTCATGCTTTAACCCTAAAAACTGGTAGCACCATGGCTTTTTTTCACGTGCCATGTTTTCTGCTAAGAGTTTTACATAGAAAGTCATGATTCCAAACAACGACCTAACATACTATGGAATTATTATGACTGTAAACATAGCCATACAGACAGATGAGCTGGTATGATTATCTATGATGGTACAGCTGTGTTGCTGGAGGGTTCTGTTTTGCCTGATCGCACAGCTATTCAGTGCCAAAGAAACACACAGGGGCTTATATTAATTATAAACTGTTTGGCCTCTTAGCTCAGGCTTATTATTAACTAGTTATTACAACTTAAATTAACCCATAATTCTTATCTATGTTTATTCATATGGCTTGGTGCCTTTTTTCAGTAAGGCATTCTCATCTTGCTTTCTCTGCATCTGACTGATGACTGCATTTCTGCGTTTCCCCTTCCCAGAATTCTTCTAGTCTTGTTGCCCAGCGTATACTACCTTCATGGCTACTGGCCAATCAGTATTTTATTAAACCAGTACAAGTGACAAGTTTTTATAGTGTACAAGAGAAGGGCATTATCCCACAGCACACCTGGAATACAAGCAATGATCTCTCTGCATCCACATTGTTATGTTGTCTTTTTGCCTCTTAGCCTCTTCATGTGTATATGTCAGTGTGAACACCTACACATGTTCACATTTCAAATACTAGAGATATTAAAGACTTGAGCTTTTGGTTTTGAAACATGGCTGAGATTACTGCATGGAATTGACAAGCCCAGTTTCAATAAAAGTATATCTGTAAATAAATTGTGTAAAGATTACATTGATAAACTTTCCTTTATTTAAAACACATTTTGAAAAATATAAATGTGTCCTGGGAATGGTAGGATGAGCATATTGCTTTAACGTCTTATTATAACAACAGCATTAAAGTGACTTTAATGAATTTTAAATCTTTGAAGAAAGAAATTGAAGAATACACCAGAAAATGGAAATATCTCCCATGCTCTTGGATAGATAGAACTAACATAGTAAAAATGGCAATTTTACCAAAAGCAATCTACAGATTCAATTCAATGCCCAGTAAAATCCCAGCAAAATTCTTTACAGATCTCAAAAGAACAATACCCAACTTCATATGGAAAAGCAAAAATACCCAGGATAGCCAAAACAATCCTGTACAATAAAGGAACTTCTGGAGGAATCACAACCCCTGACTTCAAACTCTACTACAGAACTACAGTACTAAAACAGTCTTGTATTGGCATAAAATCAGACAGGAGAACAAATGGAACAGAATCTAAGACCCAGATATCAATCCACACATCTACGAACACCCGATTTTTGACAAAAAAAGCAAAAAATATAAAATGGAAAAAAAGAAAGCATATTTAACAGATAATGCTGGCATAACTGGATATCAACATGTAGAAGAATGAAAATAGATCCATATCTATTGCCATGCACAAAACTCAAGTTTAAATTGATCAAAGACCTCAACATAAAGCCAACCACACTGAACCTCATAAAAAAGAAAATGGGAAGTACACTTGAAAACACTGGCATAGGAGACCACTTCCTAAATATAACCCCAGTAGCACAGACACTAAGAGAAACAATAAATGGGACCTCCTGAAACTGAGAAGCTTCTGTAAAGCAAAGGACACAGTCAATAAAATAAAATGGCAGTCTACAGAATAGGAAAATATCTTTACTAGCCCTACATCAGACAGAGGGCTGATCTCCAAAATATACAAAGAACTCAAGAAATTGGTCATCAAAAGAACAAATAATCCAATAAAAATGGGATGCAGACCTAAACAGAGAACTCTTTTTTTTTTTTTTTTGATTTTTCGAGACAGGGTTTCTCTGTAGTTTTTGGTGCCTGTCCTGGAACTAGGTCTTGTAGACCAGGCTGGCCTCGAACTCACAGGGATTCGCCTGCCTCTGCCTCCCAAGTGCTGGGATTAAAGGCATGCACCACCACCGCCCGGCTAAACAGAGAACTCTTAACAGAGGAATTTAAAATGGCTGAAAGATACTTAAAGAAATGATCAACATCCTTAGCCATCAGAAAAATGCAAATCAAAACAATTTTGCGATTCCATCTTACACCTGTAAGAATGGCCAAGATCAAAAATACTGATGACAACTTATACTGGAGAGGATATGGGGTAAAGGGAACATTCCTGCATTGCTAGTGGGAATATAAGCTGGTACAACCCCTTTAGACATTAGTGTGACAATTTCTCAGAAAATTAGAAAACAATCTACCTTAAGATCCAGCAATACCACTTCTGGGTATATATCCAAATGATACTCAATTGTACCACAAGGACATGTGCTCAACTATGTCTGTATCAGCATTATTTGTCATAGCCAGAATCTAGAAACAACCTAAATGCACCTTGACTGAAGAATGGATAAGGAAAATGTGGTACATTTACCCAATGGAGTATCACACAGCAGAAAAAATAATATATTGTTCTTTGTAAATTGAAGACACATGGATGGTTCTAGAAAACATCATATTGAGTGAGGTAACCCAGACCCAGAAAGACAAATATCATATGTACTCACTCATAAGTGGCTTTCAGACTCTAAGCAAAGAAAACCAGCCTACAATTCACAACCCCAGATAGCCTAGATAACAATGAGGACCCTAAGAGACACATACATAGATCTAACCTACATGGGAAGTAGAAAAAGATAAGATCTCCTGAGTAAGTTGGGAGCATGGGGACCATGGGAGAGGGCTAAAGGGGAAGGGAGAGGAAGGGAGGCAAGTGGAGAAAAATGTCTAGCCCAATTAAAAAAAATAAAAAGTAACTTTAACTTTTAAGTCTCCCACCTGAAACAAAACCTTAGGAAGATTCTAGCTAATGAAATATAGAAGAAGATCAGTAGTGTGGGTCCTGTCCACTGGTGTGGCATATTCATGCTAACTAGGGCCTCTCCTGTACTTCCCATCCCAGTTTCTACTTATTTCTGAAGTTTCTTCATGACTGGTTATTAAAACTCATTCATTTGTGACTAGTGCTACCTGACATCCTAGTCTACCAAAAAGCAGCTTCCCACTCCTTCTTTTTCCTATTGCTTTCACCATGGACCCTTAATAATTATGTTTATTGATGGTGAGTGAGGAAAGATCATTTTCTTTCCTCATGCTTCATATTCTGAGTATTTTTTCTTCTTAACTTCTTCATTATCTTCTAGAAACAGCTCTTGGGAGTATTTGGTTAAAAGGATGACTTTGGGGTTTGTCAATGGACTTTCCTATTTAGTTCAGTTTAGTGGTGTTTTCAGGCTCTGTGTCGGTGACTCTGGTGGATACCCAGGGCAGATAGATGGACAGCATCTGGTATTCTACTGGAGAACATAGTAGAAAACAAACAAACGGAATGTGAGATAAACCTATGCAAGAATAACAAAATCCATTCCAGTAGGCTTTCAAAGGATCTGAAGAAAAGATGGCTTCCTCTAAGAAATGACAGCTGGACAGTTTTTAAAATGTTTATTATTTTATGTGTATAAATATTTTGCCAGAATGTACGTATGTGTACCATGTGTGTCCATGACCTCAAGAAGTCAGAAAAGAGGATTAAAAGTGGCACCAGAATCCCTCCCTGGAGTTGGATTTACAAGCATTGTGAGTGCTGGGAACTGAACCTGGGTCATCTGCAAGAGCAGGAAGTGCTCTTAACTGCACAGCCATCTCTTTCTCTCCATCCCTATGAGCTGTCTTCATTTTGAAAAAATTCTCTCCACAACTGTTATTTATTATAAGAGTTTATTGATAATTGTAGACATTAATATCCTGCGCTTTAGCCAAATCCATCTACCCATTCCTTTCCTTCCAACTCTTCCTATATTCCTTCACCATTCACCCTCACCTTCATATATTCTTTTTGTTTTTTTCTCATTTGTGGTTGTTGGCTTTGAATCATTAGATGCGTGTCTTTGCTTTAGAATGCCCATTTATGTGAGTAAATTACTAAAGGCCTGTGGCTGTAGTGGGGTTCAAGGGAGGGCAAACAGAATACAGTGGCATAAAGAGTTAAAGGGGATAATGGGACAGGAAGGGTTAAATTGAGGTATGGGTGGGAGAGCAGAGTAAAGGAAGGAATATGAAGAGAGACAAACAAAATAATCTTTTAGAAAAGTCATATAGAAACATACTATTGTAGAAACATGCATACAATATATACACATATGCTATCTATACATATATGCACAATATATACATACACATATTTAAAATGGAGCTGCCCTATTATAGGAACTATGATCTGACTAGACATCAGAGGTTGGCAAATAAAAAGCCCACCATCAAAAACAGGTTACTTCTTTTGGAGTTGTTGGTCAATGGGGTTCCATAAATCCCCAAACATTGTGAGATATTGGCATGGCTCTTGATTACCTCTAGAGTTGTATGATAATGCCTGCTTGCTAAAGATATCACATACATACGACAGGATAAAAATAAGATTTATGGGCCTAGAAGTTTCATTCCTACTAAATAGCTTTCACAGTTATGGAAGGTGCTACGCACCTAAAGAGAACAGTAATTAATCTTACCCAGCTGTGAACCCTGTATGCTATAATAATGACTGGCTTAGCAAGAAAAACCGCCTGGTGCAACAGTGATCTTAACAATATGTGTTCCAGCGGTGGTTTGAGAAATCACAGTCTCCATAGGCTCTCATGTTCAAACATTCGGTTGCCAGTTGGTGGAACTGTTTGGGAAGGATCAAGAGGTGTGGTTTTGTTGAAAGATGTGTGTCACTGGGAGTGGACTTTGGAATTTCAAAAGACTCATGCCTGTCACTGTGTGCTCAGTCACTACTCCTTGTTTGTGGATTGGGTTGTGAACTCTCAGCTGCTGCCCTAGTGCCAACATGCCTGTTGTTTGCTGCCACAATGTTTGCCATGATGGGCTTTAGTCCTCTGAAACCATAGGCCCAATGAAATACTTTCTTTTGTAAGTTGTTTTGGTCATGGTGTTTTGCCTAGTTATAGAAAAGAAACTAATACAAGCCACAATGATGTCAGTTGAAATTTATATTGAAAGATTTTTCTTTAGAAATTATTTGTGTGTGCGTGCGTGTGTGTGTGTGTGTGCATATGTACATGGATACAATGCCCATGGAGGCAAGAAGAGGGTGTTGTGTCCTATAGAGATCCAGAGTTATACGTAGTTGTTGGTCCTAATAAGGGTGTTGGGAACTGAATTTGAGTGTTTGGAAGAGCAGCAAATCCTTGTAACCTCTGAGCCATCATTCCATCCCCAGAATTTACTTTATAATTTACATAAAACAGTTGTGTTGGCAGGAGACTGATTACACATAGTGATTGAAAAAATATTTTGACTCCCATGATCTATTTTTGTGATGAAGAAATAATTTGATTGGGTAAGAAATCTATGATAAAAACTATGGTGACTGTCACTTAGATCTTGACAATGCTCTATGGAGATATCCATTCAAAGGAGAAAACATTCAGCAAATAAGTGTTAAATAATAGAAACAATTTCTGTTCACATGGTAAGGAGAATAAAATGGGAGAGAATTAATATAAAAGCTCTGTTTTGAATCTAAATAGCATAGAGGAAACATGGGCTGGTCAAGGCTAGTCAACTGACTTATGCCAGTTCTTTGGAGGGGACTGTGTGCAATTCAAGAGGCACTTCCCTTCCTGTGACTTAGGCTTGTCATCCCAGATTTATAGAAATGTAAGTTTATAGTCTTGTAGTTTGACAGACATTCTCTCTCATCTAGATCTTCTGTCCCCTTGAGGCCTTTGCTGTCTCGGGCACCATCTGAGGAAAGCTGTAAGTGGCCTTTTGCGGATAACAGTATCAACAGCTTAGACATGACTGATGTGCACTGGCCGGTGAATCTGCATGTGGTGGACCACCTCGTGGATATTTTTCTATTAGCCTCCAGGAGCATATTCTATGCTGTTGAATGGAACAGCATAGGCCAGGACTGGGCAAAGTGAACCACATTCATGTTTATATAAATATCCTTCACTCAATTCTCATCACACAGAGAGACATTTGTAATGAACAAAATATACTGTGACCAGACACATGTAATGTGACCATATTCAGTGTGTTTTCAACCCTTAGTAGTTCTGCTTACTGTCTGCTGTGTTAAAAAAAAAGGAAGTAGTCTAAGACTGCAGATGATTAGTGTTATGTCCAATTACTCAAAAGACTTCTTGGTCCCCATGTCTGTTTAACTACTTACTGGACAGCCCAGCCTCCTGACATTGTCCTGCTTCCCTGGCTGATTGAATAGGCATTCCTTGCAGCTGGTCGCACAGGGAGCTGTAGCAAGCCTACCAAGCTAACGTTGGGGATTTAGTTTATAACTCGAACACAATCTCTGCTTGTCAGAGAGAGTGCCAGAAAAATGATACTTGGCCATTTCCCCTCCCTCTTGCAATTTTTTATTCTGGTCTTAAAATTGCTGGGTTGTAACTAATAAATGTTACTGGGTGAATAAATGTTCACCCAATATACTGTTTTTGACATAAATAATCTAATGTCCAAACAATGCAGAAACTGTCTTAAATAAAACATGTGAGTGCCAGGTCTTTCTGGTAATAATTTGGAAAATATCAATAATGTTGTCAGCTTAACAACAGAGCATGCTATCTGCCCTTTTCATCTTGCTGGTGATAGGAGAAAAGGGGGGCACCTATTTTCACAGAACTGGCCCACCAATTCTTGAGTTATCTTAGGTACCTCACCTTCAAGTCCAGAAATCAGCAACTGTCTTTTTGGTGGGGTGCTTCTGAGAATTCAAGTGGGTCTGGGTGGCTGGGTGGGTAAGAACATTTCTTGGTTCTAAAATCAGTTTGTGAACTCGAACCTCAGCAGGGAGGTTTTGACAGCACACATACCTCCTCTGACCCTTTCTAAATTCATATAGAATAAAGACAGTCGTACCTCCTTTAAAAATAGAGCTGTGGGAATTAGACGATGAAGGGGTGTCAATGTATAAACTGACTTAGATTTCGTGGATAGAAGCAGGAAAGAGTCATTCATTATTCCCTACCCCCAAACCATCTACCATTGTTTGTTTCTTAAAGCTACTTCATTGGAGCCTGTGGGCACAGATAGATGTAATGGTAAATCCCCATGCATTTCACCTCCGGTGTATGTCTAGTTCCCTGCAACAGAGGACAGTTCACTGGATCGTTTACGCTCTAGAACAGAAGCTCTCAACCTGTGTATTGTGACCCCTTTGGGGTCGGGTGGCCCTTTCACGGGGCTCGCCTAAGATCATTGGAAACACAGATATTTACATTATGAGCCCCAAAAGTATCAAAATTGCAGTTATGGAGTAGCAGTGAAGATAATTTTAGCGTTGAGGTCACCACACATGAGGAACAGTATTAAAGGGTCACAGCATTAGCAAAGCTGAGAACCACCAAATCATTTTCTACCCCGGTTTCAGGCCAAAACTAGACTTCACTGTGACAGTGCCCTAACATGGTTCTTTACTTTAAAAAAAATTAATTAAAAAAGCATGCATGTATGTACCTGTGTGTGTGCGTGTGTGTGCGCGCGTGCATACTTACACACACGTGAGCACACTGTTCATGTGTGAGTGGAGGCGTCACTGGTATTCATGCTTGGCATGCAGAGCATAGATGACATTCTCCATTGTTAGTCCTCGCCTTTGACTTTGAGGCAGGGTCTCCTGTTGGTTGGTGCTGTGTACATCAGGCTAGCTGGCTGTGAGCTTCTGTGGAGCGGCCTGTCTTTGCTTCTCATCCCACATGCTAACCCTCCTGCGTTTACATACATTCTGAGAACAGACCATGTGTCCACGGGTGTGTTCCCCAGTCTTTGCTGTTGCATGGCAAACACTCTTCGACCCTCTGAGTCATCTCCCTAGCTTCTATTTCCCAGTCTTTATTCTGTTTTCTTCTCCACCCCCAACAGACTCTGAAACGTCTCCATTTCTAGGTCTTGTGTTCCTGAATCCTCGTCCCCATCTGTTTTTAGGGAACTTGACTGAACATCGGGGCAGTTATTTAACAATGCACTTCTGTCGTTGCTGGAAGGCCAGGAGGAAGCCCAGCTATTGCTTCTATGGCCTACACCACAGTGATGACTTCTGATGGCTTTTGCTGCTCTGCTCATGGGTAATGAGCAGAAGGGCTTGAGATGAGCAAGGAAGCTCCTTGGTGCGTGGGAAATTCGTTGAGCTGGGTGGGACAGCTGTTGTCCCCAAGGCTCTGTCCTCTCACTGCCATTGAAGCTGCCTCCAGCCACTCGCCCATCCTTCAGAAAGGAAGTGATTATCACATTCTTGTCTCACATGGAACCCCCACCCCCAAGTTAAGAAATTGATGTAGCCAGGTGGTGGTGACACACACCTTTAATCCCAGCACTCAGGAAGCAGAGGCCGGCAGATTTCTGTGAGTTCGAGGCCAGCCTGCTCAACAAAGTGGACAGCCAAGACGTACATAGAAAAACCCTGTCTTGAATATATATATATATACATATATATATATATATGTATATATATATATATAAAATCGATGTAATGCTCTTCGAGAAACCTTGTCGTGGAGTTCTGTGCCAGGGTTCAGAGGGTGGGGCAGAGAAAACAAGTTTGTTGTTGACTTGCACGCAGGTCCGCCACCTCACAGAAACCCTGACTCCCATCTTAGAACCGTCATCTGGTCTGTTCTCAGAAATGCTCTTGCCTTGTGGGATAGCCAGGAGGCCAGAAATCATCCTGACTCAAGCCCTCTCAGTTCTGGTCTTCTGTTGTTAGGGGAGGACTGAGTGTTGGGGTTGTGAGTCAAAGGACCAGGTGAGCTGCTCAGTTTGGTGAGTAACTCTAACCTAAGCCTCTTCCTGAGAGAAGTTTTGAGACGTTAGTTAGTAGTTAGAAGTAACGGAAAAATTGCTTAATATTGTATGTATAAACTAGTATGTATTGACTCACTAAATGAGGGGGAGGTGGTGGCATACTCTTTTGTTCTCAGCACTCAGGAGGCAGAGGCTGATGGCTATCTGAGTTTGAGGCCAGCTGGATCTACAAAGAAGTGATACTCTGTCTCAAAAAAAAAAAGCAAGCAAAACAAAATAAAAACAAACCCAAAGATTTGCTAAATTGTAGCTCTTATTTTAACTATAAAATTAGGTTCTGGGATTACATCAGCGAAGTGTCTCAGCAAAGTTAATAGAAAGACCACAGGCCGCTGGTCAAGAGAGGTGATCCCTCATTGTCTCAGCTGTGCACCGCTTCTCCTCTCTAGACTTCCTGTTCACAGCCAGCTGGGCACTCCAAGCTCCTGCCCAGGTCCCACAGGTGGTGTTAAACATCAAGGGAAGATGGCATGCGCAAATATTTGAGGACGTGGGTGGGATGAGATGTGAGGTACCTCCATCTAAAGCAACTCATTCCTCAGAGAACCTCCCAGAAAGCTAGCTTGCTCTTTCCTCTGAGATCCCACGTGATCCCACAAGTTGCTGTGGATGGGGCCTGACTCATTTCTGGCAAACAGATGCTGTGCTAAATGGTGACGAAGTGATAAACATATGTAAATATTTCATATGGAAGCAAAGTCAATATGGACAAGCGCAAAAGACTCCCAGGCTGTGCATAGTTGCAGCTGAAAGTGAGGTTGGAGCAGACCAGAAGCTGAAGACAAGCCTTGTATGGTTATTTGCAGTAGCTGGTCTGAGCCCCATGTGCACACACAGGCAACCCTAAAGGGACTCAGTGGATGTTAAATTTAGAAAAGAGGAAGTACGTGATATCTGGAGAGAATAATGGGGTCAGGGAGAGGAAAGGAATTAGAGGGAAGAGAATAGGGGGTGGATGAACTGTCAAACACATTGTGTGCATGTATTAACAGTAAATAAAACATTTAGTAAATATTTTTAATTTTTAAATTTTATTTTATTCATAGTCGTAGTTACACATGAATGCTTTGCCTCCATGTATGTATGTGAAGCATATGTGTATCTGGTGCCCATGGAGGTCCTCAGAAGAGAATCAGATTCCCTGTAACAGAAGTTACTGACGGTTGTCAGACACCTTGTGGGTGCTGAGAATCAAATATGGGTCCTCTGAAAGAGTGTCAAGTGTCTTAACTGCTAAGCCATCTCTCCAGGCCCTCAAAATATTTTATTTTTAATTTTAATCATGCATACATGTGAATGTTTGCGCGTGGGTTTGTGCATGTGAATGCAGTACCCCTGGAGGCCACAAGAGGGCATACGATTCCATGGTGCTGGAAATGACAAGCGGTTGTGGACCCTGATGAGGGTGCTGAGGATCACACTTGGGTTCTCTAAAAAGTAGTACATGCTCTTTACCTCTTAGCCAACTCTCCAGGCCCCTGTGATGGTGTTTAAATGCTTACCACAAGCTTTGAAAAAGTATGGATCATGCTTCTCTGACATCACCATGCAGTGTGCTGTTGGCTGGGGGAGGAATAGAATTGAAGCTCATGTTTGAGGTTCTAGTTCCTATTCCTTCTACCGTGGGCTCACTGGTGCCTCCTCTCTCCAGTCTCCTTGGTAGTGAAAGTCGTGTGGTTATATGCATATTGTTCACAGCATGATGTAGATGGTCTCAGATTGTGTGGGAAAAAAGTTTCCAAAAGCTTAGCAATGCTGTAAAGACCTAAAGAGCTAATGTCATGTGAGATCAGGGTTGAAGGAGGGCTAGAAAATTCTAGAAGAATATGAAGAAAGAGCCCGGAGAAAAGGAAGCCAGAAGCCATCTCTCTTCATCAGATAGTTAATTTTTTGATCTATGTACAGAAGATACAAAGGTTTCAACAAATGGAGGGGTGAGCAATGGAGGAAAGAATGAAAGAAAGAGAGCAGGGATGAGCAAGGATGAAGAGAAGCTCACAGGAGTCTAGCGAGGGCCTCAGCATTGGACTAGGTGATCTCGGGGGCCGCACAGGGAAAATCGTGAAGGCACTTGTGTGGTTGGGGCATTCACTTCTCTAAGGTCAGGGTATTGAGTGCATCTCACACGTTGGTCCTTCCACATAGCCCACTGTCAGTGTATTAAAGCAGTCATTCCAATAAAAACCAGTGAGTGAAATCCCAGTGGATGCCAGTTGCTGACTTCTTAGCCCAGTGCTCTACCAGTGCATGCCATTTTTTCTACAAGCAAGAACCCTGTCTGTCTGACTGACTGTCCCGTGTATGAAACAATAAATTCATTTTTTATTCACAGAATGTTTCATCTTAGAATACTGTAGTATGTATTTTGTTGCCAAAATTGCCCCACAGTTTTGGTTGATGGGGTACTTTAAGCTGAATTCTGCATCCTTGAGAATATTCTGGTAATTCTTTGATCATTTACTTTATAGAATAAAGAGATGTTCTAGGGTCCAGTTCTCCATGGTGCCCTGGTTCAGTTACTGGGAACAGCACAGCACAGCAGGCTGTAGGCACAAAGTGATTTTACTGTCCCTGTTAGCTCATTGAGGTGGTAGATAGATATGTATTCACAGAATCACATATGCTTACATATGTACCTAAGTGATCAAACGGGCACACAGACATGGAAATGCATGCACGAATGTGAAATCACTAATTCGCACTACTTCCCCCTATTTCCATCCTTTTCTTCCACAGCTCCCTCTTGTCTTTCTCTGTTTCATATTTGTGTGTATATTCTTCCTCATGGAGAACCCCAATGCCATGTTTATTCACTTTTCCCTCTCCCCCCTTTCCTTCATCTTTCTCGTTCCTCTCCTTCTCACAACTGTATGGCTTAGAGACAGGATCTTTGTTCCCTGGTCACTTGCATACTGGGATTCCAGCTTTCACTACCATGCCTGGCTCATATTCTTGATTCTATAACACACTCTAAGTGATTTTATTGTTTTTCTTTTTCTCCATAGAAAACAAGTTGATTAAAAATAGTTGACAATTTGTTGATAGAATGTGTACCCTTGTCTGAGCTACTGTTCTATTGTTGTGACCAAACACCATGACCAAGGCAATTTATAAAAGAAAGCATTGAACTGTGAGCTGGTTTCCAGGTTCAGAGGTTTAGTCCATGCTCATCATGGTAGGGAGAGTGGCCGCGGCAGGCAGGCGTGGTGCCGGAGCAGTAGTTGAGAGCTCACGTCTGATTCTCAACTTGAAGGCAGAGAGAGAAAGACGGGGTCTAGAATGAGATTTTTGAAGCTTTAAAGCCCACACTCAGTGACACACTCTCTCCACAAGTCACACTTCCTAATCCTCCCTAAAACAGTGCTAGTGAGCAAAGACCTGCAAGCCAAAGGGGGCCACTCTCATTCCAAGCACCACAGCCGTCCTTGTTTCCCTCTGCTCCAAACTAAACATGTATCCTCTGTCCACCCCATCCCTCATCCAATCTCCTCTCTCTTTGGTTTGTTCATTTTCTCCCTGTCTTTTCTTCCCTGTCTGTGTCCATCATGAGGTGACTATGGCCTTTATTTGAAATACAACTCAGTTCATGCAGTCCGTTTAATTCTGTCTTCAGTCCATCCTATTTCAACATTTATTTTTAGTATGTAGAGGATTAAGGATTTCAGAAAGTCAAAACTATATACAGAAAGGAATACTCAGAGGTTCCTTCCAATATTGAATTGAGCCAACTTCTATAGCCCAACACACACACACACACACACACACACACACACATCACAGTGACCTGGCTGCTTACAGTGGATCTAGAAAGGAATGGAATTACAGAGTAGTTACTCAGGAGGAGTGAGTTGGTCAGGATAGGGCCTATGCCCCTTTGTTGATGATGGTCTCACCAACTACTCTCAAGTGTTTAATGTTGTTCCTTTACCACGAAGTCTTTAAGACACACACAGTAGAGTTTCATAGCATGTATGCTGTAGAGCGGTCTCATGAGATAGCAGAAGAAGAACGATTCCCACCTAAACAGCATGGATAGCATTAGAAACTTGGTTTGCTTCCTGAAGAGCATTCTGCCAAGCATCTTGAGGATACTTTCTTATTGAACACAGAATTCCTTTAAAAAAAAACATACAAGCTAAATATCAGTCAGAACTAGTCTGTTTGGGAATAAGTTCTGAAAATTTTGGGTCCATTCAGAAGTTCCAGAAATATTCTTGAGATTCTTGCTTGTGCTGGGTGCTGTTTCCAGGGCTATGAATGGCTGGCCAAGAAAGTAAAGGTGACCCTGTTCATAGGGACACCCGTGTTTTCAGGTTGAAAGGGGTCATAAGACAGACAGACAGACAGAAATACTGTGGTGTTTATCTTTGTATCGACTCAGGAAAGATGAATAAAACATGACAATCCCTGTCTTCCTTAGGGAGGACTTCTAATCACAAACCCTAAAGAAAAGAGAATGCAGGAATTAATGCTCCCTCCATGCTGTACACAGGTCAAGAGGGAACCAAACAATGATGGACTTTAGTTTCATGAGCATTTATCTGAGCACGAGTCACAGATTAAGGGGTAGAAAATTTATAAATAAGGGGGAAATTCTTGAGCTTTTAATCACATTCCCATGTTGATAAAATATTTATGAGCTCTCTTTCAATTAATTAGAATAAACTATGTAACACTACAGGAAACAAATTGAAAATTTAATAAAGTAAGTTCACTTTCAATTTCTTTTGGAGAAAGAAGCTAATTATATTTAGTTCTGTAATTATAACTTTAATTAAAATATAATGCGAAATATTCCATAAAGTGAAAACAGTGCTGAGTAATAAAATGGAGACTTTAAGACAATTTGCTCTTTAGATAAAAATTTATAATTTGAAAGGAAGCCCTTAGTATGCCGTTTTCCAAAAATTTCATCTGTACAAACTGAACAGCCTTCTCATAAGACCAATTAATATTTACTTACCACTTTAAGCCCATTTTTTCCTATTGGTTGTGCAGTAACATCTTCCAGTTGTCTTTGCCCTCTTCCTTTTATAGTCTGGTTAGAGAGATACTCTATTTCCTGGGCATGCTGGCATTTATGACACATCCCCTTGGGTTTGAACATGCCTCAAGCTTCAAGTGATTGGAAATTTGAATATCCGGGTGTTTTTAAAAGTTTTCAAATGTTATCGACCCCCTCCATTGGGCTGGCTAGGAGAAGGTGCTGTGACTGCCCCAGGCTCTTCTGGGTAGCTTGAAGAGGTTGCGATGATCCTAGATTCACCCGGCTGGGGTGAAGATGCTGCTGTAGGCATATATCCTCTTAGGAAGACATCTAAAGGCTCTAAAATAAAATAAGAAGAAGGTTGAATGACTCCGTGAACTTTAAAAAGATTTATTTCTTTTTCTTTTCATGTGATTGGGTTCATTTGCCTTTTTGTATGTCTGTGTATCAGGTACATGCACTGGAGGCCATCAGAGGGTGTCAGTTGCCCTGCCACTGAAGTTATAGACGGCTGCAAGCTGACTCATGGGTGCTGAGAACCGAACCCTGGTCCTCTGAAAGAGCAGCCAGTGCTCTGAACTCTTGAGCTCCTGTCTGGTGATATTTTAATAATCATTCTTTCTCAACAACTTCTCAGATGAACTGAGTTGACTAATCATTCACCAGATGCTAGGCTTCTGTTCTGAAGTCCAGAAGAATGTGGGCCATTTTTCATGTTAAAAAGACAGTCCTATTTCTGAAAGCTGTTATGCTGCTTTTTTAATTTGAATTAAACTTGCTTTTACCCAAATCACACAGGTTTATGAAGAGACATAAGAAGCTTAAAGGACTCATGCCTTTTCCTCTACATTGCATTGCTCTCTAGCTTCAAGGATAAAGTAATTTTCTTTTCATTTGATTCAATCCAAAATAATTAATTAACTAATGAGTATATATTATATAGAAGATAGTATAAATGAAATGAAATCTAATCAATAATGCATCTTTCTGATCAATTTCTGAAAAATAAATCTCTTTCCCATCCCTTCCTGACCTCCGTGTTCTAGTCCTGTATCTGTGGTGTGGATTCCAGGTCTCACTGTCACCCAGTGGGTTTGAGAGACAATTTGAGAGACAATGCACTGGGTGTGTCTAATCTTTCAGAGTTGCTGTGACTGGAGGTCTGGGGAGGTGACTCAGTTGGTCAAGTGCCTGATGCACATACAAAAGGCAGCAAACATACACCTGAATGCACATGCACACACATGAACACATACACACAAATATATGCACACAAGCATGCATGCATGCACACACGATGTGACTGGAGACAGAGATGCACTCAAAATTAGCTTCTTCAATGCTTTAAAGTCCAAGAACTCACATGTGCTTTCCTAGAATATCTAGTCATTACACACTTTTTCTGTGGTTGTGAGGATGGAACCAGAGCCTTGCCTATGCTATATAAGCCCTGGACTACTGAGCTAAACCCCTAGTCCACTTGCTAACCTCTTGATCTTTGCAAAAAGGTTGGCGACTTTGCAAAATGGTATGGGGACAGTACATGTTTCTTTTTGTTTTCTTTTGCTATGCCCAGCTTAAGGCCTACACAAGCTGTGCACCCCAATATATATGCATTGTTCATTGCTATTAACAAAAATATTTGGAAAACTGCATTTTGCTGTCTAATAAGTCAAACCATGACAGAAACATGTTATTATAAGGTCCCCACTTCTATTAATTCTCCAGCCTGCAATCTCAGTGTGATAATTGCAAACAGGTTGGTACAGATATATCCATATCTTTTATTATAGGTAGATAGATGTTTAGTAGTTTTTAGAAATGAAATGATGTCACATTAAGTAAAATATTGTGCATTGCCTTTTTAGAGTTTTGAAAACATGACCCTTACCTGCCAGGCCTATGTGTGTCTGGAAACTGGTTAGGGTATCGCAGGAAGAGTAATCCTATTATGCTCACAGATCTAGATCAGGGCAGAGACTCCAGTGCAGTGGTGGGCCAAGGAGTGTCTTGTTTCCCTGGAAACATGAGTCAACCAATATCTGGAGGTCGTTTGATATTACTTTTGTAGTGGATATGTCTGACTTCTACTGGGTAGAGATACCAGAGACACTTTAAGGATTCCACACAATCCAGGACAGCTACTGTACTCCTCCTTGAGCTCCACGTGACACCTTCAAATAGAGGGATACCACTACCAGAGAATAAAGGGACCTTGTTCCCACATAGTTCACCTTCTGATAGGCACACAGTCTCATCCCTAGTGGTGGAACCATTGGCAATTGTTAGTGTTAGAAAAGCAGGGATCAATTTTCTCTATGAGTGAATCTTCTGATAAGTCAACCATGCTCTGATGGAAGACCTGGATATCTGGGCAACACAATTTGATCTTGAAATTTTTTTTTCCAAATTAAAACTGGACGCACACATGAGTGGATAAGGAAGGGTGCTAGATTTGGGCAGAAGTGGAGGAGGTATGATCCAAATACTTTGTATGAAATTTTCAAAGATCAACAGCAATGCAGAAGACACAGTGACCACCCAAGTGAAATGGTTGGACCAGAGTGGAGGTGATGCCGAAGAGTTGCTTGGGTTGTAGCGATCACATGAAGGCAGACTCAACAGGATGGATCATATCTTCAGGAGTGAAAAGGAGGCAGGATAATGTATAATTCCAAGATTGCAGGGTGGATAAAGAGACTCAAAGTTGGCACTGTCATTTACTGAGATGGAGAAGCAGGCTGCAGAGAGAGAATCAGTTGCTTTATTGTGATGCAGATGATCTTAAGATGCAGGTTAACAATCACTTAGAAAGGGGAAATTTCTTAGTTTGGGAAAAAGTAAAGGGCAGAGGTGTAAGTTAGGGACTGAATGGTATTTAACCAATGGAAGGAAATGAAGGTCCTGAGCTGTGGTTGCTTTTAGAGCAGATGAAGGGTCCCAGATCTGAGTTCTGGAGGAGCTAATGCTTACTGGACAGATAAAGGACAGCTACTTAGGAGGGTGACAGGCAAGGATGGGAGATGCTATAAGAAAACATTGTATCGCATTCTGTAAAGGTGAAGTTTGAAGTCCCATGGGCCGACTAGGTGAGGTCACTGGTGACTTTGGTATGGAGAATTGTAATATGGTGGGACACAAGCAAACTTGATTGGTGTGTTTGACTCTCTTGGAATTTTGCCATAAAGAAGAGCAAAGAAAGGGACCCCTAAGGGTAAGTGTCAGAAAGTCTGTGTTCAAAAGAAGGCTGATTGTGGAGAGGCAGTGGACTTCAAGGTGAATCAGACTCACTTGGCGTTCTCATTCTAAGGACTTTACTGTGTCCACATTTCAACAGTAACCTGCTCTTAGGACAATGTATATTGAAACCAGACAGCTGGACCTACCTCCAGTTTCTCTTCTAGTCAGTCAGGGATGGGACTCGGAGTTCATGTTTCCCTTGCCATCTCAGGTGATGCTGAAGCTGTTGAATGACACTGCTCTTGTCATAGATTCCTTGGCCTGCCCTTCTATCCAAGTGAGCTCCTCTGATCCCATTTCTTCTCTCTACTCTTCTTTGTGAATTGCTTTAGTTCTATTTCATTATTTAAATCACCATTGATTCTGATTTCATGGGAAAGGAGATGTAATTTTCTTATTTACCACCGATCCCCCCTGTGCATCACTGCTGTCTGAGAGTTAAAATGAAACACAAACAATTTGGTCAAATAATGAATTGACAATGAAGAAATGAATGGCTTAATGGATGAAACAATTCAGCAATAAGTTTGGTGCTAAATAAGCTTAGAGATGCCTAATCTTTCTTTGGAACTATTTATAATGTAAAAAAATAAAAACCTCTTGCCATGTTTTACCAAAGCCAACATAGTAAAGAGTTATGTTTTAACCTCCAGGTACCCTGTCAGATCTTTTCTGCTTATTTATGTTTCAATATTCATGGTCAGCCACCCAGAGATCCTTAATGTGGCTGTTATGTGCTGTTCCAAGATGATCCCAGGACTTTCAAAGAAATTGCTGCCTGGAAAGCCACAGAATGTTTTGTCATTAATTATTTATAGGTAGGTCCCCAGCTGTCACCAGTTTAAAACCCTCCCTAGTTGAAGAAGCCAAAGTGCGTTCCTGCTTTGTCCTTCCATCCACTAATTAGCCTGTAAGTCATCCTTTTTGCAGCTGACTTCATCTGGTGCATGAGTGTGGCCCAGGAAGAATGTGCCAGGTCCATTCAGTCAGAAGAATTTACCCATCCAAATGACTAACACACACACACACACACACACACACACACACACACACACACACTCGCTCGCCAACACACATGCAAGCAAACACAGGTGTGTTCATGTGTGTCTGCACACAGCCATTAGCTTGCTCGGATAGGTTTTTGTATTTCTCTCTAAGACTGTTAAATGGAACATCTCTGCTTAATGTTCACGATTGGGCAATGACCATCTTATCACTCCAAAAACACAAATTAAAGATAATACTCTCAGTTGTTAGCAACTCAGCAAGGACAAAGAGACAATTAGACATTCAAGAACATTTCACCTTTTTTTTTTGCCATTTCAGACTAAATGGCAACTTTGAAAGATGGCTAGTCAAATGGGCAGATTCTATTAGTAACTTGAAAATAAGTGTGAAGCGATGCCAAAACCCAAAGGAGTTTCCAAGTCACGTTTATCAGGCTTGCCATATCCTTTCTGTTGACAATAACAACACTTTTGTTTTATGTTGCCAGGTCTTTAGAGAGTTATATTGTTTGTACTGGAATAAAAATGATACTGCAGCACTCATTACATTTTTTTTGGATATAAAATAGCCTTAAATGTTAAATATTGGCATTTCTTACTTTAGGGCTGATTTAGAAGCTTGGTGCATTTCTAGAACTTTTCTCTGTTGTGCTTTGTAAAGTTCTAGTGTTCAATAGTCATTCAATTTTCAAAAGCATTTCCTTAAATGGATTTTGTGTATTTGATGTGTTCTCAGAACTGAATGCTTATATTTTAATGATTGTGGTACTAATGGACTAATGCATTGGTTTATTTATTTTCTTATAACAATAAGCTGATGTTTTTGTTGTATTGCAGTGAACAATGAAACACAGAATGGTTATTTTTCAAGTTTTATAAATTTTAATGAGCCCTAACTTTTATCCTCCTCTGTTTTATTTCCCCACCACCACCCCCGATCTCTAAAGCCCCAATCCAGTGAAAGAAAACTCAATCTTTAAGGTAAAAGAAAACCCAAGACTCTACTGTATGGCTGAAGTATGTTGTCATACTTTATATGTACAGTGATGTTTTTACGTGGCTTCATTCAGAAGAGAACTGCCATCCTTCATGGTAAGTCCATGTGGTTTTCTTCTTAGATGAATTACAAAGTGAATCCAAAGCAGTAGCTTATTCTTCCAGCTACAGTTCAGGAATGTTTCCAAGACGTGTACATGGATTCATAGTTCCCTCCCTCAATAGAAAACCAGGACAGCTGTGGAACCCTCTGAAACAGCCGAATCTTTGCAGTAAAGCAGGTACCATTTCCCCTAAAACTTTAAGTGGGAGATTTAAAAATGCAGGTATAGTTGGATATATTACAGACCTAAGAATTTTCAATTTTGCCATTTATCTATCTTCTACATGTTGGACTATGACAAGAAGATTACAAGGTTTGAGGGGACCCGGGGTCTAGACACCTCTATCCATGGTTCTGATTATTATTTAAGCTAAAACAGTGCCCAAAGCATGAGAAAAATATAAATTGCTAAAGAGATGAATACAAAGAAGTTGACTTTATTTTAGTTTGTAGAGATCCATTTTTATATGCACCAAAACACTGCTATAAAATTACATTAAAATTATTCTTTGAGAATTTCATACATGTTTACAATGAAATATGACAATCGCTATGCCTGACCTTCCTCCTCCAACTTCTGTTGGATTCCTACATACACCCCCTCCCAACTTCATATTCTTTTTTTAAGTTCACTAAGTTACAATTAATGCTGTCCATATGTGCATGAGTTGGGGACAACCCCTTGCGCATAGGCAACCTACAAGTGACTCACAAAGAAGTATGGTTCTCCATTCCCAGCAGATTTCAACTGTCAATAGCTCCTCAAGATGGGAGAGGGATACTCAAGTCTGACATTTAAGGGGCTTAGAAGTTACTGCTCCTTCTAACCAAGGCCTGGAGACAGTAAAAATCAGCTCTTCTTAACCAGTCAGACAAAGAAAGTCACAGGACAACCGCTGCACCCAGAGCTGCAGAATCAACAGGTAAGCACAGACACACATGATGGGGGACAGAAACATACAAATAGGAAGAGCTGCAGAATCAGACCTGGGGAGGGAAACCTAAAATCAGTTGACAAGTTGCTAGAGGCATTTGCCTTGGTTCAGGCTCCAGAAAGCTCCAGTTTTAGGCAAGGCCTATACCTTTGTCGTTTACCTTCAAGAGCTTTACCAGGTCCTCACAGTAAAGGTTAGAGGTGGGAAAAATCCCCCTGTGCTTCCAGCAAGGGCAGAAAATGAGTTATACTGACACATACTGAGTAATGCTCTGAGAAACTGTTTTACCCAAACCTAACTCACTGGGCTTTTAGCTCCCAGCTCAGAGAAAGAACCATATACATACTCTTAGCTTCCCAGGTGGAGTAAGGCGAACGCCATTTCTATCCCTTAGCCATACTGTCCTATGTAAAGGCAGCAATAACATAGAGGATGAGAAGGAAGCGTTAGGAATTCTTTGTTAGCATGAGACATCAGTGCTATCTGTGAAGCAGTAGTATGTCCCTTGAATGTAAACTTGATTAGTTGTATGTGGATACTGGGAAATTCAATGATAACCAGTTTTTAAAAATAATAATTGATATACTAAAAGCTAAGAGAAAAGGCTATCATAAAATATGTAGTAAAAACAAGGGGCTAAAAACATTGGAAAATAAGAATTGGAGTAAAGAATAGCAGTAAAAGTTTGAAAAAGAAGTAACAAGTATGATCTATGCATCATATGTTTATCACTTATCTCTCTATCCATCATTTTTCTATCATGTACGTATCGATTATATATCACTTGCCATCTATTTATCTATCCATATGTCTATACATCATCTATCTGTCTAGCCATTTTCTAACTACTTGTATATCTCTCTTCAACTTATCTATCAACTATCTATTAATGCAAGTATTTCAATAATCATATTGAATATCAATACAATAGTTTCAGTTTATTGGATCAGAGTGAGTCAAGACTCAACTATAAATAGTCTTTAATGAATACATTTTAATGATAAATTCAAAGTAAAGGTAAGTAAAGACTGTACCATGAAAAAGTAATAAAAAAGTGGGAGGTGGGAGTGGTTATGCTAATTTCACACAAGGACTTCAGAGTAAAGAAAGAATATATATTACATATAATATACAATATTACATGTATGTATGTATAAATGAGGGTGGTGAGAACTCTAAGGATATGTAACAGACTTTAACATATATGGATAACAACAGAGTTGAACACTGTGTGGACACTGAGTGGAACAGAGATGAGTAGAATAAAGAGAGATGGGTGAGTCTGCTGTTGGAAAGGGAGAAGTTCGGGAAGCAGAAAGTCAGTGAGGCTACTGAAGAACTCAATGGCTCCATTACTCACCAAGGTAACTGACATGTCTAGAGAATTCTATCCAATAATAGCATATCACATAGACCATTCCCTAAGACAGACTATATCCTGGGCCATAAAGCACATGTAAATCCAACACATTGAAAAGAATGGAAATCACAGAGTGTTGTAGCGTGTAACAAAGGAGCTGAACTAGAAATCAATGACAGATTAAGAACAGGCAGGGCCTCAAATATTTGGATTCTTAAAGATCCACTTGAAAACGCATGGTCAAAGCAAAAGTTTAAAAGAAGTTTAACATTTTTGAACTAAATGAAAATACAACCATCAGAGATTGTAAGATACACTAAAGAAGTTTTCATACCATTTTATACCATTGTTGGTGCATAGTAGAAAAGCAGAGCAATCGAAAACCCATAATTTAGGCTTTCACCTTAAGAAACTGGAGAAAAGAACAAATTGAATCCAGAATAAACAAATACAAACTATAAAAACTTGGGTGTGCCCAAATGTCTCAGTGGGTAAAGGTGCTTGCCATTAAATCTGCGAACCTGAGTTTGATCCCTGGAATCCATATGGGATCTACACGGAGAAAACTTATTACTTCCAGTTATCTTCTCACCTCCTCAAACATGCTGTGTCATTTGTGTGTGCACACACATATGCAAACAAAATAAATGAACAAAAATTAAATAAAAGTTAGTGAAAAAATGAAAAAGGCAGTCCATAGAAATAGATGATCAATTAAAGAAAAAAACAAATTAGATTATAAACCACTAACTAAACTAAGAAATTAATATGGTATAAATTAATAATATCATAAGTGTTATTACAACACTACAGCACTTATCAGCAAATAATAAGTGTAATAATGTAACTTTATGTTCAAATTTAATAATCTAGTTAAAATAAACCAATTTCTTGAAAGACACAATGTAACAGAAGCCATATAAGAAATAGACAACCAAGTTCGGTGATGGTGGCACATGCCTTTAATCCCAGCACTCAGAAAGCAGAGGCAGGTGGATCTCTGTGAGTTCGAGGCCAGCCTGGTCTAAAAGAGATAGTTCCAGGGCAGGCTCCAAAGTTACAGAGAAACTCTGTCTCAAAAACAAACAGACAAACAAAAAAAAAACAAAAGCAAACTAACAAACTAACAAAAAATAAGCAACCAGAGGACAACATATTTCATAGACTAATAACCTCTCAAAATGGAAAGTTTTAAATCCAGTGCTTATTATACTTTGTTCTTATTCCTCCCCTTCTCCTAACTGCCCTCCCTCAAAACACTCAAAGAAGAAGCTGTGGCAATTCTCTACAATCATCTCTAAAAGACTGAAGCAAAGGACTAGTCCCAACTCTTTCTGGAGCCAGTATTATACTATGCCCCAAGCTAGAAAAATGCTTAATGAGAAAAGAAAGCTGCAAGCCACCATGTCTCCTGAATATAGGTCCCAAAATTCTGTTTTTTTTTAATTTAATGCTTTTCTTTGAAAATTACATATGTTTATTTAAACTAAGTTTGGGGCATTACCCTCTTTCATTCCTCTCCCCAACTGGATTCTTTCTCCTTCCCAACTTTTCTCTTCTACTTTATTTGTTTGTTTGTTTATTTATTTGCTCACACAGAGTTTAATTATGGATTTTCCATGAACAAGGGTTGGGGATTATGTATCAGAACACAAGTTTCTTTTCAGTAGTTACACTGTCAGAAGGAAAAGGCATCTCCCTTAACATTCACTAACTGCTCATAGTCCCTCAGCAAATGGTGGGGCCTCGTGATTCCACTCCTCATACACAATGAAGATGAAGCAGTAGTACATCTGGTCTTAGGCAGGTCTAACAATCTAGGAGCACACCTGTGGTGAGTTAAAGATGACGAAGGCCATGTCATGTCTAGAAGACACTATTTCATATCTTTCCTCCTCATCCTCTGCCCTTATGGTCTATAAGTTCTGTCTTTTGCAATATTCCCCATGCTTTGGGTAGAACAAAGATTCTTTAAAATCATTTAAAAAGCCAACTAATAATTTATATATGTACATATATACATACACACATATATGTGTACTCTCTCTCTCTCTCTCTCTCTCTCTCTCTATATATATATATATATATATATATATATAGAGAGAGAGAGAGAGAGAGAGAGAGAACATGACTAAGTATATATAGAAAGGTAAAATATCCAGAATATTTGACTCAAGATTGAAGCAGGAGAACAAAGTAGGTAAATTGTTACTATTCATCTTAAAGACTTACTATAATCTTACTACATTAATCAAGACAGTACATTATTAAAATAAGATACAAATCTACTGAGAATATAGAGAGCCTAAATATAAGTTCACATTTTGGCAACTGATTCGTTTGGAAGGATCAAAGGCAAGAAAATACATCAAAATGTCTATACTATGTTATTGATACACAGGTAAAAGACAGTGAATCTTATCCAAACCACACATTTCTCACAAGATCAAGTCTTAAAGAATTAGAGACCTAAATTTTGAATGCAAAACTATTAAATTTGGGACTGGGAGATGGCTTTGTGGGTAAAGGCACTTGCTGTGAAGCCTGATAGCTGAGTTTGAGCCCCATTACCCATGCGATGGGAAGAGAGAACCAATTCCTGGAAATTGTCCTCTGACCTCCACATATACACAGTGACCTATGCAACACACACACACACACACACACACACACACACACACACACACGGGAGAGAGAGAGAGAGACAGAGAGAGAGAGAGAGAGAGAGAGAGAGAGAGAGGAAGAGAGAGAGAGAGAATTATGGTAACCTTGAATATGGTGATGAAATATTAGGGGCAGAATGACCCCAAACTATAAAAGCAATTGCTTGAATCTCATTCAAATAAGAGATTTCTATAAGAAGACATTGTTAAGGTAATAAAAAGACAAACTCTAGACCCAGGAAAGATTTTTTAAAGATAAGTCTGATGAAGGACTGCTATATAAAATTACAATTGTTATTAATAGTTCACAATATGAACACAATCCAATTTAAAATGGGTAAAGCATGAACAAACCACCTAACCAAAGATAGAAAGATGGGGAATAAGCACATATAAAGGTGTTCAGCATCATAAACCATTTGGGCACTGCAGATAGAAACAGCCACTCCCAAGAATTATATGCCTATCAGAACGTTCCAAATCTAAACTACCAACAGCATAAAATGCTGGGGAGGAGACTGAGCCACAGGAACTTTCATCTGCCGCTGATGCAACAGGTAATTTTGGAAGATGATGTGGCAATGTCTTACTAAACTAAGACATACCATACAACCTAGCCACTCTGATCCTTGGTATTTGCTCAAATGAATTAACAACTAGCATCCAAACATTACCATCACATAAATGTTTTCAGTAGCTTGATTCACATAGTTAAAACTGGGAAGCAACCAATAATCCTTCTACTGGATAAGTGAGACTCTTTGCCTGCTCTTGGGACCCTCTTCCTCTTACTAGGTTTCTTCTTTCAGCCTTGACATGAGGGCTTGTGTCTAATCTTATTGCATATTGATAGGCCATATTTGGTTGACATCCCTGGGAGACCTGCTCTTTTTATGAAGGAAAACAGAGGAGCAGTGGATCTGGGGGAAAGGGAGGTGGGGGAGGGACTGCGAGAAATAGAGGGAGGGGAGACTGAGGTTTGTTTGAATGCACTGTATGAGAGAGAAGAATAAATTTGAGAAAATTTGACAAACTTAGGGAACTCTCATGTACAGTAGATGCCACATGATATTTTAAATTAATAAATATTATGCTTTACTGGAAACACAAAAGAAATGTGCTACCAAGTTAGGTAATATCATGGAGAAAAGTGAAGTGTGTTACTCAGGAAAGGAAGCCAATGTGAAAAGGCTGCGATTCCAACTACATGACTTTCTGGAAAAAAAAGAAACCGTGGAGGGTTCAAAGCACAGGAGTTACTAGAGGTTAGGTGAGAAGGAAGAATAAAGCTTTTGAGGGCAAAGGAACTCTGCCACATTAGTGATGGATATACGTCTTCATACACATCTCAAAACCCACAGGATGCATAGCACACAGTGGTGCCTAGCATAAACTCTGTCCTTGGAGTGATAATGATGTGTTAGTGTAGGTGTTAGTCATGTTCAATGTACGGCTCCGATGCAGGTGTGAATAGAACCAGACATTGGTTGAATATTAAGAGAAGTGGTAGATGGAATTCTCTGTGATTTTGGTTTGATTTTGTTGTTATTTGAATCTACCCTAAGAGTAAGCTTTGTTACTGAAGTACTGGAAACTGAACTGAGTGCCTCATTCACATCAGCTGAGTACTCCCCACTAAAATTTTATTTGGAGGCAAAATGTTCTCAAGTTGTTCAGGCTGAGTGTGACCTTGTAGCCATCCTACCTCAGCTTCCTGTTTAGCTGGATTAGAAACGCACGTTGCTTCGATGTTTACTTGTTGCATTGCTGGCCTTTCTCAGGTCTGGACTTTGCTGTCTGCATCCTCATCGCAGGGCACAACAGGTGCTGTTTTGTGCCTCCAAAGGGCTGGGGCAGTGTTAGAATGATGGGTTTTGTTGGGTTCAGTTTGCTTTGCTTTTAGCAATAATCCTATGTAGAGGTGTCTTGCATTTGTTCAGGAACCCTGAATTTCGGATCTTCTTGGTCTTGTGATGATAAAGATCATTGGTGCTTATCAGGATCCCTAATTCACCAAGTGCTAAAATGATATCCTAATTCTACTATTGCTTTGTCCCTGGCTTAATGGAATAGCTGTGCAAAGTGAAAGCTCCCGTGTCAACTGTGGGTTTCTGTGTCATCCGTGGGCTCCCGTGTCATCCAGCGGTTACCAAGGCACAGAATAAGGACCAGGGCCAGCTCTGGGTTTTCTCACCTTTTCTACTAGTTCTCAAAAGAAAGTTACTGCTTTCCTGACTACAGTGTTTGACAATGCCAGAGGTGGCACAACCAAATTAGTGCTGGCAAAATGGTATCATTGAACTGCCATGTGCATCAATTACAGATGTGGTATACAAGAGAATATGCATTCTCTTGGTTCATGTTTTTCTGTCTTCTTGAAAATGAGAGGCTATGAAGTCCTAGATTTTTAGTAGCTGTAAAATACTCAGGTATCCCAAGTGCCGGTCATGCACATGAGTGAAGTGGGCCAGGTGAAGAGTGGGCCAGTGGAGAAACTTGAGGGGTCTGTGCGGATGGTCTCTGTTACCCTGGAGGAAGGGACATAGTAGATGGGGCACTATGGCCTGATCTGAAAGAGAAGAAAGGTGCTATCTAAATTTCTGTAGATTTTTCTGAGTTTAAAAGTTTTCAAACACTGTGAAACTTTAAAACTCAGGCCCAGTAGAACCCAGTTGCAAGAATGTGCAATTTTTTTTTGTCCTGCCAGCAAATTATTTCAACAAGCAAGTTGGTACCATTGTTTCTATGGCTGCTTTTTCTTGCAAGTTGGTCTTAAGTAAGTCTTTAAATCTTCTCATTATGCTTCAGTGTCCTTCTCAGCTCTAGGTAGTGACTGACATCTTAGGAAAAGCTGGTCTGGTTCTCACTCATAGGGCACTGGGGCTCAGAGAAGTTAAGAACTTTGCTGGAAGTTGGCTAACTCTTGAGTCAAGTTTGAATACGTAGCACTATTCACAGAGTGCCATCCCTACTTATTAGTAAAGCAGCATATCTCCCCACTTGAGAAGTGTCTGCTTCTCCAGGCTTTTGATGTACTCTGTTGAGTGAGAGCAGAGATCAGAAAAAGGAGTGCACATTGATCTAGACCCTGCGATGGGCAGGATCCTGTCCTATAAGCATACATTTGTTACTTTAATCATCGTTAAAAAGTCTCTAATATGTGGATATCATTTTCTGAGAAGATGGAAACAGACAAACAGGCTCAGAGACTTGAACTACTCTCTCTGGACCACAGAGGTCCTGCCCAGGTCTCTGTGACCTTCAAAGCTTATGTTCTTTTATAATACTTTCTTCTCGCCTCCCTTCTCCAAGCTTGCAATGACACCCAATGTCATTGTCTTCATTTCCAGAGCACCACAACCTCTCCAGATGGCTGAGCCCTTAGCTGCTTTCCTAGAGGACAGCCAAAGATTGAAGCAGCATGATGTCTTCGAAGTTCCTCTCCAACCATTGCTCTGCTCTTTCCCCCTCCTTCTGAAACTCATTTGCCAGCCCAGCCAAATGCACCATCTCAGTCAGGGGCCTGGCAGGAAGGAGACCAAAACTCAGATGGGATTAGTGAGCCGAGTTCTATTTGGGGAGCATTACATAGGCATGGCAGCGATAAGAGAAACCAGCAAATGATGGTGACGTACCCTGTGGCTAGCAACAGCAGGGAGCAGCCATTGCTGCCCAAGAACAGCTGTGGCCTTGGAAGAAGAATACAGTCACTGCTGCCTCAGAGCTTGGCAGGGATGGAGCTGGGGAATAAAATGATGACATCCCCTCCATCAATCAAAAACAAACACATCTGAAAGACAGGAAAAGGGTCTTGAATGGTGCTGGCAGAACAAAGCACGATCCAGTCATTCCCACTCATTTTCTCTGTGCTATTGCTGCCCTACCAGGTGTGAGCATTCTTAAGGGTACCTCTGTTAGCAAAGATCAGGTGATCCTGCCCATCCCTGTGTGGCTGCTGCTTCCCTGGCTGGAGTCCCAGTCTGTTTGCCTCCAAACACACCTTCAGCTTGGCACCAGCAGACACACACCTTTCTATCATCTGGGCCAGACAAACCACATTTTTAAGTTCGGATTTAAGGATCCTGAGGAGAAAAGCTGTTTTCTTTTCTGGGCACATCTGCACAGTGAACATCTGTATAGCCCTGCTTTTCCCTAGGACCTGGACTCTGCAGTCCCTTTACTTTTGGGCTTCCTGGAGAATCCTGATTTTTCTTCTTGGACCTTTGAGGGTGTTCTGCCTTCCTCCAATCCCTCTGCTTCCAAACCCAGAGTACCAGCAGATTAAGTTATTTTAATTTTATGAATATGCATATACAAAAGCCTGAGATATTTTCTGAGAGAAAGTGCAAATGAATCTGCAGGAAATGTGCTGCTATTTCTGCTAATGGATAGAAGCATGGCTGAGTTACACCCAGAGCCAGTCAGCACGTTCCATGTGTAGGGAGTGCCTTGCACTCCTGCAGCAGAACTGTTTTCAGTGTGTCGGTGATGCGTGGACAAATGGCATTCGTTTCACCAAGCAAAAGCCATTGTTTTCTTCTTAGTGCCAGTGACTAAGTCCAGGGCATGTTTAATTATTAGTTATGCTAAGCATACACTCTCTAGCCTTCAAAGTTGAGATTTGTCATCTCCCTGTACATGAAGAAAAATGGAGATCCAAAGTCCTGAATGATGTGCAGACACGGTGGCCTCATTTAACGCTGGGCAGCAATGAACTTTCAAGACTTTGTTAGGTCTCTTCTGATGCCACTTCAGCTGGAAGATAGGAAGGTGCCTTGCTACTGATGAGTTGGCATTCTGTGAATCTGTGAATCCACTCTCGGAGTCATGTGAACTCCCTTTATGGCATTTGTGGCTATGGGTATGCCATATATGGATTCCCTTTAAGGGGTCATTGTCCAGGCTCTCCTTTAGACTTTTGACATTACACATGGCTTGAGAATAGTGGATTATCTCATGGTGTTTTGATAGAGGGTTAGAGGGTAAGTAAGGATGGTGTCTGGCTCTTTGGGTCACCTCTGTTCTGTTCTGTTTTTGTTTTTTTTCCGGGCTACAGCGTCCAGACTTTGAGAGTGACATTTCATTGGTGTTTTGGGGTTGCCATTCAGTTTGATTTCTCCTCTCTACTGTTCAGAGTCAACTATTGATTCCAGGTGTCATGGTTGGAGTGTGAAATCTCGTACACAGGCTCATGTTTGCACACATGTTTCCCCAGATAGTGGCACTGTTGTGGGAGGTTATAGAAGCATTGGGAGGTGGGGCCTAGCTTGAAGAAGGAGGCGGGGAAAGCTAGAAGAAGCAGGGTGCTAGGAAAGGAGCTTTGAAAATTATAGCTCACTTACTTTCTATCCAGTCTCTTTGCTTCCTGGGCACAGTAAATCCTTCTGCCTTGGCTTTGCTTTTGTCAGAGTTTTGACCACAGAGATGAGAAAGGTAACTAACCAACACTCCTTGGCAGGTAAGTGTTTTCAGTGTGCTTCCTGTCTCAGGCTGTTTGGGTCATCTCATCTGTGTGATGATTTTATATAGCTCATGATCTTCTTGCCAAATTCCAAAGAAGAACCTGAGAGGGATAAATGTTTAGATCCAGTGGGGGAGAAAATGGTGTCTTTTTAATTTTCCACCTTAAATTTCTTTTTAAAAATGTTATTTGTTATTATTACTGTTGTTTCTCTGTATGGTGTATGTGTGTGGGCTCACATGTATGGTGCGTATGTGGAGGTCAGAGAACAAGTTTGTGGAGTCTATTTTTTCCTTCTACCTCTATATGGGTACCAGGAGTTAAACTTAGTTTATCTGCTTGCATCATCAGGCAGGAAGCATCTTTACCCACTGAGCCATCCTATTGGTCCACTTGAGTATTGATCTCCAATAACTAAATTAGGAATATATAATCTACAGGTCTCAGGAAATGGTGATATACTAACAATATTGAATCTTATCTATGAACAGTGAGCACATTTATTTGGCTCTAATTTGATCATTTAGTGGTGCTGCAAAGGCTATTACAAATATGCTTTTAAAAATTTCTAATTGCTTAAGAATTTCATACATGCATAGAATGTGTTTTGAGCAAATCAATTGTACATATCATTTGTTTATTAGATAGTTATTTGTTTTGAAATTTTGAATGTCTTTTAATTTATAGCTATTTATTCTTCCTTTTTTCTCACAACAATAAATATAGAATGTTATATAGTGATTTACTCCAAAGAGTGCAGTTTTATTCCTAGTTTATTTTCTGAATATGTAATTGGTTTATTTTTTATCCCTGGGTATGTGTAGAATCTCCTATTAAACTTGTCACTTTGAAACAATTTTCTCCTGTCTTCACTCCTGATGAGGCGTGAAAAGTGACAGCTAGGATTGTCTGGCCTCAAAAGATGCCCTTCAAGTCAAAATACGGTTGAAGCATGTTTGCATCTCTAGGTATCGGTTTCCCCCGATTTTCTGGACTCAGAGAATTTCCCTCTCTCTCTCTCTCTCTCTCCCCTCCGCCCCCTGTGTGTGTGTGTGTGTGTGTGTGTGTGTGTGTGTGTGTGTGTGAAATTGACATTAGGGCTTTGCACAAATTTGGCAAGTATTCTGCCACTGAGTGATTCCTCAAACCTTTGAAATGTTTATTTTATATTATTTTGAGTTAGTATCTTACTAAGTTCTCCAGCCTGGCTGGATCTTGAGCTGAAGTCAGACTGACTTGAACTTTGTGATTTTCCTTCCTCAGCTTCCAAGGTATTTAGGATGACTGGTAGGCACCAACAAGCTCTCCTATTAACTTATGCAAACAGATATTTGTAATGACTCAGTTTTATCAAGAGTGTCAGCTAGACTGAACAGTCCTCTGTGTTCCTAGAAACTGAAAAGCAGGCACACATGTTAATAATACATTATCGCATCTTTAAAATAAATGCTTAAATTCATTCTAAAAATATCTGTAAACTTGTCTTCAAAGGCTGAATTAAAATGGTAGTTTTCAAATTAATTATAATTCATCACAGCAGAACTATCAACACTCAATTTTCTGGGCCACCCTCACCACTCGTTTTTCTTATTTGGCTATGAAGTTGTTCCTTCTTGCTAGGCAGATTCACATCTCAAAAAGTTCCACTCATCGCCCTAATCCTGTGGCTTCTGGATTTTATCTTCTGTATCTGACAGAGCCGATTCTACTCCTGCTACATCTTGTGAAGTCAAATTGTTTTGATATAAATTTTTCTTTCATGCTCCTCAATTAACCAACAAGTTTCTATTGAGACTCTATTGGTATTTTTCCAAAAATCCTCTATTACTTTGATAATGGTAGCAAGAGGTATACAACTAGATTGGCCTCAGGATGAGAAGCTGACTCACCTGCCTTCTGTATTCCCTTGCAAGTTCCCAAAAGAGGAGGTCAGAAATCAAAGATAGCAATAAGTCCCCAGGAAGTTATGACAAAAGAATTAAGGACATTTGGGCATTAAACATTTATTTGATGATTTGATGTGATAATTAATTAAAAATCATGAAAGCTACATTCCAGCCTATTAATTGCTAATTGCTTTTATAATTTAGTATTTATATAAACTATTGAAACTTTCTCTTTTGGATGTTTGATAAAGTTAATGGATAAATTTTTCATTGTTAAAATTTATGTTTTACTTAATTGGTCTCTGCTTGCTTGCTTGTTTGCATGTTCATATGTGAGTATATGAAGGAGTTCACATTCATATGTATGTGCATGCATTTGAAGGTCAGAGGTCTGTGCTGAGTGTCTTAATGGATATTCATCTTATTTTTTGAGACATGCTCTTTCACTATCATGGAGCTCACTGAGTTGGGTAGACTAGCTATCCAGCCAACCCCCAGACATCTTCCTGCCTCTCTTCCCCAGCACTGGGAAAATAGGTAAATGCTGCCATGCCTGGCATTTTTTTTTAAACATTGATTTGAACTCAGGTCCTCATGCTTGTGTGGTTAAGTGCTTTACCAATTAATCCATGCCTCTACCCTGTTTATTTTGATGAAGAAGAAATTAGACATTGGGATAAAGGGAAAAATCCATTACCTCATTATTCAGAAATAAACGCTATTCATATTTTCAAAAAGTGTTTCACTGCAAAATCATTTCAAATGTAGTTAAAGTCATAAGAACAAAGCCTAGAACTTACATACATCTCTCACCCACATCTATGTGATTCCATTTTAATCTACATGTATCTGTCTGCTTTAATTTCATACAATATATACATATGCACCCATGGATGTGTGTTTATCCACATTTACTGTTTTTTCTAAATTACTTGCTACCATTGTTCTTTACTGTGAAGTGCTTTTATGTTAAAAAGAAAAAAGCACTGTGTTACCCAACCACTCTTCAGCAACTGCACTGGAAAAATTGAGCATTGACACAATCCTTTTGTTTCAGAATGTTGACTGTAGTGAGATCTTGTCAATTGTTTCAATACTTTTCTTCATAAATGTTTTCTTGAAATCCCAAGGCGGTGTCCAATCCCACATGAAATTCAGTTGTCACGCCTCCCTGGCCTTTTTTAACCTGGAACATTCCCTCAGCTTTTCTTCAGCTTCCCTGACATTGACATTTTTGTGGACAACAGGCTCAGTGATTTCTAGAATGCCTCTCAATTTGTCTGATATTTCTTAATTTTGAAAAGACTTTGAAGGGGTCATATGGCCTCCCTGTCAATCCTGCCTTCTCTTTCTCTGGAGATCCTTGTTGACTCTGACTTTTGTCCCTATCGTTCTTCCAAGATTGCTTTTATTCAGGTCACCAGTGACCTTTATGTCACAAAATTCAATGGCTAGTGCCCAGTTATCTCTTTATTCAACCTCTTAACAGTTTTATGGAGTTTATCGTCTACCTCTTGGAGACTGGCCCACATTCTTACTAGGCTTCTTTTGTGGCCTCCTTCTTGCCCTCCTACCTCAGGGCCCTGTGTAGCCTTTGTTCACCTCTTCATCATCCAGATCCACACAGAGCAATGTCACCAAAATTAATTCTCAGACTGTAGTGAGGAGCTGCGGGCAGGCCTGCTTTTCGTATCGCACGGCTCCCACACGGGGCCATCTGTAACATGAAGGGCTGGCTTGTTGGTGTATCTGTCCAGCCTGGTACCCCACAGCTGGCAAATCCCAAAGAAAATCAGACACAGCACTCCATAAGATTATAAACTGATTGGTCCATTAGCTCAGGCTTCTTGTTAACTCTTGTAGTTTATATTAACCCATTATTCTGATCTATGTTAGCCATATGGCTCGGTACCTTTTTCAGCTGTCAGCTCACATGTTGCTTCTTCGGTGGTCTGGGCAGGAATGGAGGAATGGACTTCCTCCTTCCTAGCCTTCTCCTGTTCTCATTGCCCTGCCTATACTTCCTGTCTGGTTGACCCGCCTATACTTCCTGCCTGGCCAATCAGCGTTTTATTAAAATACATGATTGACAGAATACAGATAGTTGTACCACACCATCAGACCTCTTGGCTTTCCACATTTACTTTCAAGTAGTTTGTTAAACTAGAAAAGTGATATGTTTTTTATCTGTTTACTTATTTGCAGTGTGAATGTGGTATGTGTGTGTGTCTATGATATATGCACATGTGTGTATTGCAGTATATTACATGTGTGTGTGGTATATGCACATGCGAGTGTGGTATATGCACATGTATATGGGTAATTGCACCCATGTATACCTAAGGGATATAGAGGAGGATGTCCAGTGTCCTGTTCTGTTACTCTCTCCCTTATTTATTTTAAACAGGATTTCTTACTGAAGCTGGAGCTAGGCTGGTAGCCAGCATGGCCCAGGGCCTCCCATTGCTGTGCTGCTGAGTTTTTGTCAACTTGATACAGGATTAGACCTGTCTGGAATGAGAGAATCTCAGCTGAGGAATTGCCTTTATCAGATTGATCAATAAGCAAGTCTGTGGAGTGCGTTTTCTTGATTAATGATGAATGTGGAAGGGTCTAGCTCACTGTAGGTTGTGCCTGCCTTGGGTAAGTGGTCCAGGGCTGTAAAAGAAAGTGGACTGAATGAGTCACAAGGAGCAAGCTGGTATTCAGTGCTCCTCCATGGCCTCTGCTTCAGTTCCTGCCTCCAGGTTCCTGTCTTCACTTCTCTTCATAATAGACTATGAATGTACATAGAAATAAACCCTTCCCTCTCCAAGTTGTTTACAGTCATGGTGTTTATCACAGAAACAGAAATAGAAAGCAGCCAAGAAAATTCCCAGCCATGGGATTGTGAATACATGTAAGTTCATGTGACTATATTGGCCTATCTTTTGCACAACTAATCCTCACACTCACTTTCATCCTCTGCAGCCCCACAGATTGATTTAAAAACCATTTATGTGTGATCGCAAATCTAAATTCAGCCTGACCTCCACTCCTGAACCCTAGATCATACATTGCACTGACTGTCTCTCATATAGAGGCCCAATAGACTTCTCAGAATTACCATGTACGCTATCAAACTTTTATTTTCTTTAAAGTCTCAAGCCCTATTGCCTCATTAAGAGTAGCTATCTGGGGTAGGGGAGGCTGGAGAGAGGACTTAGTGGTTAAGAGTATAGGTTGCTCTAGCAGAGGTCCTGAGTTCAATTTTCTGCAACCACATGGTGGCTCTCAACCATCTGTAATACATACTTGCATCTGCCAAAAAAGAAAGAAAGAAAGAAAGAGTAAATATCTGTGTCTCTTGAAGTAAATTAAATAATAATATGATTGCTGTTCATTCTTTGATTCTGCTGCTCCCTATGCTTGTTCCCACAGCTCTGTGGCTTATTTTTTCACTTCCTTAAGGATTCTGGGGCAAAGGTATGTGTACGTGCACACTATCAATCTCTCATCAGTGATAAAGGTACTTCCTTACCAGCTCATCTCCTTATCTAATATAGAAATATTCTTCACGGTTGTCTTATTGCTTTCGTTTTGAGACAGAGTCTTACTGTACAGCCCTGACAGACCTGCAGTTCCCTCTGTAGATGAAGCTGGCCTTCAGTCACACAGATCTGCCTGTCTCTGCATCTCTAGTACCGGGATCAAAACTGTGTGCCACTATGTCCTGCTAGTCATAACACTTCTTGGTTCAATTTCTTGTCTTATTTCTCTTTGTTGTACTTATTATGATTTATACTAATATGTAATTTTTCCTTTATCCCTCAACTAGAATGCTGACTGCTTATCTATAGACACATTGCTTTGTTAAATTTTGCGTGTGGAGCTGAGAATAATTTCTGGGTCATAGTAGGCACTCAGTAAATAATTTTACCAAATAAATTTACATCTTTTCTGGTCTTTTAATGTTATAAACCTCAATTACGTACTTGAATAATCTCTTTTTGGTTTTGGTAATTGCTATCTTGATCAGTAATATATATTGAGTATCTTTGTACATCACCAGATACAGATCTAAGAAACTTCCAACAGTCTCTGTGTTGTTTCTGTACACAACAGAGCACTGTAATGATTTATTCAAATTTAACTGATGGACAATTGGATTGTTTTCAGTGCTTTGCTTTTTTCAGCAATGCTATAATGAATAAGCTTATATTGAAGTCCATTGTAATCTAATTCATCAAACAGTTATTGATTATTTGTTTTATGCAATTTACTGGTTTGGACAATGGGATGGTAAAACAGAAATAAATGGGATGCAATTTGTTCATTTAGGGAGCTCATGAACACTCAAGCAGACAGATAATGATAAATAAAGATTATGTGCTTGAGGGAACTGTGAGTGTACCAGGGTTGCGGGAGAAGTAAACCAGATTAGAATGCAGGTCTATGGGGGGGCCAGTAGATGTTGGAGATGCCAAGAAGCTTTCCCATGATCACAGATGGAAATCCAGTTTTGAACAGGTTTCAGCTGTCAGAAGGTGTGGAGGGAAGTGAATACTACATCCAGGGCATTGGGTTGGAAATCTTCTTGACTGACTTAGCACATGTCTGACTAGAACAGACAGTGAGTGATAATAAGTCCGGAAATATAGGTTAGCTAAAGGGTCAAAAATAGGATCAAATCATTGCCAGAAGGGGCCATGGACAGGGAATGACAAAGATCTCAATTCACCCCATCTACCTGTCAAGTTGTTTCCTTGAATGGAGCAAGGTTTCCCCAGGTTATCCCAGTTTATAGCAAGCCAGATTCATCATTTTGAAGAGACACTTAAAGTCTGTATTTTAAAAATGTGTTGCCTTCTGATTTTTGTACTGCTGGTTAACAACTTACTTTTTCAAGATCTTTTTATGACACATAAAGCAAAAACAATAACAACACCCTCCCATTGGCCCCTCCCCGGTGGGCTGTATGTGGTATATGCCCTGAGTCATTGCTTTTTACACGCTGCCTGAAGGACCACTGCTTTCAGAAGTCTGAATTTCGTTTTTGGGGGAAGGATCTTGAGCTGTAGCCAAATCATTCCTCTTCATATCTTGATTCAGCACACACTTATACACAGATAGAACCATACATAAGGGCAACAAAACAGAACCATATGTTAATATTCATCTACGAGAGTGAAACACTTAGAGATGGTCTAGACCTACCTCTTTTAGTTCATTCTGGAAAGCTGTTTGTACTGACCTGTGAAACTATCTGTGACTCACAGTGATTGAAAAACTCAATGGCTGTACTGTCCTGAGGACAAGGTGTCTTCTACCCTTAACACTCATGTTTCTCTGTAAGGCTTGTTATGGCTTGCACTGGTATTTGGGACTTGGGAAGCTGATTGGAACACAAACAGCTTCTGAACGGAATCCACCTTGTCTTAGGCTCTCAACCTAAGCAGAGTAGCAAGTGTTCAATGGTTGGATGTTAAGATTTAGAACTCCAAGGTTCTCAAGAGGGCAGATTTGTGTATCTGAACCCTGATAAGCTTGGTGAGTAACTCTGCATTCTGTTTAGTGGGAGGAGATGGTCAGTTGATTTAAGGCAGGAAGCCATTTTGTAAGCAACTCTTTCAAGTCACGCCCTCAGCAATGTGTTTTAGACTCTCAGCCGTTTCCTTTTGACCTTGACCCCAACAGACTCAAATCACCATGGGTTTCTTCCTCAAACTTCGTCTAGATTGGGGTTTCTGAAACACAAGTCAGAAAGGCCCTATTATTTTCAGATTTCTGAGATCAAACCCTATCTGGTTACTAAGAAACACAAATGATTTCAGTTACCTTGGAATTAAATGTAGCCTGGAACATTCAATATTTGCCAGGTCATGCTGCAAATGAGCTACGGTATTCATAATGGATATGTTATCATCATAAATATGACAAAAGGACATTTGCAGAAAGCCGATTATCCACACTGATGAAAGACATGCAGGCTCACAAAATTAACATTTGCTACTCTTCACCTCTCTTTGCTTTGCATTATTTAGGCATTTCTGGTGACTTGACTGAATCCTCCTGGCCCTCAATCCTGCACCATGAAGAACTTTTATAAGACACCCCACAATGATATCAAAGGAAGGACCCCTTTGGAGAAGTCGACATTTCCTCTCTCATCTCTGGGTTAATAGGAAGACCAGGATTCAAAGTTACCTTTGTCTCAGTGGGAGCACCCCAAGACATCTTTGACTCTAATTTATATTGGTTGCAGGTACATGCTGGATCAAAGTAAATGGGAGTGGGAGAAAGAATCCAGATGCAAAGTATTAAAAAGAAGAACTGCAGTGTAATCTATCTTATTTCTCTGAGCAGCTCAATTGTCCATCACTAGCCAACACGTTGAGAGCAGTGGCCATACATAAGACAATTGGTCCCCAACCCCTCACCCTGATTATTTAAATCTCTAGGGTAAACTTGCATTTTTAAATTACATTTATTTACCTAATGTATATGTGTGCGAATACTTGCTATGGTACACAAGTGCAGGTCAGAGAACAACTTGTAGGGTTGGTGCTCTCTTCCCACCATGTGAGTTCTGGGGATTAAACTCAGGTTATTAGGGTTGGCAGTAAATGTCTTTCCCCATTGAGCTGCTTTGGCATCTGGCAGGAGAATCAAAAACATTTTTTTTTAAAAAAAATCTATTATTTAGCAATTTCAGACATGTATAGAATTTATTTTTAATTAATTTTGCTTCATTGCCTTCTGTATCGTATTTCTTTTGAATCTTTTTTGATTCTCTATTCTGTCTTTTTTATCCCCTCCCCCCAAGTTTGACCCACTGAGTTTATGGCAAGGTGCTGCATGAGCATGAGTGTGGGGTTATTTATTGGAGTGTAGGTCACTAACTAGTGGCTGAACTACTGAAGAAAAATGATTTCCCTTTCCCTAGCAGCCAGCAACTGCCAATAGCTCTTCAGCTTGCAGGGGGTTTCTCATGAGTCCCTTCCGTATCAATCATAAAATATTGGTGGGCTCAGTCAACTTCGGGTCTCATGTAAGTAACCATAACAGCTGTGAATTCTTGAGTGTAATGGCCTTGCCGTGCCCAGAAGGCAGAAAGTCACAGCAGGCCTCCCCACCCTCCAGTTTGGATATTATTTCTGCCCCTTATTTGGTCGTGTTCTCTGAGCATTGAGAGGTATGGTGTAGACGTCAAGAAAAACTTTTAGACATTACTCAGTATCCTGGCCTCACTCCTCGAGACTCTGATTCAGTTAGTTAAGGAGGAGCCAGGCACTGTAAATTTTAGACAGCTCCCCAGAAGATCCTAAATGTGCCTCCGGGTTAAGAATCACCATGATCCATGCTATTCACCATTATTAGCTCAGATAATCCGCAGACCTGTATGGTTGCTATTCTCATTATTTTCAATTTCCAGTTAAGAAAATAGAAGTAGGTAGAGAGAAGAACCATGCCTGTTTCTATATGGGATCAGTGGGGGTGAATCCAAATTTGAATCCAGGTAGGTGGATTCCAGAATGCATAGCAAGGAAATGCAAAGATTAGAGGAAAGTGGAACATTTTATGCCCAGCATTTAGGGCAAAAATAGAGGAGAAATGACTCTGGGAAGTAAACTTAGAACAAGAGAGTCCGTATCCTCCACGGCAGGTTATGTATACTGTGTGTTATATGTGACTATCCACCCCAGTTAAAGGTGAATGAGAAGGAAATAAATAGGTGACTTGGCATATCAACAGATCAGCAGGGAGCATTTCGGGGTGGACATCCTGTGTATGTGGCCAGAGAGGGCTCTCATTCGGTTGAATGCTCTGTTTTCCTTGTCTTGAAATTCTAAACATGTTAGAAATAAGAAGCCCCATATTTTAAAATCTTCCCACAGCCGACTGGATGTGAGTGCTATTATTCAGGCCCATTCTGAGTCTCAGACACGAGGGAAACACTGGCCATTTCCTCCTGTGTGTTATTTACCTTTTCTGTTGCTGGACAATGGGAGGTTGATTTCAGCTCCCATTCTGAGGATACAGCCCATCTTAGCAGGGATGATTTGATAATAGGAACAGGAGGCAAATGTCACATGACATCTGTAGTCAGGAAGCAGAGAGAGATGAATGCTGGGGCTCAGCTCACTTCCTCCTTTTTATTCAGTTCAGGACACCAGCCCATGGGGTTGTTCTTCCCCGTCAATTCATTCAGGATAGCAACTTCCTCACAACCATGCCCAGAGGTTTGCCTGGGTGATTTTAGATAATGTCAAGTTGACAATTGATTTCAACCATCACCCTCCCCGACTCAGCTCTTAGTAAGAGGCCGACAGGAGTTCAGCAAAGCACTTCATTGTAAGTGTGTAGTTCTGGGACTGAAAAAATAAACATCAGTGCCTCTGAGGAGGGGCAGAAGGGTGACTTTCTGATGCTCAAATGTGGGGTGGACAGAACTCAAAGAAAGAACTCAGCAAAATGGAGCCCCCAATCAGTGTTGTCTTTGCAAGTGTGTGAGGTAGCAGCTGTTTGGTGAGGATGGGAGGTGCAAGTGAGCTAAGCAAATTCTTCAAGGTCACATGAATCCTGTGTGCTTCCCAGTTTGCTGGGCTCATTCTTAGGGAGTGAAGGGTTGATTCCTGGGGTTTACAAGTCCGTTTTTACTAACTTGTTTATTTTTACATTGGTTTTCTGTATTCAAAGGTCATCTTTGGAGTACTTCAATTTGCCAGGTACCATGGTGTCCTTTCCTTTTTTCTTTCTATCCTCTCAATTTCTTTTCTTTTCTTTTCTTTTCTTTCTTTCTTTCTTTCTTTCTTTCTTTCTTTCTTTCTTTCTTTCTTTCTTTCCTTCCTTCCTTCCCTCCTTCCTTCCTTCCTTCCTTCCTTTTGTGGTAGTGGTGGTGATGGTGTGTGTGTGTGTGTGTGAAAGAGAGAGAGAGAGAGAGAGAGAGAGAGAGAGAGAGAGAGAGAGAGAGAGGTTATATGCATGTGCATATGTGTTTCTGTGGATGCATACATCTGTGAGTACACAAAGGCCAGAATCTAGAGCTCATGTTTTTTATCTGGGTTGCATCAAGAGCTCCCCAGTGATCTTCCTTTTTCTTTTTCTTTAGCACTGGAGTTACAGGTCATGTGAGACTTCTCATGGCTTATTATGTGGCCACTGGGATCTGAACTCAGTTTCCATTGCTGCATAGTAAGTGCTCTTAACTAACAAGCCATCTCCCCATCTTCCCTGTATTAGTGACAAGTATTAGCTGGTCTCTTGTCTCCTAGAATGTGTGGATGTCCTTCTATGCAAGGATTTGTAACACATGAATTCCACAACCCCAGTTTCTCAAGAAGAAAGCATGTGTTAAGTAGATTAAGATGGGAAGAAGGGAGAAAATAGCTACTTACATGAATTAATAACATTTGGTGAGGTAATGGCACATACATATGGTCTTTTGCATCTAGCGCCTGTCTTTGACTTACTTCTGGTTGTTCACTGAGTGTCTAGTATGACTTGTGATTATACAACACACACACCATTACTATCCAAAATTTCAGCCATCCACTAAGGGTTTGGGATGTGTGTTGGTTCCTTTATGTTAATTTGACGTTTGTTTGGGAAGAGAGATGAGAAAATGTTTCTGTAAGACTGACCGATAAACAAGTCTGCTGAGCATTTTCTTGATAAATGATCAATATGGGAGGGCCCGGCCCACTGTGGGTAGTGCCAACTCTGGGTAAGTGGTCTTGCATGGTGGCTGGTGTAAGAGAACATGCAGAACAAGCCATGAGGAGCAAGTCAGTAGGCAGTGTGTCTTCATGGATTCTGCATCAGTTTCTACCTCCAGGTACCTGCCTTGACTTGCGATGTTGATGTATATCTGAAATCAATTCTTTCTTCCCCAGTTGCTTTGGTTATGGTATTTTACCATGGTGATAGACAGAAGGCTCATCTTTTGGATATGAGGTCCTTAGCAGCTTTGAAGTTCTTAGGATGTAGAAGCAGGTCACTAGTAGTGGACTTTTGATGATGGTACCCATCCCTGGCTCCTGTCTAGCTCTTTCTTGGTGTAGGAGGTTATTCTGTTCATGTGTTGCTTTTATTGGTTTATGAATAAAAAAACTGCTTTGGGCCCTAGAGAAGAACTTAGGTATGTGGAGAAAGACAGAACTGAAGTCTGGGAAGTAGGGCAGAGTGACGGAGATGCCGTGAATCTTCTGTCTGAGACGGACACTTGTTAGAATCTTGCTGGTAAGCCACAGTCACATGGTGATACACAGATTATTAGAAATGGGTTAAATTAAGATGTAAGAATTAGCCAATAAGAAACTAGAGCTAATGAGCCAATCAGTGTTTTAATGAACACAGTTTCTGTGTGATTATTTTGGGTGTAAGCTAGCCGGGCAGCCAGGACAAGCAAAGGTCCCCCCTCTCCTTGCAACACTTTCTTCTTCCTGTCTGCTCCATGTGGAGTGACTGCATTGTGTACTAATGCCAGAGAGTCGTTCCTGCCACCATACACCACACAGCAGTGCCTTCTCTGCAACATAGGTTGAAATTGCTCCCAAACTGTGAGCCAAGCTAAGACTTTCCTCTCTTTTGTTGTTTCTGATAGGTATTTTGCTCATAAAGATATGAAAGCAACAAACACATAATATACCCTCCATGAATATGGGTAAATTTTCCTTCATAGCACATGGTGGATAAAGTGGCAGTAATTATTTGTGCCATCTCAGTTAATTCAATCGTAACAGTAGCCCACTGAGATTAGGTGCATTCTTTTCAGGTGAGAACATGAGCAGCAGAGGAAGATTCATAAATTGTCAAGTGCTTCCTGCTTACCCCATAGGATGACTTCAAACTGCATTCTACAAGGCTCCAGGGACCAAGCTTTTAAACACTGCTAGACCAAACCACTCTCTCAGTATTTCTGCTTTTATTTAAATGGATTATATAGGCATACATACTTATATCACATTTAAGTATTAGCGTTGGTATTGAATGCTGTCACTGTGCGTTGACATGGCTCATATGTCAAGCATTGGCTTCTAAGCTCCTGGGGGAAGCTATATCTGAAACTTGATGTATAGTGCAGTATTTTAAATTGTGTACTTCTTAGTATAAATACTTAAACATATTGACTGACCAAAACCTAACTGGAAAATGTATTATGCTTAAATCAAGTAAAAGAATCTACAAAAAAGGTTTACATAAGACTATATTTGCCCTTGGTTTAATAGATTCTTTCATAAATGTCTAGAATGGAAATGAAGCTTAGTTAGTAGTTTTGGTCCCAACAAAGGGCAGTTATTATTACTAAGCATTTGTCCATGTCTTTGGTTTTGTCTAAGCACTCTGCCTAATGCATTTAGTTTTCACAAATGTAATGGATCCCATTTGTTTCTACCCAGAAAATATTCACTCTTTCCTGTCTGATTTACTTTTAGACATCCACATTTCTTGGAGACAGAAACAAATGCTTCAGGGAAAGTAAGCCTGCCCTCATATCCAGGATGCATCTGATTTATTTTCTTTCTCCTTGGCAGTAATTGGTGGAACAACCTAGGACCATGACAACCAATGGTCCCCAGACAAATAATTGTTGAAGTACAGTTAAAGAAGATGGGAGACTATGTTGGCTATGGGCCAAGGAAAAGAAAAAGTTGTACGAAAGATGGTCTTTCTTGACCAAAGTCATTGTCATAACAGAACCATGGCTGTCTTTTTTTGTGTGTGTGTGCTCAAGGATGAGGTCAATAAAGGGAAGGAGAAAAAGAAGAATCATAAAAAAAGGCCAAGCCTCATATTACATATTCGTAGTCCTGCAGACCATTGTCAGCTTGAGGTGTTAAGTGGGAGTTCCCTAATTAGCTTATGCTGAGCTTTTGTTTCTTGACTCCAAAACTATCAAACTCACATAGAGGCTTTTATGTATCAGAACTGGTACAAGAGCAGATACGAGCAACCAAACACTGACAGCAATATGAAATACCTATGTACGACATTTTTATGGTGCTATATTATTAAAAGTGACCCTGAAGAGAGTCTTGGGGATGGACCCCAAAGGCTCTTAGTTAATGCCATAACTACTACTTAGTCCATCAACTAAGTAGTGGTTATGGCATTTTTTGGCTCATGATTTTGCTGTTGTCTTTTTTTTTTTTTTTTGAGATTAGGTTTTTCTGTTAGCCCTGGCTGTCCTTGAACTCACTCTGTAGACCAAGCTGATCTGGAACTCAGAGATCTGCCTGCCTCTGTCTCCAAGTGCTGGGTTTAAATGCGTGTACCACCACTGCTTGGTGACTAATTCTTTTTGTTGAGTGACTAGAGAAGAGACCCATAGCCATTATGTTATGTCCCCGAGTTCTGTAGAAGAGCATTTGCTTGTAGGTGGTGATTATACACATTTTTTTTTCATGTGGCGCTTTCAATGGCACTGCTATTTTGCACAGTGCCAGTCTATATTTCAATCTTATTATTTTCTTATATGAACCCAGTGGGCTAGTCACTTGGGTGTTAGTATAGGTATTAATGCTTTCTGTTGCATTTTACTTAGCTGTGGGATTCTACAGAGCATGAGGAGAAAAAATTATAGTCAAAAATACTCTCCGGAATTCTCTTCCTTGAATATTCCGGTATGCTCCCATGAACACTGGGGGTTGCTGCTATTTCTTTGACTCATATGTGGTAAGATAGGTGACTTCTTTTGAGGGTCTGCATAGAAAAATAGCTTAGTAAGGCCAAATATTGTCTGTGTCTTCATTAACCCTTCCTCCACGTCTTGATCATTTATATTTGAGTGTGCTTAGCATAAACTCCCATTAGATGCGATTGTGCACTCCCAGATTACAAATGAAGAATTAGTCTCAGGTGAAGTCACTTTCCTGTAGTTATCGTTCTTGAACCCCTGTAGAACTCAGGCTTTTTATAGATTCCAACTCCCACTTTCCCTTTCTATTCCCCCAGGCGCTATTTTCCCCTGACTTCACTGTCCCTCTTCAGCCAAACTCCCTGCCCTTGTTCTTGCCTTTTATTGGCTGGCTGTTCCCTTCCCCAGTTTGAATTAATTTGTTTCCATTGCCAGTGTTTGCTTTACCCTGAAAAGAAAGTAGCTCTTAAAATCAATTGCTTAGTCTTTTTCTCTTGATGTCTTCGACACTTGGTCAAGATTAGTGTAGGCAAGGGTGTTCGGTCAAAGGACTCCAAGTCACTTCACTGAGATCTTGACTTCTCAGCTTCCTCAGAGGTTCCATCACGCCCCATGACCCAGGGAGGAGATTGTCATTGTCACCAAGGAAAAACCTATTTAGGTGAATGCCCTCTGCAGAGTCATTTGTCTTCTAGTTTATACTAGAAACATGGCTATTGTCCAAAGCAGTGATTTATTAGGGCTTCTCTTTAGGACTGTATTTAAAGACACTATGCCCTACATAGTGAGATTGTTACAGTAAAAAAAAATTCCCGTAGAATTAAATTTAGAGCAGAACAATTGGTGTGGGGGAGGAGAGTGTTGCCTGAAGTTCAAGAAGTTCTTATTGTTGGGACTGTGGCCCCTCTGACTGTATCATGCCAGGCTGTCCTCTCTCCCATTACGGCAAGGATACAATACCACTTCATTTATCTGACTGTTCTATATTATAAAGCTGTTCAGCGTTTCAATAGTCATGGTAATTTTATTATGGAATGACTTCATTTAATGTGATGGCCATTTAGTAAAGGTTTTACATTCACCTCAGGCAAACTGTAAGAGGAGACAAGTGACTGCTTACAAAGACCTCACACAAATTAGCTTTAAGACAAACAGAGGGGTAAATAAATACTGTAAGGCACAGCAGTGTCTTTTGGAAGAATGAGGGTGGGATGCTGTGCCTTAGCTTACCAAAATGTTCGACATTTGCACTTCTGAGCCTCTCTTTCTGCTGAGCAGTAGTGTCAGTGTGATAGTGATCTGCCTCAGAGCCTTATGCTTCAACACAGGCCTCCTCATTCACTGAAGTCTAAGGGTTTGCTGTGGGAAGGTAAGGTGGTGCTTCTGTGCTGTGCTCCTGCGCTGTGCTCCAACACTTGCAGTCCTAAATGAATACCCTGAGAGGACTGCCAACAATCAACTCCATTGTCCTCATGGATGGACAAAGTGTCCTTAACATTGAACTTGACCTTTGGAGGTTGTTTCACCTTGCCTTTCTCATATATACCCCAGTGACTGCTTCTAACCTTAACTGGGGTGATTGGAACACTGTCATCTGCTGGTGTTAAAATGTCACTTTGTGTGGAAATTCTTGAGGTAGCCAGCCTGCCTCTGACTGTGTAGGACTCAAAGCATCCTGATTGCTAAGCTACTTACTGTGACAAATGCAAGAACTTTGTAGCTTATTGATTCTGAATGTGTTCTTGACAAAACCTCACTTATGAAAACAAAGATGTCTGGTTGCTTCTCATAGAAAAGTATTTGTTTGTTTGATTAATTTTTCCCAAAAGGTGTCTATGCAAAGTATTTTTTCCCAGAATTTTGACAGTTTTTCAATACTCAAATTCTTCATTCTTTTTTCTCCTTTACGAAAAGAAAGCAATAGGCTTAGAGGAATTCAGAGCATCCAGGGAAGAAGTTGACTAGGGAGGGCTCACCCCTTATTATCTTCATATTTCTCTTTCACAAAACAGTCCATACTTTGTATTATTTTATTGGATATGTGTAAGGTATAGAGCATGATTTTTGTGGGGGTGGGCGTGGGTATCTGTTTGCTTGTTTGTCTTAAAACAGGAGTTCACACCATAGTTCACTCTGTCCTTGAACTTACAGCCCAAGTTGACCTCAAACTCATGACAATCTTTCTGCCTCAGTCTCCTGAGTGCTGAGATTGTAGGCGTGTGCCATTGCGTATACCTATCCCGCTCAGCATGATTATGATTGTCAAGTCAGTGAACAGCTCTCTCATCTCACCGTCACACTGTGTATGCACATTCCCTACACATTTCCAGTATTCACCGAGGTTTTGGTAACTGTCTTCTTGCACATGTGTGCACATGTGCTCTAGACTCACTGATCTTCTATAAATGAGACTGTGTATCCTCTAATATGCACCTGCACATTTCACGCCATTCCCCAGCCCTTGTAACCACTGCTTTTGTCTTTTTTGTTTCTGAAATCTTTTCTCACATAATATCAGGTTATATACAGTACTAAGGAAAAATTGTTGTGCAGTTCCTTTGACACCATGGCCGTCAATTTCATTACACAGTCACAGAAGGTATGTCAGCCTTCTTAAAAGCTGGCTAATAATCCACTGTTTGTACACTCTCTCTGTGCAGTTATCTATCTACAAATGGTTTGGCTATTTCCTTATCTTGACTGTTGGGGATGATTCGACATTGAACATGAGAATGCAGATTTCTGCATGAGTTGTTCATTATTTTTCCTTGGGTGTGCCTTATGTGTGCGTGTGTATAGTGTGACACTTGATCGTATGGCAATTTTATTTTGATGATCTGAGGAAATTCATTCGACATTCTTTAATGGTTGAATCAGTTTACATTCGCGTTCAACAGAATACAAAAGTTCTCTTTGCTTTGTACCCACAATGACACTTTTTAGTTTTTCCTTATTTTTTTGTGGTTCTGAGTACAAACTCAGGGCCTTGAGTATAGTAGGAAGCACTCGACCACTGTGTGACGCCCCTCAGTCCCTTCCTGTGATTTTGGTTGTAGTCATCCTAATAGGTATGCAGTGCTAACTCATTGTGATGTTGATTTGGGTTCCTCTTATGAATAATGATGTTGAACATTTTTTCACATCACTATTGGTCACTTGTATGCCATTGCTTTGGGAAAATCTATCCAGGTCCTTCGCCATTTCTTAATGGACTGGGTTATCCCTTCCTCTTTTGTTGTGCTGGAAGAGATTCTTTACTATGGTGGATATTTAACATCATAGCTGGTGAACAGCTTGCAGATGTACCCCACATCTCTAGACTACCTTCTAGTTTTATCGTTGGCTTTTGGAAGATTTTTGTTTGGGAATTGATGTGGTTCCATTTGTTTATTTTTCTCTTGTTGTCTGTGTTTTCTGGCATCTTATTAAAAAAATCATCGCCAAGATCTTCCGTATTTCCTCCTAGGACTCTCACACTGTTAGCCTCACATTTAAATCTTTAATCCATTTTGTGTTGATTATGTATATTATCTAAGAGTTAAATTTCATTTTTTAATATGTGAGTGTCTCATCTGCCTCCTCTGATTATTGAAAAGCTTAGCCTTTCCCTATTGTGTCTTCTTACTTCTCTGGCTGAAGCTTAGTTGAATATTTATGCTTGAGTTTAATGGGTTCTATAATTTATATCTATGCTTGAGTTTATTAATGGATTCTATAATTTGCTCTATGCCTGTTTCATGCAGATATTTTGGACTTACATATTTTTTGCTCATATTTTTAAGGAAGTCAATATTGCATTTTAGCAATGTGGGGTATTCTAAACAGAAATTATAGTTTTAAAATGTTAGATTATTTTAGTATTTCCCATCTCCAAGAAATTCTTTCTAAAATATCTATAGACTTCTAGTAAATTTTTTGGCAAATAATAATAATAAACTCTTGCCACCAGTCATTGCTTGAAAGTAACAAGAAAATCCAGTGACTGGTGTCTCCCTGCTTCTACCCTTCAGTAAGGAACAGGAAATGAACCAAGTCAGAAAGCCTGGATTTAACCCGTCCCAGCACAAGGAAGGTAAGACAGTTTTGGGAGACAACTTTGGGAGCTGGAGGACAGGCAGGGAGGTGTGTCCCATGACAGGGAGGATTGCACCAACTGAGAGTAACACTGAATATGAGAGCACCTGAGGCTGAGGCCACTGGGTAGATCAAACCCGGGAGCCCCCTTGTCTGCTGCCTCCTGCTGGGAGCTCAGTGTTTAGGCATTACAAGTATGAAGAGCAGGTCCTCTGCCTGGACAGATCTCAGTGATGTGACTGATTTCCACACCCCCAGTGTATGTGGGAGGTACAGACAGAGTATTAATTACCACTGTAAGAGCACAATCTGGGGGATTGTTGGGCGGGTGAGAATCGGCCTCGTTCAGCCACTGGGAATGGAAGTGAGCAGATACCTCTGGTATAACGAGCAGATACCCCCCTAGGCTAAGAAGGAAGCAACTGAAGTGAATGCCTCTCTGGCAAGAGTCAGGCAATTGTCCAGGTCAGGATCAGCATCAGCCGTAGCCCTGGAAAAGAGGACACATCCCCAAGTCAATTGACCCCATCCTGGTGCACCTTGCTGGATGTCCACATGTTTTGAAGCCCCACAGAGAAGCAGCTCTGATTACTCTTTGCTTTCACCCCAGTGACCCTGCCTGCTTTTGCCAACACAGCTGCCAGGATCTTTCACTCTGTTGTGAGTTAAAAGCATGCCCACTTTGGTTGGTGTTCTTCACTGCCAATCCATTGCTTCCCCTTCTATTTTAACTCCTTGTGCTGCTTTCCTCCCTAGTATGTTTTGCTAGGATTCTGACTGTAGTATTTTTAAATTTAATTTAAAAAAAGAATTATCTTCTTATGTTTATTTTAGTTTTAAATTTATCTCATTTGGGGAAACATTCTTTCTCTTTCTCTCTTTTCTACTCTTGGTCTTTTCTCTATAATATTCCTCTATTTATTTTCCTATATAATATTCTTCTCTAGTCCTTGTCTTGTTTTTCCTTTCGCTTACTCATTCTTGCTTTTCCTCTCTTTCTTCCCTTTCCCTGCCCATTCTTTTGTATCATTCATTTTCTATTATTGTATTTACCCTAACTAGGTTTTTTAAAAAAATTGTTAGCACATTCTGAATTAGTTTTACTATTTACCACTTTACAATCATTGATCAAGATTAGCTGGCCTGAGTTGATTGATGTCAAGTGTATTTCTTTATTTTGTATGGTTTAACGTTGATGCCATTACAGAAATTTGTTTTCTTCTCGGTGAGTGACACTGATAATTAAGCACTCAAGAGTAGAGGAGATTTGCAAATAAAAGCAGAAGACATGTCCATAGAAAATTTATGTAAATTGCAATATGGGAAACAAAAGACACACAAAAAGGCAACACAGTATGTGTCCTTCAAAGATCATAACTCCTTTTCTTTCTTTCTTTTTCTTTTCTTTTGGTTTTTCACGACAGGTTTTCTCTGTAGCTTTAGAGGTTGTCCTGGAACTAGCTCTTGTAGAACAGGCTGGCCTCGAACTCACAGAGATCCATCTACCTCTGCCTCCCGAGTGCTGGGATTAAAGGAGTGTGACACCACTGCCCGGCGATCATAACCCTTAAGCAATGAATTCAAAGATACTGAAGTTGGGAATCTATTGGCTAAAGTCTTCAAAAGTTTACTAGCAAAAGTGATCAGTGACCTCAAGGATGATACAAGCAGGCAGATGAAGTTGTCTGGGACCTGGAAAAGAATTTTAGCAACAAGAGGAAATGGTCATCAAAATGGAGAGATAAACATTGTAAATGAAAAAGTCAGCAACATGGAAGAGAAATTCAGCAAAGGGGTTGGGGGTGATCTTAAAAATAAATGCTGCAGTGTTTGAAATAAAAAGCTCAACAAGCCGGGCAGTGGTGGTGTATGCCTTTAATCTCAGCACCCAGGAGGCAGAGGCAGGCAGATCTCTATGAGTTTGAGACTAACCTGATCTACAGAGTGTGTTCCAGGGCAGGCTCCAAAGCTACAAAGAGAAAACAAAAAAAAGAAAGAAAGAAAAAAGAAAAGAAAAGAAACCATCAATGAATCAAATAAAAAGCAGTGGGGCAACATCATGTGTACATTTGACCAAGAAGAAAGAAGACAATCAGAGGTGGAAGACAAAGATAATGATATACTACAGTCAAATATCAATAAAGAAAAAAATAACTGAGCATGACCACACTAACCAAGAACTCTGGGATGCAATCAAGAGACCAAACCTAAGAATATATGGGAAGAAGGAAATGCTGAGATAAAACTGAAGGCATATGAAATTTATTCATTAAAATGACAGCAGAAAATATCCAAACTATAGAAAAAGAAGTAGATATCCTAACAGAAAAGACCTTTAGAACCCTAAATGGTAATGATCAGAGAAGAATCTCTCCATGACATATTGTAGTCAAGGTATAAAATACAGACCAAGGTATTGGAAGATATAAAGAGAAAACACCAGTCCACTTCCAAAGACAGAAACAGAACAACATCGGATTTCACATTAATAACACTAAAAGCATAGAATAATATATTGTCTTGAAAACAATCAACTGCCAAGCATGATTGTCTTTTAAAATTGATGGCAAGATAAGGGCTTTTACAGATAAGTGTGAAGTAAGACAGTCTATGACCATCAAGCCAGCGCTGCAGAGGTTATGTACAATATATATAGAGGATGCCACATACAAAGGAGGAAAACAAGTCATTCTGAACCTAATGTTAAGAGATGAGAATGAAATAACAACAAATCCAGCCAACCTGAAAAACAACTAATAAAATGTTAAGAATTAAATTAACATCTCCAAATAATAACCTTACATGTACATGACAGCAACTCACCAAAAACATGCCAATTGGATTTAAAAAACCTATCTGTTGTCTCTAATAAATATACCATAAACAAAGAAATATATAAACAACAACAAAAGAAACATACCACATTGACAAAGAAATCCATAGACTGAGGGTCAAAGAATGGTCGCCAATCTATCAATTGAATGGAATTCTGAAACAAGCTGGCATGGGCTTTCTGATATCTGATAAAGTAGAATTCAAACCAAAGTCATCAGAGGAGATGATGAAAGTTATCGCATATTAATGCAGGGAACAACTCACCCACATACACACTCACATACACATAATACAATATACATGCACCACACTTTAGGGGATGAGTTTCATGAAGAGAATACTGATAAACATAGAAAGGTGGAATAGGTCTTGATACAATAATAATTCATGATTTCATATCCAACTCTCATATTTAGATAAGGTATCCAACTAAAAACCAACAAAGCAACTTCAAACTCTTCCTCATAACAATAGGATTTAATAGATATCTATAGAATATTTCACCTAACAGATCTGAAACATACAGCCCATGGAACATTGTCTAATACTAATTGCATTCTAAGCAACAAAGAGAACCACAATAAATGAGAGTGAATTAAAATAATTCTTGGATCTTCTCAGATAATAGCAGAATAGAGCCAGGCAACAATAGCAAAACAAACAAAACAAACCTGGAGAAACTACACAAATATTCAGGGACTGATAATATACCCTTGAATCATCAGTGAGTCGTTAAGTAAACCAGGAAGGAAAGTAAAAAATTGTTAGAATCAAATGATCATGAAAACACAGGATACTAGAACCTTTGGTATACACCCACGCCAGTCCTAGGAGGAAAGTTGGTAACTACAAGTCAGAAACATCTTAAATACATAACCTATATGCCTACAATAAAAATTTTAAGACACTGAAGAAAAAAATTGAAGAAGATTCTAGAAGATAGAAAGCCCTCTCATACTCATGGATTGGTGGAATTAATATTGTAAAAATAATTATATTACTGAAAGTAATCCATAATCCATATATTTAACACAAAATATCAGAATTCCGTTTGTATTTTCAGAACTAGAAAATGTAATGCTAAATGTATATGTAAGCATAATAGATCCCACATAGTCAAAATAGTCAAAGCAATCTAGGAAGAAGAATGAAATTATATATATATATATATATATATATATATATATATATATATATATATATGTGTGTGTGTGTGTGTGTGTGTGTGTGTATGTGTATATATATATATATATATATATATATATATATATATATATATAATTTCAATGTGGATCAAAGACCTTAATGCAAGCCCATAAAATTTCAAACTACTAGGGGAAAACACAGAAGAAACACTACAAAACAGGCTTGGGCAAAGGACCTTCTTGTTAGAACTTCAATAGCACTGAAAAGAACTGGAAAAATTAAGTAAAGAAGCATCTTACAGAATGGGGAAAATCAATCTTTCAACTTTACATTAGAAGGGGGATTAGTATCTAAATACATAAAGAACTGAAAAGTTGAAACATCAAAAAGTCAAATCATCTTATCAATAAATGGGTAACGAACTGGAGGATAGTTTTCAGATGAAGAATACAAATCACTCAAACAATTTGAAAATGTGTTCAATGTGTTCAACAGTCTTAGTCACCTAGGACATACAAACTAAAGGTGCTTTGACACCGTCTTCCTCCTCAGTCAAATTAACTACCATGATTAACTACCATGAAATAAACAAGGCAAAGATATGAGAAAGGACCAACTGCTACACACTATTGGTTAGAACATTAATTGGTGCAATAACTGTGCAATTCAAGGTGGAGGTTTCTCCAAATCTAAAATTAAATAATCATAGGTACCACTATACCTGTTCATTACTGAGAGACCCTAATTCAATGTATCACACAAATATTTGCAAATTCATATTTATAGTATTCACAATACTGTATGTGATTATAGCCTAGATGTCCACAAACAGATGACTGGATAAAGAAATCACAACAGAATTATTTTTTAGCTATTAAAATGGGATGTACTATATAAGAGAATAATAGCAGCAGCAGCAACAACAACAGTAATACAGATTGATTAAAAACCAGCAAAAATGGTGGGCAAGAGATCACCAATCTCCTTTCTAAGCTATGTATCACTATGTCTTTAGCTTGGCTCTTAAAATATTTCACTGCCCAAAAAATGAGGACATTATATTTGCAGGGAAATGTATGGAACTAGAGATTATTAGTTAGTGAAATAAGCCAGTTTCGAAAAAAAAAGTATTGCATATGTTCTCACATTTTTCATATGGAATATATATTTCAAGCTACATATGCATGTGCAATGTGTGTAGGTTATGACATTTGAAAAATCATGGTGATTAGAAGAATGAGAAAGGGGAATGAAATTCCATGAGACAGGAAAGCAGAAGGAGGAAAGACTTAGAAGAAAGGAAGTACAAGAGGGGAAAGGGGGAGATGGCAGAGGACTGTGGGTGAGAGGGGAGAATAAGAACAACATAATAACATCTGGCTATTAAACCACAATGAAACCCATCACTTTGCGTGCAATTTAAAAAATAACACAGTAATAAGAGATAAGGTTTGATTTAGCCTATTGTTTCAGAGGTTCCATTACTTGATCATTTGATCCCATCTTTTGGATTTGTCACAAAAGAATGAATCACTGTGGGGATGTGTGTCAGAGGAAGCCTTTTATATTAAGTCTGAGTACTAATGTTGGAATTTAGTTTTCATTTCTCCTAATGAACATTTAGTTGCATGAATATTTATCTTCTCTTTGCACGTCAGTTGTTGCTCATTTTTTATTGTGTCCCTAGAACTTTGGTCAATACATCCCACTTTAGGATGCTTAGTGAATGTCAGAACAATGAATAAATGATGGAACAAGGAGATGCAGGAATGAATGTTGGCCAGAACAGAGTCTTTAACTCTGGCGATGAAATGTGAAAAGAAATGGTTAAAAAGAAGAGAAAATGAGTTTTAGTTACAAGTTGATAATACTCATTGAAAAAAAGTGACAACCTAATTTTATAAGAAATAAGATAGCTGGATTTTTATGGTTTGCTTTTGGCCAGAAAATCCCATAATTTGACATTTGTTTTAATTATAAAGTTTTTGAAATCTTTAATCTTGGTTTCAGGCTGCATTTATGTCCTCCATTTGATTGGAATTTGGAATTTAGGAGGAAAGGCCCATTTGTACTCTTCTTCGGAGCCCATGGTACTGAGAATTGGACACTGAAGCAAGTCTAGACGTACCAAGGCTTCAGGAGAAGAGAAAGACACAATGCCGCATCTCAAGCCTCTAGAGAATGTGCTTTGTGGGAAGGAGTGATCCGGGAGCTGAAATGTCCAGTGTGCCTTGAGCATCTGCCTTTGCAGAGAATTCATGGATGCAGAGTTCTGACTTCATGCGGGTCAATGACTAGAAATTCTGAAATAATAATGGTAATTATAATATCAGACTTTCACTAAGCATTTATATTATGCATGCACATTAGGTTTTCTTAAGTTTTTATTAATCTCTGATACTTCTCTCCTACAAGGGCAAAGGTTTGGTGTATCAAGTATTTTTAGGCTTTGTGTTTTATCGGGTCGGTGTTAAAGCGACTTAATCTTCTCTGCTCTGGAGGGAAGCAATCATAGGTAACATATAAATGAGTGGGTGTGACTGTGTGACAATATATTATGTACTGAGGCAATGGGAGCCATTTGCCAACTCCAGAAGTATATCGTTGAATTTTAATCTCTAGAGCCAAGACTTAAACTCACGCCTGTCTATGCCACTACCGCTTCTCTTAGCCGTGCACTAGATAGCTTGATACTGGGATTCAGGAGGGCAACCGCAGCAGAACAAAACCTGTATTGTAAAGAAAGAAATGGAAGGCAGGAGACAAGTCGAAATGACAAAAATTCAAATGGAATTTACTGGCATAACACTAAGTGATAAAATTAAAAAGCTGGCTAGGGATTTAGGGAGCATAACCCTCATGACTTGACCACTAATGGGTCCCTTAATGGTGGGGTAGAACTGGGAATGCCTAGCTAAGGGTTGTTGGAGCACTTTGGGAAATCAGCACATGCTGTCTTGCTTGTGAACTATGTCAACTAAAAATGAGGTGTAGCTCGGGGCAAGATGAACCAGCTTTGCTTTTGTGGACCAAGAACCTGCTTTACTCCAAGCATGGAGAAAATACATGGATGTGAACCTGAGTACTGTTTCCCTGGATCAGTCTGCTCTCCCTGCAAATTGTTACCATTGCTTCAACGTGGCCTATCTTCTCTCCTTGAGCCGCTGTCTACTTGCTAATAAGTAACATACTCTGGTAACCACTTGGCAGGGTTCCCCGGAGGAACTCCGTAGTACACAACAAACTATGTCCCTCACATAAACACTCTTGTAGCTACAGATTGTTTTCAGGACTAAGGGCATTTTTTTGCATGCCTTCACATTAGTGTTTATGCTTTTACTGGCCGTGTTGCCTAGCTCTGTGAGATGGCACCAAGTCTATAACTGGCTTAATGCCCAAGCTTTCCATGGTTCTCTCTTTGAAAACAAACTTCCCTCCCCTTCTATCAGTGGGTGATCGCATCCCTCGCAGTCCTTATTTCCTTTTTCATTTTCTTCCTCCTTCTGCTCCTCATTTGGACTTTGGGGGGCTCAGTCCGGTGCTCCAATGTGGGTCTCCGTCTGTATCTCCATCCATCGTCGAATGAAGGTTCTCTCTGATCTTGCCTTCTTTGCTCACGTTCTCTTTCCTTCTGCTTCTCGTTTGGACCTAGGGAGTTAAGTCCAGTGTTCCGATGTGGGTCTCTGTCTCTATCTCCATCCATCGCCAGATGAAGGTTCTGGGCACTGATACAAGGGGACGGATCTAATGAGAGTTTACCAAGGCCAGTTGGACTGGGACTGAATGAGGACGCAATCCAATCAGATTCTCTGAATGTGGCCGGATTCTCTGAATGTGGCTGGCCCGGAGTCTTTCTGAAAAGCCATTGACAATGGCACTGGGACTTGTTTCTTCTGCATATACTGGATTTTGCGGATCCAGTCCGTCTGGACACTCACCTTCCTGGACCTGGAGGGAGGGGGGAGGAACTTGAACTTCCCACTGGGCAGGAAACCCTGAATACTCTTAGGGATGGAGAGGGAGGAGGAGGGGGAGTGGGGGGAGTGGGAGGGTGTTGGGAGGAGGGGCGGAAATGGAAACTTTTATAATTTAATAAAATTACAAAAAAAAAAAAACCAAACCTCCCTTTCCCCAGTATATTGCCTTCTGTGCTTGTTTTCCGGCGCTACCCTGGGTTCATCTTAAACCAGAGCTGTTCATGCATGCAATTGTCTTCTCAACTTGATTACGGACGGGTGGAGAGCCAAAGGCAGTATCTCATTTGCTTTTTCAGATTTGGGTCAGCACGAAATGGGTCTGCAGTTGAATCTAAGATCAGATAGAAAAGGATCCAGTAATCATGAGGACAGGGAAGCTGAAAGGCAATCAACTCTCAAATAGATGCTGAGGACAGGACAGTAGAGATAATGCTTTATAGCTTTACAAGGTAGTTGCATCCACTATGTATCCAGAATACATAGGTAGGTTTGTTAATAATAGAAATACTGAACTGTAGACATTTTTCAATATTTTAGTAGAAGGCTTCTGCTGCTCAGGGAATATAGATAATAGAGACGCTACAAAGACCCAGCTGATGTGATTGCTCTCACTAGAGAAGCTGCAAGTGCCAGATACTCACTTATGCTGGCAAGGACCATTTTAGATTCCCGGCAAGGGCTAATGATAGTCTTGGCAAGTCGGGTGCATCCTGCTCTGTTTGGTGTCTTTCTTGGGATCTCCAAAGGAGGAGACCTTGAGACAAGGTTACAGGGTTATTTATCTGGAAAGAGAGCCAGGAGGTCCAAGTGAAAACAAACGAACAAACAACCAAACAACACAGAAAATGGGGGAGATGGTTCTGTATCCCTTACGGATCATGAGTGCATGGATTACCACTATGGAGAAGTGAGTCTAATCTTCTGAGAACTGGCTGGGTAATCTAGAAAATAGAAGAGAAGCGCCACCGTGAGGAGGTGAGCTATTCATCCATCTTTGATTCAGCCCCTGCCCCACCCACTGCATTGCATTGCTTGGTTCTATTTCTATGGAGTCAGAGTTTTCACACGGCAAAGCAAAAGGGCAGGACAGTGAGAGATGGCCAGTTTCCTGCGAACCAGCCATCACAGTGGCAGGTCTCTTTGGGATGGACAGAGTGTCAACAACAGCTGCTCCAAGCGTGAAGCTGTATTTGAGGGGAATACAGCTAGTGCAAGCCCCTCTTAGAGTGAGGAGACCCTGGCTGAGGCTGTCAGGGTTGGAGTTAGCTTGGGTTTTCTGGCAGTGTGCTGATGTCATAAGACATTGACATTACCTCATTCAGTCCTCAGAGTTCCTCCATATTGGGAGGGTTGGAAGGAGAAATTAACATTGCAGGAAAGATAAAAAAGTACTTCAACAAGTGCTGAACAGGTGGCCATGGTAGTCTTCCTCTATCTGTAGACATAATTCACAGGTTTCTAGTAATGGCCTTAATATTATGATGGCAGCCCTTTGCAGTGTCCCATAAATGTGCCTTCCCAAACTTCATATCTGGATTTATTTGTGAAGGAGTTGGCTCCTCTCTCTTTGTGGGGACCAGGAAACTGAACTTCCAACATGAAACAACTTGGCAAGGAAGGCAAGGATGGAGTTCAAGGCAGTCCAAATACTGATCTCTTCTCAGTGTGTTTATCTCCCTCTCCCTGTAGACAACAGAAGACGAATGTGCTACGAAAATAGTATTTTCATTTCCCATGTAGGTGTCTGTTTCTCTGTATTCAATTCCCAGGAAACCTTTCATGAGGTGAAAGTACCTGTTTGCAGAAGTTTCAGAAAACCCCACTGCTGCAAAGGTAAATACACAAGCCCAGTACATAGTCTACCCCCCTCCGTTAGTAAACAGTGGAGACAGCCATGAGCAGGCAGGGTAATTCAGAGAGGCGAAACCTGCAGAAATGGAACTGCAGAGAACAGAGACCCTATCAGAAGGAGTCTCTGGCTGTTACCCTGCATAGGTGAGTCTTAACTCGGGGCTTAGAAGGGAGCAATGCTAGACCTTAGAAATAGTTTCTCAGTAACGTGCACTCATCTGTTCTCTTGGACTTTGCAGCTTTTACTCATTTTGCAAAAACTAGTAGAAAAGGGAATGACATGAAGATGATGGGTTAAAATTATAGACTTTGTGTTCCTTTCATTCCTTCTTTCTTTCCACAGGGCCTCTCACTGAGCTTGGAGGGCACCCACTGAATTAGGCTAACTGACAAGGAAGCTCCAAGAAATCCTTCCATCTCTGCTTCTACAGTGCTTCGATTGCAGCCATACACTACCATGCTCAGATTTTCGCCAGCGTGTTAGGAACCTGTACTCAGTTCTTTATGCTGGCACAGTAAGAACTTCTCCCCCCACCCCCACCAGAACCATCTTCCCAGCTGAGTGTGTCATTTACTAGGGGCCCATATAGTCAGTCTATAGATTAATTCAATGTATTATAACTTAGGGATGATGTGTTTTTTTTTCCTGGCTATTGCAATGAAAGACTGAGCTCTTCAGTGTATTCTGGGAAGGAGGCTGGGACAGGGCGAGCACGTGGGACTGAGTATTTGTGAGATGCTAAACAGACTCCATTAGACCAATCCTTTTAAAAAGTTCATAGCATGGTCTGCTCGCTTGTATAAAGTGCCAGGGAAAACATAAAACCATGGCCGTTTTGAACGTAAATGATGCTAAAACGATTGTGCCTTTCAGGCACAAACAGTGAAGACAGTGAACGGTTGATTTTTTTTTTAAAAGTATGTCTAAACAAAAAGTATGTTTCTTTTTGTGTTCTTTGGTGTCAGGGTCTCGTGTAGTTCACGCTGGCCACAAACTTGGTATGTAGCCAAAGATGCCCTTCAACTTCTGAAACATTTTTCTTTATTACTTCAAGCACTAAGGTCACATATGTGCACTACCGCCTGCTCTCAGCAGTTGTAAGACTAAACTCCACAATTCCCAGGAAGAAATTCTGTCGAGAAACTTCAGAAAGGTGGACACAGCTTTAACCATCCTGTGATCCTTCAGCCCATACCCATATCCTAGCTTCTGGGTGCGACCTAGGGAGGGAGAAAATCTTTTTCATTTAAATTCTGACTAAGTATTCTTGAACATACCTCCATCGGTTGCAGCTGTCCTTGCCAGCATCATTAAAATTTGATAATTTGTTATTTAACTCTCTGGAAATGTATCAAAGTTAGAGTCCCTACCCTTGCTTAGAGGACTTTTCAGGCAAGTCTTGTAAGTTCATGTCCTAAAGCAATACTCCCTGTTGATCAAAGTCCCCGGCCCTATGAGTTTAAGGATGATTCCCATAATTAAGATTTCTGCCTGGTATTAATTTCCCCAGGGACTGCCCTACCTCTTGGAAGGAATATTTCCTAATTAAAGATACCTTGTGAGTGAGGGTTTTTGTAGCATTCAAGAAGGTTGCTAAGTGTAGCTTGACTATAAAATAGGAGGATTGCTAACAACGAATGAACCCATTCTATGTGCAAAATTATGCCTGTAACTCCATCTTGTTTTAAAGAAGCTGCTGAAGTACACAGCAACCAATTACGTAGGTTATTGACAGTCACAGAGCTGGTAAGTGACAGCGTTGGGGTTCAGGCCCGGTTGTGGTGAGTTGTGTGCCTGTGCTGCCCTTCATAGGGCTGTCCTCGTTCATGAACTCTGCGAGTTGATTGGTTTTTAAAGTGTGACCCAGGGACCAGCTGTCTCCACATCACCCTGGCCTTAGGACAAAAGCAGACTTGGCCACACCTTCGGGTGGCAGGATCAAAAACTCTGAAGGTCTCAGTTGACTTTGCTCCCTCCATCCTGGTACTGTGCTGCATTGTCCCCTTGAGAATACCTTTAACTAATATTTTTATTGCACCAAAATATGCTACCCACCGCAGGGCTCGCTGACATGTCACAGGCTTCTTTAAGCATCTGTGCACATCAGTGGTTGGAGTGAGTGCTTCTGTGAAGCCATCCACGTTCAGCAAACCCTCCTGAGAAAGCTGGCTTTCATACTGTCTGTTCATATTGGGCTTGGAACTCACATTTACTCTGTTTCCCACACTCTAACTGGTTCTACCCTTCTGTTCCTTCATGTTAAAATATAGATAATGATGCTTGCTTTCTTCTCTCACCAAAATAGTATATTAATGGGCTATATTAAACTCTTTCAGTTCCTGGAAGAAAGGCAGTAGATAAACACCATATTAATATTTTAAATAGGTTGATTTTTTTGGGGAGGGGAATAGAAGTCTGTTTTGTTTCTTTTGGTGATTAAATATGCTGTTGCCTCTTAAAAAGAACTTTTTTCCCTCAATTAAAAAAATCTTCTTTAAAGACATTGACCAGATTTCTTTCTTAGCATGGGGGGATGTTATATTATGATGGGAAAATGTTTTTTTTTTCTAAGCTGAACAAAGATTTAAAATTCTTCCTGTCCCCAGTAAACAAGAGTTCGTTCTACACTGCCACTCTGGATCCTGGGGATGAATCCTGATTTGACCATTCACTAGTAGTATGACCTTAGGTTACCCCCCCCACACACCTTTCCTCCTCTCACAGAATAAGGGAAATGATGACCTTAAATTAGGAAATGAATCTCGAGTGCTTAGTTCGTTTTCTTTTGTTTTTTCTTTCTTTTTAATTTTTTTTCTTTCCTTGCCTGAGTTTATTCTTTTTTATTATTAATTAATTTATTTGTTTATAAAAATTTCCACTTCCTCCCCTCCTCCCCATACCCTCCCATTCTCCCCACTCCCTCTCCTCTCCCCCCACCCCGCACTCCCTCCCCTCCTTCCTCTCTGGTCCTAAGAGTAGTCAGGGTTTCCTGCCCTGTGGGAAGTTCAAGTTCCTCCCCCCTCCCTCCAGGTCTAAGAAGGTGAGCATCCAAACAGACTAGGATCCCAGAAAGCTAGTACATGCAGACAAAACAAGACCCAGTGCCATTGACAGTGGCGGTAATTTTTATTTTTCCATTCAATCATTTACACTTCCTTCCCTTTTCCCAGTCCTCTCCCGCTCCCCCACACTCCCTCCTCCCTCTCCCATCCTGCTTGAGAGAGGGCAGGGAACTCTGGCCCTGTGGGAAGTCCAAGACCCTCCCCCCTACATCCAGGCCTAGGGAGCTGTGCATCCATATAGACTAGGGTCCCAAAAAGCCAGAACATGCCATAAAAATAAGTCCCAGTGCCTTTATCAATGGCTTCTCAGTCAGCCCCCATTGTCAACCACAATCAGAGAGGCCAGTTTGATCACATGCTCATTCAGACCCAGTCCAGCTGGATTTGGTGAGCTCCCATTAGAACAGGCACACTGCCTCAGTTGGTAGATCAACCCCTCGCAGTCCTGACTTCCTTGCTTGTCTTCTCCCTTCTTCTGCCTTTCAACTGGACCTTGGGAGCTCAGTCCATTGCTCTGATGAGGGTTTCTGTCTCTATCTCCATCTGTCGGCGGATGAAGATTCTATGGTGCTATTTGAGATAATCATCAATGTGATAGTGGGGCAAGAACAGTTCAGGCACCCTCTCCTCTGTTATCCAAGGACCTAGCTGGGGACATCCCCGTGGACACCTGGGATCCCCTCTAGAGCCAAGTCTCTTACCAACCCTAACATGGATCCCTTAATGTAGGTATCTTCTTCCCTGCTCCTATATCTGCCCTTCCTCCATCTCCACCCTCCCACTTCCCCAAGCTCTTGCCAGTCCTTCCCTTCTCCCTTCCCTCTCCCCCCTCCCCTTCCCCCAACCTCACCCCCACCCCTGCCTCCACCCCCAAGCTCACAACTTTTGCCTTGCAATCTTGTTTGCTTCCAATTTCCAGGAGGATCTATATATGTTTTTCTTTGGAATCACCTTGTTATTTGGCTTCTCTGGGCTTGTGAACTATAGGCTTAATGATCTTGGTTTATGGCTAAAGTCCACAAATGAGTGAGTACATACCATATTCATCTTTTTGGGTCTGGGTTATCTCACTCAGGATAGTGTTTTCTATTTCCATCTATTTGCATGCAAAATTCAAGATGTCATTTTTTTTTCTGCTGAGAAGTACTCTAATGTGTATATATTCCACACTTTCTTTATCCATTCTTCCATTGAGGGACATCTAGGTTGTTTCCGGGTTCTGGCTATTACAAATAATGCTGCTATGAACATAGTTGAACAAATGCTTTTGTAGTATGATTTTGGTTTTTTGAGACATGGCTTCTCTGTAGCTTTGGAGCCTGTCCTGGAACTAGCTGTTTTTGACCAGGCTGGGCTCGAACTCACAGAGATCTGCTCGTCTCTGCCTCCCGAGTACATGACCACCGACCAACACCTGGCTGAGTGCTTAGCTCTTGACCACTCACCATTCACCAACAGCATTAGTCATTGTTATTCTAAAGTAGTCAGATGTGGCTCCTGCTGTATAAGAGCAGAACTCATGCCTTGTATCCAGGAGGCACTGGGCTTAATTCCTAGTGCTGAAAATTAAATTTTGGGGGTCAGTTCCCCTAAAAAGTCCAACTGTTTGGGTATTTTATGACATTGTCTGTGGCCTCTCTGTTGCTCGTTTCCTGGGGATATAACATTCAGCATGTGTTTTCTGAGCACACACAACATATACCAGGGCCATAGCAAGGAGGGGAGAAATCGCAGTGATCATGGATGAGAAAATCCCTGCCTGGAAAGTTTGTCTGCAGGGGATCAGTCCTCTCTTGACCACATCATTCTCGTTTCATAGAGGTACTAAATATGTGTTGGCTTGACAGAGTGAAAGTTCTTTTTGTACCAAGTAATCTTCAACCTGGACTGTGAACTATGTTTCCTAGTCTTCAAACAGATGAATTCCTTTTTATGAGTACTTGAGAGTTTTCCTCTACCTTCCTTTCTTCCTTCCTTCCTTCCTTCCTTCCTTCCTTCCTTCCTTCCTTCTTTCCTTCCTTCTTTCCTTCCTTCCTTTTTTCCTCCTTTCCTCCCTCCTTCCCTCCCTCTTTCCCTTCCTTCCTCATCCTCCTTTTTCTTCTTTTTGAAAGAGTAGTACTTTTTCTTTTCTTTTTTTTAATTGCTAGGGATGGGCCCAGCACCTAGTACATGCTGGCCAGTGTTCTTTCTTTGAGCCAAGGTTAACAGCAAATGAGCAATGAACTGTGAGAAGGAGCTGGCTGTCACCATGCCATCTTTCTTGGTTTTATGGATGCCTGGAAGGCCCAGAGTCTTGATAGACAGGCTATAGACAAGGTTGGTTCAAAATTTAGCATTTAGATCACCAGTTTCCCTTTGCATGTTCAGTGATAACTATTTAAGTAATATTCCTATGAGATTTTTGAAGGGCAAGCAATGAATTTATTTGTGTGTGGAGTGGGGGCATGTGTGAGAGTGTGCATGCATGCATCTGTGAACATGTCCCTGCAGATGGACTTGCACACATGTGAGCCATGGTGTGCGTGGAGGTGAGAGGAGAACCTTGAATATCAATCTTTACCCTTCACGTTGTTTCGGCCTTTTGCTGTTCATAGCTGGGTATGATTTTCCTGTCCCCACCACCCTGAACATAAGAACATTGTGATTACAGACTTGAACTACTGTCCCTGCTTCATGTAGGTTTTGGAGTTCTTAGCCCTGGTCCTTGCGCTTGTGCTTTACCCACTGAGCCATCTTTCCAACCCCAGTCATGCATAAGTGATCTGATGAATAAATCTTCCATTCCTCTATTCATGTTTGCAGACTAAAGAGAAAGGGAATGTGAATTCCATCTACCCGTCTGAGTCTGCACACAGAGTGTTTGTCTGGAGGGTTGGGGACAATTGTGTGACATCTCTCTGACCTCTTTGCAGGAGGGTGTTGTTAAACATTTGGGGATTAGGACAGAAACTCTTTTCCTGCTTTGTCTCCTGGCAAGGAACAACAGAGCGAGAGTTGAGCAGGTGCAAATGTCTTCAGCAAGAAGAAGAGCTCTTTTATTTCTTACAGCATAAATTAAACATCACAGTAGACATCAGGAAAGTTTCAGGAACAGACAGTCCTTCCTGCAATGTGTCAGGATGGCTTGGGCAGTGGATCCTGAGCTTTTGAGGTGTGCTGAGATTACCAACAGTGATTCTATCACAGACATGGGGAGATTTAGGGCCCCCAAATACTGATACTGATTGTATCCAGCCCACTGACTTCTAGAGATGGAAATTGGCCACCAGGTGCACATTCGAGGATGAAATAGCATCACTGGCTATTTACAGCCATTGTCAGTTGAGATGGTGAAACATCAAGACCTGAGTTCAGGCTGGGGTTGTGAGGAAAGTGGGTAGCATTGTCTGCAGGTTAAAGAAGAGGCTGTGCTAGTATGCCTGTCCTGAGGCAAGGACTGTGTGATTATAATAAGGCCCGTTGTCACAACAAGGTCAAATCCAGATTGTTGAGCCAAGTTGGAAAGCACTCTGGCATTTAGGGAGCCATGAGGGTATTATGGATGGCTTCCTTTCATTGGGCTGCCATACCCACGTTAATAGCTTATAATAGAAATTTCATCTTTCACAGTTGTGGAGGTTGGAAATCCAAAATCAAGGTGCTGGGGGGATTGATTGTTTTTGGAGACTCTGTGTTGTTTCTCTCCTTTCTTCAATGGCAACTGACAGGCCTTGGTGTTCCTGGGCTAGTAGCCATATTGTTCTGATCTATGGGTTCTGTTCACAGCCCCCTGGCCTGTAGATTGATATGGGATGTTACTAAATTGGTCGATGCAGCACAATTAATAAAAACACAGAGACAGATATTGGGATTGAACCTGAAGATCAGAAAAGCAAAGCAGCCAAGCCACTAGAGAGCTCTTGCCTCTAAGAACTCCTCAGACTGAGAGAGAATGATTTCCTGTCTCATCCCACTTTATAGTCCTCTCTAGTGCTGGGATCAAAGGCGTGTGACTCCCTAGTACTGGGATTAAAGGTATGACACACCACTGCCTGGCCTCTGGTGGCTTAATTTTACCTTTTGATCTTCAGGCAAGTTTTATTTATTAAAGTACAAATGAAATATCACTACATTTCTCTTTTTATCTAAAATCAAAAAGGAAAGCTATAATTTGTTGGAGCCCACCAGACTCCAACAGTAAATGTACAGCTGACTGATTCATAAAGGCAGACCCACAAGTGAACAGTTTATGGGCACCCCATTTGCAGGGCTGTAGGAACGCTTGTCATTTGGAAACATCGTTGTCATATCTGTAAAAACCTTGTGAAACCATGATTCTTCCCTTCAAAATGGGATTATTTCCAAAACACCTCAACAGTGTAACTTCTACATGAGCAACAGAATAACCTTGCTCCACTCCCCGACACCATGAGGCCTTAGAGCAATAACATTTACTCTTTGTTCTAACTGTCAAATTTACATAGAGTCAACCTCACAAAATTACTTGCTAACAGACCACATAGACATTTCTACAGAAGACAGACACTTAGCAGGGAAGCAGCATGTCCCTCCATTGCTAATAAAGAAATCTGGGCATCCCCAAAACTAGTTATCACAAAAGAGATTGGATGAAAAAAAGGGTAAATCCAAGGTTCAGGGAGGTTTAGTAACTTTATCTAATGGTTTAGAATGTCGGGTATTTTCCCTTGAATCTTAACTCTTTCCCTGGTATGGTCACCTGTTCCAGAGTACTGCCATGTCAAGTTCTACCTGCCCTTTTTGTGATTTTGATATTTATATTATCATTGTCCTTGCCTATGGAATTTTTCAACTATGTCTGTAAAAACTAGGAACCTCATGAAAATCTCTCTTCTTCTTCTTCTTCTTCTTCTTCTTCTTCTTCTTCTTCTGCTTCTGCTTCTGCTTCTGCTTCTGCTTCTGCTTCTGCTTCTGCTTCTGCTTCTGCTTCTGCTTCTGCTTCTGCTCCTCTCCATCCTCTTCCTCCTACTCTTCCTCCTCCTACCTACTTCTTCCCCTTAGTACTCCCCTTTTCTTTCTTCTTCTTCTTCTTTCCCTTATTCTTCTTCTTCATGCCCTTTCACTTCATTTTTTTCCTCACATGAAAAAATAACATAAGCAGAGGTAGTTATACATGAGATAATTTTTTACCCATAGATCCTCTCCTGCCATAGACATCCTATTTTGAGGTTGGAGGGGATACTGAGGCTGGTATTCAAGGTACCCAAAAATAATTAAAATGAGAAAAATATATACAATAAGTGTAATAACTATATACAATATATACAGGCAATAAATATATAAACAATGTCTAGTCCATTTACATTAGACAAATTCAGAGAAAATATTACATATTTATCCTGTCTTGGTGAATTCAATGTCTTGTACCTAATTTACTTTCTATCATAACTTGCATTATCATCCAAAATGATCTTTTGATATCTCTCATCCTTATAAACTTTATATTTCTTTAGTGATTTTTTTCTGAGTCTTGTAAACAATGAAAACTATAATTATAATTATCTAGTCTTCAACTCCCTCAGAGACCCAAGAAGGAAATTATATTAACTGAGTAAGCAGAAAGTGTGAGAAAGTGACTTTCAAAAATCATGAGAAATTATAGAAACAGCTGGCTGCCTGGAGAGTCACCCAAAGATCCTCTGCAATGTTGGGTTAACCATCTTCAGCCTACAGGCCTAAAATATCTGACAGACTTTTCAATGAAGCACGGTTTTTGAAGGACTGTCCTGCTTTGTCTAGGCAAGGTTTGTCAGTCACTTTCTTTTGTGCCCTACTTGTCCCATTAGGACAGTGTACTGACAGCAGTAGAGGCAAGGGCACTTTTTTGCCCAGTGGCTTACTTTTGCCACAAAGAAAGCAAACTCCAGTGGAGTTTCAATGCTCATTATCTACTTCTTGTCTGAAGTAGAATGGTGCTGCCAGGAACAGACATGTGTCATTGTCATACAAAAAAGAACCTATCTTATTAAAATGTCTTAAATGCTATCTTCTGTAGATCTCTGAACTGTTTGAAGATGACCTGTTCGTTTAAAATATATCTCTGTTTGACCTTGAAACCATACCTATTGTGACTATAAGTTCAATTGTAATGAGTGACTAATTACTAATCTATATTTCCTTATTATCTTAAACAGTTGGTAATAATAACTTTTCAAGGACTAGAAATTTGTACTCCATTGTTAAATGGGCTGTATAGGTATAATACTCTGAACAAGAATAGAAATGTATGTACAGTATGTTCCAACAAAATTAATCTCAAATACATAATTTGTATACAATATAGAAAAATCCAATCCAATGTAAAACATTTAAAACTAGTGGTTCGTTGCCTTCTAAAAGTAAATTTAATAATCTTCTTTTTTATCTCATGATATCCTCCCTTTTCTCTTTTCAGAGTAGATTTAGTAATCTACCCTTTTATCCTATCATATCTATATCCCATTTTTTCTTTTCAAAACAAGAAACTTGAATCTAATTTTCTTTGTTTAGATTTATTTTACTGACCATTATCAATAACAACTTGTAACCAATTGCCCTAGACATTGACAAATACCCAAAACACACTGAATGATCCAAAAAGACCCACCCCACCTCTTGGAATTGTGGGCGTCATATTCTTAAATTTACTTTCTGCTTTCTGGGGGCAACCATTATCTTTAGAGGATCCTAAAAAGAAAAAGTTTTGGTTAATTGTCAAGTCCTGAGAGAGGTAACTTTATCATTTGTTGTTCAGTCTCTGCATAATGGGAAAGTACAGGGCTTGTCTCAAGTCCTGGCTAGAGTAGTCTGTTTGGCTGGATCATCTCAGCTAACCACCTTGAAATTGTTCTGAGCAGTTTGTAGTCCAAAACTGATCTTTAGGTAGTGTTTTTCTGCTTAGTGGTGTTTTCTTTTTTTTTTTTCATTTATTTTTTTTTTAGTAAATTTTATTAAATTATAAAAGTTTCCATTTCCGCCCCCCCTCCCAACACCCTCCCACTCCCCCCACTCCCCCCCTCCTTCCCCTCCGTCCCCCAGGGCAGTCAGGGTTTCCTGCCCTGTGGGAAGCTCCAGCTCCCTCCCCCTCCCTCCAGGTCCAGGAAGGCGAGCTTCCAAACAGACTGGATCCCCAAAATCCAGCATATGCAGAGGAAACAGGTCCCAGTGTCATAGTCAATGGCTTTTCAGAAAGACCCCGGGCCAGCCACAGTCAGAGAATCCGGCCAAATTCCGAGAATCTGGCTAGATCACGTCCTCGTTCAGTCCCAGTCCGACTGGCCCTGGTAAATTCTCATCAGATCCGTTCCCTTGTATCAGTGGGTGATAGCATCCCTCGCAGTACTGATTTCGTCTTTCATGTTCCTCCTCCTTCCGCTCCGCCTCCGGACCTCGGGGGGCTCAATCCGTTGCTCCAATGTGGGCCTCCGACTGCATAGCCGTCCTTCGCCAGACGAAGGATCTATGGTGATAAGCAAAATATACATCAGTATGGTCATGGGCCACGGCCGATTCAGGCACCCTCTCCTCTGTCCAGAGAGCAATCTGGGGGATTTCTCCTTGGACCTGGGATCCCATATATAATCAAGTCTCCTGTAAACCCTAAAATGGCTCCCTTAGTTGAAATATATTGTTCCCTGATCCCATATTCATCCTACCCCCCCCCATCCCCGGCCACCAAGCTTTCCCCGTTCCTCCCCTACTCCCTTCTCTCTAGCCCTCTCCCCCTCCATCGACCCTCCCACCCCCCCATGCACCCGAGGTTACTATCTATCTATCTATCTATCTATCTATCTATCTATCTATCTATCTATCTATCTATCTATCTATCTATCTGTCTATATCTTATACCCTATGAAAAGCTGTTAAAAGGTCAATATAAACCTAAAGGATTATGAGATTAGGAGCAATAAAATAGTCCTTAAATTTTTGTTTTTCTTTTGTCCCATATCAGGTAGTTCTTCTGACATTAGACAGAGAGCTTAGATTTCACTTTAATAAGAATGCTTGCTTTAGTTTAGAGAAGGAGAGAGCCACACTCCAACTTCAAAACCAGCTTTAATCTTTAATTGGACTGGAACTACAAAAAAGATCTTTTGACTTATATATTTATAGAAAACAGCAGAAATAAACATTTAGGAAGATTTATAAAATTTTACCATGTTGGAAATATGATATACCAATAGGCCAGTTTTACTCTCTTCCCTAAGACATTTTTTCCTGGATGATTTATCCTTTTTTTTTAGATGTTTCATTTGTCTATTAGTCTTCAGATTCCTTAGCTGGATACCTTTATTCTGAAAAGGCAGAAACAGAACCCTTCCCCCAACCATAACAGTTGGGAGATTCTCTTCTGGTAAATTTTATCTGATCAAATGAAAAGCGTGTTTTAGTTTTATGGATTAGATTAAATTAAATGACCAAGATGCTTAGTGAGTTATCATTTCTTCTAATTAAAGTAGCATAGTCTCTTGTTAAAATTGAATCTTTATCAAATTTTAGGATATCCACAGCTTTTCTTTCTCCTGTGGAAACAAAAGCAAAACCCCTTACCCTATGTTACACATGTCCTGGTTTCCATTCTGAGGACAATAATCTTTAAAGTATATTGGCTGCTTTAATGCTGTAGTTTTTTCTATTACTCAATGTTTCTCCACAGCTGTTATTCCTTTCTCATTAGTATTTAGAAAATTGAAAGTTAACAAAGCATTATGAAGTCTACTTCTGGGGTTATTTATTATCCATTTCTGTTTATTTAGCATATCATTTAGAGTTCAATTTGATCTTTCTATAACTGTCTGCCCTGTAGGATTGTGAGGTAGAACTGTAATATGAATTACATTATAATAAGCAAAAATTGTTTTATTTTTTCATAAACATGCTAGAACATTGCTTGTCTTTATATCTACAGGTATTCCCATTACGGCCATAGCTTCTAGCATATGTATGATTAGTGAATCAGCCTTTTCTGAATTCAAAGCAGTTGTCCACTGAAAACCCGAATAGGTATCAATGGTGTGGTGTACATATTTTGGTTTTCTAGATTCTACAAATAGAATACATTCATCTGACAGATTTCATTTCTTTGAGTACCCCTTGGGTTGCTTCCTGCAGGTAGTGGTTTTGATTGTGTAAAAAAAAGGACATTTCCTTGACTTATTGCCATGTGATGGAAAAGTTTTTTTAAAACCTTTGTTATAGACATGATTTTTTAAAGTGAAATTCTGAGGTTTTCAGCACATTTCCAATCAATTGATTAATGTTTGTATTGCTTTCTGTTAGAGAACATGGTAGACATGTATGGGATCATGTGTTTGTTATATAGATGAGAGGATGCCTATTCCTGATTATGTCTTATAACTAAATGAATAATAAAGTCAATTTTATATAATCTGTATAAATTCAGTGGTTTCAAGATGCAAAACAACTTTGTCTGCATATTGCAAATTTATAACTATGTTGAGAAGTTCTTTAAAATTCCTTAGCACCATGAGAATAACATATAATTCTGACTTTGGACAGAATCATAAAGACTTTGCTCCACTTTACTAAAATTTTCTGATTTGTAACCTGCCTTTTCTTATTTATTTGCATCTGTATAGAATGTAGGGGTTCCAGTTATTGGTGTGCCCCATACAATGTGAGGAAGGGTACAATTAGTTCTCTTTGTAAGTTGAACTCACTTGCTTTTGGGATAGTTGTTGCTAATCTCTCCCAAAAAATTACTGTAAGCTTTTGCCAGGGTTCACTTTCTTTCCATAATTTATCAGTTCCATCATTTTTAAAATGTATTATAATTTCTTCTGTGTCTATTCCTGTTATTTAACAAAATCTCATTTTTTTCTTTTAGAATTAACTCAAAGACCTTTTTCACATAAGTTTTAATTTTTTACATGGTTTATGTGATGAAGAGATCCATTATAAAATAACATCTTCCTGCTGCATTAAAATTCCTATAGGGGAATGTTTGGAAGGTAGTGTGACCAGAATGCTGCTAAGATTCAGATCCCCATGATCCACATGTGCCTCCTGTAATTTCTCTCCAATCAAAACCAATTCTATTTCAGCTTCAACTGATAATTCCCTCAGATTATTTAAGTCTTTTCACCATCTAAGGTTTTATTTAAATTAGTCATGTTGTCAGGACCTATCTCAGTAATGGGCCATAGATGGAAATATCTCCTAGCAATCTTTGAAGTTATTAAGAGTCTGCAATCAGTCTCTCCTAATTTGCAAAATTTGAGGTCTAACTTTTTGTAAACCTATTTTATAGCCTAAATAATTAATAGAATTTCTTCTTTATATTTTTAAAGAGCAATTTTTAATCCCCAACAAGGCAAAATTTTCTTTACTTTTTCAAACATTCTTTCTAAAGTATCTACATTTAAATCAGATAGCAAAATGTTGTCCATGTAATGGTAAACTAGAGATTCAAGATATTGTTTATGTATCATTCCAATGGAGGACTAACAAAGCACTGGCACAGTGTCCCTGTTAGAGAACCTTCTATTGATATCTTTTAGCAGGCTGAGATTTATAAGTAGGCACCATGAAGGCAATTTTTCTCTGCCTTTCTTGCAAAGGTAGGGTAAAGAAACAATATTAAATCAATAACTATAAAAGGCCATCCTTTAGACAATAGAGAAGGCAAAGGAATGCCAGACTGTAGGGAACCCCATTGGTTGAATCCTTATTAACAGCTCTTAGGTCTGTTACCATTCTCCACTTTTCAGATTTTTTTTTTTAACAAAAAATACAGGGTTGATTGATTCTTCAATATGCTGAACATCTAGTTGCTCCTGTACCAGCTGTTCTAAAACCTGCAATATCTGTTGTTAAAGGATATTGCTTAACTCATACAGGTTTGTCCATCAACCATTTTAAAGGCAGATCCATTGGTGTCTTTGAAATCTCAACAGCTATTGTGACCTGTTCTTGTAAAACCTGAATGGCCGATGACTGCTCTTTATAAAACCATCTAATATTTTCCCCAGAAACATACATTAATTTATGATTTATTTCTATAATTGGGGAAAAGCTAATCTGAGTATTCCATTTCTGTAGGAAATCATATCCGCACAAATTCATTGCTCTGTTCATCACATATGGTTTTAATATTCCTCTGTGCCCTTCTGGTCCTATATATTTGACCCCATCTCATGCTCTGCTTTACCTTAGATAAAATTCCATTCCCTAAAAACTGAATATTTACATCTTGAAGAGGCCAATTTGGATGGCAAGATTCTTATGAAAATATTGGTACATCCACATCTGTGTCTACCAGACCTTCAATACAAAGTCATTTATTTGTATTTTAAATTTTGGTCTTGGTTCATTGATAGAAGTTTGTCAAAATACTTGTTTTATGGTTTCTTCTGAATTTTTGTTCTCTCTTCTATATCTGTCTTTTCTAATATCCAGAGCAGTTTGGTTTCTTACAATAGGCATTAAATTCTTTAATCACTCTGGGAAGGAGTTTCCTCTATGATGGCAGGAAATGACTGAAGAGGATTTGGGATAGGGATCTGTGAGAGGCAGCTCATGGAGTTTCCCAAAGGCAAAGGATTACTATGAATATTCCTTGTTGACCTACATTCATTAGTCCAATGCCTGCCTTTGCCACACCTCTGCATAATCTAGAAGGGAGGATCATTCTGAATGGATTATTCTTAGAAAAACAGTGTTTCTAGGACCATCTTGTCTACAGTTCCTTTTTAGGTGATCTTATTTGCCACAATTTTAACATTTGACATTTCAACTTTTTTAACACCTCTCCTACCCATGCATTATCATGGTCATGAGATTCACTATTATTTGTATCTCAGTTCCATTCCTCCAAAGGTGCTGACCTTGACTTTAATGGCCTAATTATCTTTTTGCATGGAGAATTGATATTTTCAAAAGCTAGAGGTTCAACTATCATTTGTCTAGTTTCTGAATTTACTGCTGAAGTCATTCTTTGTAAGAAATCCATAAAGGCTTCCTTTGGGCCCTGCATAACTTTAGTAAATGATTAAATTTTTCTTATCTCTCTAGTCTGTTCCAAGCATTCAAAGCTGCTGTGCAGCATAAATCCATGGTGTAGTCATCATATACAGCCTTTCTATTCATTAACCAATAAAAACAACATACACACAGAAGGACAGTCATATCAGTAGATCACTCATCTTCTTATAGTATATTTGTTTCTGGACTTACAGTCCAGGCTCAATTAAATGAAAGTTAAGGATCATAAAATTCATCTTGTAATCCTTAGCTTAAACCTGTAAAGACTCTCTTACCAAGTAAGGCCATTTGCACTGGTTATATGGGTTGGAACTTGGACTTGTCTGGGGGAAAGGTCACTTCACCAGCTGTGATGGATGTCACCATGGAAGCCTGAACACTTGCATTCTAACCCCAATAATAGGATCTCAACTATACTTTAAGGAGGCCTGACATATGTAAAATCATGATTTTAAAATGTTTATTAAAAATCTATTTGCAGCTGGATGGTGGTGGTACATACCTTTAATTCCAGCACTGGGGATTGGGTTGAGGCAGGCAGATCTCTGTGAGTTCTAGGTCAGCCTGGTCTATCAGAACTAGTTCCAGGACAGGCACCAAAGCTACACAGAGAAAACCTATCTTGAAAAATAAAACAACAACAACAACAACAACAACAACAACAGCAGCAGCAGCAGCAGCAGCAGCAGCAAACCTCAAAACTATTTGCTAGGCTTACCACCCTGGATTTGGGGGTTCCTAAGTAATAATGCTGACATAAATGCCTGTTGTCATTGAAAGAGTTCTCTGTGAGGGGTAAGTATTTTGGTTAATTTTCTTGTTGTTGGGACAAACACTTGACAAGAAGCAACTTAAGGGATATTGGGCCCGTTTCAACTACAGCAGTAGGGGATACAGCTCATCATGGTTACTATGCTTTGGCAGTCAGGGAACAGAGTGATGAATGCCTATGCTTAGCTTGAGTTTTCTTTTGTTCTTTTGTCTTGGAGAGAGACCAGAAGATAGTGGACTTTCAAGAGATTCTCACAGATACATAAGAGGTTAATGGTAACTCTAAGTGTAGTCTAGCTGATAGTGAAGGTTAACCATTACATGGCTAACAAATTTGAGTATATGCCACATCTACTTGGAAGGGACACTGTAGGGATATTGATTAAGGGAAGTAACATGGAGACTTCAGTTCATATAATGTGCCCCTGAAAGGTCCCCTAGAAGCTCCTGTTTGAATAATATCTTTGTGGAGGGGAGGGAATAAGCCTGAGAAATGCCAGGAGAAAAAGCCTTCCGTGTAGAGATGATAGGGAGTGAAAAAGGCCTCAGCTAGGGCAGGAGGGAGTAAGAGAGGGGACAGAGTTGGAGGAGATGTGATGGATGAAGATAACATGATGATGGCGATGCTGCTGCTGCTGCTGTTGCTGCACGGGTACCTACTGTCCTGCTGGGGTTTTAGCATTTGCTCTGGGGCTATGAAGAGAGGCCATGGGGATTCTAAGTGGAACCATGCTACTGGATTCCATCACAACATCAATGATGCAGTTGCATTGAGAAGAGACTTAGACCAGGCTGTCATGGAGGCACATGTCAGCAATTTCAGAATTTGGAAGATTAAGTCAGGGAGAATAGGAGTTTAAGGTAATCTTTAGCTAATAGCAAGTTCAAGGACAGCTTGGATTACATGAGACTCTGATCCATAGAGAAAGATAGATGGCTGGAGGGGGGTGGAAGAAGGAAGGAAAGAGAAAGAGAAATAAATAAAACGGAAATACAGACTCACATGAAGGTGAAGGCAAAGCAGGGAGACCACTGGGACAATCGCCCTAATAAGGGAGATTCTAACAGAGGTGTAAACCAGAAAAGCTCTGTGTGTGTGTGTGTGTTCATGTATTCTGAAGTTGTGTGTGTGTGTGTGTGTGTTGAGCTTCTAGAATTTGCAGAGAGTTGGGTATGAAAGATGAAGCACAGGTGTCTAGGACACTTCCAAGCATGGAGACAGTAATGCAGATCACATCACACTATCAGACAGCATGTGACTCAGTCTGGTAAGGTCCCTGATGTCCACTAAGATCATGTCACTGAGATACAGAGATGGGATTTAGAAGCTGATCTTATATTTACAATATCAGAATCCTAAATTGCCCATACTCCATGCTTTCCACTGTAAAAAGGATCTTACTGTTATACTCTCTAGTGTGGGATTGTAAGGATAATATGAGAATGATGTCCAAGTCTATAAAACACAGTGTGGCAAATGCCTTACTCTTAGTACTACAGAATGAGCATAGTTTATTGTCTCTCGTGGTTCTTGATCAGATCGCTTAGAGAACTGTAGCCAGATAACACTTGAGCAAGAATCATCTAAGAACATGTCTCACTTGTGCACAGTGTGTCTGATGCTGGCTATGCCGACGACCTCAGTGGGCTTGGAGGTTGGAACATTTACCTTTGGCTTTTCCATGTGGCCCATGCTTCCTCACAGCTGTGTAGCTGAGTTTCAAAGGCAAGCATCCTCAAAGAGAAAGATTCCACTGGAAGCTGTGTCACCTTTGAGGTCTCGTCTGGGATGACATATAGAATCATTTATGTTGTGCTCCATTAATGGTGGCAGGAATTCACCAGGTTCAAGGGGATGATGTCACCTCTTTAAAGGAGTGGCTAAGTCACACATAACAAAGAGCCTGCGAGATGGGATGGGATGGGATGGCCACCTATGGCAAGTATTTTCTACAGTAAAGTAGTTGATAATATTTCAAGGGAGGATAAAGTTAAGAAGGCTTGACAAAATTAGACAGTCTGGGTTCTGAGTTTAAGCCCAGCATAAGTAAACGCAGAACAGGCTACTAGATACAATGTCCCAGGCTTCTATCAGAGGGAACAGACAGCATAACACAAGCAAGGAAACCCTGACTGTGACCACTCACCCTCCATTTTGTAAAAGATATGTTCCTAAACTTATAGAAAAGACTCCAGATAATGCGCACTGTAGAAATAAAGACAAACTCTAGAAAGCATAAGGACAAAACAACACAATGACCTGTCATCCTACAGACAAGCAGCGTCAATGTGTGTTCTGGTAGAGGTCACGCCATCCTCCTGGGAGGCCACTGTACTGAGCAAAAAAGGGTTTTGAGATTTAAGATCTCAGAGTCATGGGTATGAATCCTATCTCTGTTTATTTCTGCTATAAGACTGTGAACAATGAACTTTTCTGCGCTTTCACTTCCTCACGAGGACAATGGTGACAATAACGAGTCAACCTTTCCGTATAGCACTGGGGCCGGGACGCTCTCAGTGCACCTGAGATGACAGAATCAGCATGAAGTGCGCACACAGAGAGTCGCATCGTGCCTGTGGCTTTTGCTGTTTTCACAACAGAAGCTGGTCTTGGACATCTTTTCATATGACGCAATGCAAACATCAGCATCACCGTGTTTTAGACATGCATAAATACCCACTGCACACACTAAGTACTGTTTGTTGGTTAATTCTAATTAATTCTAATTGCTGGGTATTTAACTTGAAAACATATTTTACCAGTTACATCCAAGCCTTCAGTAACTGATGTAAACATTTAATATAGTTTTATTCCTTGGCTCAGTTTTTCAGAAAAAAAATTGACAAGCTTTTAGAAATGGATTTACTCAACCCTTAGATGACCTATTTAATTCTTAAAAAAAAATTAAATTTAAATACAACAAAAAATAAGCAAGCGTTGTCTAACCACCAGTGTGCAGTTATCAGACTGATTTTTAGTCTGTTACCATTTTCCATCTTTCCTGGATCTAGGCTTTTATTGAGTATTGAAAATAAAGTATGTCAGTCACAACATTTCCCCATTACTGCTGAATATTCGATGAAAGAAGATATATTCCTACCTAACTACCACAACTTTATCAGACACAATAAATTATGTCTAATTCTTTGTCGTCTTCTAATGCACAGTCCATATCCCAATTGCCCGAAATGTCCTTTTCAGCTTTGATGGCTGTTTTGTTCAAATTATATTTCAACCAAGAACAAGCTATTGTAATGAGTCTCTCCCATCACCTTTGCTCTCCCATGAACATTGACTTGTTGAAGAGGCGCAGCTGTTGGTAACCCTGAGTGGCCTAAACCTGTGTGGCATACATACAAACTCTTAAGCCACAAGGTCCTGGTGGATGATATCTAATTATCTGTGGGCACTCTTAGCCTACAGTATTTTGTTCCAAAACTAAGCTTTCCTTGGAAGGAAGGCATCGTGGTTAGTTTAAGAGGCCACGTGGGAGTTCTCGAGCTTAAAGCATGGATTCCCAGGTCCATTGTTTAATATAAAACTTTCCTCAGGGTAAGAGACTGCTGTTAATTGCTTAATTCTGGAGTCTGGCATCACAAAGACATTGCATTGAAGACTTTATCCCAGTCAATCTTCTGGTTCTGGGGGTTTTCTGGGAAGCTTTTTGAGCCTTTTGTGGGGTGGCCAAAAGCATGTCTTTACAGTCAGACCTATGTGTGAAAAGCCTGGCTGTCTGTAGGTAGGGTAACATATCACCTTGGAAAATCACTTAAAGTTTATTGTCATTGGCATTCTGTGATGTAAAGTGACGGAATCCTTTCTGCTTGTCTTGCGCAAGTGACTGATGAGCAAAGACCGCTACTGAGATACCATCAGGATTCCCTGCCTTGATGACAAGCCTTCTCACACTCCCATGGGTATGAGAATCACTAGGCCTTGGGAGCAACAGAGCTAGAGATTGTTAATCTGTAGACGAGACCCAGGAGTGAACTTTCTTTAGCAGGTGCCTATGTGAGTTCCACTTAAGAGACCCAGGGGCTGTGTTTGAAATGAGCCTACTTGGGATGCTCAGGTAACACTTGGTGGCAGTTAGAACGTTACCCACCCACACTGACACATTCAGTACTCACAGCTCTCCCACGCACTGAATAGTTTTCTGTCCACATTTTACAGATGAGAAAATTGAGGCTCTGAGAAGGCAAATAAATCCCTTAAGGTTGAGTAGCTGAGACAATACAAAAACATTGAAGGCGACAATGGAAAGCTTATTTGAAAAGTACTTCTCATTGATTTGTAGATTTAAAATTCTCCTTCGTTAAATTTTAAAAATTTGTTAGCCAAAAGGTTATTACTACTCTTTGGTAATGTGCAAGGGCTGCTTCTCATTCTGATCAAAGAGATGCGTGTAAAGTACTGTGTTAGCTATTCTGTGACATGCAGGCCAACAATCCAGAGAGCAGTTGAATGCTTGGCCGATAGGGAGACTTCACCCAGGCTCGTTCAGTGGAGGAATAAATGTCTTTTAATATACTCCAGTGTCTGAAAATGCTGGTCCTTAAGGATTTATTCTGATGATGCTTGGATTTTTCTCTCTTGTTCTCGCCAGCTACAGGTTCAACTGATCAATTAGAAGAAACTGGAAAGGTCAGGCCCTTGATTTGTTGTCTGCCATCTAGCCATCTGCCGTACTGATAGTGGGGGAAATCTTTGAACTGCATCTCTTCTATGTCGAATCCCAATACTGATGTCATCGCTTGCCTGTGACTGAGACCATAGTCTGGCCTCTTGACCACTTCAGGCTTCTGACTGTCTCACATAAATTACTGTGTTTAAAGAATCGACTTCAAATGCTAACTTGGATGTAGAAAATGGCTTAAATGCTTTGATTGTGGGTGGCCTCTTTAGTCAGCCGAATAAGTGAGTAGCTCAAGGATTTGGTGCTGTTTTTGGTCAAGTTAAATCCAACTCATGTCAATCAGCTGTGTGAGACTCGAGGCAACAACATCTCATCTGTAAAGTGGTGTAAACACTTAGAGTTAGAGTAGAGTGATGATGGAACGAAGAGATACAGTGCAGTGCTTTAACTGGGCTCGGCATAAATCGAATATTGCTGAAAATCAGCCCTGTTAGAAATTGAAAATGATGTCTTAAGCAAATAAACTTTTGAAACATATCTCTGGATGCATGAGAAGTATTTCATAAATATTATTTGCCTTTGTGTATGATTACAGGAAGATGGGGGTAAACTCAGATTTGTAAGATTATTTATAATATCAAGTAAACTTTTTATTTAAAAACTTACACATTGATTGCACGCACATGTGCAGTGTTCGTGTGTGTGTGTGTGTGTGTGTGTGTGTGTGTGTGTGTGTGTGCAATTGTCCTTCTACCACATAGCTTCAGATAGAATTGGGCCTGGTGGCAAACACATTTTCCAATGGACCATCTCTCTAGTATGTGATATATATTTTTTTAAGTCCTGAAATAAATGAGCTGCCACTTTAACTCAGAGATAAGTCAACATGACGGAAAGGAGCCACATGATATTTCTGAGGCTCTTTGGGGTGTTTTGGTGCCCTAGACTTCAGGATTCCTTCGAAAAAAATACACCATGGGCTTTAACAATGATGACTGATAGAGATATTTCCAAAGAGAATTCTGGTGCCGGCAGATTGGACAAGATCACGGAGATTTGTTATTCTTTCAGCTAATGGAAATGTCAGTCCTTTTGAGTGTTAGTACATTATTTAATTTGGATAGAAGAAACACCTCAGTCCTAAAGGAACCTGTTAGTAAACTGGGCTCTTTGACAATCTTGTTTTGATATCATTATGGCTGAGCTCCCTGTCCCCAAGGAGCCTGCTCTTGTAGAGCTGTAAGATAAGCACAGGATCCATTTATGAGTGAGGACATACCATATTCCTCCTTTTGGGTCTGGCTTACCTGACTCAGTAAAGCGTTTTCTTTTTTATTATTATTATTATTTTAAATTTTTTTATTTTTTATTTAATTTTTACTGGGAACCCCTCCAGAATCAAGTCTCTTGCAAACCCTAAAATGGCTCCCTTAGCTGAGATATAAACCTCCCTGCTCCCCCAACCATCCTTCCTCCCTCCCTCCCTCCTATTCCCCCAAGCCTTCCCCAATCCTCCCCCTCTCCCCTCTCCCTGACCATCTTCCCTTACTTCCACCCCCCCACCCCCCATGCACCCGAGTTTGCCTGGCAATCTTGCCTAGTTCCACTATCCAGGAGGATAACTCTATGATTTTCTTCAGGTTCACCTTCTTATTTAGCTTCTCTAGGATCACAAATTATAGACTCAAAGACCTTTAACTATGGCTAGAATCCACTTATGAGTGAGTACATACCATATTCCTCTTTTTGGGTCTGGGTTACCTCACTCAGTAAAGCATTTTCTATTTCCATCCATTTGTATGCAAAATTCAAGATGTCATTGTTTTTTACCGCTGAGTAAAACTCTAATGTATATATGTTCCACACCTTCTTTAACCATTCTTCTATTGAGGGGCACCTAGGTTGTTTCCATATTCTGGCTATTACAAATAGTGTAGCTATGAACATAGTTGAACAAATACTTTTGTAGTATGATAGGGCATCTCTTGGGTATATTCCCAAGAGTGGAATTGCTGAGTCCTGAGGGAGGTTGACTCCCAGTTTCCTGAGAAACAGCCACACTGATTTCCACAGTGGCTGCACAAGTTTGCATTCCCACCAACAATGGATGAGTGTTCCCCTCACTCCACATCCACTCCAGTATAGGCTATCGTTGGTGTTTTTGACTTTAGCTATTCTGACAGGTGTAAGATGGTATCTCAAAGTGGTTTTGATTTGCATTTCCCTGATCGCTAAGGAGGTTGAGCATGACCTTAAGTGTCTTATGGCCATTCGAAGTTCATCTGTTGTGAATTCTCTGTTCAGTTCAGTACCCCATATTTTAATTGGGTTAATTAGATTAAAGGTCTTTGAGCCTATTATTTGTGATCCTAGAGAAGTTGGATAGAAGGGTGAACCTGAAGAAAATTCAGGTAGTTTTCCTCCTGGAGATTGGAAATAGACAAGAGTCCCAGGTAACCTCGGGTGCATGGGGGGGGTAGGAGGGTTGCTGGAAGGGGAGAGGGTTAGAGAGAAGGGTGCAGGGGAGGAATGGGGAATGCTCGGGGGACTGGGAGGGGGGGAGGGAGGAAGGATAGATATGGGATCATTGAAGGATATATCTCAACTAAGGGAGTCAGTTTAGGGTTTACTAGAGACTTGATTATAAATGGGATCCCAGGTCCAAGGAGAGATCCCTAGATTGTCCTCTGGACAGAGGAGAGGGTGCCTGAACTGGCCTTGGCCCATAACCATACTGATGAATATTTTGCTTATCACCATAGATCCTTCATCTGGCGATGGATGGAGATGGAGACGGAGACCCACATTGGAACACTGGACTTAACTCCTTAGGTCCAAACGAGAAGCAGAAGGAAAGACAACGTGAGCAAAGAAGGCAAGATCAGAGGGAACCTTCATCCGACGATGGATGGCGATACAGACGGAGACCCACATTGGATCACCGGACAGAGTCCCCCAAGGTCCAAATGAGGAGCAGAAGGAGAAAGACCATGAAAAAGGAAATCAGGACCGCGAGGTGTGCGACCACCCACTGATACAAGGGGACTGATCTAATGAGAGTTCGCCAAGGCCAGTTGACTGGGACTGAGCGAGCACGTGATCCAGCCAGATTCTCTGAATGAGGTCGGATTCTCTGAATGTGGCTGGCCCGGGGTCTTTCTGAAAAGCCATTGACAATGACACTGGGACTTGTTTCTTCTGCATATACTGGATTTCTGGGATCCAGTCTGTTTGGATGCTCACCTTCCTGGACCTGGAGGGAGGGGGGAGGAGCTTGAACTTCCCACAGGGCAGGAAACCCTGACTGCTCTTGGGGATGGAGAGGGAGGAGTGGAGGGAGTGGAGGGAGTGAGAGGGTGTTGGGAGGAGGGGCGGAAATGGTGACTTTTGTATTTTAATAAACTTTGAGAAAAAAAAAAGAAAATTCAAAGAAAAAAAAAAGATAAGCACAGGACCCCAAGGTGAATTTGAACTTCAGATAAACAATGCCTTAATGTTAGCATATTTTCTTATGCCTGGATGTGTAACACCCAATTCTGCATTATGCTTTCGGTACAGTTCGCGCGCCTCTGTACCGATCACGAGTAGACCGGGCCCTACATGGATGGATGAACATGTCCCTATTTTTTGAATATGACAATCTGGACTGTGGTGTAGAGCAATGCTTCTAGGGCTTTATTGACTCTGCATCCCAGTAACCTTAGAAATTCTTGAGAAGGCATATTTTGATTCTATGATCATGAATCTGAGATACCAACTCGATCCCCCTTCCTCTTCTGTGTCCTCCTCTTTGTTTTGAGAAGAGTCTTATGTCTGGCTTTAAACATATGATCCTTCTGCTTCAGTCTTATGAGGGCTGGAATTATGGTTTAGCATTCCACACTTGTCTTGATGACCCATTCTAAAGTTCACACCAGGATGGTAAGGTGCGGGGGAGAGTTCCTCTCTCTAGAAGAGTCAGCCTCCACGCTTGGATGCTTGTTACCACCACCAATGTTTTATCACGATGCTGTGCTGACTTAGACTGGGACCTTGGGGTAAAAGGATGTGTTTCTTTATAGTCCTGGAGGCTAGGAGTCCTGGATCAAGGTATTGGTAGGGTGATCTTTCTCCAGAGGTCTTTCTCCTTGATTTGTGTGGCTTCCCTCTACTGCTTCTGCACCTGCTTTGCCTTTGAGTTAACCCTCTGCTTGGTGTATTCATTGTGGGCTTCTTTGTAGTCCAAATAATATCTCTACCAGACAACTGAGTTAGGGTATACACTAAGAGACTCATTTTAATTAAATTATCCTAACAAAATATCCACACCAGATACAGGTACGTTTTGATGTACTATGGCTCAGGACTTCTGTGTGTGAATTCTGATGGGATAGAATTCAGTCTACAGCATCATCTGAAAGCCAATGAACAGAAATGTCATGGAAGGGGCTTCCAGAGAGACTTAGCCACTTGACTGGCCAGAAGCTGTGAGGGAAGAATGATGTCCCAGGTGCTTCTAATCAGACAATCTAATCAGATTGTCTAGCTTGGACCCATGCCTCAAACTCGAGCATGAATTGGTATCACCAGAACTCCTCCCCAAACTCCTTTGGCTTTTCTAGCCAACCAGCAGGGAGTTTCTTGTGGGTAAGCTCCCCCCAAATCCAAACCTATCCAGTGGTTCCTACAAACCCCTAGCCCCACCCCATCCCCAAATCCGCCTATCCTCCTGCAACTTTGGTGGAACTCTGAAACACAGCTTGATCCAATATTGAGGACACTTAAGAGGTGAGTGAGCAGTCATGCAGCAGGACACCCCACTCTCTAGGACCTCCACAGTGGGACAAAACTCCAGGCACCTCCCACAATTCCCTTGGCTTTTCTAGACAACCAACAGGGAGTTTCCTGTGGGTAGGCTCCCCTAAAACCCAGCCCCTTTCATGGACCCACCAAGCTACTAGTGATATAAGTAAGATATAATATATATAAGATTATATATAAGATATAATCTAAGAGCTGAGAGCTTGCTACAGTACTGAGGGGACCAAGAGAGAGCAGCAAGAGAGCAAGCCAGGAGAGAAGGCCAAGAAAGCAGGCTTATAGAGACCTCAGAGGCTTTCTGAGACAGACATTGACAGTACAGAGCAGATCAAGAAAAACTCCCAAACTCCCAGACAACCACTGCAAGGATTGGTCCAAGATGCAAAGACACTGTCGGCCTCATTTGAAGGAAGAGATGAGTAGGTGCCAATGTAAGAATTCCTCCAACAACCTAAGAAGCAATATGGTAACACCAGAACCCAGTGGTCACACAACAGGAAGACTTGATCATCCTAACCCAGAAGAAGTAGAAGAAAATGACTTTAAATGTAATCTTATGAAAATGATGGAGACCTTTAAAGAGGAAATGAAAAACTCCTTTAAAGAAATGGAGGAAAAGACAAACAAAAAACTGGAAGAAGTTAATAAATCCCTCAAAGAAACCCAAAAAAATCAAGGAAAAACAATCAAACAGGTGAAGCAAGCAGTTCAAGATCTGAAGACTGAAATAGAGGTGATAAAGAAAACACAAACTGAGGGAATTCTGGATATGGAAAATCTAGGTAAACAGACAGGAATTACAGAGACAAGTATAACCAACAAAACAAGAGATAGAAGAAGGAATCTCAGGTGCTGAAGATATTATAGAGGAAATACACTCATTGGTCAAAGAAAACATTAAATCCAACAAATTCTTAACATAAACACCCAGGAAATCTGGGACACCATGAAAAGACCGAACCTAAGAATAATAGGTTTAGAAGAATGAGAAAAACTCCAGTTCAAAGGCACAGAAAATATATTCAACAAAATCATAGAAGAAAACCTTCCCAACCTAAAGAAGGATATCCCTATGAATGTACAAGAAGCTTACAGAACACCAGATAGACTGGGTCAATAAATGTCCCCTTGCCATATAATAATCAAAACACAAAACATGCAGAATAAAGAAAGAATATTAAGAGCTGCAAAGGAAAATGTTCAAGTAAGATAAAAAGGTAAACCTATCAGAATTACACCTGACTTCTCAATAGAAACCACGAAAGTCAGAAGATTCTGGATAGATGTGCTGCAGATACTAAAAGACCATAGATGCAAGCCCAGACTACTATACCTAGCAAAGCTTTCAATCACTATCAATAGAAAAAACAAGATATTCCACGACAAACACAGATTTAAACAATATGTATCACAAACCCAGCCCTTTAGTACTTTAGAAAGTACTAAAAGGTAAACTCCAACCCAAGGAAGCTAACTGCACCCACAAAAACACAGGCAACTGATACCCCTCCCATCAGCATAACCCAAAGAAATAAAACACACAAACACTACTACCAAATATTAACCAGAATTAACAACCACTGGTCATTAATATTGCTTAATATTAATAGACTCAATTCACCCATAAAAAGACACAGGCAAAGAGAATGGCCACAAAAACAGGATCAAACCTTCTGCTGTATACAAGAAACACACATCAACCTCAAAGACAGACACTACCTCAGAGTAAAGTGTTGGAAAAAGGTTTTCCAAACAAATGGACCTAAGAAAGAAGTGGGTGTAGCTATCCTAATATCTAACAAAATAAATTTCAAATTAAAATTAATCAAAAGAGATTGAGAAAGATACTTTATACTCATAACAGAAATAATCCATCAAGATGTAGTTTCAGTCCTGAACATCTATGTCTCTAATACAAGAGCACCCACATATGTAAAAGAAACATTATTAAAACTTAAATAGCACAGCAAACCCCACACTGTAATAGTAGGAGACTTCAACACTCCACTCTCACTAATACCAGACAGAAACAGAGAAATAAGAGAGTTAACATGTCATGAATCAAATGGACTTAAAAGATCTCTATAGAACATTCAACAACTGATGGAAACAGAGGAAGAGAACCCCATCGGACCACTGAACTGAGCTTCCAAAGTCTGGTTGAAGAGTTGAAGGAATGAGAATATGAGCAAAGAGGTCAAGATCATGATGGGTTCATCCACTGAAACAATCTACCTGAGCTAATGGGAGCTCACCAACTCTAGCCAGACTGGGAATGAACAAGTATAGGTCCAAACTAGTTTGTCTGAATGTGGTTGACAGTTGCAAGGCAGGGAAGACTGAGGGTTCACTGGCAATGGCACCAGGATTTATCCCTACTGCATGTACTAGCTTTTTGGGAAGCTATTCTCTTTGGATGTATACCTTGCTCAGCCTAGATATAGTAGGGAGAGCGTTGAACCTTCCACAAAGCTGTATGCCTTACCCTTTCTGAGGATAGGATGGGGGTAGGGTGGGAGGGTGTGTGGAAGGAATAGGAGGAGGAGGAGGAGTGGGAACTTGGATTGGTATTTTTTAAAAATCTAATAAAAGAAAATAGGAAACAAAAAAAAAGAAAACTTTAATTGGGTTGCTGATTCTAGATTTAGGGTACAATCCAAACCGTAATGCAGACTGCATTAATACATAAAATTCTGCAGAAGAAGAAATGGATAGCTTTACTTACAAATTTTTAAAGCGTGCTTGAGACCAACCTTTTATAACCTATTGGTTTTCTAGACTGTTAGCCCAGCCCCAATTAATAGAGGTTTTTTTTTTTGTTGTTTATTCAAGTATCCGAAAACACTCTTTCCACTTCCTCCCCTCCTCCCAATACCCTCCCGCTCCTCCCACTCCCTCTCCTCCTCCCTCACCATTCCCAAGAGCAGTCAGGGTTTCCTGTCCTGTGGGGAATCCAAGTTCCTCCCCCCTCCCTCCGGGTCCAGGAAGGTGAGCATACAAACAGGCCAGGATCCCAAAAAGCCAGTCCATACAGACGAAACAAGACCCAGTGCCATTGTCAATGGCTTCTCAGTCTTCATTTGGACTTCGGGGGCTCAGTCAGTCCCCATGTCAGCCACATTCAGAGAATCCGGTTTGATCTCATGCTCGTTCAGTTCCAGTCCAGCTGGCCTTGGTGAGCTCTCATTCGATCAGTCCCCCTGTAGCAGTGGGTGAACGCACCCTTCGCGGTCCTGACTTTCAGTGCTCCAATGTGGGTCTCCGTCTCTATCTCCATCCATCGTCGGATGAAGGCCCCCTCTGATTTTGCTTTCCTTGCTCACGATCTCCGTCCCTCTGCTTCTCATTTGGACCTAGGGAGTTAAGTCCAGTGTTCCAATATGTGTCTCTGTCTCTATCTCCATCCATCGCCATACGAAGGTTCTGTGGTGACATGCAAAATATTCGTCAGTATGGTTATGGGCCAAGGCCAGTTCAGGCACCCTCTCCTCTGCTGCCCAGAGTACAATCTGGGAACCTCTCCTTGCGCCTGGGAACTTCTCCAGAATCAAGTCTCTTGCAAACCCTAAAATGGCTCCCTTAGTTGAGATATAAACTTCCCTGCTCCCAGAACCATCCTTCCTCCCTCCCCCCCTCCCATTCCCCCAAGCCATCCCCAATCCTCTCCCTCTCCCCTCTCCCTAACCATCTTCTTCTACTTCCACCCCCCACCCCCCATGCACCCGAGTTTGCCTGCAATCTTGCCTAGTTCTAATATCCAGGAGGATAACTATATGATTTTTTTCAAGTTCACCTTCTTATTTAGCTTCTCTAGGATCACAGATTATAGACTCACAGACCTTTAACTATGGCTAGAATAGTATGAGTGAGTACATACCATATTCCTCTTTTTGGGTCTGGGTTACCTCACTCAGTAAAGCTGGTTCTTGGAGAAAATCAACAAGATCGATAAACTCCTATCCAAACTAATCAAACGGAAGAGAGAGAACATGCAAATTAATAAGATCAGAAATGAAAAGGGGGACATAACCAGAAATTCAGAGAAATTAGATCTTACTACGAAAGTTTATATGCCACAAAGTTGGAAAATGTAAAAGTAATGGACATCTTTTTAAATAAGTACCATATACCAAAACTGAACCAAGACCAGGTGAACAATCTAAATAGACCTGTTAGTCGTGAAGAATTAGAAGCTGTTATCAAAAATCTCCCTACCAAAAAAAGCCCAGGACCAGATGGTTTCAATGCAGAATTCTACCAGAACTTCCAAGAAGAGCTAATACCTATACTCCTTAATGTATTCCACAATATAGAAACAGAAGAGTCATTGCCAAACTCCTTTTATGAAGCTACAGTTACCCTGATACCAAAACCACACAAAGACACAACCAAGAAAGAGAATTACAGGCCAATCTTACTCATGAACATCGACACGAAAATTCTCAATAAAATACTGGCAAACAGAATCCAAGAACACATTAGAAAAATTATCCATTATGATCAAGTAGGCTTCATCCCAGAGATGCAGGGCTGGTTCAACATATGCAAATCTATCAATGTAATCCATCATATAAATAAACTGAAAGAAAAAAAACCATATGATCATTTCATTGGATGCTGAAAAAGCATTTGACAAGATTCAACACCCATTTATGATAAAGGGGTTGGAGAGACTGGGGATACAAGGATCATACCTAAATATAATAAAAGAATAGAGGCTTTATAAACACACCTTACTCTATATAGAGGTTCTATCACTGTCACCAGAAAAAGCCAATACTCTGTCATTATGAGCCTTCTTAGTAATGTGCCGTGATTGACTGATAGACAGTCTTGAAAGGCTAGTATATAGTAATAGAACTGTATGTTAAGCTGTGTCTTCCTTTCAATAGAGTGGGCTTAACGATACCCCCGTATCGAATATACATGGAAAGTAGAAAATGACACAATCTCCTGAGTATGGGTACATGGGGATCATGGGAAATAAGGGGAAGTAAGAGGAAGGGAGGGGAACAGAGAAAAATATATAGCTCAATAAAAACAATAAAAAAGAAAAAGAAAAAAATACTCCCTGTTAGGACCTTAGAATTACATGTGTGCAGAGCTGCAGCTAGGTGCCAGGGAAGCCCAACAGCATCATAAAAGGCAGGTGTTTTATTCATATGACAGACATCTAAGGACATTGTCTATTTGCCTGCAGTTTTAAAATTCCTCTCTTTAGTTCCCCTAACTCACCAATAAAGCCTGAGATGGGTATAATTTGAAGGAGTACTTTGGCCAGAAAATTTTGATGTTAGTTTCCTGTTTGTTTAGTTTTTAAATCTTCAAATGATAAGGAAATAGCTTGAGAAATGACATACTTTGGCTGGTTCTGCTAAGGCAGAGGATTGTACTGGTATGTGTGCCTTGCATATTTGAGGCCTGGTGTTTTTTCTAGACCACCCACCTACCAGGTGAACCACGCTAAAAAGACATTTGCAACCAGTATTCTGCCTAAGGATGTTGGCCTCTTGCATATCTAATATTTATTTGTGATAATTACTGTTTTTGTTGTCTCTAGGGATTGGACCTAGGACCTCACACATGACAGTAAGCACTATGCTACTGAGTGCTACTGAGTGCTCCCCAGTCCCTTTTATTTTTGTGTTTTTCCTTTTGAGTAAAGGTGTCAGTGACTACATTGCCTTAAGGCTTCTGTCCTTCTCCTACCTCAGCCTTCCCAGTATCTGAGATTACAGGCCTGACCCACTAAGCTTGGCTCAGTCCCTTGGTTTTGGTGATAAAAATTCACATAGAGAAAGGATGTACCACTTACTGCTATATATTTTTTTTTTATTTTATAGCAAGCCAGTGAGATGACTAACAGTCAGCCCTCTATCCTTCCATAATAGTGTAGCTGCTGAGGTAGTTTATATCACCAGGTACATTTATTTTCATAGTTGAGATTTACTTCTTAAGAAGAGGGGTATGGGGGGCTCAACACCTTTAATCCCAGCACTAGTGATGGGAGTTCTAGGCCAGCCTGATAGGATCATCGTGAGACCCTATCTCAACACCACCATCCAGGCAGCTGAACACAAAACAGAAGTAAGGCATTCTTGACAGGTCAGTTTCAATGAAACCTTGAACATAGTGTTCAGAGAACCTGAGCTCATCAGATATTAGTGTGTGTCTAGGTATGAATCCTTAAATTGTTTAAGTAGGAAAGTGTTGGGTCCCTAGGCTAGAGGTTGGCCATTTGAAAAATTCCAGCATCGGCTATTTATGAGCCAGCACAGCAAATACAGGTGTGAGCAGGATGGATCCATACCCTGGAATGGAAGCCAGACTGTCTAAATACTTCAATTTTGGGGGGAGAAACTCACACAACCTGACATAAGAAATATAAGGCAAAACTGGGTTGTGGAAATTTTTAATTTTTCAAAGAATAGTTCAAACTAAGGGTTTAAGTTTAAATGAGTTTTCCCCATACTCAAATGTCTTTGTTGATGGGTCTCTGATTCAGTAAATCTGGGTCTGCCCTAGGATCTCTGGACATCTTTCCTAGGTATCTTGGCTCCCTGAGGGCATTGATGTTCCTTCTATGATTTGTTTTCCTCCATGTTCTATTCTCAGAAGGCTGGACACTAGATCTTCTTTGAAGAATTCCTTTGCCTTATAGTATCATACTGGTCAGTGAGAGTGTAGGGTGAGTGAAGTAAGGAGGCCGCTTGTTTGTTTCCCGGCTTCCCAGACTCCTGAAATAATCACACAGATACTGTATCCGTTAAATCATCACTGGACCAATTACTTAAGCATATTGCTAGCTAGCTCTTACATCTAGAGTTAACCCATCTCCATTATTTTATATTTTATCACAGGGCTTGTGCCCTACCAGCAAGGTTTCAGCATGTCTGTCTCTGGCGGCGGCTCCATAACTTCTCCCCGACTCTGCCCTCATTCTCCCAACATTCAGCCTAGCTTTCCCCACCTATGTTCTATCATGCTATAGCTCCAAAGCAGTTTCTTTATTCACCAATGGTGTTCACAGCATACAAATGGGAATCCCACATCAGGTGAATGGGTGGGTGGAAAGAAGGGAGCCTAGGGGATTTTAGATCCTTGACTCCCTCCTTACAGGGATTACATAGAATGTGCCTGTTCAGTGGCCCAGAGATCACAGGTCCTGGGAAGGCATCCGTTTGCCAAAGATGTTCCTTTTTCTTTTCCAGTTCTATTGACTTTTCTGTTTCCCAACCCTTTCCAGTTTGGACTTGATAATACCTCAGCTGGCAGGAAGATCAGGACCTTGCTAGAACATTTACGGCTTCTTTTTACTCCTTGTAAATATTTTTTTATCTATTTTATTATAAGACTCCTTTGGCTAGGCAGCTGACTTAGCTGGTAAACTGTCTGGTGTGTAAGCATGAGGACCTGGGTTTGGATCTTCCGAATCCCCAACATTTATTTCAATGAAATCTGGGTGTAGAGTGTACACCTGTAACCCCAGTGCTAGGGAGGTAGAAGATCATGGATCCCCAAAACACATTGGCCATTCAATCCAGTGGAATTTTTAAACCCAGTTTTAGCGAGAAACCTGTTTCAGAAAACCTGTCTCAGAAAGTGATTGAGGATAATGGCATAAACCTCTGGCCTCCACAAGCATATTTATACATGGGAGAGTATACACACAGTTTTATGAGAATGTGTACACACACACACACACACACACACACATGACTCTTCTCATTCTTGGATTTATGCTGTTTATTTCTTGCTGCAGCCCAACTTCATTTTTGCTATTTTACCCACTTGCCTAACTTTTCAATGCACTTAAGTGTTAAAGAACTTCCTGGGCTCAACATTTTGACTCTGTACAGAACTTGCAGAAGTTTAGAGGCCCTGTTCCATATATCCATCATTGGATATTCCACTGTGACTGATTTATCCAAGGTAAAGAGTTAGAAAACCAGTTCTAACACTCATCTAAGCGTATCTCCCCCCTCCCCCAGCATCTGGTAGCAAATCTCTCAAGAAGGACTAGCAGGTCCCAGGTGGCAAAGGACAGATGAATTAAGCATGATGCTAAGGATAGAAAATTTAATTGAACTTTGTAACTTTCACTTGAGTGATACCAGATACCATAAGATCAGAATAGAAAGGAGTGTGCTCCGAAGAAGGAGCTTGTGAGGCAGCCTTAACTAAATCTGGGTCTGAATTTTCTGCCTCAGTATTTGCATGGTCAATTAATCCTTTAAAGTGATGACTAGTGGCCAATTTATTTGGGGAGTACAAGGGGCTAATTGGTAATATTGTTACAGAGAATCTTGTGGGCAAAAATTATGCCTGTCTTTTAAAAATATGCCTTTGGGATGTAGAGAGAGCTGGAGTGCCTTGGGCCTCAGAGGAATTCAGCCTGCCAATGTCAGAATTAATGAATAATATGGAAACTTAAGTGTAGGATGGATGGGGTGAGGAATGCATTAAAGATTAATGGCATCCGACTAGTAGGAGAGCTACATTTTCTGGTGATCAAAGGCTCTGAGGCTTTTATCTGTGAGTGCCTCTGAGAATGTTGAACATCTTGGAATTTGTCATATCGCCTTTGGTTAAGTTTTATCACCCTGCTATTCAGTAAGACACTCCAAAGAAAATTTTCCACACTCCCGTTCTGATCTGATCATTCTTTCAACAAATATTTGGGGGACATCTACTCTGTACAGGATGGTGACAGCAAAACACACACAGTCCCTTCTCTCGCGACAATTTCACTGCACTAGGATAGATAAGTCATCCTTAAATAATAGAGGAAGTACACAGTTACATTCTCAGGCACTGAGAATTCTTGTAATAATGTGTACTGGGATAACAGATCTTCCAGATAACTCTAAATCCTGGGTTATATATAATAAGGAACATTTTGTTTGTGATGTTGCACCCCTCTAAAAGCTGGGGAGGCTGGGGAAAAGGAACATCAGAGAGCAGGCTGGGGATCATGGGCTGATGTCCAAGTTGCCTTGTCTGTGAAGCTTTCACAGAATATATCAGAAGGAACAAACACTTTTCCCCGTGAGTCAGTAGCCACAGTGGGCAGCTGAAGTGAAGCTTCTAAACTGAAGCAATATTCCCCAGAAATGCAAGACTGAACTCCAAGATGTTGTAACTCACAATCTAGTCAAAAATGAGCCTGACATTTGCTATCAAAGTTTCACTGAAGCTGCTGTACTTGGAGTGGGCAAGGCAGACCAATTTGATGAGGTGGTAGGGTGGTGATAGGGTATGCTAGCAGGGGATTGGTCATGTGAATAGATATCTTGGCCAGAAGGTTCAGGTTCAGGATTTAGGAAGAGAAAAGAAGAGAAGAGAAGAGAAGAGAAGAGAAGAGAAGAGAAGAGAAGAGAAGAGAAGAGAGAGAGAGAGAGAGAGAGAGAGAGAGAGAGAGAGAGAGAGAAAGAGGAAGGAGGAGGTGGAGGAGGAGGAGGAGGAGGAGGAGGAGAGAGGCTGGGGGAGGGAGAAAAAGAGGAGGAAGGAGGAGGAGAATAGAGGGAAGGAGGGAGAAACCACACACAGTACAAGAATTGAAATTAAAATATTGAAGTAATGAAGGTGCGGTTTTTTATAGCAAAGATCCAGGATTTATAATTATGTGATAAAGGACCAGTATTTATAGTGGCATAGATTTTATCTGTATGTGAAACAACAGTTATTAATGACCTTAGGCAATGAGCTATCTCTGGGATTGCTATTTCCAGTGCTCTTTCTTGCTGCCTTTCTTATGTGTGTTGCAGCAAGGTAAGAGTTGGAGATGGTCCAGGTGAGATAGCAAGTGTTTTAAACCATGCTGGGAGCAGGATGCTGTGAACAGAGCATCACTGGATGCAGGAAAGAGACAGCGCCCCCTCCCCCCAAAAAAAGGTTAAAGAACTTTTCTATTGCTTCTATTTTATTTTGGGAGCTGAAAAGGAGTGGATAGAAAATTCTATCTGCAAAAAAGTATAAAAAACCCTTCATGGTGCAGATGTCACAATATCAGAAAAATAAAGCATAAAACGCAAAATACCCAAACTACTATCACTAACCTTTGTGTCCTTAAGAAATGAAGAAGCAGTCAATTGCAGAGGGTCCTAGAGCAGAGTGGCTATGCAAGTCATTCCTGGTCCTTCAACCCCATCTGCCCAGTGCCCCTCCTAGACCTGTTTTCCTGTCTACATTCTCTCTCTACCCCTAATGATGCCCCTGATGCTCCTTTCTTCCATGCTCTACTTTGCTCATTTTATTTCTTTCAAAAGTCTCATTCATAACAAAAATAATATCCAAGTCCCAGTCTTGATGCTGTCCCAAGTACTCTTCAGAGGACAGCATATGCCTATGACCAGCTGAGAGATAGACTTCCACGTTCATTATCAATGAATAAGAAAATCAAGACCTAGGCAAGCCAAATTACCTTGTTAAGGGTCACAGGCATTGATGATTGAGTCAGGACCTGAGCTCAGGCAGAAGTTGGCAAAAAGAAATAAAAATTTGCTCTTGCTGTAGGTAGTTAGATTTCCACATCAGTGATTACTGCATTCTAAAGTGAACATATATATCCTGTAGATTTTGAATATGAGGTCCTGGGATATGGCCTCAATTCCACATTTCCAATGGGCTTCTGGACAGTATGGAAGTAAATAGACCTTCAAGCAGCAATGGGGTGTGGTAGTCATTTGGGAAGATTCACTGAACAAAATCACCGAAGGAAGGAAAGGCTGAAATACATAGCATAACTGAATCCATCTCTTGGGGATACCATGTTGCCTCACACTTATGGTTGAGTAGGAAGTTCTCAGTTCAGCATTGAATAGACACCTACTCTGGGCGTGTTTTATTATGTTTGTATTATACATATGCAGGCAAATGGCAATATATATATATATATATATGATGAATGTGAAAGTATTCATTTGTGACATCTACAATAATTTGTAATATATTCCTCTTAGCGATGGGTTTTTGATAACCATCCACAATGATGCATGGTGAATCATGGAGGTATGGAACTTTTATTTAAAATTTAGATTATTTTTTATTTTCCTAATGATGGATATGCAATTTGTTGATGAAGTGAAGCATTTTCTCAGACACAAGTGCCAGGTTTTAGACAAGGGTTATACAAAAATAAAGTGGCCGGATTTTACCTTAGACCTCTCTGAGAAGTACTGACCTCTTTCCAAACTGTCCAGCAAAGCAATTGCAAGCAACTCAAGTGAGGCAAGAAGTTTTCTTCCCCATTTGAGGAGTGTGAGATTGTATGCCATCTCACTGCTATTTTAAGCTTGTAGGACTTTGCTAATTGAACTGTACAGTATCTGTTTGTTCATTCGGTTGCAATAGTATTTCTGCTTCACTCATTCTTGTTTTCATCATCTGGCGCAGTGCTTTTCTGCTCTTCACACTGTTTCCCACCCCGACTCATCACATCTTACAATATCTGTACCCTGACACTTTTCATTTGGACAAATGTCATCTTTTCTTTTGTGAATTATGCTTTTTCTTTGTGAAGGCTCCTGTGGTGAGAAGAATCCTTGCAGAAGTTTTCCTTGCTCTACAGCTGAGGATGCCTGAGATGGAGCAGAGTTGCCCCAACTTATCACACTGCATGGATGAAGAGCGTGAGGATTGGCAGCAGGTCCTTGATGGGAGACTCAAGAATGCATTTTCACACCGTCCTGCACACCAGTTTTACTTCATATGCAGTTGGCTGCTACTTCACTTGTTGATGGCCCTCACAGGAGGATGCCCAAGCCAATAATATTGGCTGATGATATTCTAAAGATCTAAATAGAACCCGTGTGTTTTATGTAGCTCTTTCTTCAGTGACTGAATGAATTATCTGTAGTACTTGATGTCTCTGTTCTGTGATATCTATACAATGGGATCAGTGGTTCTTGCTCTACCTCCCTTGGAGAACTGGGAAGACTTGATCAGACAAAGAAATCTAAAAAGTTCCCTGCATGTTCTGATGACCACAGTTTGTGGTGGACAGTCGCAGATGAAGAGACACAGGCAAACCTTTGACCATATCCCACAGCAGAATGTGAAGTACACATTGAAATACTGAAAAGCACCATCATCACTGAGTTGGTGGTGGCAGTGTATGATCCCAGAACTTTGAATAGTGCCTGAAATGTTAGTCTTTGTTGGGCAAAAAAAATGCAGAATTGACTATCATTTCTATTTGACTGAGAAAGAATGTAAAGTTGAATTCAAGATCTTATGTGAAAATATATATAATTATGAAACTCACAGCAGATATGAAAGTAGTGGGACCGAAGAAAGAGAAGAAAAGGGATGAGGAAAAAAAACCCTTTGCATTCAGATGAAGGAGACATTGCTTTAAAAACTGTAAAACCCTGTACTGAAAGAGGTCAATTCAATATTTGAGTTTTTGTTTTTTAACTGTAAAAGATCGATGGAATGATTGGTCTGATTGCATAAAGTTGGTCATTGAGAAGGCAATGGAACCACAATTTAACAACAAATGCTTGCTTTAGTAAATTTTTTTATGTCTACAAAGAAAGATGAGAGACAAGAGTCTGCAGACCTCTGATCTTTTGCTTTTGGAGAAATGCTTTAAGAGTTGGACTGTTGCCTGTGCTCTGGAAACAGTACTGACAGCTCCTGAAGGACCTGGAGTCTAGGCTTAAGGTTGCGGTAGGGCACATCCTAATAGTATCTCTGTGTCAGTGTCTTGGGTTTCTATTGCTCTCATAAAATACTGTGATCAAAAACAACTTGGGAAGGAATGGGTTTATTTCACCTTACAGCTTCCAGCCCATCATGAAAAGGGTAAGGGCAGGAACTCAAGCGGGAGCGATGCAGGGGCCATGATGGAAAGCCACTCATTAGCTTGCTCTCTCCAGTTTGCTAAGCCTGTAATGTTATACGCCCGAGGACCACCTGTCCAAGGATAGTGCCACCCAGAGTTGGATGCGTCCTTCCACATCAATCATTGCTCAAGAAAATGTCCCCCACAGACTAGCTACTGTCCATCTGGTGGAGGCATTTTCTCAGTTGAGGTCATTTTCCCAGATGACCTTGCTCATGTCAAGTTGACCAAAGTTAATCAGACACTCATCAAAAAGTATGACTTGACTTGTCATCTGTTGCTTTTCTTGCCCTGTGCATATTTACTGTTTCTTTATGAGACACCTCTACCTGTTTTGGAGGGTGATGTCCCTATTCTCTGCCATTTCATGAACATGTCATGTGGATGGGTGGCTGCTCTTTTCTCTCTGGGAGTGCCTGAGTGACTCGGGCCAGGGAAATCAACACAGACTACCCCCTAGTTGCAATAGGTGAGCTCAAGAGAGGTCACTGTTGCAGAAATAAACAAAGACACTCAATATGAGGACTTTTGTTTTAATCTCTGTTAGAGAAAAGGTAAGTCTCGTGCACCATCTGTTACCAAGAGGAAAAGACCTGCCCGAGATGCAACCCAGAAGGAATGATGCTGATAAGGAAAACCATGTTTTATTGATGCTTAAGTCCTTATCTGTTAGAAGCTCTTCTACCCTGGTTATTTCAGTTAGGTTAGGGTGTAGATCCTCTTTCACATTATGTTGTGGTTTGCTTCTATAAAAAGGGGCCTTGATTAATACACTGATTAAATTTTTTTCAATGGAATTGATTCTTTAGGGCAAAGACCTTAAATGCAGATGAATGAAGGCCAGGAACATTTAACTTGTACATATTTCTAGCTAATTACTGAAAAATACATCTTTGGAATTTTAAACTCTCATCAGAGCATGCATATCTGTAATTAGAATAAGAGGTACTGGGATTAGAGAAAGTCAAATTTCTTTCCAGGTCAGACTTTTTAAGTTAAGAGACATTTTGTGATACCACCATCATTTTGCCTATATTTCTAGGCAGCTCTTGATGGCTTTGGTTGTCTTTTGCTATGTTGTAAGTTGTGCCCTGCCACACTCATCCTCTACCTTGTTTCATGTTTCCCAATGCTCTGACAAGATGAGGAGGTACTGTTAGTGTGATAAGGATGCTTAATGCCGCTTCCATCTTCATTTCCCACAAGTCTTAGTTCCTCACCTGTGGCGACCCAAAATGTGAGCCTCTTTCTACCTTGTCTGAATGTCAGAAGTTTCAGCTTGCTCAAAGTTGTTGACAACAACTATGGCTACGCACCCTGACCTAGGGTGTGGTTACTTGGTGTTTTGGATATTAAGATCGCCCAGGGAGGTAGATCCACTTCACCATGGCCTAAGGTCAGAGAGTTGGAACTTCTATTCCTTCAAGGTTATTTGTTTCTGCCTCAAACAAAGGTCCCACCTTGATTTAGATCAGAGAGTTCTGCTCCTATACCTACCTTGTATTTTATGTATTGAGAAGTAGATCTGTTTTTACCTCAAGCAAATCTAAGAACCCAACTAAATTCCTACTCCTTTAGGGAGATAACTATGAATTTCATCCAGAGAGTAGTTTGCCTGCAGAATGTTTTAGTCTAGGGTGTGAGCACTATTTGTCTTGTTTTAGCAACAGAATGTTTAACTAAGAATGTAGTCTGCAATCCTTCAACTGGTCAGTATATTTCCTTGTATTATGTTAATGCAAGTTTTTTTTTCTTACTCCCACCTTTTGGGGTCAGGGTATTTAAGAAAATGGAAGTTATACACAGGCTATGTCAGTATTTATTGGCACTCCCTCCTGATAGTATACTAAGTTTCTGTTTTATTATACTCGAGCCTTCATTCTCTTTACTTATTTTTCTAATCCCATGCCCCTACCTTGGTAAATGGTGTCCTTGTCAAAACTGGTCTCCAGCACTCACACAAGTCATTTCTCTCTTTTTTTTCTAATTTTTCTGACAAAACCAAAGAACAGATAAATATATAATATATCTATCTATCCAGGATGAAGGCCTTTACCTTATTCAGTTTAACCCCACTGGACACATCCCCACCATCATCACCAAGCAAAGATGGAACTTCTCAACCATCTGTATCTAATGAGTGTTAAGCTTTCATTACAATTTATGGTGGTTACTAGCACACTGAGGAACTAATCGTGGTTATTACTTGGGCCAGTCAGTTGAGATCTATAAGTTCTTTCCTACAAACTAGTCTCACTATCATGGGATCTTTATGGGTGAAATCCCATTTTTGGGTGTTCCAGAACTGTCAACTCATATATCTTTTGGCTATGGCAGGGCAGTTAGTGACCGGTGAAATAGTAAATCCATGTGGCCTTGTGATACCTATTACCAAGGCCTTAGCAAATGACCCACCTCATGACATGATCATCTCAGATAGATAATCTTTAATATCTTCAGTTTCTCTAGGCTCAGATTCTAACATTTTATAGTATTTTGTGTGTGTATGTGCATGTGTGTATTCATGCATATGTTTTTGTGTGTGCACTCTGCATTTGTATTCATGTGCATGTGGAAGCCTGAGGTCAACCTCTTCTGTTATTCCTCAAATGCCATCTACCTTTCTTTGTCTTTGAAACAGGGTTTCTCTCTCTCTGCCTCTTTCTGCCTCTCTCTGTCTCTCTCTGTCTCTCTGTCTCTGTCTCTGTCTCTGTCTCTGTCTCTGTCTCTCTCTCTCTCTCTCTCTCTCTCTCTCCTGAAACTCCATGATCCAGGTAGACTGAATCTCTGGCAAGCTCCAGGGATCCTCTTGTCTCTGCCTCTCTAGTGTTGGGGTTATAAATGTGTTTCACCTGTTATGGTTTAAATAAAATAAAATGGCACTGTTCCCTAAGTGGCTGTAGCCACGAAGACCACAGCAGTCCCAGGCAGGGAGCCATGTGACGGGTGAGAAAGGAAGAGAATTCAGGCTGGGAACAGAAGAAAGATCTGCCTGCCTCAGTGGTAGACAGGGAAGGGAGTGGGCAGGGTTTGTCTCTTAAATGGACAGGATAGACCATTACACCACCAGACCCAACTTTTTTAGGTGGATTTTAGGGATTAAACTTGGCTTCTTATATTCTTTCTCTACCCTCCTGATTTCTTCCTTCCTTCCTTCCTTCCTTCCTTCCTTCCTTCCTTCCTGCCTGCCTGCCTGCCTGCCTGCCTGCCTGCCTGCCTTCCTTCCCTCCCTCCCTCCCTCCCTCTCTCCCTCCCTTTCTTTCTTCCTTTCTTCCTTTCTCTTATTTTCTTTTTTTCTTTTTCTTTTGGTTTTCTGAGATAGGTTTTCTCTATGTAGCTTTGCTTGGAGCCTACCCTTGAACTTGTTCTGTAGACAGACCTCAAACTCACAGAAATTTACTTGTCTCTGCCTCTAAAGTGCTGGGATTAAAGCATGTACCACCACTGTCTGGCAAAGAAATTTTGCTTTTTGAGCAGAGAAAAATGTATAGTTTAATAAAATCAATAAAACAATCCAAAACTTTGGTTTAAGGTTTACCTATGTGAGACTCTTCAGTCATTTCTGTACCCTTGAGTTCTCACCTGGTATCATTTTTCTTAGCCTGGAGAGTTTCTTTTCCATTCCCTGTAGATCTGATCTGCTGGCAGTGAACTGTTTTCTTTTTCTCATTAAGTAAAGTGCCCACAGTTTGACTTTAAAAAACTGAAGTTTTATTTTCTTCTTTTAAGTATACGAGTGTTTTGTCTGCATGTGTGTCTGTGCACTACATATATGATTGTACCTGCGAAAGCCAGAAGAAGACATTGGTTTCCCTGGAACTGGAGTTACAGATAATTGTGGGCCACCATGTAAGTTCTGGGAATCAAACCTGGTTCCTCTGGGAGAGCAGTCAGTGCTCTTAACCACTGAGCCATCTCTTCAGACCCTCCTGAAGTATTTTAAAGAAGCAATTATTCTCCATTTTTAAGATCTCTATTTTCCTTCTCCATTTAATCTGCCTTGTTTTGTGAATTTTGCTTATAGTCCTTCAGAGTTGACACAATGCATTATACTTACAACACGAGAGAAATTCCTAGACTTCATATCCTAGTTTCATAAAGAAATAATTGGGTTAATTCTCTATATTGACACATTGTAGAAATTTATGTTCAAGGGCCATTTCAATCCTTATTTTCCTGACTAGGACACTAAGTCTCCAATTATTTATGTGAATCAAGGCTTATGGAATTAAAAGAGCATTAAGGTCTGAGCACATTGTCTTCTGATATGCAGAGGACATGCAGTGGCATTTCTGCCATTGTCTAGAGCCCAGAAACAGGAATTCAGGACCTAGGCTCTACCCAGTGTAATTCACAGGTCCCCCTGTTCTATCCAAAGTAATCCACAGAACCGCAGGTTCTCTCCAGTGTAATCCACAGAACCGCAGGTTCTATCCAGTGTAATCCACAGGTCCCCCGGTTCTATCCAGTGTAATCCACAGGACCCCAGGTTCTATCCAGTGTAATCCACAGGTCCCCAGGTTCTATCCAGTGTAATCCACAGGTCCCCAGGTTCTATCCATTGTAATCCACAGAACCGCAGGTTCTATCCAATGCAACCCCAGATTCTGTTCAATGCACACCATTCACCTGCTTATGACTTCCTGATACATGAAGAAAGTATACACGTGGGACATTTTGCTTTCTAGCCATAGCTGGGAGCACAGTATTTTCACACTATTTTCTATCAAGTCCAAAGAAGGTGGATAAGATCTGGTTTGGGATCCTACAATCTTAGGACAATGATTCCAGAACAAAATAGCTTAAATGGTGGTTGCTAGAAAGACAAAACAACAACAGCAACAAAACATGCATTGCAGAATTTATCAGCTTCTATTTTCTGCAGATTGTTAGGGGAATAAGCCAACAAAACATTGAGCAGTCCATGTAGATTTCTAGAAATTTGATCTCTGATAGACCTTGACAGTGAATCTTCTCTGAAATACATAATTTATAGGTGAATTCCTAGGTATTTGCTTTTCTCTAGGTTTTTAAAAGAACTTTGATACATTTTCTAGGTAACCTTGTGATTACATTTGTCCAATCAGTACATGCGTATAACCCATTCACAGTTTTTTCTCAATGTCTAATGAATGTGTTAAATACTTTTAGTTCTATATGGAAGCTATGCACACATGATCTTGATTTTTAACCAAAACAGAAAAAAAATTACCTAAGTAATACCTTTTACTGTTCACATGAAAATTTCTTACACCAAGATACTGGAAGAAAAGGGATAGGTGTTCTGAACACCACAAAAGGTTTGGCTATATGCATAGCATAGCATAGCCATTAATTCTGTAAGTTTCAGCTTGTACAAGAAAGACTTGTAAACCTGACTTGAAATATGGATTTAACAAGCTATTTAAACTATCATTTTGCACAAAAATATGTTAGACTTTCTCTGAGAAGGCAATGCTTGGATCCAGCTTGTTTCCAGGCACTGCATGTTTTTGTCACTCTAGTAAATTGTTACTTATAAGTCCCCTGCATTTCTCCTGCTGTACGTTCATTTTTATTTTTTTTGTGATCTGAGAATTTATGTGACAGATGTTTGAGCAACAGGGCTTCATATACGAGGGTAACAGTTAACATAGTATTACTTGTCCTGCAGTGGTTAATATTTGAGGTTTCAAGGTTGGAATGAGCATGGTGTGTCAGTGGGTTGACTCCAGATATGATAAAAATACTTCTCTATGTTGTCATCGGGAACAGTTAGGGAAAATAGCCATGTGCACCTTGAGAGGCTGCCTTGACTGTTTGGTTTGTACTATACACATCCTACAATCTGAAAGTAGAATTACTTCTTTAAATATAATGCTGAGTGGGGGTGAACAAAAGTGAAGGGGATTTGTGTGTGGCATGTGTTTTGTTTCCTTAGACCCTATATGCCAAACTTCTTAAATATAACACAATATAATGTCAAAGTTGGGAGGAAGCACTAAGGCAAGGAATGTCAAAGTCTTCAATGACAATGAAAACAGCTGCTTAAATACATGGCATGATCCTAGGCAAAGGCTATGGGTCATTTGCCTGCAGTACTGTCAGATTCTATATAGCATATGGATGTTATTGACATAAGGGAAGGTTTTATACCCATGGCCCAAGGAGTACTGGGGAGTTTGTTCAGAGGTGTGCAGATGGTGTTTTTTTTTCTTCCTTTAGTCTCTGAGCCACCAGCCTCAGAGTGTCATCCATGGAATTGACGAGTTGGTGACCAGTCTCTTTCAGGGTATTGCTGTTTCCATAGTCTTCATAGTAGCTGATGGAGCCCAGTGCTGGGACTGCAAATGGAACTTCATCTCTTCCCTGTGAACATGACTTACCAGGTTATCAATGTGGGGCCATTAATATATCACTACATTTCATCGTCATAGATCTTTATGAGGGATAGACTATTGTTATCTACATTTGTAGATGAGAAGGCTGAGGGTCATGGCCATTGGGCGCTAGAATTGAGACAAAAGTTTATAAGTTGCGGAGGAGGAGGCAAACTGGGAGACAGCTTACACTGTGAGCCAATCATCTCTCCAACCTCGAAAGAATGGCTGATACGATTGGATAATGGATGTGAAGTGGGAAGAGGAGGTAATGATTTCTACATTCCTTTTATCTTGCTCTGAAAGGCTGGCTCCTTTATTTTGGGCCTTTAAAGCTTCCAGTAGCACCCTTTGTACTCTGAATGCCTTCTCAACTACACAGAGAGAAAACTGCATTAGGTATTAAATTGGATACGTGGCTGTACACTATTTTTCTGACTGAACTTTTTAGTACTTCAAAGACTTGAAGTACAGTTTAATGGTGTTTTACCTGTCGTTGGAATTAAAAGTCGAGTGCCATTGTGTGCTGGTTTTTGTCCCTCCTTCGGGTGATGTTTAGAGAGGTAATTCTTCTACTTGAGGCTTGCACGATGTGTGCAGTATGAAACAAACAATACAGATAGGCTTCTTGAGGCTCACCGTGGATTACTTATTGTCCCCCTAAAATTCCTTGCTGAGAAAAACCTACTGCCTACACTTTGACCTACTGCAGCTTTTTTTTTTCCTTAATAGAAAGATAAAGAGACCTTAGGTCTAACTCTCCTGAATTTCTGTTACCATCCAATCATACAGTAAACACAACAAAGGTATTGTCTAGTCTTAAGGTTCTCAAGCAAGGGGAACAAAAGCAGACTTGATGCCTCCTGTAAGACACTGACTGGGAGAGTGGATCTTTTGTATGGAACTTGAGGTACACTGGGCAGGCTCTCCCATTCTTCCATGCCTCCCTTTTCTTTTTCAGTGTCCTAAGGCATAGGCATCTCACCTCTGTTTATTTTTTATAAGCATCTATCGCTCACAAAATTTTCTGCCCATTAAGGTTTGTTGGATTTTTCCTTCATCTCCCAGTTACATCAGTGTATCTCCTTGGTGGGTTCCATGCAGACGGACCCAGCATCTGACCTAAGAAGGTAAACTTAGACCTAAGAAGGTAAACTGACTACTATCCCATCTTGCACATTTTTGATACAGCTCCTGATAAAGCTGGAGATGTATGGCAAATGTTTAATACTTACTAACTTGCTATGTCTAAGATCAAATGTGCCAAGAGGAGGAAGTGGATTCCCTCCTAGTAACAACCATGGGACAGTCTCTGTATCGACAAATAGAAGAGGAGAGGCATGCATAGCTAGAAAGGCAGATGCCAACTTTTGTGAAATTGGGCATGTGGGATTGATGGACAAAGGAAGGAAATTGCTGTGTAGGAAAGTGCCCAGATTCAAATCACTCAGGTGCAGACACACGGATACACATACATGGCACATGGACCTGAAGAATGTTAGTTGATAACAGAGAAATGGGAGCAAGAAAGGAGGAAAATGCAAGGATGTCAGGGGCTCAGCGTGTTTGACTGGTAATATCTGGTGCTAGGTAATTCATCCTGTGCAAAGAAGAATTCAGATGGGAGGAAATATTTTCCATAGACATCAGAAAGGGTGACCAGGGTTGAATGTGACTGACACAGTGTCTGAGGTCAGCATTAGCCATTCAGAAGGAACGCGACTCTGTTGGAATGTATTTGCTTGAGAGACAGGGTGAATTCTAATGAGTCGTAAGCTGCTATCATCATGTTTATGATTTGGCTTGAAGACCTTACAGCAGGTGTGCTGATGGAAGATTGGACTGAAAGATGTTTATGGTCATGACTCCTTGAAGATCAGGGAGCAGATAGGCATGCAGGGTACAAGAGTAGGTGTGAGAATCTCGACAGAGCAGTTCTCTGCAGATGGAATAGAGGCTAACTGCCCATTGAGTCAATGTGCCCTGGAACGGGGTATACACTGCATGGAGACACGGACATATTTTGTTAAGAAAGCTTATTTATTTATTAAAAATATCTTTTCTCATTTTACATACCAATCCCAGGTCCTATTCCCTTCCCTCCTTTGCTCTCTCCACCTTCCCTCCCTCCCTAACCCCCATCCACTCTAAGAGAGTGTAAGGTTTCCCATGGGGAGTCAACAAAGTCTAGCACATTGCTTTGAGGCAGGACCAAGGCCCTCATTATACCTAGGTAGAGCAAGGCATCCCTCCGAAGAGAATGGGTTCCAAAAAGCCAGTATATGCAGTAGGGGTAAATCCTGGTCTCACTGCCAGTGGCCCCACAGACTGCCCCAGCCACACAACAGTTGCCACATTCAGAAGGCCTAGTTTCCTTCTGTGCTGTTTTCCCCACTGTCAGGCTGGAATTGGTGAGCTCCCATTAGCTCAGGTAAGTTGTTTCCATGGGTATCCCCATTATGGTCTTGATCCCTTTGCTCATATTATCATTTCTCCCTCTCTTCGACTGGACTTTGGGAGCTAGACCTAATGTTCTGATGTGGATCTTGGAGACACAGACGTCTTGAACACAGTAATCAGATTCTAAACTTTAAACGAATAGAGCACATGAAGAATACTATAGGCTTCTTGTCTTAACAATGCTTACTAGTCAGCATTGATAGATATTAAGACCAGTATCCTTCTTTTAGTAAATAACCATTTTACAGAAACCAGTGGGTGATCTCACTAGTGAGTTACCTGTCCTTACACAACAAATTAGATCCCAACGGTGAGTTTCTGTGGTTCTCCTGGAGCTTAGCTGGGCAGTTTGGGTTTAGGAGTCTCATGAAATCACAGTCAAGGCATCAGTGGGATCCGCACCTCTGACAACTACACAAGGGTTGGTAAGTATGTGTGAGAAATCTCCTTCCTCATTTGACTTTCTTCATAACGGGACTTCAATGTCCCTATGTGATGATGGTTGTCGTTCTCCAGAGTGACTTTCAAGAGGAAACATCAGAAATGACAGCCTTAATAGATCATTTTGGCAGTATTTGATTTTATTGCCAGTTTTATATATTATGGGAAAGATTCACTAGGGTGTAAATATAGGGAAGCAACAGATATTGAAACTACCTTGGACACTGGTGGTTATCAAATCCGATCAGCCTGCCCTTTCAAACTTATTTCTTGAACATTCTTCCAAATTTACCTTACCTCAATCAAAAAAAAATCATAAACGTGTACAAATTTTAGTACTTTACCCCAGTTTGTGGGTTTTTTTGAAGTTGTTCATTACACAGAAATTTAAAAGGTTTTGTAAAATTAGCTTATTTTGTGTGTATGGGTGCCCATGTGCCATGTGTATGCATAGAGATGAGAGTAAAACTTACAGGAGTCGGTTCTCACCTTTACCCAAGTGGGTTCCAGCGATCCAGCTCAGATTGTGAAGCTAGGCAGCAAGCAATCTCATCCGTTGACCCATCTCACTGGCACCAATGCAGGCATTTTTAAATATAGTCTGACAGTGTTCCATCTTGAATATCTTAAACTCACAGGGATGCTCAGACTTTTGACCTTGAAGCATGATACCCTCTACAGATGTGTTAGGCCTCATACATAGCTATCCTGGGACTCATGAAACCTGGGACCATGCTAATCCTCACAACACCATTTGTGAATTGGAAAACGTATCCTAAAACTGTATATTGATTGAGAAGTCAAAAAAAAAAAAAAGAACCTTGGTTCTTCTGATTTGTGGTCTAAAATGAATTCATAGGAAGGTCATATTTATCTCATAGAAAGGTGTATTATCCCTCATCAGTGACCAAAATTTAATCTATGACTCAAATATTGGCTAAGTTTACTGTTTCTACAAAAAAGAGCCACAGGAAGATTTTATGAGACTATGCCTTTGACGGGCTTACTAACCCTGTCAGAGGATTGCTGTGTCAGCGTCATGGCGTTGAGAATACGGGCGCTTGGAGGGGGCCGCTCTGCTTTCCCAGTTCTGTTCTGTGGCAGCCAGTTGATGAATTTTCTCCCTTCCATCACAGATTGTTATAGTATTTAAAGATTATGTGTTCTCTCTCAGAACCAACTGGGGCTATGGCCAAAATTCTGATTGGGAGTGGGTGTTGGGGCTGGAAACTATATATATGGAAGCAGAACAGCTGGGGTAATCTATGTTTTGGAGACAATAATCATGAATAATGCAAATTCAGCCATTAAAATAGAATGAAAGGGTGACATCTTATCCAGTGAAAATTTTAAGGAAACGTCACAGTTCCAGAGTTTCAGGGGTGGCCTCTCTGGCCAGGTGTCAACAGGATCACTCATGATGCCCCAGCTTGGTTTATAAGCACAGCATCTTTAATTTGAGTCCTGCAGCAGAGTTGACAGGGAATTCATCCAAGGCCACCCTTTCTGGGAAGTCTTCCCCTCATAGCTGTCCTAAGCTGGGCCAGGTGTACCTGCTGGCTCCTGCCCCCACTGTATTTCTCCACGGTTGGTGGCTTGATGGTGACTCATTTACTAACAAGTAATGGCTCTTCTGTAAGGCAGGAGCTGTACTTTTCTAGGTCACTATTGAATTCCCAGCCTCGACCAGACTGTGTGTTACTACTGACTTGCCGCAACAAGTAAAATGTGCTACTCCATATGACTGTTAAGGAAGGCTTTGCTTCATGTAAATGGCAAACCTCTCACTGCACGGTTTCAGGCCTGATTGGACACAGATGCTTAAAGGCCTGTGCCTTCATCATCTCTTAGCCCTGTGCCTAGTGCTGGCCTTAATTCCAGGCAGCCTTTGTCTTTTGAATGTCATCACAGCCAACAGGAAATGTCTGCTGAAGGGAAAGAGGAACCCTCTTCCTCAAATGGTTCCGGCATAAATCCAGGCAGAACAATATTTGCTGTGACAGAATCACCTGGGATCACCCACCCTCCCAATCCGTTCACTGTCTGGCGGGACACAATGCAGTCATTGACACCAGCTGTCTGCAGGGCATGGACCTGTGTAGGATGTGGAGCTTGGACATTTGAAGTAATGATTTGGATAAAGGAGAGAAAATGAAGATGGTATTCTGGTCAGACAGGCCCTATAAGCAAAGGCTCAAAAGAACCACCTCTCATGAGGAAGTCAGAGGGTGGGTAACTGGCAGAGTCAGTATATTTGATTTCCAATTCCAGGTTGGTTTTTTTTTAATTAAAAAATCATCATCATCATCATCATCATCATCATCATCATCATCATCATCATACCAATCTGGGATCGTCACCTAGTCATGCAATGATCTGCCTGTGTGTATGACTTGCTCTTAAACTATGGCTACATCCAATTTTGCTTTTTTATGTTATCTTGTCATTGTTTCGTGCCTTTGTATACTTAATGCAGCTTCAAACACCAATCAGGGCAACGGACCTCCGAATTATCTGAAGAACGCAGAAGGGGCTGATGCTTTTAGGACTTGATGTATTTGCTGAGTGCATTGGACCCACCGTGGTGATAACGTTGGGGTAACTGCAAGCTGCTGAAATAAGAACAGCAACAACAATGGTGACAACAACAAGAACGCTGCCAAGGGGATCAGTGTGAGCTCTGAACATAATAAGTAGATGTATGAATCTATAAAGACAGCGATTTTCCTAAACAGCATCTCAAAATGGAAATGAACTGAGAGTAGGTAGCGTGGTACTGCTTCTGTCCATAGGTGCTTAAAGTTCAACCTTCATGGTTTACTGGCTGTCCATAGTGTCTACGGAGGAAGCAAGAGGCAGACAGGTTACATTTTGCCTTCACTGATTGTACGCCTTTAATCTGTCACTTCCATGATGCTTGGATCCCATCTCTCTTCCTCAAATGCCCACCCATGGACTGCCCATCCATGTCTAGAAGTGGAACACCTGACCATTCAGATGTGTCTTAGTGCCTGAAACCCAAGGTATTTGAAAAGAACATTTTATCTGGTGTCTTTGCCTTGAGGTCATTTCTTCTGTCAGAATTTTAAATACAATGCCAAAAAACTGCTAAGCTGTTCAGAATATGATTTATTATTAATTGCCACGAAGATTTACAGGAAACCTGACTGTGTCCAGCCCTGGTGCCAGGCACTTTACAAGTGTAATCTAATTTAATTGACCAGTATTTGTATAGATTAATAGTATGGGTGTAGAGTAGAGGCAATTTATTTTGTTCCCTTTTTGGAATTCACATCAGTGCAAGGTCATTGCTTCCCTGTCTTTCTTGAATAGAAATACGTGGTCAGGAGGTTTAGGGGTGCGGGCTTCCTTCCCCAGACTCATATCATTCAGAATCTGTCTGTAACCATGAGCAAGATGTCTGGGACTTTCTGTCTCAACCAGATGTTTCAGGCCACATGTGGAGGGAGACAAATGTGTCCAGTGGTGTCGTCACCGCTTGTACCAGTGACCTTGTGTCTGATCATTTGAAACTGATTCGATTCCATGAGCCATCAAGAAACGTTGTGATGGAGGAAAGGGACTTTTCCTTACCTGGTAGTTTACAAAAACCCAACAAGACCATTCTGTTCATTTGGGTACCAGATTGGAAAACACATAAACAAATACTCAGGGGCTCCAGTCCACAAATATTGAGGTAGTAATTGGCAGACACATTCCCTGAAGTGTCTCTACCCGGTCAAATTTAGGAACATTAAATTTCTATTTAGCGAGTAATACTTATGCTAAAACACAGGCTCCTGTCTCAGATTGCCCAATGGGCCCCAAGACCATAACCATCTCTGCACTGTGCCTTATTTTGTGAGTTAATTGCAGTAAAGCACCATGGTGTGAGTTTTATCTTAAGGTTATCAATTGGAATTATTACTATCATTACTGCTGTTATTTTATTATTATTGTCTCAGAGACATTTCTGGATATGCTCTTTAAGGCCTTGAGAGAAATGCCGTGCTAATGCAAACAAATGGACTTCAAATAAAACCAGAAGCGTTACCAATCTGAGATCATCACCTAGACATGCAATGATCTGCCTGTGCGTATGACTTGCTCCATAGAATAAAAGTCACTTCAGGCCAGCTGCTGCTTCTGCAGTCTTGGCTCTTCCTGGCAGGAGGAAATAGTTTTCCTTTCCAAGGCAGATCAGAATTCTGAATGTGGGAGAGCAGGGAGAGACAGGTCAAACCTGACTGAAAAAGGTATAGCAGCAACTGATGAGGCTGCTTCCCTCTGAAGATGATGGACATTCCATTCCAGCTCTCTGCTATCAAAAGATCGTTGGCATTTTCTTTTTTAAACAAAAAGTTGTTTTTATTATGTAAAAATAAAGAGTCTAAGATACCACAGTGAAAAATTTGAAGTTAGGGTACCTAGTGTGGGATAGAACACTGGATTAAAGATCCCAGGGGAATTAGCAGCCAGTTATCTATGGTTAATTTTTATAGCTCAAACACAACAATAGCAACTTTGTATCTTTGGAACAGTAGTACCTCCCAAAATGTTTCCACAACTCTGAGATTTTTAAATTTTCTGTAGTGCTGGGGAATATAGCAAGGAAGGGGAAGAGTCCAAGCTGAGGCTGTACAATGTTTCTTCACATAGAGCTATAAGGAGACAAACAAACAGAAAGGCCAGTACTAGGAGCGATGGTGTAAAGATATCCACCTCCACAGTAACACGTGGAGACCAAGAGGGCAAAGACACTGCAGAAACTGTCCTCCAGAATGTTGGAACTCAGCAAAGACTTGAAACAGTGTGAGAATCCCTCAAGGGAGCTTCGTTAGATGAGCGTGTCCTAACTCACGCTATTCTAGTCTCTCTTCCACAGCTTAGTAGAAGCCCTTGAAACCAACAGACCTAGACAATGATGAAGCCCAACCCTGCATGAGGTGCTGACTGCAGCCAGAGTTGCTTCAGTCTCTTTCCTACAGAATTTACTGTTTAAAAATATAATTTCTCACTGGACGGTGGTGGTGCACGCCTTTAATCCCAGTACTCAGGATGCAGAGACAGGTACGTCTCTGAGTTCAAAGCCAGCCTGGTCTACAAGACCTAGTTCCAGGACAAGCTCCAAAGCTACAGAGAAACCCTGTCTCAAAAAACAAACAAAAAAACCCAAAAAAAACCCATAATTTCTTAAGAACTTCATGCAAAAATGTAAACAGAGACTGTACTTCCATTCCTGACTGCCCAGACATGAATAATCACATAAAAACCATATTAATTACAACACTGTTTAGATAATCTGTTTGGCAGTCCTAGCAATACTCTACTTACAAAAGTGTCTTGATTTTATGTGACTTATATATCATCAATGAAATTCTTTTTTTAGGGGAGGCTAGCAAAAACCACTTAGAGGCCAGTCTTTAACTATAAATGTAGAGAATAGTTGGCACAAGTAACAGGCCAGCCAAAAAATGTCAAAGGAAATTGGGAGAAGGACTAAGTGCCTAGGTCATACACATCTGAAGGGTTGTGTGCGTTCTCAGGGCTCTTTGCTCGCTCTGGAAAATGACTGAGACTTCCTTAGCACTCACCTTTGACTAATCTTGAGGCTCTATGAAGACAAGAAAAGGCAGACTAACTGGGAGTCAAAGATGTGTCCAATATATGTGTGGAGCTACTCAGAAAAGACTGGAAATCCGACTGCTTTCAGGTGTTTAAAGGGACGTGTCTAATTGATGGCAAGCACTATGCTCTCCGAGCACTTTTTCAAACCAGAGGAAGAATACAGATTTTTGCAAAATCAATTCAGAAAAGGCAACATAACAGTTGCTTTTCATATAGTAATGACCAAATACTCAACAAAAGAAAGTTAAGGAAGGAAGAAATGGCTTACTTTGGTTCATGGCTTGAGGGAATTCAGTGTTGAGGGGATTCAGTCTGTGTAGCCAGAGAGTCTGTGGCAGTAGGGGCATGTGGCAGTTGGTCACATTGTGTCTGTAAAAAGAAAACAGAGAATGAGGTGCCTACCTGGCTCCCTGTTCTCCATTTATTCTTTCTGGGACCCAGTCCATGAGGTTTTGTTGCCCACATATAGAATGGGTCTTTTCTCTCAGTTAAAGCTTCTTTAGAAATGCCCAGAGGTGTGTCTCATAGATGACTCTAAATTCAGCAAAGGCAATGATAAAGGTTAATTTTAGTCAGAGGCTGTTTGTTCGTTTCCTGGCCTCCCAGACCCAAAATAATCACACATAACTATAGTAATTACAATACTCCTTGGCTAATAGCTTAAGCATATTACTAACTAGCTCTTATATCTTAAATTAACCCATTTCTATTATTTTGTATTTTACCATGAGGCTCATGGTCTGCCGGCAAGGTTCTGGCATCTGTCTCCTCTGGAGGTGGCTAAATGGTGTCTTTTTAAACTTCACCTACTCTCTCTATATATATCTCTTCCAGCCTGGCTATATTCTGTTGAGCCATTGGCCAAAAGCAACTACTTTATTAACCAATGGCAATAAACCTTATTTATAGCATACAGAGGGGAATCCCACATCAGTTAATCATCACAAATCCATCCTTATCAACTTGACATCTAGACACAACACTTTGAACTACAACATTTGATCCCTGGTCCTTAAATTCTCATGGCCACCTTATAGCACAGAATACATTTTCTTATCTGAATAATATCTGAATCCTAACAGTTTTAACTGATGTTGTTCAAAATCCAGAGTCTAAAGTCTCTTCTCAGATTTAAGACAGTTTCTGAACTCATTCCCTGTAAAATGAAAGATATACTTCTAATGGCACATAGTCAACTTTCTTATTCCAAAAATGGTAATAGAGGTACAAAAAGGAAAGACTAGACTAAACCAGGTACAAAGCCTTAGCTACAAGTATATAAAGCTTGTAATGACATCACATGGGCTCCAGCAGCCCTAAATAGCCTACCCTTCCTCTCTTTGGGGCTGCCTCAAAGACATCCCATTGTTCTGGAATTTTAAAGGCCCTACCATCTCCATTGCAATTCAGGTTTCACTTTATCACCTTCAACTATTGACCTCTGAAGGCCTCCTTACATGGACTACAGCCTTGCCATACAGTACTTGATTGAAATAGATTTTTGGAAACCTCACGCAAACTTCCATGATTCTGAAATTCTTGGATTTTACATGTCTGCCAATGTAGATGGCACTGTCAATTTCTCCTGCTGGACTGGACTCTACTATTCTCTCCTGTTGACTGAGGTTTCTGTCCTGCCCAGTCCTGCAGTCGTTCAGTACCAAAGAAAAACACCAAGGTCTACATTAATTATAAACTGATTGGCCCTGTAGCTCAGGCTTCTTATTAATTAATTCCTATAACTTATGTCAGTCCACAATTCTTGTCTGTGTTAGCCATGTGGTACCTTTCTTGGCGAGGCAATCACATCTTGCTTTCTCTGTATCTGGCTTCCTTTGCATCTGGGTGGCAACTGCAGTCTGAAACTTTCCTCTTCCCATAATTCTCCTTGCCATGCCTCTATTTCCTGCCTGGCTACTGGCCAATCAGCATTTTATTAGAAATAATACAAGTGATAGGATAAAAGACCACTGTCCACAGCACTTTCCCCACTTTTTACTACAACTATAGTGGCCTCTGGAAGCTTGGCAACCGCACCTCAGATCCCCTTCACGGCATTCTCAGTTTGGGCTCTTTTCAGATAAATTTTATTAGGTCTTATTAGGTTGTCATTCTTATGCGGATGGCATCTTTTTGGCCTCAGGGCCCCTTTCCTTTCATCCCACAACAGAGCTCAAGGCTCTTCTTTAATACTGCTGATCTCACTAACAATTGCAGCTCCTTATTCTACACCCATCTTGTCCAACTTGAAACTAACTCTCTTTTCACCACCAAACTGTACTTTAAAAAACATGCATTTCTCCTGTTTATCACTGTAGACATGGCGGAGAGCACTGAGAGGTAACCATGTCACAGTGTGGATATTATGCTGTCTTGAAATTCCATCTACCAGGCAATTCAGTTTATTGTTCTTGACTTTTAGCCTAACTCAAAGTTTTGTGTCATGGGCAGAATGTGACAAGAATCTTTGCCAGAGTGTAACACAAATGGCCCCACATGGTCCTTATTTTCCTCTGAAACCTATGAGTAGATCTTCCAGTGTCCACTTTGTCTCGGGACTCCACTTTTCCAAGTTCCCACCAGAACTGACCATAGGACTTTGTTTATAGCACTCTGGAGCTTTCTTGCCTATGTCACATTCTTTCTTATTTTTCCTACAAATAGTCCCAAAACCCCATGAGCCACACCATCAGGTTTAACACAGCAAGAGCCCCACTTCTCTACACTTGTTTTACTGTATGAGGAATCTCACTATTGTGATAAAATACTGGATGGGTACATTTTAAGGCAGCTTCATTTTGGCTCTGAGTTTGAAGGGATCATCATGGGGAAGGCATGATGACAAAAAACTGAGGATGCTTGTCAGGTCTGCAGTCACAGAGTAGAAAGGAAGAGTGTTGCTTCTCATCCGAATCAGTGAATTTTCCCCTTTTTATTCACTTGGGACCTTGGTCCCTGTGATGGTGTTGCTCACACTAAGGGCAGGACTCCAGTCCTCAGTTAAACCTCTTTGAAAGCACCCTCATAGACACACCAGGAGATATGTTGCCTAGTTGAGTCCAAATTCAGTCAAGGAGACAGTGAACAGTTATTGTCAAAGAAAGAAAAAAAAACAGCAAGAACAACAAATCTTGGGAAGGGGATATTTAAGTTCTATTATTTCCATGTTGTATTCAATACACTCAGTGCTTTCTTCATTTTCTGTAGACATGTAGTTTCATGCTGCCCAGTCTAGCCTAAAATTTGGTACAAGGCCAAGGATGATGTGCTGATTTCTGCACCTCCTGATGGCACTGTATTCCTAGTGCTGGGAATACAGGCATGAGCCACCCTGCCTGGTTTATGTGGTGCTATGACTTGGACTCAGTGGTTCCCGCATCCAAGGCAAGCACTCTACCAACTGAACCACACTGACAGCCTTAAAACGTCTAGTTTTCAAAAAAAAAAAAACCTTAAGGCATACAAAAACAGAATTACCGGGAAAGTGTCGTCTTTGGTGATGAAAACTGGCCGCAATGAAAGTAAACTATTTAAATATGTTTTAAATAAAAGAAAATTCATTAATGAAATGAAAAGAAACCATGTGAATAAGTTTTCAGCAAATAGGGTTAGTTAAGTAGCTCAGTGGGCAAAGGCTTATATGACAAGTGCCTTCACCCACTGAACTCACTCTTTGGCCTTATCATTTTTTCTAAGGATTTTTCAGTTGTCCTAATATTACTTGTTGAAAGTATGGTGCTTTCTTGGTTAAAAAACGTGCTATCCTATTTAAAAAGCATCAAGCCAACATGTGTGGTCTCATGTCTGAACTTTGACTTGTAGCCCATTGGTGTTTGTAGTTTTGGGTACGTTCTGAAATTTGTCTGGGGTCCTTTAAGATGGATTTGATGAAAGCTGTCATTTGCTTAGCAGGAGGTTGACATCAGATATGCTGCACTGTGTAAGCTCCATGTCCTGGTTGGGAGGTCACTCAGAGCCCCTTTTGCAAATTGGATCTGTGTTAAACATACAACCAGGCACACCACTTTGTTCGACAGAAAGAATAAAGAGCACACAGAAATGTGGCGTTTCCCAACCTTGATTCTCCAAGTATTACTGTGGTGTTTTACTCTTGTCCTGGTTTCTCTGTCTTTAACTGCTTTACTTTAACCCTAAGTACTTGAAATGGAATCTCCATCATGGTGTTTGTGAAATCCTGGTTTTAAGATGTTGATAAGAGTTTTTATGTGTATTAAAATGCACAAATAATTATTGAAAAGAAAGTTTGTTTAGCTCCTACAGTTTCTTTTTAAAATTTTTAATTATTTTACATCTCAGCTACAGTTTCCCTTTCCTCCTCTCCTCCAAACCTCTCTCTACCCCTCTGTTCCCACCCAATGGTGTAGGAGGTCCTTCTGTCTATGTGTTGCTTTCATTGGTTGAATAAAAAAAAAACCTGCCTTGACTTTTTGATAGGGCAGAACTTAGGAAGGTGGAGAAGACAGAACTGAATTCTGGGAGAAAGAAAGCAGAATGAGAGAGCCACCATGGAGCTGCCAGAGACAGACATGCCGAATCTTTCCCAGTAGGCCAGTGCCATGTGATAATATACAGATTAACAGAAATGGGTTAAATCATGATATGAGAGTTAGTCAATAAGAGACTAGAGATAATGGGTCAGGCAGTGATTTAATTAATACAATTTCTGTGTGATTATTTCGGGTGTATGCTAGCTGGGCAGCCAGGACCAAAAGTAGGCCCTCTCTCCTTCAACAACCCTACAATCCACTCCTTTGTTTCTGTTTAGGAATGGGCAGGTCTCCCACGAGTATCAACAAAATATGACTCATCAAATTGCAGTAAGACGAAGCACCTTCCCATGTATTAAGCCTGGGCAAGGAGACCCAGTATGGGGAGTAGGGTCACAAAAGCCAGTAAAAGAGTTAAACACAGTCCCTGTTCCCACTGTTAGGAGTCCCACAAGAGATCAAGCTACAGAAATGTAACATATATGTAGAGGGACTAGGTCAGTCTCATGCATGCTGCTTGATTGTCGGTTCAGTCTCCGTGAGCTCCTATGAGCCCAGGTTAGATGATTCTGTGGGAGTTTTTTTTTTTCTTGTGGTGTCCTTGATCTTGTTGGCTCTTAAAATCCTTTTTCCTCTTTTTCTACAGAATTCCATCTAACGTAAACTGTGGGTCTGCATCTGGAAATCAGTTGCCGAATGACACCTCTATGATGACAATTGAGCTAGGCACCAATCTGGTCACAGGAGATGGCCAGTTCAGACTATGGATCCAATATTGCTAGGAGTCTATTTCCCCTTGCCAGGGAGATCTGGGTTCCTCCCCGCCATGAACCCTCCTTGTTACCTAGTCTCTCTGAGCACCTATGATTTTTAAAGAGCCCTTAGACATTTTAATGCTGTCCTCAGGGAGGCACAGCTGTGTGGCGATGCACTGATTTCTGTGAGACGGTATTTGATCAGACTTCCACTACGCAGTGTTTAGTCTCCGGTCTGATAATCATGCTAATCAGTGGCCTTATCTAGAAATGTAAGTAATATATTTTCCTATATGAGCTATCTTTATTTTACTGGGTGTTTCCTAGAAGTCATAATCCTTGGGGTTTCCTAGTAGTTATCCCTGCTCAGATTTTCTATTGTTAAAGACCGAACCGTATCCTTTTTGGAGCATATTTGGAAACAGCCATCTAAAATGTAATCTAGCCAGTAGGGATTCCTGACAGATTAAGAGTGGCTCTAAATCTTGTACTGTCAACTGGTGTCTGTATAAGATAAAAGAAATTTAGAATACATGCACTAGTAGAAGTAGAGATTGAAGTCATGTATCAATAAAACTAAGAATGCCCAGTACTGTGTGTATTTCGGGGTGTTATTGCTGTTATCACACCATGACCAAAAACAGCTTGGGGAGTAAAGTGTTTATTTTGCTTACACTTCCACATCACAGTCAACAATAGAAGGAAGTCAGAGAAGGAACTCTTGGCAGGAACTGAAGCAGTGGCCTTGGAGGAGTGCTGTTCACTGGCTTGTGCCTCTTGGCTTCCTTAGACTCTTTTTTTTATAGCACCCAGGACCCAGTAGGTGGCAACCACCCTCATTAATCATTAATCAAGAAAATGCCCACAGATCAATCTGGTGGGTGCATTTTTTCAGCTGAGATTCTCTCTTCCAAAATGATGTTAGCCTATGCCAAACTGACATCAGACTAGTCAGCAGGGTTAGTGATGGCTGGAAGTTAAAAGAGCTAGTGCCTTCTAAGGCCTTCTAAAATGGCTGGTAGACCTCCTGATTCTTTACCTCTTCAGGAGATCTAGGGGTTACTTTTTTTTATTATTGATTTAAGCTTCCTGAGTTATAGTAACTTGTCTCAAACCCCAGTGAAACAGTCTTTCCTACCTTTCCTAATCTCTGGAAACCAGATGAGGTCTCGGGCCTTTCATTTTATGTACTGCTGACACCTCAGGTCTTGAAGCAGTTTCCTCACATGCACTAAATGTTTATTTAATTGACTTATTGATTGATTGAGTGGATTGATAAAGCCTTCCAGCTACATGGTCTTTGGATTGTAAAGAAATCAAGCCCATGTTTGCAAAACACATCAATAGTGAAGCAGAGCTCAACCCCACTTCTGAAAATTCTGTCCTTGTCACCATGGTTCATCTTCTACAAAATAGACAACTAGAGTCACATGGTGTCTTTAATCCCTTGAAACTGAGAACAGTGGTTCCATGCAAATAGTTTTGGGGTCCCAAGTTCAAGAGGAGGCTGCCACAGTCTTCACAAGTTAAGTTGTTATCATTTGCATCTTTATGCATGAAACAGCGGAAACAAAAAATTCTGTCATTTGCTGGAGGCCATGGTCAAGAAGCTGTGTAACCTAGATCCAGTTCAGGGCAGTTATAGGGAATGCATGTATTGCTCTCATGTCTGTTCTGATTGTACTTCAAGTTTTAGATTAACATCTTGCCACCCAGGCAGGCCTCCTTCATGCCATGTACCCTGTGTTATATGTTGCAGATGGACCACAGCTCTGTAGTCTCCCTACTTTGCCCAGGTTCTAAACCTGCCTCCTATATCACACACAGTAGGCACATAATCAATGTGACTGAAGATATTAGTATATATGGTGCCAAGGAAGGTAAGTGTATGGGCCAATCATATTGCCAGGTGGTTAGGAAGGCTTGAAACCTTTAGTCATTTATGTTCAAATCCCTTGGTTCTTTGCTAAGATCTTGTTTTCCTGGACTTCATTTTTTGCATCAGACTCTCTGAGAGTGAAATTTTCCCAACCTCATTACACATGGTATTCTCAGTGTCTGTAGTGTCTTCTCCCAGTTCAATATCTTCATTAGAAAAATTTCCCAGCCTCTCTGGATATTTCTGTTTATATAGAAGTCTGCAGGTATAAGTTCCATACAGCTCTTTGCCCACTGTAACGTGTCCATGTCTTTTCTTTAAAGCTCTCACGCACTTGCCTGTAAGTTCCTGGAGGTCAAGGTCTTTCACCGTCACATACCAAGTGCTTGACACAGTATCCAGCAGGTAGCAGGCAGTCAGTAATATAACAGGGATGTGCAAATAAAAAAAGACAATAAAATTTGTAATTAGGAACTTTTAGTCTCTCCTCAAATTTCTACCAAGACTGCACAAGAGCAGACTATGTCTTTTTATTCCGCATTTACTTGAAGATCACATCTTGCCCCTCAAGCTGACCCCTCAGTCACTTCTTCAGTAGCAGGCTACAACGTGGCATTAATAGTCTTAGAAAAAAGGCACAAGTCACAGGGATCGACAAGAATTGCTTGTCTTACTCATCTTGTTTGAGAGGATGTGAGTGCAGGGAATTTAGATGTTGGTGGGACAACAGCCCTTTAGCCTCCAAAATAATACCTAGTAAGCATGGCATGGCTTCTGTTGGAATGCAGGAAGAAAACGGGGGTAGCAGCCAGTAACTGGGAAAATCACTGTATTTCAAACAAAACACACCCCTTTGGCAATCTCGGCAACTGCAAGGTAAGGGAGCCAACATCTATGCTTCATAAAATATGGAATGCTTTCATTTTCTGATAGAATCTAACACATGCTGTATTTGTTGTATATAATTTAGTAATGCCTGCATATAAATGCTTTGAATGAGCCCAGTGGTCTTTGTAACCTTGTGTATGTGGAAGGATATGAGACCCTTTGAGATTTCTGTCCCTTTTTATCCCCGAGTTTATACAAACTTGCTTTATGCTTACACAGCCAATAACCAAGTGATTTGCCAAAAAAATTTAAGTTACGACAAACTTTTTTTAAGACTTTGATCATGAGTTTGACTCTAGCCAGGCGGCCCTACATAAGACCTTTTTCTCATTATCTTTTAAAAATGTCCTTAAATACTAGAATAGAAGAATCAAATTCCTTTGTTAATTAATGTCTTTATTCCTAGTATCTAATAAAGCATTGTGTCAGTGAGAGGTTATTTTGTATACATACAGTCTGGTCACTAAATATCAAGAGTAAGTAAGTGAAATGAGACCTATGGAGAAATTTAGTGGCTGGGGAGATGGCTCAGTAGCTAGTATGCTTGCCACTAAATCATGAGGTCCTAAGTTCTGATCCCAAGCACCCACATAAAAAGCTGGGTGTGGTGGTGCACACCTATAATCCCAGCACTGATGACATAAGACAAACATCCTTGGGGCATGCTGACCAGGCAGCTTAGCTGAATCAGCAAGTTCAAGGTCCAAGGAGAGAACCTGTGTCAGAAGAAAAGGTACAGAGTGATTGGATTACAACACACAGGCAAGTATGGCATTATAATTTTTTATTGTGGAAGACTGAGGTGAGGAGAGAATTGATTGACCAAACCTCATGTCTTTATAACCTATAATCACTAATTATCAAATCAAGAACTTCTTGTGTCATTTATTCTGTCTTCTATGGTACTATTTTGATGTCTATATTTCAAACTATAAGGCCGGTTTAAAAATACATTATCATATAAAAAGTTGTAATTCCTTAATACTATTGACATATCTAGTTAGGATTAAGAATTTTTGAACTGTGTATGTATGTGTGTGTGTGTTTTATTTTTCTCTTTCAAGTAGTCAGCTTATTCAAATAAAGATCTAAACAGGCTCTGCACAATTCATTTACTTGATGGTGGCTAAGAATTGAATACAAAGCCTCACTTCTCCAGGAGAGTGTTCTACCAATTGCATTATATCCTCGGCCAACTTGACATATTCCTTAAGCCTTCTTTATTCTGTAGGTTCCTCCTTTCTTCTCCTGACCATTTTATTTCTTTGTGGCTTATTTGTCATGGAAACCAATTCACTTCAAGCTTTCAAGTCTGAAATGGCACTTTCATGGTGTTGATGTATATATTTTGTCACCTTTTTTTTTCTTATAATACAGTAATTACATCTAAAGACTTAGTCTGATTGTGTCTGTATGTGTGCATTTATGTGTGTGTATGTGTGTGTGTCATGCTTGTGTGTTTACTATATGCTTAAGGCTCTTTCTTTTAGAAGAGCAGAACTCTTTTTTGTTTTGGGAGATACATACCTGGATGTCTCTCTTCTAGTGAGATTAAGATGAATCTGTGAGTTTAGCTGGAAATGGATGACATTCACATCACTAAAATACACCTGAAATCTGAAAAACAAAGTATTTTATTTCTTAGTCTCAAAGATGCCTTTAAACGGCAAACACATGCATCAATGTATAAGTATAAACAGTTGCTAAGTCGACCCATCTATTTTATTCGTGATCACTTCGCATGTGAAAGCTCTGGTTGTGTTTGTTTTCTGTGAACTGAATTTGAAGCTTTGACTGGGAAACCATAAATCCAGTCTTTGATGAAATACGACTTTGCTGAAAGGCCAGATTGGAAAGGGTCCCTGCTAATTTTTCTTCTTAGTCAGGTTTTGATAAGTGGCAAGCATCCCACTCACTCCTTTCGGGTCTAGCACACCACTGACTTCATCCTTCTAAAAAGTTTTCGCTTTCATGCTTAATTTTTGAAGAAAAAGGTCTTGCTAGGGACATCCAAATCAGCCAGGTTGCACAGGTCACATCCGACAAGCGCCTCAGGTGTGGGCAAACGAACAAGCGCGCAGTCTAAGACCCGGAGTGCAGCCGCTTCTTCTCACTTTCCCCAGACACTAGTTAGGCCTAATACACTCGGAAGGTTGCTTGTCTAATTTGAACTGCAAGAGACTTTGGCTGGAGGGTAACTCTGTGTCCCCGTGATAAAAGAACACATAAAACAACCCAGTGCCTGATCACTCTCCCTGACTGTCAGTGAATCATGTCTAATAGCACCTCCATGCAGTTTGCGCCAATTTGCTTGCAATGGCATCCTTTTCCGTGGGCTTGCTGCTCAGCAGGCCCTGAAGCAATCTATGAATAACTTCCCAACAGATGCTGTTTATGAATTGAAGCAAATGGCTTCCCTGTTTCTCTTTTTTCTCACTTCAATAATTTTCAGTTACATTACGATGAATATTTATAGTCCTGTAGCAGTGCATAAAAATGGAGACCAAGCAGACCTGGGTATTGTTTCATACGTGAGTGCTGTTCTAATGGGCTCTGGCTGACTGGTTTTAATAATGTTCTGTTGATGGACCGAAAAGAGGATGCAAATTGTAGATCAGTCATTTCCATTCATTGTTTTACCTGGATGGGCAGTGATGGAGTGCTGGCAGCATCCTCTACTCTCCTGCGAGGCCTTCCCTTGCCCAAACAACCCAACTTGGAGCATGCCTGTCTCCTAATTTTGACCTTTCTGAATAGATCTCAAATACTTCCACAGAGTCTCCATCCTTAATTGAAAAGCTCACTCTCTATAAGTATTTCTGTTTAAGAACCAAGTAACTCCTGCAGAGGAAGCCGTGGCCCACAGCAGTCCTCAGAACTGAAATGTAAGTCACAAAGAATATGTTGATTTTGATTTCCAGGCCTTTTACAGAAAGGCATTGAGTCACATTTTTTTTTAACTAAAATGGGTTTTTATATGTTTCATATTTCTGGTCTTTTAAATATTACAAAAATGAAAGGACTTATATCTAGTTATTGCTCCTAAATTTTGTTTGAAGGGAATTGCTCTCTCTTCAGTGGCTTATGTTTCAAATAGCTGGTATACCTTCCTGGCATTCCCATTTTACAATAATGAGTTCGTTAACTACCCTATATTTTCCAGACCATTGACTGTGTCATATTGGCCCTCATACAAATAATTGCCTGTTTGGCTATTTGCTTATAAATAAGAGTGTTGAAAACGGTGTGTAAATATGTACATGCATGCATAGTGAATATATTGTGAAGCCTCCAAAATATGTAAATGCTCCCATTTCCTACTTGGGCGTTATGAAATACTCACCATCTACTCAGATAGAACCGTATTTATTATGCATGCAGGCCCACAATCTCTTTACCAACTATCATTTGTATGCCACACACAGAAGGTTGTGCTGTAACACAACGGTAAAAATAAAAAAGGCAATTTGAAAAGAAGCCCATTCCTTGCTTTAACTGCAGCGGAGGCTAAGAGTGACCTTCCTTCAATGCAGTGAAGCACAACCCACAGCTCTGAAATATTCGAAGCGTTAATGAAAAGCCCGAGAACTTAATACCTGATCCAGAAAGGTTATTTTTAAAGAAACTGAGGTGTAGCATAATGTCTCACAGTGATTGTCCTGCCCCTCAGAATATGGAACTAGAGTCAGTGGGAAGAATTTCAGGCTTGAGCTGCAAGGCTTAAGAAGAGACCGTGGCCCCTACATGCTGCCATGTACTTTCCTTTTTCTTATTCCATTACTGCAGTGCCCAGGTTGCGACCTGGTCCTTGTGCACGCCAGGCAAGCGCTCTAGCAAGTCACACCCTGGCCCTCTATTTGCTTTCAACAACACTAACACACAATGAAAGCAGTAACCTTAATATGGATCACAGGGTCTTCCGCTAGGAGACCACCAGTTAACAGAGATGTGACTGTCATTTTAGATGCTTGTATGCATAGGAAGCATTTGTAGCTGCACACAGGAGCATTTTTCTTCCTGTGTCATATTTTATAATTTGCTGTGGAAAATATCTAGGCCCTTGTTTCCTTTTTGTCCCTGATCTAGAACTGGTCACTTCCCTTTTCTCTTGATTTCGAGTCATCCATTTTCTACTCTTCATATTATTCCCTTATCCTGGCGATAGTTTTGAGTTTCATTGATTATGACTTTTGCAACACAATGGAGCTTTATGGGGAAAAAGTCACATTTTCTGGTGGTCTTTGTATGAGGATAAAAGTGGATGGGAGGATTAGGGTAGTGCCTATCATCAGGGAATGGACCACTTTTCAGGGCAAGGGTGTTGAGAAAGCTGTGTGCGGTTTGGATATTAGGAAGTTGTTGCTTTAAATAAATAGCTGAATATACAAGATGGAAGGTACTGGAGTCCAGCATTAAGCATAAGTTGTGGAGCAATAAAGTCCCCAATAGAAACAGTTGGTAATATTGGGCCTGCAGGATATCCCATTGGCTAGAGAAGCCTGCCACTAAGCCTGACGAGCTGGGGCGAGAGAACTGATTTTGCCCGCTGTTCTCTGACCTCCACAGGTACACAGTGAGATATGAGCACTAACAAGTTCACACACAAATATATAAAATAAAAATGCAGCTAATTTTTTAAGGAAAAACTTGGAAGCACTAAGCCAGACCCAGACCTCACAATGGGGGTCTGTGGCTCAAAGATGAGGGACAGATCTATCTGAGTTTTGGTTCTTACCATCTTCATAGGTCAGGCTGATGGAAAAATGAAGGAAAGTCAATTGAACCAGCTTTAAAATATCAAGATAATTATCTTTATTTTCTAAAAATATCTGCTTATTTCATTTTCTAAATCAAGAGACAGGCCTAAAGGCAGTTCTGTGGACTTTGAATCCAGGTATATGTAACACTAAAGATCATTATATGGATTAAAAGGCTCTATTAATGTGTCACATGAAGCCTCTAGATCAGGACTGCATAGTCTTCTGGTAATGCCATGATGGTATCTACAAAGATTTCAGCCACATTCATGTTTATTTTTGGGCACATGCCACTTGCAGACTGCAGGTTGGGCATACTTGCCCTAAAGGATGGGCATCACAAAGGATTTCAAACTCCCTGTTGACAAGAGGTTCCTGGTTGGACTGTTCCCATCACTCTCCCTCTTCCATGAGCAAAAACAATAACAACAACAACAACAAGAAGAAGAAGACTTCACAGACCAGGTCGAGAATGAACCAGGGATTGTGGAAATCATTTGCATAGTTCTTGTATCTGTGGGTGCCCCAAATTCTAAAAACTAGGACAAATATATTGGTGTGGGAGAATTGTCTGTAATTTGTCAATCATGTTTTAAATAAACGCTGATTGGCCAGGCAGGAAGTATAGGCGGGAAAACCAGACAGGAAGTAGAAGTGATGAAATGAGAACAGGAGAATTCTGGGAAGGAGGAAACTGATTCCTGCCCAGACGACTGAAGAAACAAGATGTAACCTGCTGGCTGAGAAAGGTACTGAGACATGTGGCTAATGTAGATAAGAACAATGGGTTAATATAAGCTACAAGAGTTAACAAGAAGCCTGAACTAATGGGCCAATCAGTTTCATAACTTATGGAGACTCTGTGATTTTCTTTGGGGCTTGCCGGTTGTGGGATACCAGGTGGGACAGATATCCCAACAAGCCAGCCCTTCATGTTACAATATATCCCTTCTATTTTTATTAAATAATGCCATCAAAGAAACAACTAGTAAAAAAAGATATCATTTGTATTTCCATACTTTATGGATACCCTGTAGAGATTATTTAAAGCAATTGATTATTTTTCTCTGTAAAAGTATGCTTTGATACACTGTAATATTAAGTATATTAGTCTTTTTTATTATATTCAAGGTGATTACATTACTGTTATATTCTTCACATTTATCCTTTCTCATATTTTCTTAGCTGTTTTGTCATATTCCTCCAGCCTTGAAGAAGGAAACTAAAAAGAAACTCCACACTAGCTCAGAATTGAGTATAATAAAGGGTTATTTATTTAGGGGTAGACTCACAGATCACAGTCTTCTGCACAAACAGGGAATAGAAACCTAATCAAGCCACTGGAAGAGAGGCTAGACCAGCACTTTACATTGACATATATAGTATAAGAGGCCATGCCTAAGTGGGTGGGTAACTTAAAGGCTACTGGATGTAGGATTTCCTACAGTACTTCCCCTCTTTATTTAAATAAGAGAGTTTTAAGCCTAATACAAAATTATATACAATAAGAACAAATATCAGGTATAAAAATAAGAATTACACCAGAATAAACAATATCAAGCAAGAAACATGTGATAAATGTCTAAATAATTATTCAAACCCAAGGAGTTTAAGTCTTGTATTATAAATAACTTAGACAAGTCATGAGAGGAAAGTAACCACAACTATCTAGTCTTCAACCCCATCAAAGACCCGAGAAAGGAAATAATATTACTTGAGTAAGCAGGAAGTGCAATTAAGCAACTTCCAAAATATGCAACAAATGACAGACTACTAGCTCCCTGGACAATCACCCAAAGTCTGATTTGCAACGTTGGAGCAACCAACTTTGACTAAGGTCTAGAGTAACTCACAGACCATTTTCAGAGGCAGGAAAAATTTCAAGACTGTCTTACCTTGTCTTGGCAAGATTTGACAGTCTTTTTTTTCTTGTTTCCTGCTCGTCTAGTCTGGACATTGTGCATTTTGTCAGCAGTCGATGTGTGGGCAATTCCTTGCCCAAATGCTAGTTTTGCCAAGAAGAAAACAAACTCCAAGTGGAGTGTCTTTGGTGCTTAACATTCTCTTGGGAATAGATTGGTGCTGCCAGGAGCAAACATCTCTCACATCAACAGAACCCTAAGTTATTTAAATGCCATATTCTACAGCTCTTTAAAGTGTTTGAAGATTATCTATCTATGCAGAATACAATCTCTATGTATCTAAAGAACCTGATTAGTTTAACTATAAGTATGACAAACAGGAATGACTATTAACCTACTATTCTTAATACCTATATAACTTAAAGACTAAGACTTCATATTAGAATATTAAACAATATTTAAACAACTGTGCAACAAATGAGGACAATGACATCAAAATGTAAACAATGTATAAGTATCTTGACCAGAGGTAGAAATGTATATTCAATCCTAAAATTATATCAATATACAAAATATCTTAATCATGCATTCATACAATATGACAAAATAACCTCTTAGGTATACAAATATTATAGATGAAAATAGGAACATATTCAATATAACTTAAGTTTGTATCAATATACAAGAATCTAAACCAATATAAATTGCCTATAAATAATAACTCACAAGTATTCACTTTATTACCCACTATTATTATTAATGTGAGTAAGCTCACACTAACCTATTATCCCATTCAATTTTCCTTTTATCCTTGAGCTTACATAATTTCCCCCAACCCCCAAACCTATAACAATTATAATCAACCCTTAAATGATGTCTCTAACTCTAGGACAAACTTGTTGGTAGAGGGGACATTGTATTGTAGAATTTCTTCCAGCTGTTATGGGGCTATGTCCTTTCTATGGGATTCTGTGAAAATAAAATGATGGTTAAGTTCCAAGAGTATTGTCTGGTAACATTGCAAATACTCTCTGAGTATTTGGTAGGGTTTTTCTGAGGTTTCTGATGTAGGTGGGCCTTCTGTCTATGTGTTATTTTCATTGGTTAATAAAGACTGCCTTGGCCCTTTGATAGGACAGAAAATTAGGTAGGCAGAGTAAACAGAACAGAATGCTGGGAAGAGGGCAATGAGGCAGATGCCATGGAGCCAGCCATCAGGTCAGATATGCTGAATCTTTCCCGGTAAGCTACCACCTCGTGGTGCTACACAGATTATTAGAAATGGGTTAATCAAGATGTGAGAGTAAGCCAGTAATTAACTCTCTAGAGATAATGGGCCAGGCAGTGTTTAAATGAATACAATTTGTGTGTTGTTATTTCCGGGGCTAAGCTAGCCATGCGGGAGCCAGGCGGGACAAAGAACAGGCCTGCCCACAGCCCAGTCACTACAGGTTTCTATTTGGATTTCTGGCCAGAATGTTGTAAAAAAGTGCATCATTTCAGCTAAATGAGTTGGAACCATCTTGAGAAGCTGGTACCCAAGAGAGGTATTATAGTAGCACTATCAGCATCATGATGTCATATCAACCAGGTAGAGTTGTTGTGGGGCCTCATCTTCTCCCTGGAAACTTCAAACATTACTACAGGAAAATTTATTGTTCACTGAGGAAAACTTAAACATTATTTATACAGAAACATATTCAGTAAAAGGTACAATAGATACAAAATATGTATGAAGAAAAGGAAATTTTTTTCTAAATTTCTTTTTTCTTTCTGTCCCATACCATGGCTCCTGACATGAGACAGAAACTCTGAATTTTCATTTTAACAACATGCTTGGATTTAGAAAAGGACAGAGCCATTGTCCAACTCCAAAGCCAGCTCTATATATTCATAAATATATATACATTCATAAATATATATTTAAATGTAGAAGTTTTAATCACCTGCCCTTATATTTCTTTTTCTTGATGTTCCTTATTGGATAGTTATTTTTCCTTCTGTCAGCATCCAAACAGTCAGAGTCTCTTGAATTTTTGAAGATGTATATTTTCCTGTAAAGACAAGAATAGAACCATGCCCCAACCCTATATAATTTCCTTACCACCTGCATGGTTGTCACCTCTGTGACAACCATCATTTCTCTTTCTCAAGAGATTTCTTTTTCAAACTGAATCTTTATTAACTTTGATGATATCCATAACTTTTCTTCTCCTGTTGAAATAAGAGCAAAACCCTTTCCCCAATGTAAAACATATCCTGGCTTCCATTGTGAGGTCAATACATGCTTGAAATATAACAGCTGATTTAATTCAGAAGACTTTTCTATTATCTAATGTCTCTCTGTTGCTGTTCTCTCTTTCTCATTAACATTAAAAAAATTCAAAGTAAATAAAGCATTATGTAATCTATTTCTGGGGGTATTTTCCATCCCTTATTGTTTGTTTAACATATCATTCATATTTCTATTTGATCTTTCTATAACTGCCTGACCTGTAGGATTGTGTGGTATACCTGTAATATGATTTATATTACAATAAGCAAAAAAACTGTTTAATTTTCTTAGAGACATATGCCAGACCATTATCTGTCTTTATTTGTGCAGGTATACTCATGATGGCCATAACTTCTAATACATGTGTGATTACTGAATCAGTTTTTTCTGAGCTGAAAACAGTTGCCCATTGAAACCCTGAATAAGTGTCAATGGTGTGGTGCACATATTTTAATTTTCCAAATTTTGCAAAGTGGAACACATCCATGCCAGATTTCATTCCTTTGAGTACCCTTTGGGTTACTCCCTGCAGGTAGTGGTATTTGATTATAGAAAAAGCAAGTAGGGCATACTTTATAATCTCTTTAGTTTGTTGCCATGAATGGAAAATTCTTTCTTTTGTAATGGAAAACCTTTGCAATTCACATGATGTTTCTTATGAAATTCTGACGCCTTCAACACATTTCCAAACAATAATTGATTAATTTCTGCATTACCTTGTGTTAGAGGACCTGGCAGACCCATATAGGATCAGATGTGTGTTATGTATATGGGACCAAGCCTATTCCTGATTATATCTTAAACCTATATGAATAATGAAGTCAATTCTGTATCATATTTTATAAATTCAGCAGCGTCAATATTTAAGACAACTCTTTCTGCATATTGTGAATCAGTGACTGTATTAAGAGGTTTTTTTTAAATCCCTTACTACAATGAGAATAGCTTAAAGTTCTGCCTTTTGAACAGAATTTATAAGGGCTTTGTTCCACCTTACTTAAATCTTCTGATTTGTAACCTGCCTTTCCTGATTTATTTGAATCAGTATAGAATGTATGGGCTCCAGTTATAGGTATGTCCCATACAATGTGGGGAAGGATTCAAGTAATTCTCTTTATAAAGCTAATTCTATCACTTTTGGGATAATTGCTATTAATCTCTCTTAAAAAATAGCGCAAGATTTTTGCCATGGTTCATTTTCTTCCCATAAGTTTTTAAATTTCATCAGTAGTAAAAAGCACTATAATCTTTGCTGGGTCTGTACCTGCTTGTTGATGAAGTCACAATTATCCTTTCATAATTAATCTAGAGACTTTTCCACGTAAGTTTTTAATTTTTTACTTTGTTTATGTGGTAAAAATATCCATTCTAAGATAATATCTTCCCTTTTCATTAAGATCCATGTAGGAGAAATTCTGGAAGGCAATATAATTAAAATGCAATTAAGATTTGGATTCACCCTATCCACATGTGCCTCCTGTATTTTTTCTTCAGGAGCAATCAATTTCTTTTCTGATTCAGCTGTTAATTTTCTGGGACTATTTAAGTCTTTGTTACCATCTGAGATTTTGTTTAAATGTACTATTAGGTCAGGTGTTATCCCAACAGCCGGTCATAGACTGGAAATGTCTCCTAACAATCTTTGAAAGTCATTAAGAGTCTGCAATCAATCTCTCCTAATTTGTGTCTTCTGTGTTCTAATTTTCTGTATACCTATTTTATAACATAGGTAATTGACAGAATCTCCTCTCTGTATTTTTTTTAAGGAGCAATTTCTAATCCCCATTTTGGCAAAACTTCTTTAGTTCTTCAAACATTCTTTCTAAATTATCTCTGTTTGAATCAGATAGCAAAATGTCATCCATATAATGGTAAATTATAGATTTAGGAATTTTTTTACTTTATTATTTACAATAGCTGATTTACAAAGTATTGGCATAGGGTGGGGCTATTGAACATTCCCTGAGGAAGGATGGTCCACTGGTACCTCCTGGTAGGTTGAGAATTTTTATAAGTAGGCACAGTGAAGGCAAATTTTTTTCTGTCTTTTTCTTGTAAAGGTATAGTGAAGAAAATTTTTTTAAATCAGTAACTAAAAGAGGCCATCTTTTTGGTAATAGAGAAGGCAGAGGAATTCAGATTGTAGAGGCCCATAGCTTGAATTACATTCTGACAGCTCTTTGATCTATTACCATTCTCCATTTTCAAGATTTCCTTTTCACAACAAATACAGGAGAATTCCAAGGGCTGGTTGATTCTTCAATCTGGTGAGCATCTAGTTGATATTGTACCAGCTGTTCTAAAGCATTTTATCTTCTGCTAACAGCCACTGTTTAACCCATATTGGTTTCTCAGTTAACCATTTTAAAGGTAGGGTCGTTGGTACCTTTAAAGATTTGCTAATTGCTTTGTGTTCTTGTGCAGCCTGAGTGGCTGGTGACCTTTGTGTATAATACCTACCTCATAACACCCTTCCCAGAATTATGAATTTCTGGAATTGCAGGCATGTTAATCTGGGTATTCCATTGCTGCAGCAGGTCATGACCCCATAAATTCACTGCAATATTAGCCATATATGGCCTCAGCCTTCCTCTCTGTCCTTCTGGACCTACACATTTAAACCATCTTGTGCTTTGTTTCACTTGCAATAAGGTTCAATTCCTAGTAATTGAACATCTGTCTCTTGAAGACGCTAATTTGGATGCCAAGATTCTGGAAGAATGACACTCACATCTGCACCCATGTCTATCAAACCAACAATTACAATGCCATTTCTACATACTCTTAGCTTTGGTATTTGATCATTTACAGAAGTCTGCCAGAATTTACGTTTTCTATTTCCTATTGAAATTTTTGATTTATTCCCCATGCTTATTTCATCATTCAGAACAGTATGGTTTTTTACTGAAGGCTCAAAGTTTTTAATTTTCCTTATGAGACATGTCCTCCACAGTGACTGGGAATGACTGGACCACTTTTGACTTGGTGGCCTGTGAGAGGCCCCCCCAAGGAGTTTCCTGATGGTATTTGGTTGCCTTGTCTGTCTTTTGTTGATCTGCATTCATTTGTTGAATGTTGTTTTTTGCCACACCACCTTCTACATATACCTGAAGGCTGAGTCCTCCTATCCTTGCCATTCCCAGAGGAGACCTTATTCCTAGTAATTCCTTGTCTTCAATCCCTTCTCAGATGTCCTATTCTACCACAAATAAAACATTTGGCATTTTGATGTCTCCACATACCTTTGGAAATTGATTCTTCTACCCAAGATTTGGTATTATAGTGAAATGTCTCAATGTTCATTGTATGAAGGATTCATTTACCCATTGGTGCTGATCTAACCTTTAAAGGCCCAAGTATCTTTTGCATTCTTAGTTGGCATTTTCAAAAGCCAGAGATTCAGTAAGCACTTGTCTAGCATCTGGGTCTGTTACTTCTATTTGTGCAGTCTTAGTTAATCTTTGTAAAAAGTTACTAATGGATTCTCTCTGACACTGTTTAACCTGGTATGTGATTCAATTAATTTTCCTAGTTATTGAATCCTGTCCCAAATATTTAAGGCTGCTTTGTGGCATAGGAAAGCATTTTTCCTTTGTTCATCGCAAAGAGCTTGAGCATGTGGGTCAGCAAAAGTGTTCTCACAAAGAATTTGATCTTGGGAAGTCTCAAGTTCTTTTGCTTTTCCCTGTTGCCCTAAAATTTGAGCCTCTTCTCTGAAATAACATTTAAACATCAGTAGAGGTCCGTCATCCAGGACTGCTGAAACTAACTTAAAGCAGTTGTGTGGCATGACCTTAATGCTAGAAGCCCATGTCTTTACTATCTCCTTAACAAATGTGAAGTACAAGCCATAAGTTATGACAGCTTGCTTAATTTCTTTTAGATCATTCATTCCTCTAGGTATCCATCTATCTTTGGGTCTTTTTGGGCCTTTAGAACTTGATGCTTTGCCAGAGTAGGTTACAGGGTAGGAAGCTAAAACCCTGGGTCAGTCATCTCTGATAGATACTGGTAGTGTTGAATCCTGTCCATGTACCTTCTTTCCCTGCTCACTAGCTTCAATAATTTCCTCAATTGTTTCAAATCTTTTTACTATTGCCTTTTGTAAAGCCTGAATCTCCTGACCTGTATATATTTCTAGTGATTTCATTGAGGCACCTGGACTTTGATCCTCATTCTGCACATGTGATTCCAAGGTCTGAAGTTTTTCTTTAAAGATATCACCTCAACCTTGGACAGTATTTGGATAGCATGCAGATTGCCTTCCTGGAGAGGTACTCCATCTGCTAACCTATCATAAATTTTAACAAGTTTTGATTGTCAAATTCAATAGTATGAATTATTTCAGATAATTTCTCAGTACTCTTAGACATGGATTCAATTTTGTTTGTCAAATTAATGTTACCTTTTTCAATAGTATTATATTTTTCAGGTAACTTTTGATTTTTTTGATGGTATTAATCTCGTTAGGTAGCGGTTCACTAGTCTGTAAAAACTACATCATTTCTAAAAGTGCATCATTCTTGAATCTGTTATCAAATCATTTTCTTAAGGATATAATAAGAAGAAAAATACTGAGTCCCAATATCCAATAAATGGCTGTATCACAAAAACCATATAAGCCTTGCAGAATACAATCTTTAGTATTATCAAAAAAGTTACTAAAAGTTTCAGTGGTAATGTTGTCTGCCATTATATAACTTTCAAGTTTATTGATTTATTAATTACCTGTTATCAGGTCTGGTAAATTGTTTTAGGTCTAATAATCTTTATTGTCCAGCAGATGTCATGGTTGCAGAGTCACAACTAACAGGGATGCAACTGATGGTGACAGGAATGGTCCTGAGCCGCTTTAGTTTCCCGCCTTGGAACTGGTTAAATACTGAGAAATATGCGTTGCTTGATGAAGTAAAAAAGTATTAAATCAATTCTGTACACAGAGCAAGAAGTCCAGAACTCATAGGCAGGGGAGCACAAACCAGAAGCTGCACAAGTTGCCATGAGGCAGGGAACATGGCAGTCAGGGTGGGGGAGATGTGAGTGAGCTTGGGAAATTTCCAAGTCACCATATGCAGTTAGTTCTGCTGTGGCAGAGTTTTACAACAAATCGCTTAGGTAAAAGCTAGCTAAGTGGGCAGGGTTGGGAAACTTTCTGGGCTGTGGACCGATTAGACCTTTAAACAGGTCCACCCAGTAGGTGTGGAGTATGGATCCATGTGGGCACCAGATGAAGAAGGACACTAAAAAGAAATCCCATACTAGCTCAGAATTGAGTATAATAAAGGGTTATTTATTTAGGGATAGACTCACATATCACAATCCTCTGCACAAACGGGGAACAGGAACCAAATCACGCAGCCAGAAGAGAGGCTGGACCCATGCTTTACATGGCATAAATAGTATAAGAGGTCACATCCAAGTGGGTGGGTAACTTAAAGGCTACTTGCTGTAGAAATTCCTACAGCAAACCATTCGTTTGTCCATCCATCTTTTATTTGAAATATAGTATTTGCTGAGCAATGTCTGGCAGGTAGTGATCTTCACAGAGATGTCCAAGTGAAGGGTAGGCTAGCATCAGCAGAAATTCAGAATGATGGGTTTAAAAGTTTCATGCAGAGAGGACTGCAAGTGTGAAGATCACACTGTAGGAAAGCTCCTGGCCTGGTCCTGAGATGGAGGAATGGTGTGTAGTCTGCTGTCATGTGTAGTGGGTGTGTGGGAAGCCCTGGTGGATACGGGGACCTCAGATTCCAAAAGGGAGAGGTAGTCAGATATGCTTGGACATGACTTTGAAGGCTTGTGTTATACCTTCAGAATCTGTTATTCTGGGGGTAATGGGAAGATAATTGGGTTTCAGGAAGACTTAATGACATTTTCACTTTCGAATAATGTGAACAGAGCATGGCAAACAGAATGGAAAAGCCAGACCAAAGTCAGAGAGACCACATGGAAAGTGACAGTGGTACCCTGGTAAAGTGATGGTTTCTAGAATTGAGGGAGTCAAGAGAAATTCTCAGATGGGAACATTGTGTTGCTCACCACTATTTTCCTTTATGCTATGTTCAATTGCTTTACAATATGGAAGCGATCCCAATAGCAGAAGGGCAGAACCAGCTCTTCCTAAGTCTCCTCAGAAACTTCGTTGTCCAGCTTATTCATGTTTCTTCCCTTTGTTTATCTTACCCCTTTCTGTGCAGATCTTTCATATACACCTTTATAAATTTCATTAAAATTGCTATACTTTTCAAGCCCTGTGTTAAGAATATAGACTTGGTATTGGATACACATAAGGTTAAATCCTGGTCCTGTTGTCAAATATTAAAGTATTGCTGTCAAATATTTAAGGATCACAGGCAAACTTCCTAACAGGTATTTCAGCCTTCCCATTTATAAGACACAACTAATAATCCCAGCAAATGGAAACAACATTTACTGTGGTGTTAAGACCAACAACTACTCTACCACAGTAATCAATAGAGTGTTTGATTCCTTACAACCACAGAAGGGTTCAGACTTTATAATTAACACTCCCAGAGATCCCAGTATATGTAGAGAAGAGGTAGACTGGTTAATGTTTTTGTAAGTTTGTCATAAATATAAAACCTAACATTTTGCGGGAATGTAAAGCAATTACGTTATTAGGAAAAATAATTAGACTTTGTAAAAGATTAATGCATTCTGGCAGCTATAGATCTTAAATTATTTTAGATTGCATATAAACCTTATATTATTTTGCTCATACAATTCAATAACAAGAGGTTATATGTATTTAAAAATGATTGTTGCCCAAGTCATCCTAAAAGCATGCATTTTTAAGCAGTATATTTTAAGCAGCCCAGAAGGAAACTTCTGGTAATGGTAATTTCTCATGGAAATTACTTTTTTTGTCTCTGGACAAAGAGTTCAGAGCCAATCAAAAACCAATCAATATAAACTCTAATGTAAGCCATAATTAAGGTTGACAAATAGGTTCTTGAATGGTGTTAAATAATGCATTTACAAAAATAGAAATCAAAAGTCACACAAGCCAAGGCATCAGTATCAGAGAGATGCCTGCTAGAGACATTCTTGCCTTTCACTACAAACTTTGATGGACATCTGTTAGTGACCCCAAAGCCTTATGGTGGTGTTTTAAAGGTACCCTGGGTTCCCTCGTGTAGATGATTCATTTTAGCCAGCGCTTGATGTGAGTTTAGTTGCTGTGTGGATAGGGTCACTGGGTTCTGAGACATCCCTGTGGGATCCATAGTCAGGTAGTTCCCTGATGTGTATGGATCTTAGAACTTGGAGGACTGATAGGTATCTCTCTGACATTATCAATGGTCTTGATGTCAGCACCTTAAGATTTCACACAGAGCAGTGACATAGCAGCTGCCCATTGCAGAGAGCATTTGGAGGGGAGTATTTCCAACAGTAAAGTCAGGGGAGGATTCAGAATAGCGTGGCTAACACAGCAGCAACATTGTTGGAAAGCAAAGAGCAGTTATGCCACACACCTTGAGGGCGCATTGCTTCCATATTCCCTCCCTATACAATATAAACATGAAAGCAACACACCATATTCTCACTTTATGAAGCTGTCATAAAGATCAATTTGTTTGTAAAGGGGCGGAACATTTAGAGGAAAGGTATACGTTTATTCCATCTTTGTGTCAGGTCGTTTGTATTTAAATAGGAACTGTGCACTAGAAGTAAAGTAATCCCTTTAAGCACTCAGCGTTTCTAATGAGTTATTTAATGCTTTATGTTTGCGATGTGCTCTGTGATCAATAAAGTACAGATGAAAACCATTCTACAAAGCTGTAGCTTATGTTATGAAGTAACACAAATTTAGGTGGATGACTATGATTTGTACTAAAGTAAATTTCTCTTCGGAGTTACCAGCTGTTGATTTTATACTTTTCTGTTTGAAGGAGGTCTTCAAAGGGATCTTCACATCTAATGGATGCCCACAGAGATCATTGTCTTTAAAATTCAGACTGTATCCTGTTCGCACGAATCACTTCGAATTTGCCTCTAGAAATGACTTCCAGTTTCATTGAGAATTGGTTGTTTGTTTTTGGTAGTTTCAGACAGGGGACTGGAGATATGTATGAATCAGACTTTCTGAGTCTAAAAGATGGCTATACCTAAGTCAAGTGCCAGGTGGCAGGAACTACCTTGTCGGGAGCTAGAATGCAAATGCCTGCGCTTGTCTGCCACGTGGAGCCTTCAGCTGAAGACCCTCTGCGTCAGTTCTTTGTCCTCAGTCAGCCTCCAAGCTAAGACCGCCTTGTGCTTGCATTGCCCAGATTGTCACTAGTCTGGGTAAATCCTGTGGTTCAATAGTTGACTGGCTCATGTGTATTGATATGCTTTTCATGAATGTGCCAGACCAGTCTGGGAACACTGACAGATAGGATCCACTGACTTTCTCACTCTCTCCATAATGAATGTATTTCCTATCTAATGTAATGCACTTTCAGATAAGGCTATCTGAAATCTACTCTACTTCTAGCTCTACTCAAAGTAATAGAAACCACCAATGGGGCATCTTTAAGGAGCAGATCACAGTGTTCAAGCTGTTTAAATATCATGTCTCATTTCTTCTGGAAGCCTACAGGACAAGCCTGTATTATGCTCTTCCGTTTTAGAGAGAAATTTAACCCACAGCTCAGGATGGTTAAGTGCTTTGCTCAAGATGTAAAAATCCAATATCAAATCTGAGTGTGTTGGCCCTTCACTATAACTGATGGCTTCTACCTGCCAGTCATACACACTTGGTGCTTGTAGGTACACGTTTACCACCTCTGTAATGAGAGATTAGCAACAAATTGATTCTGGAGCTGCTTTCAATAATACAAGATCTTGATCACATTATTTCAGTACTTATCTAGTGTCTTTTTGACTTTGTCTCTACCCAAAATATTTAGTTCATAAATTACTAAACATCTTAAAGAAGACCTATTAATGAGAGAGTTTTGCCTTAGCCTTCTCTTAGTGAAATCCTGGGAGGTGGCACTTGCAAACACTTCTGATGAGCTGGCTCCCTTCCCGGAGGCCAAACAAAAACATCCCTTCATGAAGGCCGGTGTATGTCGGGGAGATACTTCAGTAAATGAAATAGTACGAGGACCTGAGTTTTACACCTAGAGCCCATGTGTCCTGGCATGTGCTTACAATCACAGTGCTGGGGAGCTAGAGAAAATAGAAGCCCCTGACTTACTGGCTGCCCAGCCTAAGTGTTTGGCAAGTTCCACACTGAGAATGTTGTCTCAAACTCCAAACCAAATGTTAGAACAAGCAGGAAGAACCTGTAGGTGGAGCATGATATGGCGCTTATGGAGAGCAGCACCTGGGGTTGTCCTCTGGCCTCCACGTTCAGGTGCGCATATATGCATGTGCACCCAGAGCAGAGGTAGACTTACTAATTGTAAGGCCGTGGACGCTTTTATTTTATTCCAAGAATTATCAGGACAGAATTTTACTTCTTTATTTTAAGATTGTCTGCAGTGCCAGATCGGCAGTGATCTGAAGCAATCAGCTAAAAAAAAATTATTTTTAAGAGAGACCTGTTGCGTCCGCAGGGACAGCCTCGGGGAAGACACAAAGCAGAGCCCTTCCCTAACTCAATTAAGAGCAGTACAAGTGATAACTCCATTTCCCCATGTTTTCTCCCAGCATGAGATGACTCAGCCAGAAATAGCGAGATAATATCGCAGATGTTCCTTTGCTCGGATAGCTGGTTATTGCTTATCTCGATGATATTTTAATACAAACACACAACTGTTCACCCTGTTTTATGGCTGTCAGGATTTTGCTTCATATTTAACAAATGGAAGTTTATGAGCAGATGTATCATTGACTCGGGCTTTCTTTCCCCCTCATTATGTTATATGGAAAAGCTAAATGCTGGGGAGGGAACTAGCCACATCTGCACCAATGGACTCCGGGATTCAAGTCACCTGTCCGGATGAGCTTTCTTCTCTCCTGTTAGCAGCAAAAGATCAAAATTGCTCTCTAGGATCCTAAGCAAATGACAATGAAGTATGATTACTATCACCACTTTCCTCGGGTATGGTATGGAAAAGTAAAAGAATTCCCTGGGTCATCATCATCTGCAAATGAGTTTTTTTTCCCTTCTGATTGAGCTTGGTGGGCTCAACAAAGTAGCAGCCTTATATGGTCTTGAGGTTTTTGACCCTGATGGGTAGTTAATTTAGCTCTGTGACCCTAGAGTGGTCTCTTACAGTGTGTGTGTGTGTATATGTGTGTGTGTGTGTGCATGTGTGTGTGAGTCACAGGTCAATGTCACTTGTCTTTCACAGTCCTTCTCTGGCCTTCTTTCTTTTCCTTCCTTCTTTCTTTCTTTCTTTCTTTCTTTCTTTCTTTCTTTCCTTCCTTCCTTCCTTCTTTTCTTTTTCCTTCCTTCCTTCCTTCCTTCCTTCCTTCCTTCCTTCCTTCCTTCCTCTCTCTCTCTCTCTCTCTCTCTCTCTCTCTTTCTTTCTTTCTTTCTTTTTTTCTTTTTTTTTTTGTGAGGCAGGTTCTCTCATTGAACCTGGTGCTTACTGATTCAGCTAGGCTGCTGACCTGCCACCGAGTTCCAGGGAGCTTCTTGTCTCTGCATCCTTGCTGATAGTTTGCCTACTCCTGCAGCCCTGTCTTACCTTTTTACAAAGGTAATCATGACTGCTGTGCAAATGCTTTATGGACTTAGCCAACTCACTAGTCCAGTCCCTTACATTTTATACTGGTCCCTCTCTGTCATTCAGCTTTACCTTGAGTGGTCACACTGATTTTTTAGTGTTTTACTGAAAGGAGCCAAACACTTTGCCTGGAATGTTAGGGGCAGAGACATATGGGAAATTATCCTGAATGGCACCAAGTGGAAGCTGCAGACGTTAGTTGTCAAACTTCTGAGGGGGCATCAAGTACTTTGAAAAGGACCTTTGGATGTTGACAAGCAGAATTCTTTCTAGGGTGCCCAATGCCATTCTCACTCCAAACTGTCTTATCAGCAGCTGAGGAATGTCATAGAGAGCCATTTAGGCTGATAAATGTGTGTATAGTATGTATGTGTTTTATATATATATATAATACATATACATAATACATACATACTATATATACATACATACACATTTATCTATACATATACACTTGTATGCATACACGTGTGTGTGTATATGTGTGTGTGTGTTTGTGTTTCTGACTGGATGCTAAGAAATCTGTCCCAAATCCTATATGTAGCCCCCTAACTTGATCAGGCAGTCATGAACAGGCTGTGCCTAGTAGGCCTCCTGGGGAATGCTGTTCTCCCTAAACTGAAACAATCTAGTAAGTGGATTCAGTTTTCTGAGGTGTGTTTCAGCTAAGGACTCATCCCTACTTGAGACCACCAAGCCCACAGAGATATCTTCATTGGTCATCAGGTGCCTCTGCTGGAGATCTCATCATCACCTGCCTGAGCTGAGCTGCTGTCTGGGTTCCCTCACGGAATCTGCCTTCTCACTTGTGGCTGGGGAACTGTCTCCACTTTGCCTTGCTGCTGTTTCTTGTTCTCCTGTTTTCTCCTCTCCCACTTGGTCCATGGTCGATAATGAGGTAGGAACATTGTGTTCTGGGCTCACGGCAGGGAGATGGCTCTCTCAGCTCCCATCTGACCCTAAGTCAGCAATGTCTGTGGGGGTCAATGGAAACCTGGGACATTCACACTGCTCTTTTGCTCCTCCATGACATCACCATCGTAAATGTGGAAAGGTTTGCGGATTATTGTGATGAGCCTTGCTTTCCCGACATGATGGCTCAGGTACTGCGCCACTGTGTTTCTTGTTCTCCATACTTTAGGAATAAGCATAGAGACAATCCTACACTAGACTGCTTTCAGTGCTTTGCAAAAAGTATTTGATTAGCAAAATTCTGAGGTATGCATCATGCAAGCTCCCTTTTTGTAATTGCTCAACAAAAATAGAAGGGTAAGTAACTTGTTTAGTATTTTACAGAGAAGTGGGAAAATGAAGATTCAAAACCCAGGCAACAAAGGCCCTGAATCTGTTTCCTCCCTCCTGGAGAAGCATGACATTTTGCTTTGCTTGAGCATCCTTGCCCCCTTCTCCTGTGACTCCTGACATAGTCCCATCCCTTACACAACTGCGCACTAAACACCAGCACCATCGTTTCCCTCTTCAGCCCCTTGCATACTAATCCCATCCCTACACTTGTACCGCTATTTAGATCACCAGTCATAACCGTATCAATGTCATCTCCTCTCACTTTCCTTTCTGGTTGTTCTTTTGTGTTCATGGCATGTACCTGTAATGTGTGTGTGCCCACATTTGGGTAGAACACTTTTTCTTTATGTAGGGTCTCCCCCCTCATTGAACTTCAGGCTCACCATTTGACTAGTCTGGCTGCCCAGTAAGCTCTAGGATTCCTCTTGTCTCCACCTATCAACTGTTGGGATTTCAAATGTAAGATGCTATGCTAACACTGTATGTGGGTCCTGGGGATTCAAACTCAGATCCTCACACTGTGCAGGAAGTACTTTAACCACTGAGCCATGTCACAGCGCCCTGAAAGACACTGTCCTTAACCCTTTCCGTACTTATCCTCTCTAGGCACCCTGGACCTGTCCTTTGAATATCATAGTTGCAATCCAGTCATTATGTATTAGATTCTTCCCTTCTAATCCAAATTCCCTTCAGACAAAGTTCATGGCTGTCGATCATCATTGTACATGAAGTGTTCATTGTACTAAGCTTTCTTTTTTTAATGAGAAACTGTATAAACTTTCTCAATCAGAGACATGGACAACATGTGACTGAGAGAGAATTTACAATGAGAGACATAGTGCATCTATCAGTATATACAACCTGGCTACGTGTTGTGTGTGTGTGTGTGTGTGTGTGTGTGTGTGTGTGTGTGTGTATAATGCTGCTCAACAAAGAGTAGGATTTGTGTGTGTGTATCATTTGTGTTTATGCATGACTGCATGTGTGTATGTGTGTGTGCATGTAAAAGTTGGAGGTTGAGGTCCAATGACTTCCTGAGTTTTCCTCTTTATTTTTGGGACAGGCTATCTCACTGGATCTGGAGCTTACTGACTTGGTTAAACTACCTGGTCAAGAATGTTAAGGATCCTTGTGACTCTGCCTGCCTATCACTAGGATTACAGCCACACACTACCACATCTGACTTTTTATGTGGGTTCTGGGGATTGGAATTCAAGTCTTTGTGCTTATGGGGCAAATTCTTCACTGACCAAACCTTCTCCCTAACTTTCCCAAACCATAGATCTTATTTGATAGAGCAGAAAGGATTTTATGCTTCGAAATGTCTCTGGGTTGCTACCTTAGACAGGAAGTATACAAGAGTGACTCACAGTTCAGCTTTTAGTTGTGAGACAAAGACGTAAAATGTAACCAACAAATGCAACTTTGTGGACCGTTAAATGAGAAATTAGGATTGTTTTTTTTTTAAAATCATAAAAATTACTGTGAACTAATTGACATACAAACTTAATAATGGGTATACATGGTGACTCATTCTTATCCCCCACCTCTTTCTTGCCACCAAGACTCATTTTTAAAAATAATGTGCTTAGTGCTTCTTTGAGAGTTTCATACAATGTATTTTGATTGCATTTGCTCCTTCAAACTCCCTTAAACCCAAAAAGTTCAGTTTGTATTGGCTAGCTACTCTTGAGTATGGAGACAACCTGGCATATGGTCAGTCTATCTTTGGCCACACCATTAATGAAAATTGACCCTCCCTGTGTTAGTAGCTATCCAATGCGAATAGCTTCTCAGCTAGAAATGGCCTTTGTGCCCTCCTACCTCCTCCAGGCTGGGATTTTTGTCTGCCTGTAACTTGTGTCTGTCTTGTGCATGCTGCCTCAACTGCTGTGAGTTCAGATGTGCAACTGCCCTGTTGGGTATGGTAAACACTGTTTCCCTGAAGTCATCTATCACCCCGATTTATTGCAAGCTTTCTACATCCTCTTTCTAGAAGATTCTCTGAGTTTCTATGGAAGGAGTATATTGTTGACTCTCCCATGTAGGGCTCAACGCTCCAAAATCTCTTATTTTCTACATGTGACTAAATATGGGTCATTTTGAAGGCCTCCTTTTCAGTACCAAATGTCCTCTTAAAAACTGACGATACAGGGATGGGATAGGCAAGGCAGCAGTTAAGAGTACTTTCTGCTCTTCTAGAGGACCCAGGTTCCATTCTCAATACCTACATGTAAGTTTATAAGTGTTTAACACTGATGCTTTTCTCTGACCTCTGCAGGCACCAGGCATGCATATGGTACACATCCATACATTTAGCTATAACTTTCATACATATAAAATTTAAAAAAGTTAAAATGAAGCTACATACCTAAATTTACATGCAAGATAAAAATAATTGACATTTTTCAAGTATGTACTATATGTTATACCCAGTACTACATAAACTGGGTATGGTAGCTCATGCCTGTAATTCTAACAATTGGGAAGTAGAGGTAGGATTCAAATCATCTTCAGCTATGCAGTGAGTTCAAAGTCAGCATGAAATAGCAAAGGCATAACTTTAAAAAAAATATGTGTGCTTTTTATAAGTAGGAGCATAAAGCTCAGAACAGTTAAACATATTGACATTTGGTCAAACAACTAGCAAAAGACACAGCCAGAATAGGGGCCACATGCTTGGGTACAGAGGGTGTTCTTTATCACCACACTTCACCGTGTATAGTGCACAAATCTGCAGACCCTGAGTGGAAAGACAAACACTCATTAAATGCTAAGAAGAATATCGATTCAATATTTGTTCACTATCATCAAATAGGCAAATGAGAGAATGAACTATGTTAAAAATTTTCCTAGACCTCAAGTCTGTCATTTCACTGCATTTTTGTTCTGCAATGAATTTGATCTAGTTGAGGAAACCTTCCTTATTGGAATCTCATTCTTCCTGCACTAATGGGGGTGTATAGAAGGGCCATGATTTAAACCCACAAAAATACGCCTTCCCCGGTTGCTCTTAGAGGCCTCTTTTAACAGCGATTCTTTTCATTTTATGTTTTAAGGAGGACTCCACAGTGGCCACAGTCAACTACAAAACTGAAATTAGATGGATGGCCCAGTGTTAGGAGCCAACCCCAAACTTTTCTGAATTCTCTGTGATAATTCATGCAAAGATTTGTGTTTTCATTCTGACAAAAGTGTCAAAAATCAACATAAACACAGTTTGAATTATTTAGGAAACAAATGGGAAAGTTGAGCAGAAGTCAAAATTTTAGAGTTGTTGGCAGTCATGAGATTTGAGTGAGTTGGACCTGGCTGCAGTTCTTAACGCTGTCTCTGCATGTGTCTGAAGCTTGTTGCTATGGTCCCTACATTTAAAATGTAAAACTTTACAATGTTTTAAACTGTAAATTGAAGATGAAAACCCTACATCGCAGGAAAAAATAAATTTAATAATGTCTTGAGCTCATACATAATAAATTAATAAAATATTATTTATAATTACTCATCCATGAAAGAATAATTTGGATTAATTTGACATAGTAGAATATTGGCTAGTTACCCACTGACCCTTTCCCTAAGGACTTTTCATAGGTCGATGATACTGTGAGTGTGATAGCTGGAAACTGGCTTTTTTTTTTTTAAAGGATTCATACTATCTCAGAAGCCGCTGAAGCCTAGCACACACCTAGAGAGACTCCATAAGCAAGGCATAGACAAATGGATATCCCGAGGAGAAAACTGCCTTAGCATAACAATGAAAACAGGTAAAGCTAGGCAATAAAACTGAGCAAAACAAATAGATTCTATAAATGTAAAGTGAAAACCAAACCACTCCTGCAATTATAGCACTCATATGATTTATGCCTTTAATTTGTCTAAATCAGTGACCCATGGAGTATTGGCATAAAAATTTCAAATTCAGCAGAAACCTAAATCACTGTAAGGAAACACTGCATTTTTATTAGTTATCCTTCTTTCATTGACTTCTCCCAAACAAAATGAATCCTTCCCCGAGCGAGGCAAAATGAAGTATTGTACTTACTGAGATATTATTGATCCCCGAGTCTTAGCATCCAATACGTCACAGACACATAGACGCGTTCCTTGCCTGTGAAATCGACGGCTCAGAATTACATTCATGAAACCTTTGCTTCTGCAGAACGTTAACCGCACATTCTAGCCTAGATTATTTGACAGGAGGACACTAAAACAGACCGTGGCAAATTTGAGTATAGCACAAACATAAACAAAAAATTAAATAAATCTTCCAGGGAAGTCAGCTTGAGATAACTCATAGAAGCCACAATGGCATAAACATATATACTCGAGAAAGCTCAGTAAATGGGGCCAAGCCCTGGGGTCTAGGAGACAGACTGTAAGATGCTAAGATGCAATAAAGTCCCAAAGGTGGATTCTGATTTTGAAGTACAGCCATTGATATTCACATACCCGAGGGGAAGGTTCTGATTGCCCCTTGAGATAGAGGAGGCCAATAAAGAAAGAGAGTGCTCTTCCCATTGGAGACCCCTGCTGACTTCCAGAAATGATTCACACCTTGGGAAGGAAAATTTGATTTTAATTCACAGAGACCCATGTTATCCTCTTGCCATACAGAGCTGTGAGACAATACATTTGTGTTGTTCTAAGCTACTATTGTGCTGGTGAAAATGGTTATGAAATCAACAGAAAGCTAGAACTGCCATTTTGGAAGTTATTTCTTACAACACACATTAGTATTGTATTAGAAATTCAACTGGTGCTCAGTATCATCGACTAAATGCAGCTGCACAAACGTAAACAAAACCTCCAACACAAAGTACACTCGGTCCTGACGAATTTTATGAATGACTACCTCCGGGTTTGCTATATAGATGAGGTTGAAAGGAATGGTGAGGAAAGATGCCAGTGGGCTATACTCTCATCTTCATGCTCTCCTCACACGGAGCGGGAGAGAGTTACACAACCTCCCTGAACACAGAAGAATTCAACACAAAGGAAAAAGTGGAGATAGTTGTCTGTACCTTCTAGGATTGGCTCATAGAGTTATAAAACAGAAAGAAAGAAAGAAAAAAAAGAAAGAAAGAAAGAAAGAAAGGAAGGAAGGAAGGAAGGAAAGAAGGAGGGAAGGAGGAAAGAAAGAAGGAAGGAAGGAAGGAAGGAAGGAAGGAAGAAAGAAGGAAAGAAAGAAAGAAAGAAAGAAAGAAAGAAAGAAAGAAAGAAAGAAAGAAAGACAGAAAGAAAGAAAGAGGAAAAGTGTCTGGCTTCACGGAGGTGGTGTGGAAGAGGCTCCATGAAAGAGGACAAGAGGACTTCTAGGTGGGGTGGAATGATCCAGAAAAGGTTGGGAGATTTGAAATTTCGGGAATAGGAAACTAGAATGTGGTCAGTTGGAAGGGATAACCACTAATGTTCTCGGAGCACAGGCCAGAAGCCACCACGGAAAGAAACGTGGGAACTGCTGGGGATTATCAATGAAGGATTCTGCATTGTGGTCCTGCCATTCTCTAGAGGGCTCAGCTAGGAGAACAAGGTCTTTTCCTGAGGGACAGACTTCAGGCTTCAGAAACCCACCCTGACTCAGGCAATAAAAAGGAGTCAGGGGAAAACAGTCATCCTGTATACATGACTGATGTCTCTATTTGAAGAAAGTCTGGAATGAGGAACAGAGAAACTTAATGTTTGGACTATTACGTATGTAAGATCAGACTTTACTGCAATAAGACGGTTCCTGTGGCCTGAAAAGGACTATAGAAACTGCAAGACTTGTCCAACTTTTCAAAACTAGAATCTATTGACAGACAGAGGCAGATGGAGGATGAAGTCTGTCAATTTGTCTTATAAATGTGCTCATCAAGTCTAACATTTTTTCCTATATTAGTGATCAAAACAGTGTAGTGATTTGAAGGCCCAAGGAAACAAAATCTTGGCCTAAAACAATGACATTAAAAAAGTCTGAATGTGTAGTAAGTCATCTGTAGTTACATGCTAACTATTAACCTAGAGATGACTATATATAAAATCGTCATGAATCCAAATAAGAACAATAACAACAACAAAAAAAGGTAAACGCTAGTGAGTAGATAAGACAAGGAAAAGTACAAATTGGGATAAGAAAAGTGACCTAGGAGATGAACTTTCCACCCAAAGATTTTGAGAGGTTCGGCTCTAGGATGCTAAAGGATTCCTTGAAATGAAGAGACAAACACATCTTCAAGTCAACAGAACACATGGACCCTGGCTTCTGAGCATATCTCATCTCTTGTGCTCCCAGGTTAAAAAAATTGACTGGCTCTGACTGGCCTCAGCTTTCTCTATAATCTCTATATTACTTCCTTCTCTTGAGATAATAATAAAATATCTGACAAAGGCAACCTTGGGGGAGGAAATATCTATTTTGGATCATAGTTTCAGAAGGTTAAATCTAACATGGTGGTGCAGGCAGGGCCCCTCACGTAATGGTCAATCAGGAAGCAAAGACACAAGATCAGAGCTAGAAGCTAGTCTCATATAAACACACACACACACACACACACACACACACACACACACACTCAAATATGGGATCCATATATGAGATAAAAACAAGCAGCATGTACCTTTCTGAGTGTGGCCTCTATCACTGAATATGATGATTTTCTGTTCTATCTATTTTCCTGATGGTTTCACAGATATGGCTTTAAATTTTTACTTTATCTTTAAGAATTCCATATATGTATACAAAGAAATATGATCACACCTATCCCATTTCCCCCAAACTCTTATATATTCTCAATAAACACTTTCCAACTTTGTCAACCCCACCTGTTTTTTTTTATAACTTATTAAGTCTTAGAAATGCTGCTCACATGTGCACATTCCCACAGAAACATGGGAAACGTACCAGTGGCCATAACCTCAAAAAAGAATAATTCTTCCTCTTCCAACAATTCTCCACTACCTAAGGGGTGAAGGCTTGAGGCACCTGTGCTTGGATCATGGCTGTCTTGATCTTGTGCAGGTTATGTGCAGGTAACCATAGCAACTCATAGTTTATAACAATAGCCATGTCATATCGAGAAGAGATTATTCTGTAGCCCTCCTCTCATTCCTCCGGCTCTTACCTTCGTTCTGCCTTCTCCTCCTCATGTTACCTAAGCCTGAGTGATGTGTATGGGGGTTAATGTTGATGCCCTGCTTATGGTTGAACCTTCAATCCCTTAGTTTCAGTACTTTGACCAATTAAGCATCTCAGCACTGATTGTTGTCCATTGCAAAGCGAAGCTTTCCTGACAAGTCTGAGCACATCCCAGGTCTGTCAGCACCAAGAGCTGGGCAGCAGATATTGTTCCTGGCCTGACAGATCCTGACTCAAAAACTGAGCCTTCAAACTCATTAAAACCCTTTCAGTTTATGGCTCATAAAGGAAAAAAATGCTTTAGGTACCAATTTTTTTTGTTGCCACCCACAACTTCTCAACCATTGCTTAAAGAAAGGAATTAGGTTCCTTGTTGCACCAAAGGCTGCTTTAGTCAGGAAACTGGATGTGGTAGGCAGACATGCTGATGTAGGTATACATCTCTAAGTCAAACGCTGTTCTCATCAGTCAGAGACTAAGGGCAAGTGCATTCAAGTGGAAGGCTGAGAGGGTCCGAACATAATTGGGAGAAGAGTTGGAAGAGACCACGGGCACAGCACAAAAAGTGACTTGCCCCATTGGCCCCTGGAGAGTCTTGGAAGTAAAGCAGCTGCACAGGAGGGGACTGACTGGTGGTGCCAGCTGGTGGAACATATTTCATACAGAATGTTACCTGTTGCTTTCCATAGCAATGTCTGCAACACTTCTTAAAAATAGAATCGTAGCAGAAGCCGTCCTAGGCATCCCCTGCTTCTAAGCAGCCATTCCTTGCTCTTAGTCACAATGTGGGGGGATGCTTGTCAGAGCTGATAGTGTTTGCCGAGGGAGTTTAAAGGGTCAAAAGCCCTAAAAGTCAAGAGAACTGCTGTAGTCTTCCTGGAATTCCATGTGGGCTCTTGCTGACTGTGGTCCCAGAGTTGTTCTATACTGTTCTAGCCCGAGTCTTCTGTGAGCATGAATCATGTATTGCCTTGGTGTGTATATATTTGCATGTTTGTGCAACTCATTTTATGAGGCAGTGTCTTTCATTGGTACCCGGGGCTGGCCAAGTAGGCTAGAATGACTGCTCAGTGATCCTGAAGGATCTGTCTGTTTGTGTTTCCCCTTCACTAGGATAACAGGTGCATGTTATCATGCCTGGCTCTTTCTGGGGTGCTAGATCTCATCTCAGTGCCACTGTACACCTGACCAGCCTATCTTATCTTTGACATTAGTCTCAATGGCTCCCCCCACTTTCTGTTTCACCAAACTCTATGGAGACCTCTGTGCTTATGAGTCTAAAGATTTTGCATGAGGTTTATGTATTTCTTCCTGGCGACAGAAGCCGGAGGAATGCTGAATCTGCTTGTGTTCACTGTGGCAGGGAACCACAGCAGTTTCAGCTCTCAGAGCTGAGTGCCCAGGGCTCTGACTTCCCACGTTCACTAGAACTCATTCCGAAAGAACAGAGGAAGACCTCTGACCCGCAAGTGAAAGGAAGGATAAGAGCCAGGAAACCAGCCAGTGGATGTTCTTGGACACAGCTCTCCCATGGGACTTCTAACTTGGTGTTGCTGTTCTTTAGGAACCTGAGAACAGCTTAGGTAAGCTGCCCTGCCTGGGCTTCTCCCCTTCCTCCTCTCAATTCCCTTTGTTCTTAACTCCTTTGTCCCTTGGCTTGAACACAGTTCATACTCTGAACACATTTCTTTTTATGAGTAGGTTCTGCCAGTCAGGATTAACAATTACAGAAGGAGCTAGGCCTGGTGGTACCGATATATAATCACAGGTATTTGGGAACTGGGCCAGGGGATTGCAAGTTCAAGGTTTGACTGGACTACAGAGCAAGATTAAGAACAGTCAGGGCAGCTGAGTAAATCCTGCCACTAAATTAAGAAAAAAATATCATAAGGGTTTGATATATAGGCTGATGATCACATACTTGCTTAGAATGTGAAGGACCCTGGGTTCAATCCTTAGGACTATAGAAAGAGAGAAGAAAGGAAGGAAACAAAAGAGGAAAAAATGTTATAAGTAACTCTAGATTTTGGATACTAAATTCCAAAATCATACAAAATTTACAGACCTTTAGTTGTGCTGCCATAGAGACACCAGCTGGAAGGCTTAGACAGCTTGTGTTTGTTTCTCATGGTCCCCGAGACTAGAAATTCAAGTCCAAGTTCCCAGGAGGTCAGCTTTCTTGGCGAGGGCTTGCTTGCTTATCGTGACTTGCCTCATGCACCAGAAAAAGGAAGAAAGTGAAGGAGAAACACAGAATGAAAGATGAGGAAGGCTAGGAAGGAAGGAGGAGAGAGGAAGGAGGGGGAGGAGAATAAATTTGTCTTTTCTTCTCCCGTCATGGTGATGGAGAACCGTTCTCAGGACCTCACCTCAACCTAAATAATTCTCAAAGATCCATCTCCAGAGACCACCCCGCCGAGGGTCAAGGCTTTCGTACATAGATTCTGTAGCACTTTCCCTCTGCAGCTTAGGACACTTGGAAGACTACTGCTAAAAGCAGACTTTGTGTTAAACTAGCAATGATAATGATCAAAATGGACATCAAGTTGTCTACAAGATCATAGCGCAACTGGGGTGAGGACTGGAATGAGTTTCTGGAATCTCTTAGCAGAGTTCACTAATGTTCACTTCGGGACTGTGAGCATCACCACTGGGGAGGCAAGTTAAATGTTTGCAATGATCAAGAGCCCTCAGAACACCCACACATTGCATTTCTCTAAATGGAATGTCACTGACAAAAAAGAAAAAAGAAAAAAGCAAAAGAAAAACCATTTCTCTGGAGCCCCCTTGCTAACGGTCAGCTGGGCCGTTCCATCAACTTATAATGTGGAACCTGTTCAGCTGCATTTTCCAAAATGAAAATGGTCCCAAGAAGGGGAGATTCCTCAGGCATAAACTACTCGTGCACGCTCAGTACTCAATGGGATGTTTGCAAATTAAAACAAGTCCCCTGAAGCAGAAGCTAGCCTTCTGCTAAATGAAATACACTGAGGGTATCGGGTGCAGAGGAATCTTTGAAGGCGTCCTGAGGTAGGTAATAGTCTAACCACATTGCCAATTTCCCTTCCCAGTGCATAACTTAAAATGCCTTTCAGAAGCAGAGAATAAGATCCCTCACTCTCATCCCCTGCCGACTAAGGTGAAAACCGGCTCTCCCACATCCCGCCGACCCCTCTATCTGGTAGTAACAGACTCTTCAACACTAATAAAGAAATTTTTTTAAGCCCTTATTAGCTGATTTAGTTCAGCCCCAAGATTCCTTTGCTGTAACTTTTCTTTGGCAGCTCATTTCCTGCCAGGAGTTGTTTGTTATGAAAACCGATGGGAAATGAATAATGTATAAATTATAAAAGCTACCCCATTTTTACCTCCCTCGTTATGGCCCACTGTGTTTTCAGGAGCATATGTGTTAGTGGGGTGTTTGCAGTATTCATGACATGAACTTCTAATTTATGAGCTCTTAAAGGCACACTAGTCATCGGCATGCTAATTATTAATATTGCACTCTGAGGACTTTTCTCAGGGGCTCTACTGCAGCAGAACAGAAAGCTCTGAACTAGTGCTCGGCCACTTTCCAGACACAGGGCTAAGTCAGACTGGAGCGCGAGTCTCTGACACTGATGTGTGGATGGTTGGATCCGGAGTTATTTACTACGTGAAATACCAGCCTTGCCAGTTTTTAAATGTTAATGGCTTTATGGTGAAGACAAAAAGGTCTGTGCTTCCCACCTGGAGATTTTAAGAATTTCGCATCCGGTCATAGAAATGCCTCCACAACGTCGGAAATCACTTTCACTTTTCTCCTAATTACCTATAGATGTTTATGAAGTTTCATAATTTCAGATAAAAAAATGTGAAATAATGTGTGTGTTTGTGATGACTGAGTGGAGGGGACTGCATTTAATATGCTGTATTTACTGATTTGTAGTAGGGAGGACAGATTTTCTTGTTGGTTGTACACAAAGAAAGAACCAAAATTAAAATTTTAAATAGACTATATGGATTTATTTATTTCAGTCAGGTTGCTGAGCCAAATTCAGACACTACACTAATTGACTCAAGAGCATGAATCAGCAAATTAGAAAGATTGCCCAGGGCCTAGGTTATCTTGTGAGATGTGGACTGAATGTCCACACAGGTTTTTAGTCTATATCTTAGTCTTTATTTATAGTCTATGAAACTTAAAATTTTTAACTCAAGTTCTGGGGCTATGTCTCAGTGGGTAAAGAAACTTGCTGTGAAAGTATGAGAACCTGAATTCAAATCCCCGTAATCCATGTAAAACCCAGCACTCTAGTACAGGTCTGTAATGTCAGTGTGGCCATGGGAATATGAGATGCTTTTGGGCTGGATGTACAGAGCAGAAAACAAACCGTGGACCTTAATCAAACAAGGTAGAAGGTGAGGATCAAAACTATGGGTTTTCTTCTCACCACTGCATGTATGTGGCCTCATTCACATGCATGTACGTGCCCTCACTCACATGCATGTACACATGCATGTATACATGTTTTATATGCACATATAAATATAACAAAATACACAATATTCAGCTTCATATTTGGATAGCATTTTAGATATACTCCCCTTAATTAATTGTACACTAATTCTAGTATTTTACATATTTAATTTTTAGTTTTTTTTAAGCCTTTCATTACATAAGTACTGAATTTTATACAGTGAAAGCCCTCTTTCTTCCCCCTTCAATTCCTAATTTGACTGCTCCTACTTATTTTTAAATTCATAATCTCTTCTATAATTGTTACTGTGACTTTTTCATACACACACACAACCTACTGAGGACATTTAATATTGTTTGCATGTGCATGTATTTAGGACTAATCATTGGAGATTGGATCAGGGCCCTCAACATTTAAGACTGTTTTCCCTTTAAGCAGCCATTGATTGACTGTATCCCTTCATGTGGGGGTTTCGCCTTGTGAAAATTTCCCTATCCATGTTGGCAGTTGATTATTGGTATCATTACGTAGGCCTCAGGTGACTATATTGTTCAGATTTCTTGAATGCAGACTTCCTGCCCCGAGACAAGACACAGTTTCTCAGCAGGCGTGCTGGGCTTCCAGCTCCTATAAACTTTCTGCATAATGATCCCAAGTTAGAATCCCAATATAGAATTATATGGGCTTAGGAAAGTAACAGTAGTATATAAACAGATATTGCACTTTCATTTCCTGACTGCCCAGATATGAATAATCACACAGAAACTTTATTAATTGAAACACTGTATGGCCAATGGCTTAGGCGTATTCCTAGCTAGCCCTTATATCTTAAATTAACCCATTTGTATTAATCTATCACCACGAGGCTGTGGTTTACTAGTAATGTTCTGGAATCTTTGGCAGCTGTTCTTGCTCTCCATCTCTGTTGGATTTCCCACCTGGCTTTATTCTGCTAAACTATTGAAGGAAACAGCTCTATTCATCAACCAATAAAAGCGACACATATACAGAAGGACATCCTTCATCATCTCCACTTTTCTGTCTAATTAAAAAGGAAGGTTTTAACTTTAACATAGTAAAAATCACATACAAAAACCAGTTATCAAGCAAGAATTATTACAAAAATTACAATATGTAACCCTTTTACATTTTGCAAATTAAGATAAAGACTCTATCATCTATCCTGTCCTTGTGAGTCTAAAGTTTTATAGCTAATTTATCTTTTATCATAACTAAGGAAAACTATAATTATAACTATCTAGTCTTTAACTTCATCAAAGGCCTTAGAGGAATATAATACTACCTAAGTAAACAGGAAGTGCATTGTTAACAACTTCCAAAGTTCTAGAATTGACAGAGACATCTTACTGCCCGGACAGTCAACCAGAGTCTTTTGTAACATTAAGGCATCCATCTACAGCTTAGTGACCTATAATATATTGCAGACTTCTCAGTGAAGTAGGAAATTTGAAGATCTATTCTGCCTAGTACTGGAAAAATTTGTCAGTTACTTTCTTCTGTGACCTGCAGAATGTCTGGCAGTTTTCTCTGTGAAGCCGAAACCCATTTTGCCTTTTGGAAAGTTCAGCAGTCACTTTTCTGTGGGTCCTGCGCGTTCAGTACATATAGCAAACCATCAAACAGTCCAGGAAAGAGCAGTTTCTTGCCCAACTGGCTAGCTGGGTCACATTGAAGGCAAATTCCATAACGAATATTTTCAATGCCCATCAACTTCTCTGAAGTAATTGGTGCTGGCAGAAGCAGACATGTCTTACTGTCAAGAAAGTCTAAGTTCTTAAAACCTTTTGAATGTCATATTCCATAGGTCTTTGAAGTGTTGAAGATTATCTATCTAACTAAAATATATTTATGTATATCTATAAAACCTAGCAACACGACTAAAAGTTTTATTATTATAAATGACTGTCTATTAATCTCTATTTCTTAATTATACTTTACAATTTTTGATATTTCAAGACAGAGATACATACATTTTTAAATGAGCTGTGCAAACATAATACCTTAAACAAAAATAGGAATATATATACAGTGTAGCAAAATTGATCTTAAATTTGTATCAATAGACCAAAATTCATCTCAATGTAAAGTATTAATTTCTATATATAGTATCTCTCCTTTGTATTTTTAGAAAGAGATCAATTTGACTATTAACCATTTATACCCAACACATTTTAAATAAAAACAAATATTTATAAATAATTATTTTGTGAATCTGAGCATAGTTTTCTTCACAATGTTTCCTGCAGTTTGTTGGGCAAAGTATTTTTAGAGTGTACAGAAACCTTTCAGGAGGTCTTGTTTCATCAAACCACATTAGCTATTAAGGAATCCACAGCTTACTTTTCCAAAGTAATATATCATTAGACTCAAATTTTGAAGTCAGAATACTTTTAAAAGATATATGTTAATTTAGCTTGGCAGACCCAGGATTCAAGTGTCTCTCTACAGGTAAAAAATTCAAAGAAAACACAATAAGATACATAATCCAGACTCTCTGTGTTTTCCATATTTTCGTGGCTCATTATGAATTTTATTCTATTTTTTCTTTAAGAACATCAATTTTATATCCTTAAATTATTTTTTCATCTATGACTCTTTTGATCTTTTATCCTCTCTGTCTTAAGCTGATTCACATTTATCAAATTTACTGCGGCCGGTTTAGAGACGATTTTTATCTGAATCTGTCTTTATTGTTTATCTGTAATCATTTTCTGACTAGGGACATTTTGTAAAATGCTAAGCAAGCATGGTTATGACTAACACTGTGGCTTTGCCTGTTAACTCTACCCCATCCATCATGGCAGAGGTATGTTCACTGCCTCTGCCAATCATGCTTAGCTATTCAGTTCCAGGGATGCAGTAGGTATAAGTCACCATTAAGCAACTAGTAGCATGCTGCTCACAAACCCCATTTAAGTGCTCTGAAGCAAGACGCCTCTGCTTGCTACCAGCAAGCAGAGCCTAACTGAAGAAATGCAGCTACCAAGAAGTGACCCATAAAAGACTCCATTTTTGTGGGTCACTTCTGGTAGCTTGATAGCTGCATTTTTTTCAGATAGACCCACAAAGACTCCTGTTTTTGTGAGTCTAAAAATGTTTTTTAAAAGCTTTCTTAGGCCTTATGTGGATGTACATTACTGAATGGTGGGCATCATCATGTAAACAGAGATTGTGCTTTTGTTTCCTGTCTGCCCAGACCCAAATAATCAACATAAAAGCTATATTAATTGCAACACTGTTTTGGCCAGTGGTTTAGGTGTACTCCTAGTTAGCTCTTAAATCTTTTTTTTGAAAGTAATTTTATTAAATTATAAAAGTTTCCATTTCCGCCCCTCTTCCCAACACCCTCCCACTCCCCCCACTCCCTCTCCTCCTCCCTCTTTGTCCCTTAGGGCAGTCAGGGCTTCCCGCCCTGTGGGAAGTTCAAGTTCCTCCCCCCTCCCTCCAGGTCCAGGAAGGTGAGTATCCAAACAGACTGGATCCCAAAAATCCAGTATATGCAGAGGAAACAAGTCCCAGTGTCATAGTCAATGGCTTTTCAGAAAGACTTCAGGCCAGCCACATTCAGAGAATCCGGCCAAATTCAGAGAATCTGGTTAGATCACGTCCTCGTTCAGTCCCAGTCCAGCTGGCCTTGGTAAACTCTCATTAGATCCGTCCCCTTGTATCAGTGGGTGATCGCATCCCTCGCAGTCCTTATTTCCTTTTTTATTTTCTTCGTCCTTCTCCTCCTCATTTGAACCTTGGGGGGCTCAGTCCGGTGCTCCAATGTGGGTCTCCGTCTGTATCGCCATCCTTCGCCAGATGAAGGATCTATGGTGATAAGCAAAATATTCATCAGTATGGTTATGGGCCAAGGCCGGTTCAGGCACCCTCTCCTCTGTCCAGAGAACAATCTGGGGATCTCTCCTTGGACCTGGGATCCCATAAATAATCAAGTCTCCTGTAAACCCTAGAATGACTCCCTTAGTTGAAATATATTCTTCCCTGATCCCATATTCATCCTTCCTCCCTCCCCCCATCCCATAAAATCTTAAATTAACCCATTTCTATTAACCTATGTATCGTCACCAGGCTGCAGTTTACCAGTAATGATCTGGCATCCTTTTCTTTTAGTGTCTACATGGTGTTTCCTTGACTCCACCTATTCTCTCTCTCTCTCTCTCTCTCTCTCTCTCTCTCTCTCTCCCCCCCCCCCCCCCCTCTCTCTCTGTGTGTGTGTGTGTGTGCATTCACATTTCCTACCTGGATTTATTCTGCTAAGCCATTGACCAAAATAGCTTTATTTATCAACCAATAAAAGCAACACATATTCAGAAAGACATCCCACATCAGTAGTAGGTTCTGTAAGATCTATGACTTCTCCCAGTAGTTGCTTAGGTGTAAATTCCTTCCCACGAATGTTTCCACTTTCTGGCTACTGCGGATAGAGCAGAGATGAACATGAATGAACAATAATAAGACATAGAGTAATAGTTCATCATATGGTAGATCTGTTTCTGGCTTTTTGAGGAACGTTTACACCAGTTTCTGTAGTCACTGCATCAGAATGTACTACCATGAGCAGTGAGTGAGAATCTTCTGTTTACCCTTCCAAACCAGTGTGTGCAATCATCTTAGTCATTCTGACTTGGCTAAGAGGAAATCTCAAGGTAATTTTAACTTAGTAGTTTCCTTCATGTCTAAGAATGCTGAACATTAAAAAAAAATTTCTTAACTATTTGCATTTTATCTTTTGAAAGCGATGTTTAATTCTGTACCCCATTTTAAAATGTGTGGTTTTTTTCTTAATGTTTAGTATGTTTTAAAGTAAAATCTTTAAAATATCTTAATTTTATATATAAAAAGCAATATACCTGCTTTTATTAAAAATCTATTTTTTCTCATCCAATATATCCTGGTTATATTTTAACCTCTCTCTTCCTCCCAGTTTCCCCACCTCTTCTTCAACTTTGATCTACTCCCTAGATTTTTCAAACAACAATTAATACTAATGTTCTTCAAATTATTCAACAAAACATAAACAGAAGGAATATTGCTCAATTTATTTTATGAGGCCACAGTTACCCTGATACCTAAACTACATAAAGACCCAACAATGAAAGAAAATTACAGATCAATTTCCTTTATGAACATAGACATAAAAATACCCAATAAAATAGTTGCAAATCAAATTCAAGAACTCATGAAAAAGATCATCTGCCATGATCAAGCAGACTTCATTCCAGAGATAGAGGGATGGTTCAATATACAAAAAAATTAATAAATATAAAGAAACTTGAAGATAATCTTAGTAGCTGCAGAAAAATGCCTTTGACAAAATCCAACACCCCTTCATTATAAAAGTCCTAGAGAGATTAGGGATGCAAGGGACCTACCTAAACATAATAAAGTAATTTAACAGAAAACTCATAGCTAACCTCAATTTTTCTTTCTTTTCTTTTCCCTCCCTCCCTCTCTCCCTTCCTCCATCCCTTTCTTCCTCCCTCTCTCCATCCTTCTCTCCCTCCCTCTCTCTGTTCCTATGTTCTTCTCTCTCTTCCCCCCCTCGGTGTCTGTCTTTCTTTTATCTCTTTGTATATTCTAGATACTAACTCTGCCAGATGTGTATCTGGTAAAGTCTTCTTCCTATTTTGTAACCTGCCTCTAGATATACTTTAGTATTTTTTGCTGTACAAAAAACATTATAGTTTCATGAGGTCCATTGTAATTTTTGGTCTTAGTATCTGAGCTACAGGGCCTGTTTAGAAAGTCCTTTCCTATTCCAATGAGTTCAAGTATATTCCCTACTTTCTCCTCTATCAGGTTTTATGTTGAAGTTCTTGATGATTTGAAATTGACTTTTATGCAGGGTAAGAAATAGGATCCAGTTTCATTCTTTGACATGTAGCTATACAGTTTGATGACCACCATTTGTTGAAATTTTGTTTTCTAATGTGTATGTATTGTTGGCTTCCTTTTAAAAAACGGGTAACTGTAGGGTCCTTTTATATAGGTCTTCAGTTTATTAAATTTATCAATTAATCTGTTTTTATGCCAGTATCATGCTTTTTATTGCTATAGTTTCTGTAGCACAGCTTGAAATCTGGGATGGCTTTAGCATGTTTTTGCTGTAGCTGTTAGGAACTGTTTTGGTTATCCAGGATCTTTTGCACTTAATATGAAATTTAAGATTTTTTCCATAAAGAATTGGATTGGAATTTTGATGGGGATTGGGATTATACTAAATTTTATAGTTGCTTCTGGCAAGGTGAGTAATTTTACAGTATTAATCCTATCAATTCATGAGTATGAGAGGTCTTTCCATATTATATATGCAATGTTTTTCTTAGTGTCTTAATGTTTTTATTGTATGTCTTTCACCTTCATAGGTAGATTTATTGCAAGAAATTTATTTTTGAAGCTATTGTGAATGATACTCTTTACTTGAATTATTTATTTGTTGCTTACATATAGAAAGGCTATTAAATTTTCTGTGTAAATTTTGTATCCATCTACTTTACTGAATTTTCTTTTTAAAATCAACTTTAGGAGTAGAATCTCCAGAGTCTTCCATGTATAGAATTAAATCATCTGAAAATAAGGTTATTTTGCTTTCTTCCTTTCCTGTTGGTGGTATCACCTTATCTGCTTCACTTGTCTTATTTCTCTAAGACTTCAAGTACCATACTGAACATGTTTTGCTCCTGGTTTTATTGTCTATGCTTTGAGTGTTTCTCTATTTAGCCAGAAGGCTGTAGGTCTGCTGTGTACTGCCTTTTTTTATATTGAGACATCTTCCCTGAATCTCTAGATTCTCTCAGACCAGTGGTTCTCAACTTTCCTAATGCTACAACCTTTCAACACAGTTCCTCAGGTTGGGGTGACTCACAACCATGAAATTATTTCATTGCTACTTTATAACTGTAATTTTGCAGTTGTTATGAATCATATTGTAAACAAATGATATGTGCACCCAAAGGATCCTGACTCACATGTTGAGAGCTACTGCCTCAGACTTTTATAATGATGTGATATTGGACTTTGTAAAAAGCCATTTATACATCCAATGAGATGATCATGCAGTTTCTGTCATTTAGGCAGCTTTTGTGGGGGATTACATATAGTTATTTATGTTTATTAAACCATCCCTCTATCTCTGTGATAAGGGCAACATGATCTTGGTAAGTAATCTTTTTGATGTGTTCTTGAACTTGGTTTGCAATAATTTTATTGGAAATTTTACATCAAAGATCATCAGAGATACTGGCCTTTTTGTTGTTGTTGGGACTTTGTTTTTGATATCAGGGTGATCACTAGCTTAGTAAAAAGTATTTGGAAGTGATCTTTCATTTTTTATTTTACTAAGTAATTTGAGGAGTAAGGGTGATAGTTTTTATTTGAAGATTTGGTAGATTTCTGTATTGGTTCCATCTGGCCCTAGACTTTTTTCTTTAGAGGGGAGATTTTAATCATATCTCATTTGGTGATATGAGTCTATTTCAATTATTCATTTTATTTTAATTTAGCTTTGCTAAGTCATGTGTATCTATAGATTCATCCAATTCATTCATCTATCAGATCTTGTAGTTGCAGAATATGTGTTTGTAAAGTATTTTAATGCACTCCACTTTCATTGCAAATTTTATTATTTGTATCTCTCTTTTGGTTAATTTAGCTAAAGATTTGTCAATTTTTCAAAAAGCAAGTCTTAGTTTCATTGCTTTTTTGTAACTTTTATTGTTTATATATTATTAATTTTAGTTCAAAATTTGATTATCTTTTCTTGTCTTCTTCAGGTATTGTTTTTTTCTTATTTTTCCAAGGCATTCAGGTGCATTGTTAAGTTATTGAACTGTGATCTCTTATGTGATGTTGGATTCCTCTCTGTATGCTATAAATATGTATTATTACCATTGATTAATAAAGAGGCTACTTTGGCCTATGGCAGGACAATATATAGATAGGTGGGAAAACTAAACTGAATGCAGGGAGAAAGAAAGAAGGCAGAGTCAGGCAGACACTATGTAGCTGCTGAAGGAGAAAGATCCCAGAACCTTACTGGTAAGCCACAGCTTCATGGCAGTGCACAGATTAGTAGAAATGTGTTAATTTAATACGTAAGAGCTAGTTAGAAATACGCTTGAAACATTGGTTAAACAGTGTGTAATTAATATTGTTTCTGCGTGATTATCCAGGTCTGGGTGGCTGGGAAGTGAAATGCAGTCTCTGGTTACACTCAATTTCTTTTAGTGTAGGAACTCATTGGTATAAACTTAAAATTATCTTTGTTTGTTCCTTTGGTTTTAGTATGTTATATTTATGTTTCATTTTAGAAATTTATATTATCCTTCTTTGTTTCTTTCTTGGCACTATTGTCACTCAGTAGTGCTTTGTTTAGTTCCTACAACTCTTTGTATTTCCTATTGTTTTATTGCTGTTGATATTCATCTTTTTCTATTGGGCCAAGAGAGAATGCAGGATGTTATTTTATTTTTATTTTTTGCATTTTTTGAGACTTGCTTTGTATTCTAATATGTGGTTGATTTTAAAGAAAGTTCCATGGGCTACTGAACAGACTTGGTAATTACTAGTGTTTGATGGAATATTCTCTAAGCATCTATTAGGCCCCTTTGATTTATGTTGTTTTTTAATACAGAGTTTCTCCCTTTATTTATTTTTTTCTTGATGTCCTGTCTATCGATTAGAATGTGCTATTGAAGTCACCCATTATCACCATGTTGGGGACCAATCTAGGGTTTTACCTACAATATTGTTTCTTTTGTGAAATTGGGTCCCCCTGTATTTGGTGGTTATATGTTTAGAATTGTTATATTATGTTGGCATATTTCTACATTTAATGAGTATGAAGTTTCTCTTCTTATATTGTCTGACTAGTTTTGGTTTACAGAATATTCTGTCAGATATTAAAATAACTACATTTTCTTCCTTCTTAGTTCAATTTTCTTCAAATACCTTGTTTTATTCTATTATCCTAAGATGATTTCTATCATTGATGGGGATGTGTGTTTCTTGGAGATACCTGTTCTTTTTAATACAATCTGTTAGTTTGTATTTTTATTGGAGATTTAAGGCTATTGATAATCAGAGTTATTAAAGATGTGAATTAATTCCTGTCATTTTGCAGTGTTCTCTCAGATCTCTTAGGATCACCTGTCCTGGCATTGTTTATTTGTTCTCTGTGTCCTTTTGGGTATGTTTATCATTCTCTTCAGAATGAAGTATCTCTTCCAGTGTCTTTTGTGGATCTATCTTTGTAGGCATCAGTCCCTTTCATTTGTTTTTGTCATGGAAAATTTTGATTTTTTTCTTCAATTTTCATAGTTTATCTGTATATAATAATCTAAATTGACAGTCTGATGTTTCAGTACTCAGAGTACTCATTGCCAGGCTCTTCTGGCTTTAAATATTCCTGCCAAATAACCTGATATTATTCTAAAGTGCCCAGCTCAATAAGTGACTTAACCTTTCTGTGTTATAACTCAACTTTATTTCAGAATAAGGGGACTAAGAATATATAGAATGGGGATAGCACCTGAGACATCATGTAATTTGTGATTGGAAGGACCATCCTACATTATAGCTGGAGCACAATACCTATTTTCACATGGGCAGCATGATGGGATCATTTGTTGGGAACTGTGTCAAAGATCACACTTAAGATAAGTCAGGCATCCAAGTTCAGAGACAGCTTTCAAAAAAAGATCAGGTAGAGAACAGGAATCCCTTCTGGGAGAAGGGAGTCCTCTATTTGGCTCTGAGTTCAGAATGCTGCCCAAACATCATGGACTACAATCTTAAGCAGCAGAACCCTCCCACATTTATTAGGGACCTTCACAATAAATTTGTATTTTTATGGAGGAGACATGCTACTTTGAGAGGTGTGGTGATGTGCATGTGTATATGTGCTTATGTGTGTATGTTGTGGGATATTAGTTTACCTATGTAAATATGTGTAGAATTTGTTTATGTCGTAAAATACTAACTTAACAATGTAAAGATGTGTTGTATTTGTTTACCTTGCCTGCCTAAGGCACCTTATTGGTCTAATAAAAGGTTAAATGTCCAGCAGCTAAGCAGTAGGTATAGACAGAACTTCCCAGCAGAGAGAGTAAGTAGGAAGAGCAATCTATGCTCAGCAGAAACAGAGGGAGACAGAGGGAGAAAGGGGATAAAAGGGACAAATCAAGATGCTAGGGAGACACTAGGGGCCAGCCAGCCAGCCAGCCAATCAGACATGGAAGAAGCAGAAAAGCACGACATATAGAAAGAAAGGATAAAAGCCCCAAGGCAAAAATGTAGATAAATAGAAGCAGGATAAATTAAGTTAAAAGAGCTTGTGGGACAAGACTCATCTAAGACTGAATATTCATCAATAATAACAAGTCTTCATGTCTTTATTTGGAAGCTGCTTGGTGGTCCAAAGAAAATTCCAACTACATGTTTGTGTGTTTGTATGTATGTGTGTGTGTCTTGTTTCTATCTTTGTGTTACAATTTATAAAAATTAAAATATGGAATTTTTTGGTTTAGGTTTTCTTTCTTTATTTCATTTTGTTCAAGTCACATTTCTTTCAGAATGGGTGCTTGCAATGTTCAATATTAAGCTAATTCATAACAAGGTAAGATATCAATTTCTTCTGGTTGTCTGCTAGTTAGGGACTACAGCTTTTTATCCATGGTCTTCTAGTTGCTAGCTCCAATATGTTGTCTTCAGGAACTTGGTCAAGAAACACATTTGGGAAACTCCACAGGAGCAGAATTGAGCCAGCGACTCGAGCTGGAGTGGGCCTAATGCAGGTAACGTCACAGAGCAGGACTGAGTCAGTAAGCTAAGGCAGTAAACTCTACAGGATCAGTACTAAGACAGCAACCTTGGCTGGAGCAGACCTGGGACAATGAACTCCACAGGAACAGGTACAGGTACAGGGGAACAACCACTGAGAGATTAGGCTGGAGCTAGAGACCTCTGTGGGTACAGGCATGAGTCTGGGACCTATGAGGGTATAGGCAGGAACCAGAGACCTCTGCAGGTCCAAGCATGAGTCTGGGATCTACGAGTGAGTAGACCTGAGCCAGGATCCCTGCGGGTTCAGGCATGATTCTGGGACCTCCAAGGAACTAGGTCTGAGCCAGAACCTCTGTGGGTCTAGGTGCACCTGAGTTTGGGACCTCCAAGGGAGTAGATCAGACCCAGAGACCTTGGCAGGACCAACCCCAAACTAGTGACCTCTGCAAGAGCTGATCCAAACCTGGGACATTTACAGAAACAGATCTGAGCTGGCAACCTAGGCAAGACCAGGCCAGAGACAACAAACTCCATGGGAGTGGAGTAAACCCCAGAAGCGCTGAGCGATCTCCAGGAACACTGAGGGACTAACAGGGTAATTAGAACCACGTCACTGACTGCAGCATGATGAGCAACCATCTGAGCATTGGATCCACTGGCACCTGGAAGATTGATCACCGGAGTCACAGACAGCCACAACTACACCAATGAGAGGGAAAGATGGATAGACAGGGTAAGAACACACACTACACCATAAAGAGCAACACGACATAAGTAAAATCTAGTGAACCTACAATGGCAAGACTTGAAAAACCAAATATAGATGAAGCAGAAGAAAATGACCTAAAACATAATTTCAGGAGAATGTTTGAGGTCATTAAAGAGGAAATGAGAAATTCCCTCAAAGAAATGAAGGAAAAGGCAGACAAAAAATTGGAAGACATCAACAAATCCCTTAAAGAAAACCAAGAAAAAGCAATCAAACATATGAGACTACTCAAGACTTGAAAACTGAAATAGAGACAATAAAGAAAGCACAAGGCAAGGGAATTATAGAAACAGAAACCATGAAAAAATAATCAGGAACCACAAATGCAAGCATAAACAGCAGAATATGAGAGATAGAAGAGAGAATCTCAAGCGCTGAAGGTACAATAGAGAAAATAGACTCATCAGTCAAAGCAAACATTAAATTTAACAAAAACTTAACATAAAATATCCAGGAAATATGGGACACCATGAAAAGACCAATCCTAAGAATAATAGGTATAAAAGAGGGAGACAAACAGTGCAAAAGCACAGAAAATATATTTAACAAAATCATAGAAGAAAACTTTTCCAACTTAAAGAAAGATATGCCTATGAAGATACAAAAAGCTTACAGAACACCAAATAGACTGAATTAAAAAAAAGGCCCCCCAGCACATAAAAATCAAAACACTAAACATACAGAATAAAGAAAAAATATTAAGAGATGCAAAAGAAAAAGGTCAAGTAACATATAAAAGCAGACCTATCAGAATTACACCTGAATTCTCTCTCAATGGACACAATACAAGCCAGAAGGTCCTGGTCAAGCATTATGCAGACATTAAGAGACCATGGATGCCAGCCCAGACTACTATATCCAGCAAAACTTTCAATCACTATAGAAGAACAAGAGAAGATATTCCATGACAAAACAAGATTTAACCAATACCTAGCCTCAAACCCAGCCATACACAAAAGACTAGAAGGAAAACTCCAAACCAAGAAAGTTTGCTTCATCAACAAAAACACAGACAATTGATGATCTCACAGCAGCAAATCCCTAAGAAGGGTAAAACACATAAATTAACATCACCAACAATGAAAACTAAATTAACAGGAGATAACAATCACTGATCATTAATATACCTCAATATAAATGGACTCAACTCACCTATAAAAAGGCACCCAACAGATTAGATACAAAAACAGAATCCATCCTTCTTCTGCAAAGAAGAAATACATCTCAACCTCAAAGACAGACATTGCCACAGAGTAAAGGGCTTGGAAAAAATTTTCCAATCAAATGAACCTAAGAAACAAGGAGGTGCAGCTATCCTAATATCCAACAAAATAGACTTTAAACGAAAATCAATCAAAAGAGATAAAGAAGGACATTTCATATTACTCACAGAAAAAATGCATCAAGAGGAAATCTCAATACTGAACATCTATGCTCCAAATACAAGGGCACCCTCATATGTAAAAGAAATACTTCTAAAGCTTAAATGAAATATTAAACCCCACACACTAATAGTGAGAGACTTCAACACTCCACTCTCACCACTGGACAGGTTAGTCAGACAAAAAGTTAATAGAAAAATAAGGGAACTAGCAGATGTTATAACTCAAATGTACTTAACAGATATCTATAGAACATTCAATCCAAATATAAAAGAATATACCTTCTTCTCAGCATCTTGTGGAACCTTCTCAAAAATTGATCACATACTCGGTAACAAAGCAAACCTCAACAGTAACATAAAAAAAATGGAATAACCCCATGTATTTTATTGGATCACCATGGCTTAAAGCTAGAATTCAACAGCAACACTAATTCCAGAAAGCCCACAAACACATGGAAATTAAACAATGCTCACCTGAATTATCAATGGGTCAAGGAAGAAAAAAAAAAGGAGAAATTAAAGACTTCTTAAAATTCAATGAAAATGAACCCACAACATACCCAAAGTTATGGGACACAAAGAAAGCAGTGTTAAGAAGAAAGTTCACAGCACTAAGTGCCTACATAAAGAAGCTGGAAAAATCACACACTAGTGAATTATCAGAATATTTGAGAACTTTATAACAAAAATAAGCAAACTCATCCAAGAGAACTAGACGGCAGGAAATAATCAAATTGAGAGCTAAAATCAACAAAATAGAAACAAAGAAGGCAATACAAAGATTCAATGAGACAAAGAGTTGGTTCTTCGAGAAAATCAACAAAATAGAAAAAACTGTTACCCAAACTAACCAAAAGACAGAGAGAGATAATAACCAAATTAACAAAATCAGAAATGTAAAGGGGGAACACCACAACAGACATGGAGAAAATCCGGAGAATCATCAGGTCATATTTCAAAAACCTGTACTCCATAAAACTGGAAACCTAAAGGACATGGACAACTTTCTGGATAAATATCACTTACCAAAATTAGATCAAGACTAGATAAGCAAATTAAACAGACTTATAACTGATCAAAAATAAATTAGAAACAGTCATCAAAAGTCTCCCAACCAAAAAGCCTAGGACCAGATAGTTTCAGTTCAGAATTCTACAAGATTTTTCAAAGAAGAACTAATACCAATACTCTTCAAATTGTTCCACGAAATAGAAACAGAAGGAACATTACCAAACTCTTCTTATAGGACTACAATTACCCTGATCTCCAAACTACATAAAGACATTACTAAGAAACAGAATTACAGACCAATCTCACTGATGAACATTGATGCAAAATTACTAAATAAAATACTGGCAAATCGAATTCAAGAACACATCAGAACCATCACTTAGCATGATCAAGTCGGCTTCATCCCAGAGATGCAGGGATAGTTCAACATATGAAAATCTGTTAATGTAATCCACCATATAAACAAAGTAACAAAACCACCTGATAATATCATTAGAACAAAAAAAAGCTTTCGACAAAATACAATATCCCTTCATGATAAAGGTCTTGGAAAGAGCAGGTATACAAGGAACATACCTAAACATAAAAAAGGCGATATATAACAAGCAAACAGCCAACATCAAACTACATGGAGAGAAACTCACAGTGATCCCACTGAAATCAGGAACAAGACAAGTTTGTTCACTCTCTCCATATCTATTTAATATAGTTCTTGAGGTCCTAGCTAGAGCAATAAGACAAAAAAAGAGATCAAGAGGCTACATATCAGAAAAGAAGAAGTCAATCTCTCTATTTGCTGATGGTATGATAGTTTACATAAGGGACCCCAAAAATTCTACCAAGGACCTTCTACAATTCATAAACCCTTTCAAAGTGTAGCAGGATAACTAAAAAAAAAAATCAGTAGACCTCCTGTACTCAGATGATAAATGGGCTGAGAAAGAAATCAGAGAAACATCACCCTTCACAATAGTCACTAATAGCATAAAATATCTCAGATTAATTCCAACCAAACAAATAGAAGACTTATATGACAAGAACTTTAAATCTTTGAAGAAACAAATTGAAGAAGTCACCGGAAAGTAGAAAGATCTCCCATGCTTTTGGGTAGATAGGATTAACATAGTAAAAATGACAGTCTTACCAAAAGCAATCGACAGATTCAATGCAATGCCCATCAAAATCCCAGCAAAATTCTTCACAGATTTTGAAAAAATGGTACTCAACTTCATATGGAAAAACAACAAATCCGGATACCAAAAACAATCCTGTACAGTAAAAGAACTTCTGGAGGCATCACAATCCCTGACTTCAAACTCTCCTACAGAGATAGAGTACTGAAAACAGCCTGGTATTGGCATAAAAACAGACAGAAGGACCAATGGAAATGAATCAATAGCATGGATACTAATCATACACCTTCAAACACCTGAGTTTTGACAAAAAATAAAAAAATATCAAATGGAAAAAAGAAAGCATATTTAATAAATGGTGCTGGCATAACTGGAGAAAGAAAATAGATCTATATCTATCACCATGCACAAAACTCAAGTCCAAATGGATCAAAGATCTCAATATAAGTCAGCCATACTGAATCTCATAGAAGAGAAAGTGGGAAGTACACTTGAAGTATGCATTGGCACAGGAGACCACTTCTTAAATATAACTCCAGTAGCTCTGACACTGAGAGAAACAATTAATAAGTGGGACCCCCTGAAACTAAAAAGCTTCTGTAAAGCAAAGGACATGGTCAACAAGAAAAAAACGACACCTACAGAATGGGAAAAAAAATCTTCACCAACCCTACATGAGACGGAGGTCTGATCTCTAAAATATACAAAGAATTCAAGAATTTGGTTATCAAAAGAATAAATAATCCAACAAAAAAATGGAGTACAGACCTAAACAGAGAACTCTAAACAGAGGAATGTAAAATGGCTGAAAGACACTTAAGGAAATGCTCAACATCCTTAGTCATCAGAGAAATGCAAATCAAAACAACTCTGAGATTCCATCTTATACCTATAAGAATGGCCAAGATCAAAAACACTGATGACAACTTATGCTGGTTGTAGGGTAATGGGAACACTCCTTCATTGCTGGGAGAAGTACAAGCTGGTACAGCACCTTTGGATATCAGTATGGTGTTTTATTAGAAAATTAGGAAACAACCTTCCTCAAGACCTAATGATACCACTTTTGGGTATATATTCAAAAGATGCTCAATCGTGACACAAGGACATGTGCTCAGCTATGTTCATAGCAGCATTGTTTGTCATAGCCAGAACCTTGAAACAACTTAAATGCCCCTAAACTAAAGAATGGATAAGGAGAATGTGGTACATTTACACAATGGAGTACTATACAGCAGAAAAAAATAACGGCATCTTCAAATTCCAGGCAAATGGATGGAGCTAGAAAAGATCATTTGAGTGAGGTAACCCAACCCCAGAAAGACAATTATCACTTGTATTCACTCATATGTGGTTTTTAAACATAAAGCAATGAAAATCAACCTACAAATCACAATCTCAGAGAATCTAGATAACAATGGGGACCCTAAGAGTTACAAGCATGGATCTAATCTACCTGGAAAGTAGAAAAAGACAAGATCTCCTGAGTAATGGGGTTCATGGGAGAAGGTGTAAAGGGAGGGAAGAGGTAGGGAGGGAAGCAGAGAAAAACATAGAGCTCAATAAAATCAATAAAAAAACGAAAGACACTTGGAAGAATTTTCCCCTTTCAGTGTGGACTGCTCCTAGATCTCAAATCCAGACAAAACAAATGTAATCCCAGAGGGATAGTGAGGGCTGAGAGGAGGTGGCAGACCCTAGAAAGCACCCATAGGTCTTTGGGGTGAGCCTAATAAGCAGGACTGAAAAGGGGAGCAGAGGTACACGCTGTGTGATCCCTTTGATATATGCTGATATTGTTTGCAATATTTTATAGAAAACTTTTGTATCTTTTTATCAATGATATTGGCCTACATTTTGCCTATTTTTCTTAGTGTGTGTGTGTTTTAGAGTGATACTGGCTTTGTAGAGGAGCTTGGAGGTCCTCCTTCTGTTTCTATTATTTTAAATATTTGAAAGTTGTTAGTTTCAGTAATTTTTTTGAAAGTAGAATTCTGCAGTGAATCCATTTCTATATGAGATTTTTATTAAGCCAGAATGTATTTTATTTCTGTTTCAATCTATTTGTTATGATCTGTTTAAGTTGTTGATTTGTTTGGTTTAAATTTGGTGGTTTTTTTTTTTGAAAGTAATTTTATTAAATTATAAAAAGTTTCCATTTACGCCCCTCCTCCCAACGCCCTCCCACTCCCCCCTCCCTCTCCTCCTCCCTCTTTGTCCCCAAGGGCAGTCTGGGTCTCCTGCCCTGTGGGAAGTCCAAGTTCCTCCCCCCTCCCTCCAGGTCCAGGAAGGTGAGCATCCAAACAGACTGAATCCCAAAAATCCAGTATATGCAGAGGAAACCAGTCCCAGTGTCATTGTCAATGGCTTCTCAGAAAGACTGCAGGCCAGCCACATTCAGAAAATCCGGCCACATTCAGAGAATCTGGTTGGATCACATGCTCGTTCAGTCACGGTCCATCTGGCCTTGGTAAACTCTCATTAGATCCGACCCCTTGTATCAGTGGGTGATAGTATCCCTCTCAGTCCTTCGTCATTTTCTTCCTCCTTCTGCTCCTCATTTGGATCTTGGGGGGCTCAGTTTGGTGCTCCAACGCGGGCCTCCATCTGTATCGCCATCCAACGCCAGATGAAGGATCTATGGTGATAAGCAAAATATTCATCAGTATGGTCACAGGCCAAGGCCGGTTCAGACACCCCCTCCTCTGTCCAGAGAACAATCTGGGGATCTCTCCTTGGACCTGGGATCCCATATATAATCAAGTTTCCTGTAAACTCTAAAATGACTCCCTTAGTTGAAATATATTCTTCCCTGATCCCACATTCATCCTTCCTCCTTTCCCCCCATCTCGGTCAACCGAGCTTTCTCCATTCCTCCCCTACTCCCTTCTCTCTAACCCTCTCCCCTTCCAACAACCCTCCCCCCCCCATGCACCCAAGGTTACCTGGGACTCTTGACTATTTCCCACCTCCTGGCGGATAGCTAAATAATCTTCATCAGGTTCGTCTTCTTATTTAGCTTCTCTAGGATCACGAATAATAGGCTCAAAGACCTTAAATTATGGTTAGAATCCACTTATGAGTGAATACATACCGTGTTCCTCTTTTTGGGTCTGGCTTACCTCACTCAGTAAAGCGTTTTCTATTTCCATCCATTTGCATGCAAAATTCAAGATGTCATTATTTTTTATCGCTGAGTAAAACTCTAATGTGTATATGTTCCACACCTTTTTTAACCATTCCTCTATTGAGGGGCACCTAGGCTGTTTCCAGGTTCTGGCTATTACAAATAGTGCTGCTATGAACATAGTTGAACAAACACTTTTGTAGTATGTTTGGGAATCTCTAGGGTATATTCCCAAGAGTGGAATTGCTGGGTCCTGAGGGAGGTTGACTCCCAATTTCCTGAGAAACCGCCACACTGATTTCCAAAGTGGCTGCACAAGTTTGCATTCCCACCAACAATGGATGAGTGTTCCCCTCATTCCACATCCTCTCCAGCATAGGCTATCATTGGTGTTTTTGACTTTAGCTATTCTGACAGGTGTAAGATGGTATCTCAAAGTGGTTTTGATTTGCATTTCCCTGATCGCTAAGGAGGTTGAGCATGACCTTAAGTGTCTTCTGGCCATTCGAAGTTCATCTGTTGTGAATTCTCTGTTCAGATCAGTACCCCATTTTTTAATTGGGTTAATTAGAGTTTTAGTGTCTAGTTTCTTGAGTTCTTTGTATATTCTGGAGATCAGACCTTTGTCTGATGAGGGGTTGGTGAAGATCTTCTCCCAGTTAGAAGGCAGCCTTTTTGTCCTACTGACAGTGTCCTTTGCTTTACAGAAGCTTCCCAGTTTCAGTAGATCCCATTTATTCATTGTTTCTCTTATTGTCTGTGCTGCTGGGGTCCTACTTAGGAAGAGGCCTCCTGTGCCTAAATCTTGTAGACTACTTCCCACTTTCTCTTCTATCAGGTTCAAAGTGGACGGGTTAATGTTGATGTCTTTAATCCATTTGGACTTGATTTTTGTGCATGGTGATAGATATGGATCTACTTTCATTTTTTTACAGTTTGACATCCAGTTATGCCAGCACCATTTGTTAAAGATGCTTTCCTTCTTCCATTGTATACCTTTAGCTCCCTTGTCGAAAATTAGGTGTTCATAAGTTTGTGGGTTAATATCTGGGTCTTCTATTCGATTCCATAGGTCGACTTCTCTGTTCTTATGCCAATACCAAGCTGTTTTCAATACTGTAGCTCTGTAATAGAGTTTGAAGTCAGGGATGGTAATGCCTCCAGAAGTTCTTTTATTGTATAAGATTGTTTTGGCTATCCTGGGTTTTTTGTTTTTCCATATAAACTTGATTAATGTTCTCTCAAGGTCTGTGAAGAAGTTTGATGGGATTTTGATGGGGATTGCATTGAATCTGTAGATTGCTTTTGGTAGAATTGCCATTTTTACTATGTTGATTCTCCCAATCCAAGAGCAGGGGAGGTCTTTCCATTTTCTGGTATCCTCCTCAATTTCTCTTTTCAAAGGCTTAAAGTTCTTGTCAAATAGGTCTTTCACATCCTTGGTTAGAGTAACCCCAGGATATTTTATGGTGTTTGTGGCTATCGTGAAAGGTGATGTTTCTCTGATTTCCCTCTCCGTTTCTTTATCCTTTGTGTATAGGAGTGCCACTGATTTTTTGGAGTTGATCTTGTATCCTGCCACGTTACTAAAGGTGTTTATCAGCTGTAGGAGTTCTTTGGTAGAGTTTTTGGGGTCGCTTATGTACACTATCATATCGTCAGCAAATAACGAAAGTTTAACTTCATCCTTTCCAATTCGAATCCCCTTGATCCCCTTATGTTGTCTTATTGCTATTGCTAGAACTTCAAGCACTATATTGAAGAGGTATGGAGAGAGTGGACAGCCTTGTCGTGTTCCTGATTTTAGTGGAAAGGCTTTGAGTTTCTCTCCATTCAATTTGATGTTAGCTGTCGGCTTGCTGTATATTGCTTTTATTATATTTAGGTATGATCCTTGTATCCCCAGTCTCTCCAACACCTTTATCATAAATGGGTGTTGAATTTTGTCAAACGCTTTTTCAGCATCCAATGAAATGATCATATGATTTTTTTCTTTCAGTTTATTTATATGATGGATTACATTGATAGATTTGCGTATGTTGAACCATCCCTGCATCTCTGGGATGAAGCCTACTTGATCATAATGGATGATTTTTCTAATGTGTTCTTGGATTCGGTTTGCCAGTATTTTATTGAGAATTTTCGCATCGATGTTCATGAGTGAGACTGGCCTGTAATTCTCTTTCTTGGTTGTGTCTTTGTGTGGTTTTGGTATTAGGGTGACTGCAGCTTCATAAAAGGAGTTTGGCAGTGACTTTTCTTTTTCTATATTGTGGAATACATTAAGGAGTATAGGTATTAGCTCTTCCTGGAAGTTCTGGTAGAATTCTGCATTGAAACCATCTGGTCCTGGGCTTTTTTTGGTAGGGAGATTTTTGATAACAGCTTCTAGTTCTTCACGACTAACAGGTCTATTTAGATTGTTCACCTGGTCTTGGTTCAACTTTGGTATATGGTACTTATCTAAAAAAATGTCCATTTCTTTTACATTTTCCAACTTTGTGGCATATAAACTTTCGTAGTAAGATCTAATGATTCTCTGAATTTCCTCCGTGTCTGTGATTATGTCCCCCTTTTCATTTCTGATCCTATTAATTTGCAAGTTCTCTCTCTGCTGTTTGATTAGTTTGGATAGGGGTTTGTCAATCTTGTTAATTTTCTCCAAGAACCAGCTTTTTGCTTCATTGATTCTTTGAATTGTTTTCTGTGTTTCTATTTTGTTGATTTCAGCCCTCAGTTTGATTATTTCCAGTCTTCTACTCCTCCTGGGTGAATCAGCTTCTTTTTTTTCTAGAGCTTTCAAGTGTGTTGTTAAGTCTCCAATGTGTGCTTTCTCTGTTTTCTTTAGGTGGGCACTTAGTGCTATGAACTTTCCTCTTAGCACTGCTTTCATTGTGTCCCATAGGTTTGAATACGTTGTGTCTTTGTTTTCATTATATTCAAGGAAGACTTTAATTTCTTTCTTTATTTCTTCCTTGACCCAGGGGTGATTTAGTAGTTGACTGTTCAACTTCCATGAGTTTGTTGGCTTCCTGGGGGTAGCATTGTTGTTGAATTCTAATTTTAATCCATGGTGATCTGACAAGACACAGGTGGTCACTAATATTTTTTTGTATCTGTGGAAGTTTGCTTTGTTACCAAGTATGTGGTCAATTTTCGAGAAGGTTCCATGGGCTGCAGAGAAGAAGGTATACTCTTTCCTATTTGGGTGGAGTGTTCTATAGATGTCTGTTAAGTCCATTTGATTCAGTACCTCCAGTAAATCTCTTATTTCTCTGTTAGGTTTCTGTCTGATTGACCTGTCCATTGGTGAGAGAGGAGTGTTGAAGTCTCCTACTATTAGTGTGTGTGGTTTGATGACTGCCTTGAGTTCTAGAAGAGTTTCTTTTACATATGTGGGTGCCTTTATATTAGGGGCATAGATATTCAAGATTGAGACTTCTTCCTGATGAATTGTTCCTGTTATGAGTATGAAATGTCCATCTCCATCTCTTCTGATTGATTTTAGTTTGAAGTCGATTTTGTTAGATATTAGAATGGCCACACCCGCTTGTTTCTTAGGTCCATTTGCTTGGAAAACCTTTTCCCAACCCTTTACGCTGAGTAGGTGTCTGTCTTTGTGGTTGAGGTGTGTTTCTTGTAGACAGCAGAATGTTGGATCCTGTTTTCGTATCCAATCTCTAAGTCTGTGCTTCTTTATAGATGAGTTGAGACCATTGATATTAAGTGATATTAATGACCAGTGATCGATGACTCCGGTCATTTTTTTGGGTAGTAGCGTGTATGTGTTTTCCTTCTTTGAGTTGTGCTTGTGAAGGGTCGCTAGATGTCTGAGTTAATGTAGGCAGTGTTGGGAATGTTGGATTCCTTGGGTTGTGATTTTCCTTCTAGTATTCTCTGTAAGGCTGGATTAGTAGCTACGTATTGTTTAAATTTGTTTTTATCCTGGAATATTTTGTTTTCTCCGTTGATAGTGAACAATAGCTTGGCTGGGTAAAGTAGTCTGGGTTTGCATCCATTGTCTCTTAGTTTCTGCAGTACCTCTATCCAGGACCTTCTGGCTTTCATGGTTTCCATCGAGAAGTCTGGTGTAAGTCTGATAGGTTTACCTTTATAAGTTACTTGACCTTTTTCCTTTGCAGCTCTCAATATCCTTTCTTTAGTCTGAATGCTTTGTGTTTTGATTATTATATGATGAGGGGATGTTTTTTTCTGATCCAGTCTATTCGGTGTTCTGTATGCTTCTTGAACCTTCATAGGAATATCGTTCTTTAGGATGGGAAAGTTTTCTTCTATAATTTTGTTGAGTATATTTTCTGGACCTTTGAAATGCAATTCTTCTCCTTCTTCTACTCCAATTATTCTTAGATTTGGTTTTTTTATTGTGTCCCACAGTTCCTGAATGTTTTGTGATGAGAATTTGTTGGATTTGCTGTTTTCTTTGGACAGAGTGTTTAATTTCTCTATGGTGTCCTCAGAGTCTGAGATTCTTTCTTCTATCTCTTGTATTCTATTGGTTAAGCTTGTTTCTGAAGTCTCTGTTCGTTTACCCAGATTTTCCATAGCCAGCTGGCCCTCGGTTTGTGATTTCTTCATTGACTCCATTTCAGTTTTCAAATCTTGAACTGTTTCTATTACCTGTTTGATTGTTTTTTCTTGGTTTCCCAGAATTTCATTTACGGATTTACTCATTTCTTCAAACTTTTTGGTATATTTCTCTTCCATTTCTTTATTCATTTCCTCAATTTTTTTGTTATACTTATCTTCCATTTCTTTACGGCAGATTTTCACCTCCTGTTTAAGTTCCTCTATTATTTTCATAAAGAAGCGCTTAGAGTCGATTTCTTCTATTTCTTCTGGAGTAGGATGTTCAATTCTTCCAGTTTTGAGCTCCCTGGATTCTGGCGATGTCATGTTGCCTTTCAGGTTGTTGGAGGAATTCTTGCATTGGCCCCTGCCCATCTCCCCCACTCTGGATGAAACTCCTCAGCACTTTCTGGATAGAACTCCTCAGCACTCTCTGGGTAGGACTTCACAGCACTCTCTGGATAGAACTCCTCAGCCCTCTCTGGGAAGAACTCCTCAGCAGGGCAACAGGGCTAGCTGGTCTTCCCAGGATCCAGGAGACAAAGGGCCCACAGCAGTGGGGGGAGGGGAGGGGTCCCTTGGATCACCGAAGACCCTGCAGCAGAAGCTGAGGGGGGAAGGGCTGTGCTCCCTTCCCGGACAGGCAGGCAGGCTGCCCAGGCTAGCACCCACTCACCTCTCTGGGAAGAACTGCTCAGCAGGGCAACAGGGCTAGCTGGTCTTCCCAGGACTCAGGAGACAAAGGGCCTGCAGCAGTGGGGGGAGGGGAGGGGTCCCTTGGATCACCGAAGACCCTGCTGCAGAAGCTGGGGGGGGCTGTGCTCTCTTCCTGGGCAGGCAGGCTGCCCCGGTGAGCACCCACTCACCTCTCTGGGAAGAGCTGCTCAGCAGGGCAACAGGGCTAGCTGGTCTTCCCAGGACTCCAATTTGGTGGTTTTGACGAATCTAAATTTTGGCAGTTTCTTTTAGATTTTCTAACTTAATAGAGTTTTTAAAGTATTCTCTCATAATATTCAGAATTATTTTGGTGTCTTGTAATGTCTTCCTGGTAGTGTCTGATTTTATTTATTTTTTGATCTTCTTTGTCTGTTTGTTGGTTAATTTGGATAAGCCTTTATTGATCTTGCTTATCTTTTCAAAGAACCAGCTCTTAGATTTGATTCTTTGTATTGTTTTCTGTTGGTAAGTGATAATGTTTTTTTCTATTTCATTAATTTCTACCCTGATTTTTATTATTTCTGTCCATCTACTGGATTTTATCTTTTTTTCTTTGTTGTTTTCCAAACTCTTGAATTTCATCATTAGTTAATTTATTTGTGGTCTGTTTGATGTTTTTTTTTCTCTTTTTTTTCTTCTTAATGTAGCCACTCAGCATCATAATTTTTCTCTTAGAATTAAATTTTAATGTGCCTTGGAGGTTTTGTTGTGTTTTCATTTTTCTTCATTTCCATGATTTAATGTTTTTCTTGATTTCTTCTATGATTCAGTCATCATTCAGTAGTCTTATTTTATTTCCATTACTTCATGTAATTTCCAGAGATTCTGTTGCTATTGTTTTAAAACTTTATGGTGCTGTGGTTAGATGGGACACATGCAGTTATTTCAGAGGAGTTGACGCATGTCTTGGTCTATTAACATGTTCTTTATCAAACTACAAGTATCAGAGTTTGTTCAAAAATATGTTTGGGATTGTAATGTTTTCTTGTTTAATTAATATTAATTCTAAAATTTTGGAAGACTAGACACAAACTCTTTATTGTAAAATATGGCTCTAATTTATTTGAATAATTAATTAGTTACTTTTATAGATCACAGTGTTTTTATTCATATTATTTGTTGGTGGTACTGCCAAATATAATAAAAACAATCACCTATATTGATTTATGTTAAAAAGTTACAAGCTGTCCTTATCTTGTGATTTTTGGAGAGCTAGGGAAATATATTCACTTATCAAAGTAGAATAGAGAGACTAGAAAGATAGATATTACTACTCCTAAAATATTCAAGTTCTATTTCTCATTAGTATCTTTGTAAAATACACTTAAATGGTAATTAAATTGTACCCTAATGAAATAGTAAAATAACAATAATTTCAGAAGATTAGTTTCTGACCACCCACAGTACAAAGAATACTCATTACTATTATCAAAGATAATAATTCTATCTTGTTGTATATTTGTTTCTAGTCTTTACATATAATTGATGTTTTAATAGGCAATATTAGATTTTGCTATGGTATTCCATTTTACATTATTCTAATGCTATAAGTATATTCTCATATAATTTCAAGGTCTTCATATACATAATAAGGATAACTATAGAATGGGGCTATATAGCAGGCTCAGCAGATAAAAATGCTTGCTGTTCTTGCAAAGGACCTGAGTTCAGTCAGCAACACACATGTTGGATAGTTCACAATCAGGAGTATACTCCAGCTCCAGGGGATCCAGTGTATTCTTCTGCCCTCCAGGGGCATCTGCACAGATGTGCACATGCACACTCAGGGATCCACGTGTGCACATGAGTTGGAAGTAGAAACAAACTTTTAAAAAATAGAATAGGAGTTGGGAGGGTGTTGTGGATGTTATGTAATTCTGAAACAACCATTTTAAAAAATTCATATCTGGAAATTGGCTCTTGCATGTTGTGTTTAGCAGAATGCATTCCCATGCCTTTCACCCAGCTTCTAAGTGATTATTTGTCACAGTTGTTTTGGGAGTATTTTGTGTGTTCTCTGGAGCATGTGCTCTTCAAATAAGTGCAGATTAAAGCCACAATCAGGTATCACTTAGAAAAGAGTTGAAAAAAACAGCAGACAGTGCTTCTGACCTGGAAGAAATGTAGCACTAGTGACGTTGAGAAACATTGCAGTCATCTGGAAAAACAGTCTGGTCTTCGCTTTAAAAGCTAAAAACTAAGTATTTAGCTGTCATAAGACTTAATGACTGTTTTCTTGGGTATTTATCTCAAAGAAATAAAAACTTATCTTTACTAATAAACAAGTAAATAAATGAGAAATAAACAAAAAATTCAAACTGTATATAAATGTATAACAGCTGGAATCAATGGGGGAATGATCATACAAATGAGATATACTTCCATTATAGACTATAATTCAATATTAAGAATGAAATACATGCTTCTATATGTTACAACATAGATAAATTCCTGAAGAATTATATTGAGAAAGGTCAATACTAAAAGGTAGTATATAACATACTTCTACTTATGCAGTATTCTAGAACAACAAAATTACAGAAGTTAGATAGAAACTATGGATTTCCTGGGGTTAAAGACATGGGTGAACACGGGGCTCAGAATATGACGGAAGAAAAGGGTTGAGTGTGTTAATAGAAGGACAATTAAGGGCATCCTTATGGTGAAGGGTCTCTGGATTGACTTCAGTGGTGGATACAATGAGCCTATGCATAGTAGAAAAATTTCTCACACACATACATGAACACTGATGGACACGCACATCTATGAATTGGTAAAATGCTAATTAGATAATTTTATTAGTTGCTGTATAGCATAATCTTTGCCCAAATGCCACCATTTGTCAAATTAAGTAAAGTATATATGTCAAGTCTCTGTTTAGTACTTCTTTGACTCCGTAGGAATTTATATTTATTTCAATAATTTTTGTTTTTGCTTTTTTTAGAGGCTTGATCTCTCTATGCAACAACCCTGGCTGTGCTGGAACTTGCATGCTTTGTAGACCAGGCTGGCCTCGAACTCAAAGAGATCCGCCTGCCTCTGCCTTCCAAGTGCTGGGATTAAAGGTGTGTGCCACCACTGACCAGTTTATTTCAATATTTTTTTAACTGACGAGTTGTGCCAAAGCTGACAAACCTGTGCCAATGACTATTGTGTTTACATCTTACTTTGAGAATTGCTGCTACCCTTCACTACCAGTTTGAAAAAAGATATATCATCCAGGGAAGGGAAAAGTTGGAGTTCTTAAACAGTCTGAGAATGTGAGAGCAATAGATATGCTGCAGTCGAAACTCTGAACTCTCCAAAAATCTCTTCCTGAGTACACGTTCCATTATGCATTGAGTAGGTGCCCCAGAGCAAAACGGACTGGAAACTGGAAGTCAACCAGGATTCTCAGTTGTCTGAAATTCAGAACTGCTTCTGGGAAGGTGAAGACTTCGTTTCAGGTTTAAAAATCTTGTGCTTAGTCACCGTAGTTCATCCGGAGCTATACGAGGTATGACTCTGAGACTCAAACACTGGAAATTTCAAAGAAGATGCGCGCACACACACAACCACAGAACCACACAACTGTGAGGAGTGAAAGTTGAATGTAAAATCTTGCCAGGTTGCTCATCTTCTCCATTCAACAGACAGAAGCATTAAAAATCAAAACCAAAACTGGAACCAAATTAAAAACAAACAAACAAACAAAAACCATGGTAACCAAATATGCCATAATTAGTGCAGTTATTTTACAGATAAAATTAATATAGGGCTGGTGAGATGAATGAGCAGTTAGGAGTTCTTACTGCTCTTTTAGAGGATTTCCAGAACTAGCTTACAACTTGCCTGTAACTCCATTTCCAGGAGATTTGACACTTTCTTCTGACCTCAAGGACACACACACACATGTGGTACATATAAATACACACATATAATAAATGAATAAATAAATAGTTCTCACACACGTGCAGTGCACACAAACACACACAAAATAAATCGATGAATAAATACTGCGTGCACATGTGGTACACACAAATATGCACACAATAAATGAATGATTAAATAGTGCACACAAGTGGTATACATAAATACACACACAATATATAAATGAATAGGTACCACCCACACACATGAGGTACACATAAACACACACAAAATAAATGTATGAATGAATAAATAATCTTAAAAAGAAAATTAAATAAACTTAACGATAATAATCTAGAAGATTGATAGCTAACAGATTACTAGTATAAGAAATTCTGGAGACGTTTCTTTAAGTTTCAGGGGAGCCTTAACAATATTGTAACATAGGCATGCAGACAGGAACAAGAAACATTTGAAAGACTGACTACTTGTATATGTAAACAAGTATATATAACTTATATATTATATAAATACTTCTCCTTAATATTTATAATAAAAGGTATCATAGAATTCAGATAGTATAAGCTGTACAAGTGATGGTGAAAATAGATATGTACTGTTTCACAATTGTGACAGCTTAGTCTACAAAAACCAATACAAAATTTAAGCAAACTCTCATCAGTTTGAGTTAACCACACATGCTGTTACCATATAAGTAAACTTTGAAAAGGAAATCCAAAGAAATATAGTTAAAAACTCATGGAGAGTAAACTGGCATTCTCTAAGACGTTGAGAAGAAAGAAATGATAGGAGGTAAAGGGCAATGAGAGGGGAATGGAGCAAATAGAAAACACAGAGCACACTGCACTAACAGGTCAAAGCTGAAGGAAAAAGTCTCAGGGATCCTGGAAAGGAGAGATGAAAGGCTGGAAGACAAGTATGGAGGTATGGGTGGTCACTGTGGCCTGTGACAAGTGTCTTTTTGCCCTCAAGCAGAGTTCAAAGGTTGAGCTAACCATGCTGACCATCTTTGATCTTAAGATACTAATGGAGTAAGTGTGCGCCCTCCTGGCCCTGCTACGCCGTCCAAATCACAGACGTCTGAAAGCATGTCCCTCTACTGTCACCAGTGTTTGCATGGTGATCTTGATGACAGGATGTTGTCAAACAGAAGAAGCCTTATCCTTACATGCACCACAGAAGTCTTGCTAACTCATATCCTGCCTCACAGCTTAAGACTAGTTTTTAAAGATGGTGTGTTGCTTCCTTTCTTGTTCATAAAGTAGAGTTCTATTTCCTTTCCCTAGCTCATGTCTGTGAACTCATGAAAATACAAATGTCCTGAGCTTCTAAACAAAAAGGAGGAAAACATCCCAGTGTACTGGAGGTGAGAAAAGGACTCCCAGTCTGAGTGACACAGAGGGGAAATAATGGTAAATGATTCTAAACAGGAGGACTGGTTTCACACACGCCACAGAACTCAAACCGGAAACAGCATGTAAAGCAAAAGAATTATAGAATTCTTAGAACCAGAAATTTGGAACTTCTTTGGCTTGGAGCCATACCACCCACAGGCTTCTATCTATTTGAAATAGCAGCCCCAGCTGATGGTATTTAGGCAGATTATAGAGACTTTGAGGCTTGGGACCTAGCTGACCAATGTTGGCCAGTTTGGGTATACTTTAAAGATTTTATCTGTTTCCAGCTTCAGTCTAACCTGTTTCCTGGTCTGACTACTGTGGGAAGCTCATGCCATTGCCTCCCATTGGAACAGTTGGAGTTCTTCCAATTTCCATGTCGTCTGACAGTGAAAGAACATATCTCCTGAAACTATGAGCCGCAATCAATCCTTTATCTTTTATGTCACTTCTTTGAGGTAAAATTTCCATGTATAAGCTGTTGGTTGCAGTGACAAAGTCCCGGAGATAACTTGATGGAAGTTTTTGCCTTCTGGGTGATGGTTTCAATTCATGGTTAGATAATGTCATCTCCATAGTTACAGTGAGGCAGAGAATCATGGTGGCAGGAGCATGAGGAGGTAGAAGCTGTTCTATTCATTTCGGGAAGGAGTGTTGGGAGCCACCTGGAGGCACAGGTGGTCCTGCAGTTTGGAGGTAGCCACGTGGGGCTGAGCACCCTTGCCTGCACATGCTCAGACCAGCAGAATGGCATTAACCAATCAGGACAGCGTTCAAGCCGCTCCACCGTTTAAAAGCAGCTGCCTCGGGGCCCAACGCTCTCTCTCTAAGCTTTCTCTCGTCCCTGCTCTATCTTCCCTTCCCCCAATTTTCCTCAAGGGAATGCTCCAAATAAAGATGTGACCAGAGAAGGAATTCTCGTTTTTGGTGGCGTTCATTCCTGCGGGACAGGATGGCCCCCCGCAACTGGTGCTCTAAACCCAGGGACGCCAAGGGACCCTGACAACTACGCCGGGGGACCCTGAGAAGGAAGTGCCCAGCAACGTGCTGAAAGTCCTGGGAGAAAAAGCTGAAATCAGACACCAGGACACAGAGAGCCGTGAATTTCAGAACTCTGAGAACGTGGAGCGGTGAGTGACGTCGGTTGAATTCCTCCAGAAAGGGGAGGAAAAAGAATTTCAAAGTATAGGCCTAAAAAGAAAAGAAAATACAAAAAAAAAATCAAAGTTAAGGTATCTGAAAGAAGGTACAGAAAGCAACGGGGAAGAAAAATCCCTTAAGTTCAGTGCAGGAGGAATGTAAATAAAAACAGCAGCAAAAAAGGCGAGGTAACTAAGGCGGGACTATGAGGACGATGGGGTACGGGAGACCTCGGCTTCCGCTCCCTCTCCGTCCACCTGCATACTCGCTGATAAGAGACTCGGAGGCAACAGTCTCGTAGGGAGGCGAGTTGATCGTGTTCTAAGACTGCCTTCCCTATTCTTAAAGAGCCACAGAGCTTTTGGAGGTGATTTTCGCCTAATTTTGTTAAGAGAGCTCAGTCTCTGGCTCTCACGTACAGAAAACTTTAACTTTGTTTGAGGAAGTAGCCGGCGGTGGTGGCGCACGCCTTTAATCCCAGCACTCGGGAGGCAGAGGCGGAAGCTGCAAGCTGCGTGGCAGCGCTGCTAAAGACCTAAAGACGGAGAGGGGCCAAACTCTGAACTGTGTTTCCATAGCAACATGGGCGGGTGGAGATGAGTTCCCAGAGAACGGGGCTCCGCGCGCGGGCAGACCGGGCAGGAGAAGCCCCCCCACGGGTGGGCGGATGCCCCCCTCGCCGGAGCTTGGCGGTGCGAATTCAATGCCTGAGGTGAGGCTGAGTTACAGTTCGCAGTTACGGGATAAACGGCGAGCCCGCGCACGGCCCGGGGCGGAGCCATGCCTTTGGGCCATGCGGAGCGAGCCACAATGGGCCTCAGAGGCGGGGCAACCGCCGCTGTCTGCTGCTGCCGCTGCCGCTCAGCCACAGCCGCCAAAAATTCAGTCAGATAAAAACATTTGTCGCCAAAAATTCAGTCAGATAAAAACATTTATCCCCCAAACATCGCCCCTTTGTCAGCAGGAAGTAGTCAGATTGATGGTCTACGCCCATTTACCCTCAAAGGACTGGTCCTAATTATCATAATAAAGGCGCGTCAACCTGATTACCATTACCTTTTGCCTGTGGCAACGGGTGAGATAAACAATGCTACCTAGAGGTTTTTTCATCTGAATAGGGGAGCTGGAGAGATGGCTCAGAGGTTAAGAGCACTGACTGCTCTTCCAAAGGTCCTGAGTTCAATTCCCAGTGACAACTGCTTTGGTTTTTAGACATAAGAGGGGGACTACACTACCAGTGACAGCTTCCCCCAGAGAAAGGATTTCTCTTGCATTCTTTACACTTAATTTTTAACTCAAAATTTTGCTGGTACAGGCAAACAAGATTTGCTTTTTGAAACAGAGACCTGCAGATCTCTAAGTTCAAAACCAGCCTACTTCCAGTACTGATTGTGCTGAATTTTTACACTGAGAGTTTTTAATACTCTTAAATGTTAATTTGGGAGGAGAGTTTTGTTTATGTTTTTCTAGGAATGCTGACATACATTTGGATGCCAGCAAGACTGACAAGAGAAATAAAGAAGAGAGATGACCCAGTGGATGCTGAGTGTCCTGCTGTGGAAGATTCATGCGGAGGCAGCAGAGATGACCTTCTGGGCGGTGCCAAGAGCAGCTGTTTCACACTATCGACTTCTTATCTCTTAACAATTTTCTGACTGACTCTACTTTGCCTTTTCCTTCCTTAGGAATGGGTGGGAGCAGAGATATTCTTGGCATGCTGTGTCTAGGTGGAAGTGCTGTATGTCTTTGATTGGTGTGCTACCTGCTAGCCCAAGTGAGGTGGGACAAGGTCTTTGTGACACAGGCCTTGGCAGCCTTGGTATGTGTATCCTCACCCCAAGTTTGACTCTCAGCTTCTAAAGAGCTCATAGGCAATTAGCCATGCATAGCCTTTGTACCCTCTAGGGACCAGATAGTCCCACAAAGCATGGAGGAAGGTATGCATAGGCGGAGGGTGTGCAGACACAGCCCTAGCACTCCCAGGGAAGTAGTTGTCCCATTGCACGGGAAGGGTGTGTCTTGCTTTTCTTTTCTTTAATCGGTCCACACATCATGAGGTGGGGACCAGATTGAAGAATAGTTTTGCCTTATTGCTCTTATTAACAAGAGAAGAGGGAGATGTTGGGAGCCACCTGGAGGCACAGGTGGTCCTGCAGTTTGGAGGTAACCACGTGGGGCTGAGCACCCTTGCCTGCACATGCTCAGACCAGCAGAATGGCATTAACCAATCAGGACAGCGTTCAAGCCGCTCCACCGTTTAAAAGCAGCTGCCTCGGGGCCCAACGCTCTCTCTCTAAGCTTTCTCTCGTCCCTGCTCTATCTTCCCTTCCCCCAATTTTCCTCAAGGGAATGCTCCAAATAAAGATGTGACCAGAGAAGGAATTCTCGTTTTTGGTGGCGTTCATTCCTGCGGGACAGGATGGCCCCCCGCAAAGGAGGGAGACAGACAGAGACAGAGAAGCAGAGAGACAGATACTGAGAGAGAGACAGAATGAGGAAATTACTGGAGATAGCATATGACTTTCAAAGCCAAATTCCCAATGACTTACTTCATCTAATTAGATGGTATACCCAAAAGTTTCTTCTCAATATCCAATTAAAATAGGAATTATTAAGAGACTTAGTTCACCAATGAAGTGAAAGCACTTCTGATTTGATCATGTTCCACAGGCCTCATCTCTGATAGTGCACTTGAGGCCATGACTTTAACACATGAGTATTTGGGAGACCTTTTCAGGCTCAAACCAAAACAGTTGATGTGAATGATCCTGTTTTACGATTATGTTGTCGTTGCGATCTCCTCCAGGATTTTAATAAGGCTCACACTGAGGGGTCTGAGTTTTGCTCTTCTTTTCTGCATTCTTTGTGGACTGATGGATTTGTGGGGAGAAATCACAGAATTATAGAGAGCTAGGTCAGCCTCTCCCAATGTCAAACCTCCTAAATAAAGGGGAAGGAGTGTGCTTGAATTCTCTGACCTTTGGTCAAGGTGGAGCGGATCCACCTCTACAGGCCATCTTAATGTCCAAATCACCAAGTAACCACACCCTAGGTCAAGATGTGTAGCCAAACCTGTCATCAACAACTTGTAAAGAACAAAAGTAAGCTCAAACTCTGCCCTCCAGTCCAGGTGGAGCAGGCTCACATGTGTGGGTCCCCACAAGGGAGGGTCTTGTGAAGGGAGTCAAGGCAGGTGCTCTCCTTTTGGCTGCTATGGTTGGTGAGAGCCTTACCTTCTTCTCTTTCTCCCACCCCCATCCTCCCATACATGGGACAAACAGGAAAAAAACCAAGGCAACCTGAGAAATGCTTCCAGGAGGAAACGATGCTGAAGAAGACAAATCTCAAGTACGTGTTCAGGATGAACAGGGTCAGGCAGGTAAGCAGTAACTACCTGTAACCTGAGGTGGCACCCCCAACAATCACAGGATGACACACAATGATTCAGAAAACAAGTGTTTTCAAAGAAGCCTTAGCTTCTTGTAAGGTATTTTTCCTTCAGCACCTTTTCTTCCACACTGTCTGTGGTGTATGTATAAAATTTTAGAAAGTCTGGTATGATATAAAGTGGCAGTTGCTTAATGTAGCACGGCTCAATCCACATAACTTGAATTTTTTTCTTACTGCATTCATACCTAAATTTTTTACTATTAATTGGGAGTATATCAAATGTAGATTTATGTCCATATCAAGACTTTGGCTGTATATATGTAGGTGACAAAATGGGGTTTGATTGTATTGATGTGCCATAGTTTATTTGCCTCATTTTCTGTCTATGGACATTAGTTCTTTTCAGAGTATTTTTCTCACTTAAGCCACCATTCATTATGTATATGTGTTATCTTTTTTCTTTATAATTATTATTATTATGATTCATAGGGTTAATTAGTCTGGCCAAATTACTGATTGGAACATTTTAAAAATATTTAGTAGTGATAGGTATTTATTGTCAAATGCTCACTGAATGGTTGAAAATCTAGGTAAAATAACAGGCATTTGTTTCCTACACCTTTATTAACACCTCACATCATCATTGTTCTGCTGTTAACTTCCCAGTCTGGCTGGGCATGAGAACATAGTGCTTTTGTTGTGGTCTGTCTTTCTTTAGGTTTCAATGATTGCAATTCCTGTATAAAGAGCTGGTCAAGGTGAAATGGTATCTAAATATATCTCACTTCTGGAAATAGCAACAGTATTTGCCTTGACATTGTTATGAGGATTAAATGAAATGAGATACGTGAAATGCTTAGCACAGAGTTGACCCACAGTCCACAACAGAAGGCGGTCTTTGCTAGCGCGGGTGTGAAACTGAGTCTTTTCTATGGAGGAATGGACATTAAGCTAGGAGTCAGGCATTTCTATATGACAAATGGATCTTGCTCTCAGAAAGCAGAACACCCTGTCTTCCTTTGGTCAGCTCCCCTTTCCTAGCCACAACATCCTACTGAAGCAGCTGATCTCACAAAGGGGCATGTATGTTGGACTCCTCCAATATATGAGCTTGAGGTTTAAGTGCCTAAGTCAGTAAGGGGTACTGAGTCTAAAGTTTGCCTAGTAAGTTAGAAAGTAATCTGAGATGCCACAAGGCAGAACTCATCCCTGGCACTGCTAACTGATACATGACTGGGTACCCAGGGATACATGACTGGGTATGTCTTAACCCCTAGTATGGGGATTCAGCCTCGACAGTTTTGTATGTTCCAGGGTAGGGGCATGTGGATTAGAAATGCTAGGCTGAATAGACAGAGATACAAAAGAAATACAGAGACATAGGATAGTACCATGAGGGCAACTCACTGAATACTCAATGTTGAATCAGCCCATGTTTATTTTCCATGTGCTTATACACCCCCAAACTAAAAAGGGGAAAGAAGGCAAAAGAATGCCTTAACATAACACAAAGGACAAACAGAACAATTACTGGCTTCAGTACCTGAGACATCAAGTCACTATTTCCTGAGTTAAGCATCTTGATGTTTTGGGTGGGATATGCAGTGAATACACGCTAAACATATAGCGTGTAGGGATATATAGAATATACTGTAGGCAGCCTCTCCCAGTGTCAAACCTCCTGTTTTAAGATAAAGGAGCAAGAATAGGCTTGAATCTCTGACCTTTGTTCAGGGTGGAGCAGATCCACTTCTATGGGCCATCTTAATGTCCAAAACAACAGGTAACCGTAACCACACCCTAGGACAGGATATCTTGTTCATAGCCACACCTGTTGCCAACAACTTTGAAAGAGCAAAAATAAGTTCAAACTCTGACCTTACATCAGGGTGGAACAGGACTCACATCTGCGGGCCCCCGCACCCTAGAACAGATCTTACTACTGCTATTCTGCTAGTATAAACTGATGCCTAAGCACATATCTCTCTACCCATAGATTAATGCATCTCTCAACCCTCATTAGAGAAGCTCCTTTCTGTAGCAGTGATTACACAGAGACCCACAACCAGATAAAGACAAGGGATAAGAGACCGTAGAGTGTTCATTCCTTATCACATCCCCTCCTCCCAAAGCATGGGAATCTTCTGGGAAAGAGAGCAGAAAGATAGTAAGAGCCAGAGGCATTGAATGACTTCACCAGAGCACCGTTTTCAGACATGACAGGTCTGCTGTACATGTGAACCCACAGTGGCTATGACTGTGTGCATACGACCCTCCCAAGAACAAACCAGTCAAACCTCAAAATGGCTGGGGGAAAGATTCACAAATTCCCATCCTCTAGATGAGGAGCTATTGGCACTTGATGGCTGCTGTGAAGGGGGGAATAAGTTTTCTTCAGAGACATGGCTCCATAGATGCCATCCATGCTACAGTAGATGGGCTGACACCTATGCACATGTAAGCAGAACTAAGTGGACTCTGAGTTAATACGGAAAGAATACAAAAACGTGGATGAGAATAGCAGAGGTGGAAAAATAGCAGAGGAATCAGAAGAGAAGGAAATGGCAGGTAAATGTTAGAAAAACATATTACATGCATTATGAAATTCCCTTTTTTTTTTCCAAGACAGGGTTTCTCTGTGTAGCCCTGGCTGTCTCAGAACTTGCTCTGTAGATCAGCCTGGCCTCAACTCACAGAGATCTGCCTGTCTCTGCCTCCCAAGGGCTGGGATTAAAGGCGTGCGCCACCACAGGGCGCACTGTGAAATTCTTAAACAATAAAGGAAGAGGAACAAGGAAGTGGCTTACCAATGAAGGCGAATGCTGAAGATCTTGCTGTCTTGTGTTTATATGTTAATATCAGCCAGGGGAAAGCCCTCACACCAGGGGAAGGAGGTCAAATCTGAGTGCACCTTGGGGAAAGATGGCCCTGAGGTTTGCATGCATCTGAACAAGCATCCCCCTTCTATAACACTGCCTGAATTGAGTGTCTGCCATTTGTGACCAAAAATTTTCTGTTTGAAACACTAGTCTTAGGCAACAACTATTCCTTATGCACAGATACTATTTTTTAGCTCTGACTGACTTTATTTTCTTATTTATTTAAAATTTTAATTTTGATGCTACACTGATGATGATCAGTTTTGGATACTGTGAGAAATCCAGATTAAAAAAATAATCTCAAGCCATTGCTCATACAATGAGCAGCCATTTCTGACATCCAAGCTGTTGGACCCCTTTGCATCTGAACTCAGGGTAAAGCAGACTCTAACATCTTGGGGAAGGTTTATCTATTTATATGAACATAGCCTCACTGTGGCTCTGAATCTTGGGTGCCTGGGTCTCATGATGAGGACAGCATTTCATTTATATGCTCTTTAACAATCTTATCTCTGGGCTAGAGAGGTGGTTCATTGGTTAAGGGCACTGGATCCTTTTTCAGGGGACCTGGGTTCAGTTCTTAGCACCATGTGGCAGCTCACAATAGTCTGTAACTTAAATCCCAAGGGATCAGACTCCATCTTCTGGCCTCTGCAGGCTCTGCACACACATAGTAGAGACTTGGAAGTAGGCAAAGCATTCATATACCTAAAATAAATGTAAATGCAAACCAGTTCTATCTGTGAGCATGCTGATAATCCCATTTCCTCTAGGAATTCAGTTCTGCATCTTGCTGCCGGGTAAGCCCTGCACAAGGTCCAGAGTCATTCTGTTCAGTTGGTTTCTCTAAAATAAGGCTGACAGTTGTAGCTGTTTTGTGCTTATAATGACAAAACAAGGTAATGTTTCTTTTTTTTCTTTTTGTATGTGTGTTTCTGGGTGTATGTATGTGTGTGCCTGAAGAGGCCAGAAGACACGCCAAATCTCTTGGGGCTGGAGTTACAGGAATATGTGCTGCCTAACATTAGAGCTGGGACCCAAACTCAGGACTACATGACAGAGCAGCAAGGGCTCTTAACACTGAGTTCTCTCTCCGGTACCAAATGAAGTAACAAGTTATTGTGGTTCAGAACAGCTTTTGATCCTTAGCTCTTATTATTATCACCCTCTTTCCCCTTTGTAATTGTGTTTAAATGGGGAAGGAGGAGTCTGAGAGACCTATATATCAAGAATTCCTAGTACTTGTTATTAATTATTGATGAAGAAATTAATAAATCAAATGGATCAGGGGTTCCACTAACATGTATAATAAGAGTATTCATTCCAACTCCATAATCTTTGCTAAGTCTAGAATAGGGCCCAGCGGGAGTCCATGCTATCAAGTTTGGATAGTTCATGGCTAAACATCAAGGGTAACCAGCTTTCTCTTATCACACTGGGAAGACCAAGTGCTGGGGCGTGGGGGGGGGATTGATTAGCTAATTATAGCTGCCTCTTATTTGGATACAACCTTAGTAATAACAAATTTAGTCAGAATGGAAGCCTTTATATATACATAGTAAATAATGACGTTCATTGTCATCATCAATAGCATTTTGAATAGAATTGGATGCTGTGTGTAAAATAGCTAGAGTTACATTTTTTCTTCTTTCATATGGAGAGTAAAGATATGATTAGGTATAGTTACCGATCAGGAAAGCTACACCCTATCAGATGATGGATCACATTTCTGGTCCCTCGCTCTGGTGTTAGATACTGCTTCTTCTAAAAGTGCACTTCAACAGTTGTTTTCCTCTGTAATGTTGCAGGGAATGAAATGACTTTGCTGAAAGAATCTCTAAAATAAGAATAAGTCATCAGTGTGTATTTGTTCTAAGCAGAAAATATATTCATTAGTGACCTTTGTGCATTTCAGTGCCTTGATTGCCATCTGGTGCACTATTTAACCTAATATCCCAGTAGCAGCCACATATGGATTAACATCCCCCCATGTGTGTGTGTATTATGTGTCTATGTATCTGTGAGTGCACACTCAGGTGTATTATGTGTCTATGTGTCTGTGAGTACACACTCAGGTGTATTATGTGTCTATGTGTCTGTGAGTACACACTCAGGTGTATTATGTGTCTGTGAGTACACACTCAGGTGTATTATGTGTCTGTGAGTACCCACTCAGGTGTGTTATGTGTCTATGTGTCTGTGAGTGCACACTCAGGTGTATTATGTGTCTATGTGTCTGTGAGTACACACTAAGGTGTATTATGTGTCTATGTGTCTGTGAGTACCCACTCAGGTGTATTATGTGTCTATGTGTCTGTGAGTACACACTCAGGTGTATTATGTGTCTATGTGTCTGTGAGTACACACTCGGGTGTGTTATGTGTCTATATGTGTGAGTGCACACACAGGTGTATTATGTGTCTATTTGTCTGTGAGTACACACTAAGCTGTATTATGTGTCTATTTGTCTGTGAGTGTGCACACTCAAGTAATTCACCTAGGATTGAAGAAGGCCTCGGATTTCTGGATCCCTAGTAGCTATAATTAGAGGCATTGGTGGAATGCCTAACTTGTTCCATAGACTGGATATGAACTTCACTTTTCATAATTGAGCAGCAAGCAGTTGACTACAGCGCCATCTTTCAGGCCCTCACCACGTTACCTCCTCCCTGACCAGCCTGGATCTCTCTGAGTAGGCTGGGCTGGTGGACCAAGGAATCATCCTGTTTCTTCCTGTTGGGAATTGGGACTGGGATTACATGTGTGTGCCACTAGCCTAGCTTTTTTTTAAAAAAAATAATGTCAATTCTAGAAATTAAAAAAAAAGAGCCTCATGCCTATAAGGAAAGCACTTTACTGACTGATCTATCACCTCGCCCAAAAATATTTCTTCATCTAGGTGAGCCATTGTTACAAAGTGTTTAACCAACTTTTACACAACTCAACTGTGAACTGTGTTTGGTGTTATTTTCTCCTCACAGATCATATGGACAGTAGGATTTTAAAAAATATGTAACATGTTTGTAGGAAAGATCAATTTTTAAGAGTTAGTCAGTTGTAAATTATAGCTACAATATGCCACTCGAGTAAGAAATAGATTTTCAGTAATTTATATTAATTTTTATCAACATTGTTTACGTGTTGTGGTCTTTGCTAAACACCCAGTAGATGCATAACTTTATCTATTAGTCTTGTAAAATGGATGAAATAGTCCATATGGACGGCAAATTATAGTCAGGCCAGTCACCTGGGGTAGATGCTTTAAAGAGCCCTTCTGCAAGTGGCCATGAATTAATTATAATATTTTATCACTTGTAGTCAATGGCACTCTAATAAAGTGAATTTCCCTTGTTGAAAGCAGAACAAGTCATTGATTAGAATAAAGAACAAGGGAACATGTAGTTCCGTGACAGAGCACCACAAAAGATATAAGTGGAATACATCAAAGAAGAAAAAGAAAGTTCACTGAGGTTCCCAGCATACAGGCACACAGATGGCACAGAGAGCTGCTGTCTATCTTGCACTTGTTGGGGTGTAGGAGCAGCTATGGGGTGTTATAATGACATTTCCATAAGTGGTGGTCTGGTTTCAGGCGAGACTTCCATAGTGTGTCAGAGTCACAATTAGCATCATTTTATTCAACTAAAGGGTCTGATCTTGCCTCCTCTAAGTCACACAATTCTCATTTTATGTTCATGGAAGTTCTGTCTAATTCCCAAAGGGAGAGAAGAGTTCTAAATTATGATATCCTCCTGAAGAGTTACGAGTGTCACCCCATTAACACTTGACATGTGGGAAAGGCAACTCTTTGAATGTTGAGATAAAAATATGTCCCTCTAGTGGAGAGCTATATTTTATCTGTAACTGAGTACTTTAGACTCAAGTGACCTATATTGAGGAATCGAATTAATAATGAAAAGATTAAGGGTTGATAGATTCTTGCCACACAGGAACAGGAAGTTTAGCACCTTGGCAGTAGCTGAAGGAATTTGGGACATGATGCTATTCCCAAAATTATCAGGAAGAGAAAATATAATAAAGGAGAAAAAAATAGCGAGAACAGTTTCCTACTCCCACCTCCCCGGATGCTCAAGCTCCTGCTTCCTTAGATGGAGCAGATACATCAGATTTCTCTTTTGAAAAAGCCCCGAGTTTTGTGGGCTCTTTTCCAGTGAGAAATAAACCAAAAGTTTTTTGTTTATTTTTGTAGTGATCATTATGTCCTCAGAACATAATTCTCTGAATCCCACTTCTTAGTATTCTAAGAAAAGTTGCTGCTTTATATGAGATAAACAGTGTCCTCTTCAAGTTACGGTCCAGAGAAAAATGCATCTGGTTCCGTAGCAAGCCTAACTCCTTAATAGAATTGCTTCTTCATGGGAACACGACTTCTCTGAGTAGGCTTTCTTGACTGCCTCTGTCCAGCCCTTCAGCAATTCTTCTTCCACCCCCTCTCCCTCCCCCACCTCTTTTTCCTCCTTTGCCTTCACTTCCGCTGCCTCCTCTCTTTCTTCCTCCCACGCTAGTTCCTGTAACAGCTCAGGAAAAAAAAATCTGTCCCAGATTTTAAGCACTTTTAAATTCTTATGATAGGAAATGTACCCTGAATTTAATCTGATTATTTAAAAAAGAACTGCAGACTCAATTTCTTATAATAACTTGTTACGATTGTATAGACGCCACATCTTGAAGAGTCAGCTGAAGTCATGAGAAAGAAGAAAAGAAGGAGGAAGAAATCTGAAGTATAAAACCACCAGCCTAAAGCTGTATTTGTTCAATACACAATAAACTGCAATCAGGTTTGGAAATTTCAGAATCCCACCTCAGACTGCTTTTGCTTTTGTTTTGTTTGTTTGTGTGTTTTGTTTTTGGTATTGAATGTGGCAAGTGATTTACATGCATTTGTGATATACTTCTGCTTTTAAAGCTGGTTTGGGGAGGCACCATGGTATCATCACGAGGCTCTGAGTATTCCTATGAGTCTGTAGTTGTGTACACTTGACTTCTGGTTCTGGAACACCAAACAACTTCTATTGGCAGCATCAGTTCCTGAATGAGCAGATTATCTGGGTTTTGGATCTATAAAGTAGACATTCTGACATTTGGAAACACAAGTGTTTTTCTCAGCATTTTGTTTGGGTCTAAGTTTTTTTAAGGATGTAAAATGATTCCTAATGCAAGGTATTCTCGTAAAGAAATACAGGCTGATTTCACTAATACAATTAAATACTTTTAAACACAAAGATTTAAGCCTTCAAGAAACTGTGATTGAAATTGAAGTTCAATCTTTCTGCCCTGGCTGTTGTCTTTTTAAAAATGATTTATTTTAAAATGTGTGTGTGTGTGTGTGTGTGTGTGTGTGTGTGTGTGTGTGTACACATGTGCAGGGCCAGGTAACTATGGAGGTGAAAGGCATAAAATCTCCTGGAGCAGGCTCCCCTTGAGTTGGAGCTATAGGTGGTTGTGAGGTTGTGAGCCACCCAGTATGGGTGCAGAAAACTGAACTTGGATCCTCTAGGAGACAAGCATGTGCTCTCAACCACTGAATCATCTCTCTAGTCTCTTGGAGCTGATTTTTTGATTCAAGTTATTTTCTATTGAAAGACTAGCAAATGTTGATTTTATAAAAAAAAAAAGGTGGGGTGGTCTTTAATGTCCCTGACTCCCTAGTATTTATACTGTGTGTCCTTATTAGTCTTAATAGTCAGCTTGGCACAGCCTGGAGTCACCTGATAAAGGAGGTGTGTCAATTGAGAGATGGCTTAGTCAAATTGGCCTGTTGACATATTTGTGGTGGCATTGTCTTGTTATATGGAGGCCCAGTTTACTGTGGGCAGCTCTAATCCCTGGCAGAAGGTACTGCTGGCTTGTATAAGGAAGACGTCCAATCATGGGCCTGTGGGCGAGACAGCAAGCAGTTCTCCTCTATTGTTTCTGCTCACATTCCCACTTGTATTTCTGTCCTGACTGTCCTCGACAATGGTCTATAGCCTGTAAGCTAAAATAAACTCATTTTTCCCCTAAGGTGATTTTAGTCCATGTGTTTGTCACAACAAAAGGATTGAATCAGAACACTGCCTCTATTTTTCCAATGAAAAGAAAAGAATACATTAAACTTTGAATAGAAAGTCTAAATTTTTACTCTTTTTAAATCTTTTAGACACGGGAAGATTGGCCATCACAATAACTCAATAGCATAACCCTTTATGTACCCTGACATGGAAACACTTCATGTTAGATTCCATCTAAAAATATGTACATATTGATGCATGACTGCAGCTGTAATATACAAAGAAAGAAGCAAATAGAGTAAGGGTACATTCCTACCCATAAAATCAGCTTTTCTGTACAGGTAGAATGTACATACAAGGCATAACATAACATACCTGAGAGGAAATAGGTAAGGTCCCAACAATGATGCTGCTTTAAGAATAGGCTGTAGGGACTTGATAATTTGTCAGTATATGTTCATTATTACATATTTAAATTGAAGAAGGAGCTTAACGTGAACTCCCCGTGTAACTATTCATAGTACTATGCTAATATTATAAGTTAATTTGCTAATTAAGTATCTAATTATGTACTAAGTTTGAAATGAGGTACTTCATTGTTTTGGCCAAAATCTCTTACACAGATGTTAGTTAAATAATTATTTGTGATGTGACAGAGAAAATGACTAGATCAGGCTGGTAATGAGGGTTTAACTATGTTTTTCATTTTAGAGCACTGTGATAAAAGACATAGGAAAACCTACTGTTTGTAAGAACATTTTTTATGAGCTAACTATAGGTTTTTGTGCTCTCCCTCAATCTATACACACACATACACACACACACACACACACATTTAATCACTGCAAGATTTTAGTGTCTAAACAATATTATGCAATATAGGAATGCTGCAATGTTTATGACTCTCAAACTGTAGTTAATGCTCTAAAGCAGAAAGAAAGTTTAGAACTGATAAGAAAGCATACCTTCTATATTAGGTAGATATTATTATGGTTCAATTTTAAAAGAAACTGCTGCAGGATAACCCTTCTGTATTCTGTGACTATGTGTTGCTCTCACTTAATGATAAAAACTGCTTTGATTTTAGCAAGGCAGAATATAATTAGGCAGGAAAGTCAAACTGAATACAAGAGGAAAGAAGGGTGGAGCTGAGGCCCAAGCCATCTGTCCAAGAAACAAGATGCCAGCAGACCAGTAAAGGCCATGGCTATGTGGCAATACATAGAGTAATAGAAATGAGTTAATTTAAATGTAAGAGCTAGTTAATAATAAGCCTGAACCATAGGTCAAACATTTTGTAATTAATATTAAGTTTCTGAGTGATTATTTTGAAGCAGTCATAGAACAGGGCGGGACAGAGAAACCTCTAGATACAGAAACACTCACCATATATTGTACTGTAATAAGCAATCATGGGATTTTTAGTTCAACTGGGCAGTCTTGATGTTGGCTAGTCTTCCTCACATGTCTGTGATCAGTCATGGCAGGCAATGGACAGGCTTGGGCTGGCAAGCATTTGGGACTTTAGCTGACCTGATTAGGATGAGTGGCTACTGACCCATACTGCTTATTTTCTTCTGTAAGTTAGGCTGGGATTATTCTTACAACACAAGAAAACAGAAAAATGGGTCCACATGACTTCTAAAGACCCAAATCTGGAGATTCCCCACTAAGATAGTGGGCTAGAATCTGCCTTTGTGTGTCTTGGTGACTTAGTGTACTGGTTTCTGTTGTTGTGATGAAATAAAATGACCAAGGGCAACTTAGGGGACACATGGATTTATGTAGCTAGAGTCTGTCATGGTGGGGAAGGTGTGGTGATAGGGAAAACATGGCAGCAGGAGTGAACAGGAAGCTGGCTGATCACATTTTTATTCATATATAGGAAGAAGGGAGAGAGGGGAGAGAGAGAGAGAGAGAGAGAGAGAGAGAGAGAGAGAGAGCGAGCGAGCAAGTTAGAAGTATAGAGAGCAAGTTAGAGAGCATACGAAAGTGAGACAGAGGGACAGGGAAAGAGAGAGAATAAGTTAGAGCATGAGAGAGAGAGAGAGAGAGAGAGAGAGAGATGGGGTGAGGTTATATATAAATAGTCAAAGCCACCACCAGTAATGTACTTCCTCCATCAGGGCCCGACCCTCTAAGGATTCCATAACCTTGGCAAACAGCACCACCAATGTGGAATCAAGTGTTCAAATACACAGACCTATGTGGAGCATGCCTCATTCAAAACATTACGCCTGAGTAAGAAAGAGTCAGTATAAGAAAGAATAGACTCCTTCAAAGAGAGAAAGAAAAGCTTTAGAAACTCAAGAAGGAGATAGGAATTGGGAGGAGGTGGAAATTTTTAATAAAAAATAAAAAATTTGCTGGAAAAAAACAAACAAAAAAACAAAAAAAAACAAAAAAGAAGGAGATAGGATAATGGCAAAGTACTCAGGAAAGAAAGAGAATAGGCAATAGAGCCTATCACAGCAGAGGGAGGGGAAACAGAAACCGCTTTCCAAAAACAGGCCCAGTGGCCACAGCAGTTATACCCTCAGGCCAGGCTCGCAACCCTCAGAAACCAGGACTTCAGCTTCAGGTTTGACCAAGACAGAGTTTCCACCATACTGCATGACTTAGAAGGACAGCAGTCCTTATGTGACGTCTTGAGAGGGAATTGATTGTTTAAAACTGGACGAGCCATGAGGGCCTAAGGACTGGAGCAACAATTAGTTGGGAAGCCTGAATTTAACTGATCTGACCACACCTTCAGGGTGGGATCTGTCTTGAGAGGCCATTGTGGAGAATAGAAAACAATGTCAGCAAACTGAAAAGAAACTTGACCCAGGCAGTGAATAAATTTGACTCTCATTGCTTTTTATTTTAAGAACCAAATTCTGACTCAGAAACACATTTAGATTCAAGTTCAGTTATTCTCTGATGGTTTCAATGTGTCCATACTAAGACATATTTCTAAGGTGGGATATAAAATATTTATTTTGTACTCTTCGGGTGGGTTAGTTAAACATGAAGAGACTGACAGTATCATGGCACTACTACTACCATGGTATTTTGTAAGAGTGGAGTTTGCTTTGTGCTTTTATATCATTTTGATGTTAAGTTTTTACTGAAATGTAATGCAAGGAGAATTAAGTATACAAAAGTAGAGAGCTCAAAGTACTTTTACTGAGTCAAAATGGACCCAACCCATTCATAGCAAACACCTTATTTGTAAGGTCTTTGCTTTCTAGACATAGGCTTTCAGGACCCAGACTAACTACTAATTGTATTCTGTGTGTATGTTTGCGTGTCTGTGAATGTTTTTTATATGCATATGGTATCTATGCATGTATGATGTGTGTTCATGTGTGTATGAATAGTATGTATGTATGATATGTATGTCTGTATTGTATGTATATGTGTGTATTTGTATTGCCATAATCTACTTGGGGGGATGAGAATGCCTATATGATGTGTATACATGTATGTGTTTTACCATAATCTACTTGTGGGAGTCAGAATGTCTATATGATATGTGTTTATGTATTACCATGATCTGCTTGTGGGGGTCAGAATGTCTATATGATATGTGTTTATGTATTACCATGATCTGCTTGTGGGGGTCAGAATGTCTATATGATGTGTGTACATGTGTGTGTGTATTATCATGATCTACTTGTAAGGGTCAGAATGTCTATATGATGTGTGTACGTGTGTGTATGTATTACCATGATCTATTTGTAAGGGTCAGAATGCCTATATAATGTGTATACATGTATGTGTGTATGTATTACCATGATCTACTTGTAGGAGTCAGAAAACAAGTTTCAGGAATCCAACCTCATCTTTTCATCTTTCTTTCTTTTTTCATTAAAGAAAAATGTGTGTATTGTGTACACACACACACACACACACACACACACACACACACGGAGGCCAAAAGGGTACTTCAGGCTCTCTAAAGCTGGAATTACAGGCCTTGACTTTTAAGTGCTGAGCAGTATCTCTGGCTCCTCACCTTGCTTCTGAGGCAAAGCCTCTCCTGTTGGTTCTGTACTGTCTATTCTAGTCTATCAGGCTCACAAGCTCCAGGTCACTCTCCTGTCTCTGGCTTCCAATCTTCATAGAAGTGTGGCAATTACAGATGTGTGCTACTTCATGTGGCATTCTGTTTAGATTCTGGGATTCAAGCTCATGGTGTTAAGCTTGCAGTACAAATATTTTTACCCATTGAGCTATCTGCTCCACCCTTACTTAGATGTAAAGATGCTTTGAACTACATTTTTTCCAGTATAGTGGAATGATTTTATGTTATATGTTTTTTATGTGTCTGTCATCTTTTATTCAGCATGAAGTTCAAAATGAGACTTTGTGTCATTGCAGCTGGATTGATTTATTTTTACCAGTAAGGACCACTATTGGTCCATTCTATTGGGATGAGCCTTAGGGTATCTTCTAGTGAGAGGCTATTACAAATACTTCTGCCATGAATGCACCAATATGTTTTTCCATACACAAGTACTGCACTTATGCTGTGAGCATATCCAGAAATAGAGATGGAAGGGGGTGGATTGTATATATTTGTAGTTGAAAAATGGCTCCCAACTCACTTCAGAAGTAAAATTCCTACTACTTTGTCTTCTACACCATTTAACATTAGTGAACTTGCTTCTCTTTTTAAAAATGATTGTAAAATTGAAATTTCCTTTGATAAGGATATGTAACCTCAGACTTTCAGGTTAACAAACTCAGTGAGATGATTATTAAAATAAACTCCTTTTGATTATAGGGAAATGCTGTTCTTAACAAAGTTATTCTATTCCCAAATGAAGTGAGAACTTAAATTAAATGATGGCAGCTGGTTTGCATTTGTTCTTTGGCCCTTTTCGCTTATGATTTTATTGCATTATAAATTTCTAACCTATGTGCCTTCCTTAACTTAAAAATAGTTTTTATGCCATAATGGCAAATCAATCCCACACCTGTTATGTTTTAAAGGGGTATTTATTTTGGGGGATAAAACTTATATACACCATAAACCGTCAGGAAGGGAGCTTAGTCGCTGGAGCAGGCGCCAGGAGCAGGAGCCGGAACCAAGCTCGGGAACCAAGAGGCCAAGTCGAGGCTTGTCGCTCTTCTTTTAAAGAGAAATATACCATGCCCCAGTGGGCTGGTATTTCAGTGGCTATTGGCTGACGGAGCGGAAGGCTCTCCCGCAGCACTGTGAGCTCCTGTTTCAGCGACTATTGGCTGAAGCAGCGGAAGGTACTCCCGCAGCACCTCTCCCTTTTGTTTGAGTAAGAGAGTTCTAAGCCTACTACGAAATTATATACAGTAAGTACAAACCTACAAAATTATATACAATAAGTACAAATATCCTATTCTAACTAGCTAAAGTCTTGTATAATAAATAACTTGGCCAAGTCATGAGAGGAAAGTAGCTACATTTATCTAGTCTTCAACCCCATAGAAGATCCGAGAAGGGAAATAATGTTACCTGAGTAATCAGGAAGTGCAATCAAAGAACTTCCAAAACATGCAACAAATCACAGAGACAACTGGCTACCTGGGCAATCACCAAAGACCTGTTTGCAGCGTTGAAGGAACCAACTTTGACTAAGGCCTGGAATAACTGACAGATTATTTTTAGCAGGCAAGAGATTTTTCAAAACCATCTTACCCTGTCTTGGCAAGATTTAACAGTTCTGTTTATCCATTTCCGGATTTTATCCATTTCCAGATTTTAACAGGCAAGAGATTTTTCAAAACCATCTTACCCTGTCTTGGCAAGATTTGACAGTTCTGTTTATCCATTTCCAGATACCATGTATTTGTCAGTAGTTGAGGTATGGGCAGTTCCTTGCCCAGAGGCCAGTTTTGTCAAGAAGACAAGCTCCAAGTGGAGTGTCTTTGGTGCTCAACAATCTCTCGGGAATAGGTCAGTGTTGCCAGGAGTGATTGTGTCTCACTACACAGAACTCTAAGATTAAATTAAATGCCATTTTCTACAGCTCTTTGAAGAGGTTGAAGACTATTTATATATAATCTCTATGTATCTAAAGAACCTGATTAGTCTAACCATAAATATGACAGACATAGATGACTATTGATCTACAATTCTTAACATGTATCTAACTTAAAGACTAAGAGAATAAACAACTGTGCAATAAATGAGGACAATGACCTCCAAATGTAAACAATAAATATCAATACATAAACAATATATGAGTATCTTAATCAGAAGTACCATATGTATGGTATACATATATCAATACAATATATATCAATACATAAAAAATGTTTTAAACAGGTAGAAGCATGCATACATACAATATTCAATATATGCCGATGTAATTTTCTAAAAACAATAAGTCACAAATACCATTATTATCTATCCAATTATCCCTTTTTTTCCAAAAAGATCCCTGAGCTTATAAAATTCCTTTTCCAACTCTCACCCATATACTAATTATAATCAATCCCTAAATATTGTTCCTAAACCTGAGGACAAACTTAGATGAAAGAGGGGACATCGTCCTCTAGAATTACTTCCAGCTGTCATGGGGGTGAGGTTCTTTCTGGAGGTTCCTGTGAAAGTAAAATGATGGTTAAATTTCAAGATCAATGTCTTTTAAAATTGCAAACAGTCTCTGAGTATTTGGTGGAGGTCTGGCCAGAATGTTGTATAAGATGCGCACCATTTCTACTAACCAAGTTGGAATCATCTGTGCAGCTGATACCCGGAACAGGACTTGTAGTAGCACTATCAGTATCATGACGTCTTATCAACCGAGTGGGGTTGTTGTTGGGGGTCCCATCTTCTTCCTGAAAACTTCAAATGTCAGTGCAGAAAAAAACTCATTATTCATTGTGGAAAACTTAAACATTAATTATATAGACATATACAAACATATATTCAATGAAAGGTATGATAGACATATTCAATGAAAAGTATGATAGATATGAAGAAAAGCAAAGATGTTTTCTAAACTCATATTTCTTTCTGTCTCATATCATGGCTCTTGACATAAGACAGAAACTCCAGAAACTCTAGGTTTTTCTCCAAACAACAGGCTTGGAATTAGAGAGGAACCAAGACAAGAGTCCAACTCCAAAACCAGTTCTATAAATTCAGAAATATGATTTAGTATATTCCAGAGCTTCATACTCACACAACCTATTCAGTTTTCTTGATAATCCATATTGGGTAATTATTTTTCCATCTGTCAGTATTCAAACATCCAGGGTCCTTTGAATTTTTCAAAGACGAGTGTTTTCCTGTGGAGATAAGAACAGAACCCTGCCCCCATTCTATGTTTTTCTTACCACCTGTATGGTTATCATCATTGTAGATGCTGTCATTTCTCCTTTCCAAGAGGTTTCTTCTCTTCAAATCTAACCTTTATTAATTTTGATGGTATCCACAATTTTTCTTCTCCTGTGGAAACAAGAGCAAAACCTCTTCCCCAACGTAGCACATCTCCTGGCTTCCATTGAGAGGTCAGCACATCCTTGATATAAACCAGTTGATTTAGTTCAGCAGACTTTTCCATTATCCAATGTCTTTCTGCTGCTGTTGTTCCCTTCTCATTAGCGTTAAGAAAATTCAAGGTTAATAAGGCATTATGTAATCTATTTCTGGGGGCATTTTCCACCCCTTTCTGTTTATTTAACATATCCTTTATAGTTTGATTTGATCTTTCTATGACTGCTTGACCTGTATGATTGTATGGTATACCTGTAACATGCTTAATATTATAATAAGCAAAAAAAAACGTTTTATTTTCCTAGATATATAAGCTGGACCATTATCTGTTTTTATTTGGGTAGGTATACCCATAATGGCCATAACTTCTAATAAATGTGTGATTACTGAGTCAGCTTTTTCTGAGCTTAAAGCAGTTGCCCACTGAAAGCCTGAATAAGTGTCAATGGTGTGATGTACATATTTTAATTTTCCCAATTCTGCAAAGTGGAACACATCCATCTGCCAAATTTCATTCCTTTTAATACCCTTTGGATTAGTCCCTGCAGGCAATGGTGTTTGGTTATAAAAAGAGCAAGTAGGGCATTTCTTTACAATCTCCTTAGCTTGTTGCCATGTAATAGAAAACTCTTTTTTCAAGCCTTTGTTATTGGCATGATGTTTTTTTATCAAATTCAGATGCCTGCAGCACACTACCAATCAATAATTGATCAATATCTGCATTACCTTGTGCTAGAGAACCTGGCAGACCCGTCTGGGATCGGATATGTGTTATATACATAGGGCAGAGCCTGTTCCTGATCATGTCTTGTACCTGGATAAACAATGAGGTCAGTTCTGTATCATCAGGTATAAATTTAGCAGTTTCAATATGCAAAATAACTCTTTCTGCATATTGTGAGTCAGTAATTATATTAAGAGGTTCTTTAAAATCTCTAAGCACCATAAGGATGGCATATAATTCTGCCTTCTGGACAGAATCATAAGGACTTTGTTCCACTTTACTCAATTCTTCTGATTTGTAACCTGCTTTCCCTGATTTATTAGCATCAGTATAAAATGTACGGGCTCCAGTTATCGGAGCATCATGGACAATTTGAGGAAGGATTCAAGAAGTTCTCTTTATAAAGTGAAGTCTCTTGCTTTTTGGGTAATTGTTATTGATTTCTCCCAAAAAATTAGCACAAGCTCTTTGCCATGGTTCATTGTCTTCCCACAACTTTTTTATCTCATCAGCAGTGACAGGCACTATAATTTCTGCTGGGTCTATACCTGCTAATTGACGAAGTCTCAATTTTCCTTTTATAATCAATTCAGAGACTTTTTTTCACATAAGTTTTAATTTTTTACTTGGTTTGTGTGGTAAAAAGATCCATTCCATGATAATATCATCTCTTTGCATCAAGATTCCTGTAGGAGAAATTCTGGAAGGCAATATGACAAGAATACAACTAAGCTTTGGATTTACCCTGTCCACATGAGCCTCCTGTAATTTTTCCTCAACCGTTGTCAGTTCTTTTTCTGCTTCGGCTGTTAATTCTCTGGGACTATTTAAGTCTTTATCACCATCCAAGGTCTTGTTTAAATAAATTATTAGATCATGTGTTGTCCCAACAGCTGGTCATAGGCTGGAGATGTCTCCTAATAATCTTTGAAAGTCATTAAGAGTTTGTAACCGGTCTCTCCTGATTTGTGCCTTTGAGTCTTAATTCTTTGTAAACCTATTTTATAACCGAAATAATTAACAGAATCTCCTCTCTGAATTTTTTCAGGAGCAATTTGCAATCCTCATTTAGGTAATACTATTTTTACTTCTTCAAACAGCCTTACTAAGGTGTCTTTGTTTTGATCAGATATCAGGATATCATCCATATAGTGGTATATTATGGACTTAGGAAATTGTTTGCATATAATTTTCAATGGTTGGCTTACAAAATATTGGCACAGGGTGGGAGAGTTTAACATTCCCTGTGGGAGGACAGTCCACTGGTACCTCCTTGCAGGCTGAGAGTTATTATAAGTAGGCACTGTGAAGGCAAACTTTTCTCTATCTTTTTTTTGTAATGGTATAGTGAAGAAACAATCTTTCAGATCAATAACTATAAGGTGCCATCCCTTTGGTAACAGGGAGGACAGAGGAATTCCAGATTGCAGAGGGCCCATAGGTTGAATAACGTTGATAGCTCTAAGATCTGTCACCATTCTCCATTTACCAGATTTTTTCTTAACAACAAATACAGGAGTTCCAAGGGCTGGTAGATTCTTCTATATGTCCAGCATCTAATTGCTCTTGTACCAGCTGTTCTAAAGCCTGTAACTTTTCCTCAGTTAAAGGCCACTGTTTAGTCCATATTGGTTTCTCAGTCAACCATTGTAGAGGCATGGCTGTTGGTACCTCTGAAGGGCCATCAATTGTGTTGTGTTCTTGTATAGCTCTAATGGCTGGTTTCTGCCATCTGTAATATCTTGTAATATTGTCCTCAGAAATATAGGCTCTGGAAGCAGCAGGAATGTTAATTTGGGTATTCCATTGCTGCAATAGGTCACGGCCCCATAAATTCACTGCAATATTGGCTACATATGGCCTTAGTTTTCCTATTTGTCTGTCTGGGCCTATGCAATTGACCCATCTCGTGCTTTGTCTTACTCGAGATAGGGTTCCAATCCCTAAGAACTGAATATCTACCTCCTGAAGAGGCCAATGTGGATGCCAAGATTCTGGAGTAATGATACTTACATCCGCACCTGTGTCCGGTAAGCCAGTAATAAATTTGCCATTTACACACACTCTTAGCTGTGGTCTTTGTTGATTTATAGAAGTCTGCCAGAATATACGTTTACTTTGTCCTCTTAGATTTCTTGATTCATTCACCACATTTAACCCATCATTCAGGCTGTTATTGCTTTTAACAGCAGGCATGGGGCATTCTAATTTCCTTGAAGAGGCATGTTCTCTGCAGTGATCGGAAATGACTGGACCACATTTGCCGTGGGGGCCTGCGTGAGGCCCCCCATTGAGTTTCCCGATGGCAACGGGTTGCCCTGTTTATCTTTTGTTGACCTACACTCATTCGTCCAGTGCCTGCCTTTTCCACATCTCCTACATAAACCTGAAGGCTGAGTCCTCCTACTCTTGTTATTCCTAGAAGAGGCATTATTCCTGGAATTCCATTGTCTGCAGTCCCTTTTCATGTGTCCCATTTTGCCACAATGAAAGCATTTTGTAATCTGATGTCTCCTTTTACCTTTGGAAATTCCTTCTTGCACCCATGTTTCATTGCCATAATCAAATGTATTAACATTCATTGTATGTAAAACCCATTCATCCAAAGGCACTGATCTGATCTTCAAAGGCCCCAGGGTCCTTTTGCATTCTACATTGGCATTCTCATAAGCCAAAGACTCAATTACTATATTTCTTGCTTCTGGATCAGGTATCCCTATTTGTACAGCCTTAGTTAGTCTTTGTAAAAAGTCACTAAAGGGTTCTCTCTGACCCTGTTTGACCCTGATATACAATTCTACTCTCTGACCTGAGTCTTGAACCCTGTCCCAGGCCCTTAGAGCTGCTGTAGCACATATGGATAAAATGTTTTCATCATAAAGAGCTTGCTCCTGTGGATCAGAGTAAAGTCCTTCCCCTAGAGTTTGATCTAGAGAAAACTCAATTTCTTTCGCTGATTCTTGTTGTTGTAAAAGTCTGGCCTCTTGTTTGAATAGGCATTTGAAATGCCATAAAGTTCCATTCTCGAGGACAGCTGACGTTAATTGATTCCAATCTTGAGAGGTGGCCCTGCTGCTCAGAGCCCAGGATTTTACATCTCCCTAACAAAGGATGAATGTAGTCCATAATACACAATTGCTTGTTTAAATTCTTTCAGATCATTCATACGTATAGGCTCCCATGTATGTTCTTTAATGACCTTAGGGTTTTTGGAGCCGGTTATCTTTTCTGATGTTATTACTGGAAAGGCAGGTATAACTCTATGTAGACTGAGAGTTTTTTGAGGTGAATGTTGCCTTTCTACCTTTTGCTCCTGTTCATCAGAGTCTATGATTTCCTCAATCTTATTAAATCTTCTCACCATTGCCTTCTGTAAGTCCTGAATCTCCTGTCCAGGATTATGCTCCAAAGCCTTCATTAACGATTCTAAGGCATAGAGCTTGTCCGTCAGAGACACCATTTCCTCCTTGGACACAATCGCCTTCATTGATAATTCTAAGGCGTGGAGCTTGTCCATTAGAGATACCATATCCTCCTTGGACATAATCCTCATGGCATGTACTGTGCCTTCTTGTATGGAAATCCTGTCAATTAATCTATCATACCCTTTTGATAAAGTCCGATTTTCACATTCAATGGTTATAATCCTCTCAGCTAATGTTTCAGCACTTACAGTCATGGACTGGAGGTTACGAGTCATTTTGGTTGTCCCCTCCTCCAGAGCAGTGAAGCTCCCTTCTAAAGAAACAATATCAGACTCTACCTTCTTGATATTTTCGTCAGTCGACCGAGTCATATCAGACAAAGATCTAGTCTCCTCCTTGAAAATTCCAAACTCTGATCTAGTCTCCTCCTTGAAAACTCCAAACTCTGATCTAGTCTCCTTCTTGAAAACTCCAAACTCTTTTTTGAGGAGGTTGGTGTCAGTCTGAATTGTCCTTAAGGTTTTAATCTCTGCCCTCAGCATTGTGGATTCAATCTGTAAGGACTGTATCATCCTTATAAAATAGCCAAACACCAGAAAAGCGACAGATCCCAGGAATAACCAAGTAAGAGGAATATCAGAGACATCCTTCAGAATATCCTCCATAGCACAATTAAAAGAACCATTGAACTTTTGAATAGTAATATTTTCTGACATTTTCAATCAAAAGAAATTGTACATGTATGTATGTATGTATGTATTTATTTTCAACTGAAAAGAAAAATCTTACCTGTAATGACTGTTGCCTGCCAGTAGGTGGTGGGGGCGCACCTGAATCCATGTGGCAATGGCATCAATCCAGGAAGTAAACTCTAAAATATATACACTCAAATCCAGAGGTTAAATTCACAGATTGTGTGCTCCGGCGCAGGTGGTCGAGCACTGGACTCAGCCGGGTGGCGGGGAAGACAGTGCCTGATAGGGGTAGCAGAAGCCAAAAATTTCCCTCCCCGATCCGCCCAAGGTTGGGGCAGTCGGGAGCCAGTAGCCGTATGCGGCTCTGGTTGGTTGGCCCACGCCATGAGGGGGGAAAAACCCACACGTTCAGGTGCCGGATAATGGCGAATCAATCCCACACCAGTTATGTTTTAAAGGGGTATTTATTTTGGGGGGTAAAACTTACATATACCATAAACCGTCAGAAAGGGAGCCTAGTAGCTGGAGCAGGAGCCGGGAGCAGGAGCCGGAATCAAGCGCTGGAACCAAGAGGCTGAGCTGAGGCTTGCCGCTCTTCTTTTAAAGAGAAATATACCATGCCCCAGTGGGCTGGTATTTCAGTGGCTATTGGCTGACGGAGCGGAAGGCGCTCCCGCAGCACTGTGGGCTCCTGCTTCAGCGACTATTGGCTGAAGCAACGGAAGATACTCCCGCAGCAATGCCAAACAATTATTTTTTTCCCATTGCACCCAGTGACTTTGCTTTCTTTATCAAGTATGATCAAGGTTTAATTAAAGTTAAATTTTATTTCAAAGCAGACTTGTGTGTCATCCTCTGACATAATTTTATGTGGAAGAAATACTTGTGACTTTATTTGCTTAATATTTGGCTCAGAGAATCAGTAAGTGTATTCAAATACTCTTTTCCAATTCCAAAACAGAAACTCTTACTCAAATTGTAGTCAGTTCAGAGAATATAATTTTTGGACAATTGATATTTCCATCAGTATCTGGTTTGGAAACTGTGGTTTTCCATCAATAATGACAGTCCTGCAATCTCTCCCACTGAATTTTAAAAACATAATAAATGCTAGAGTAAGAGGGTTCACAAGAAGACAGTGTCATTCTAGGGTGCCAAAGCAGTATGGCTTTAAAACCTAGTGTCTCCTGGCAGCTGTAAGAACTGTGTTCCGATGCAAAGCTTGTGTCAATTAAAGTCACAGTCATTTTTGGATAACACTGTTCATTTTGATTTTACTATAAGGATAGGTTCTTTTCTGTTTAACTTAGGGGAAGATTTTAAGAAGTATTAAGACATACACAGTTTAACCACTAATTATTTCAATTATTTACTAAAGATCAGTCACATGAAAAGTCACATTATATTCACATGCAGCTTATAATTTTCCTGAACAGTGTATTCCAATTTTATGGGTGAATAGTAACCAGTGGGAGCAGAATATTATTTAAATATATAAGCCACCTTTGGGTGAAATTAAAAAAAACTATTTACCAAATGATACAGGAAAAACATCCCCCAATAAAAGAAAATATTAATTGTAAATTTTTCCTTTTTCTTTCTAGTTTTTCTATTGGTACATAAAGTTATACATATTTATAGGTTGCTGTGTAGTATTTTGATACCCGTGGACAGTATTGAATTAGCAAACCAGTAAGTATATCAGTGTCTTTATAGTCACATGTATTTCTGGTAGAAATACTTTGTACCTTTTCTTCAAGCTCTTTTGAATATTCAGTACGATGGTTTGTCATGATCTTATTGAGCAATGACATATCAGAACTTCAGGTCATGTTTATAATGTAACATAAACCTTTCCTTACCCACACCTAACCTTCCCAACCCCTAGTATCAACTCTGCCACTCTCTTCTCAGTTTCTAGAAGATCAATTTTAAATTTTCCATACGAATGGGATAAAGGATGTACTTGATTTCCTATGCCTTTTTTTTCTAAACTGAGCATGATGTCTTTAACTTCAGTCCATATTGTCCTAAATGACAGAATTCCATTCTTGCTATGACTGAATAGTATTGTATGTGTGTGTGTATATATACAATATAATAAATATATATGTACACACAAACATATATAGTTTGCTTTATGCATCCACCAGTTAAGGAACATTTACATTGTTGTCATTTCTTGGTACTTGTGACTAATAATGTGGCTATTACCCTACTCCTATTAATATGTTTTCTTTATCACTATATAATAAATATCCAGCTAATGATAACCGGAAGGGAACAATAATTTTGGTTTAATGCTATTGGTAGCTATGCCTTACAAATGACGATATGGATATTTGAAAGGGTTAGAATAAGTGACCCCCACAAGTAAATCATGGTAATACATAAACACATATCATATAGACATTCTAACCCCCACACTGCACTTATGCTGTGAGCATATCCAAAAATCAACCCAACTGCAATGACACACAGAATAAGGGGTTTAAAGTTATAAAATTATAGAAATTTTATCTTCTCTCTTTTTCTCTCTATATAGAACAACTTTCTCCTAAACAGTCCAGGATGGCCATAAGCTTAGAATCCTTCTGCCTCAGGTCCTTGCTTAGGAATTTCATCTTTTAACCTATCTAGATGCTAAAGATTAAAACATCACAGTGCAGGTAGTTGTTGCTTTGCACGTGACCAACTTCCTGGACATCAGTGATCACACACTGGCTGATAACGGCAGTCCCACAACATCATGGTCCATAGTCTGGTAACCACAGAAGAGCTGCTGTCATCAGGTTTAGCAGTGAATTGTATAGTAACAAATCATGTCACTTTTCTCGCAGTCGCTTGGTAATTGGTCTCAGTGTGCTCAGCATTAAAAGTATGTGCAGACAACAGTGCAGGTAATCTATTCCCATTTGCCTCTCATTGATAGAGCTGAGTGGACATTTTATAGGAATGGATAAAATTATCCATTTTCTAGGTAATAAAACCACTCAGTCAACAAAGCTAACAGTAAAGGAGGAAAATGAAATGGGAAAACATTGAAGGTGAAATTCAAACAATATATATGATGTTAGAAAGGAAATACTGTCTACAGGACTGTGGACAGCAGCAGGCTTTGAGAGAACCTGAACATGAAGCCCAAGGAATTCAGTGAGGGTGAGTTTATCAACAAAGGCAAGGAAAGCAGGTGCCGGGGAAAGACGACCATGTCTGAAGGAAGGGCATCTGCACATTTCCAGCAGGAAGAACGCTTCTAAAATAGTTCAAGGCACTGAAATGGAAAACTATCCTGCAAGCATTTCAAATTTTGAAAGTGATATAGTAATCTGCCAGAATACAGAAAAGATCTGAGTTAGGATCTTGTATGACATCTGGCAGAAAACAAACTTTATCTGTGCTCAGAAGGTTCTGTGAGGTTTGTTTTCTCTTGTTTGTTTTTTTTCTGTAAATATAAAAACAAAGCATCCTAGTCAGTATGAGCAGATACAACAAAATATTACAGACTTATTATTTTAAATAGCAAAATTTTTATCTCACAATCCTAAAGTGTTATATATCTGAGATGAAGGACTGGCTAGGTAGATTTCATTTCAAGGACTAGTCTCTTAACTAGCAAGCAGTCAACATTTTTTATATTTGTCGCTGGTCTTTCTGATAATTCCAAAACAGAGGGGAGGAGGGTAACAGAACAGTCTGTAAGAGCTATCTCTTTCTAAGCCACACACTTTTCTGACTTCCTTTCACTCTAAGTGGTTTCTAATGCCTTAGCTCCCCTCAAAGAGCCACATTGTGGTTGCAGACCTTCAATGTGAATTTAAAGGGAGCATCATTCATTAGAATGCCTTGGTCTCTTCTACTTCTTGCTAGAGTTCATGAGCACATGACCATGAGAACTATTTAGAAATGTGTAGCTTGAAATCATTAGATAAAGCCTGTGGCTTGCTGAAAGTTTGAGGTTGTCCCAGACTAGCACTATCTCCTGGCTCTCAGCAAAAATGAATCCTCCACAGTGGAAAATATAGCTAGTGTATTAATTACTTCACTCATTGTTGCAACCAAATATCTGACAAGAGATGACTTAAGGGAGAAAGGTTTGATTTCAGCTTATAGTTCCAAGGGATGTGCTCTGTCATGGTGAGGAAGAGGGAAATGCAGTAGAAACACAGGTGGGTGGCCACATTATATCTAAAAATCAGAACAATGAAGAAGAATGCTACTGTCATAACCAGTACCCCCCCAAACTTGCCAATTTAAGATAAACTAGTAAAAACACACAAACCATCAGAGGTAAGAAATAACAAAAGGCAGAAAACAATGTTTCAGACTTAATACCCAACTATTAGAGGAATAACAGATACTGGATATAAAGTTAATATATGAACTAAATAAAGATAAAAACAAGCAAGGAAGGAGGAAGTTGTTCAAAATTATCAAATACCATACAAGCAAAAGTCTATTTTTACACTCAGTATGAAATTCTTCAGTGTTGCAGTTGCATTACAAAACACAGTTGCAAGTTCATGCATATAGGTATTTACAGGTAAAAATAACTAAAAATAGCATTAAACAGTCATTAAATAAAAATAACAAAAAATTAAAGATAAAAAATGTCTCAACTTAGGAAAGCATAGCTATTCTAAGCATGTATATATCATCTAAAACAATCTTAAAAAGTGCACAAGTTAAAACTGTTAGACCTACAAATGTGAGTTGGTAGATGCCTGTGATTCAGACACTCGGAAGGCTGGGGTGGAAGGCTAGGCCATCTGAGAGCAATTTCAACACATAACAAGAGTTTATCTCAAAAAAATAGTCAAAATTACAGATTATTAGTACTAACTCTAGCATCACACAGTAGAAATTGGCATGACTGTCTTATTTCTTAAAAGGATGTGCAACTAATTAGCTATTAGTAATTGGCTATTTTATTAACTTTTGCATAGATATGTTTCTTTGAAAGTATCTAAGTCTTGGCATTTTGACAAGAACATTTTAAATTTTTCTATAAGTTCCCTGTTGACTTAAGAAGACAAGCCCTCATAATTCTGAGAAGGGTTTTACTGTATGTCTTCTATGGAGTCAATCTTGTTAAAGGCATTATTTAAACCATATATAATTTTGCACACCAGAAAATATGAGGCTCAAATGCATGTCAGCAAATTCTACAGCATTTTGAGAAGCAAAATATTTCCAATGTAATGAAAATTCACAAAAAATTCAAAAAGAAAGTTTCCCTTTCACTTATGAATCAAAATGCAAATGAAGCAATTTGACTGATAAATGCAAAGATATCAATCAAAACATCAATATAAAGAGCAATACATCAAAACTGTTTGCTTTATCCTAGAAATTCAGTTCATTTTTCTACTTTTTGATATTAGTATATTTAAGGCTGCATGATTTCAAAACATCAAATAAACACTATATTTCAAATCCATTTTTTAAAAAATTATCAAATTGTAAGTAGAAGAAAATTTTGTTAATCTATTAAAGAGTACATTAATACTTATAGAAGCTATAATTCTTTAGCAGAGGTATTTCTTTCAAAACTAAGCATAAAACAAGGGTTCCCAGATTATATCGGGACTATCGGTTCTGTTCCTTTAACCAATATGTCTATTTTTGTCCCAGGACCATGCATTTTCACTTGAATAGCTCTGTGTATCTTGAAATTAGAAATGATGACGCCTCCAGAATAGGTTTTATTGCTCAGTAGTGTTTTGGTTATATATAGTCTTTTGTGCTTCTATATGAAATTTATGATTTTTTAAAAAAAAAGTTCTGTCAAGAATTGAATTGCAACTTCTGATGGGATTGCACTGAATTTGTGTGTTGCTTTTGGAAGTGTTCTTACAACATTAATCCTACTAATTATGAGCATGGGAGATCTCTCCATCTCCTGGTGTCTGTTTCATTTATCTCTCAAAGTCTTCACTGTGTGGGTTTTCAGGTCCTTGGCTATGTTGAGGTTTATGTTTTAAGTCCGAGGTATGTTGTTTCTGAGGCGATTGTAAATGAGATTGTTTGCCTGATTCCTTTCACAGTCTGCAAGTCTTTGGTATATTGAAAGGGCACTGATTTGGGCATGTTCATATTGTAACCTGCCACTTTGAAGAAAGTGTTTACAGCTCTAGGAATTTCTAGATGGGAGAGTATGAAATATACTTCAGGATATAGACTCATTTAAAGACTTATAGAATAGCACTCTGGTAACTCAGGAAATAGGACCAACAGTCAGTAAGCAGAGAACTTCCTGAAATTAATAAACAAAGCTCTACTGCAATGGAAACTGTCTATCAACTGAATGTTCAGGCTACAGACTGGGAAAAACATCATTGACTACTGTACATCTGAGAGAGGATTACTGTCTAGAATATACAAAGAACAGTAATAATGAAACTCAACAGAGCACAGAGAAAACAATGACAACCCAACTTTAAAGTGGGCTGTGAAACTCAGCAGAGCATTTTCTGATGAAAAAGTGTAATTGACTATGAAATATATTTAAGTTTTGCCATCCATAGCAATCAAGGAAATACAAATTAAAACTAAACTGAGATTTCATTTTACTACAGTTTGTATAGCCCAGATTTTTTTTTAAAAAAAAAGGCAATAAATGCTGGGTTGGATGTGGGGAAGGGGAACCCTTCTTCATTGTTGGTAGGAATGCAAACTGGTGCATCCGCCAGGGTGGCTTTTCAAAAAAAGCTAGAAATAGACTTATCATCTGACTCAGCTATACCACTCCTTGACATATGCCCACAGAACTCTATATCTTACTATAGAGGTACTTAGTCATCCATTTCGTTGTTGCACTACTGATAATGGCCAGGACATGTGGAAAACCTAGATGTCTATCAACTGAGAATGAATGGATAAAGAAAACTAAACTTCCCAATGGAATGTTAGTGAGCATTAAAGAAAAACAAAATGATGAACTCAGCCAATAAAATGAATTTAGCTAGAGGAATACGCTGGGTGAGTTTACTCATACCCAAGAAGACAAATGTAAAATTTTCTAGCTTACATGTGAATCCTGGAGTCAAATCTTTAGATCTGTGTGTTCAGTTTGAAGTATACATAGAATCCAGAAAATTAGAAATGAAGCATGGGTGGGAAGGAGAAAGAATGATTGCAGGGAGTGGAAACATTCTATTGCAGGAATAGAAAACTTTGATTATATGAAGGGGAAAGAAAGAATAACGGAAGGGAAGTTTAAGTTGGGAAAGGAATGGAGGCGTGGGTAGAACAGGGTTAGAGGAAGGATAAATAACATTCAGAATGTTGGAAAAATCCATATAAAACTCTACTTTATAAATCTCATATGCATATAAGAGAATTTAACTGACATTACCCTATAAATGGAATAATAGTCCTCTCAGAAATCTTAGGTTGGCAAATAAAAAGTCTAGTTCCTGGTGTGGGATACCTTTCCTTCAGTGTTTGGTCGGAGGTGTTCTGGACACCCCCAATAGTATGGACTATTGTCATTGCTCTTGGTTGCTGTCTAGCATTTTATTGCTGTGATAAAACACTGTGACCAAAGCAACTCAGAGAAAGGAGGATTTGAGTTAAACTTCCACATCAGCATCCATTACTGAGGAAAGTGGGGCAGGACCACAAGCAGGAACCTGGAGGAAGAAACTAAATTTACACTGCTTACTGGCTTGCTTTCTATGACTTCTTCCCTCATTTCTTAGTTCTGGAAGGTTCTGTGTAGACTTCTGGGGTATGGTTAATGCAGAAAGTGATCAAAATGCAGAGAATGTCTATGGAGTGTTCAGCCACACATGGGACATCTTATGAGATTTCCTCTCCCAAAGCTCAGAAACTGTTAAGGAAGATTGAATAAAAAGATTGTAAGAGCCAGAGGTCAAAAGACTTAGAGTAGAACATTGTCTTTCAGACACAACAGGAGTGCTGTACTCGTGAATTCACAATAGCTGTGCCGGGACATAGAAGAGTGTGATTATGTGAATGAAAATGGTCCCCTTAGGCTCTGAATTTGTAGTTTCCAGTTGGTGAAAGGGAAGGATTAAGAAATGTAGCCTTGCTGTAAGATGTATGTCTCTAGGGATGGGCTTTGAAGTTTCTAAAGTCTTTATTACTTTACTCTCTCTGCTTCACATCTGTGGATTGGGATGTAAGCTCTCACCTCCTGCTTCAGCACCATGCCTGCCTGGAGCTGCCATGCTCTCTGCCATGATGATCATGGGCTCTAACCCTCTGGAACTGTGAACTTCAATAAACATCTTATTTTGTAGGTCACTTTGGTCATGGTGTCTTATCATGTCAATAGAAATGAAACTAAGACCAGTGGTTCTTAACCTGTGGGTCATCCCTTCGGCAAACCTGTATCTCCAAAAAAATTATATTATGATTCATAATGATAGTAAGACTAGAGTTATGAAGTAGCAAATAACTTTAAGGTTGGGTGTCACCACAACATATGAGGAGCTGTTTTAAAAGGTCCGCAGCATTAGGAAGGTTGAGAACCACTGAACTAAGAGAAAGACAAGGTGAGGAGGGAATGATGAGCCCCTACCCTTGGCCAGAGAGATGTCGACAGTTCAAGACTCTTGGAGGAGAGAGAATCTGTTTTCTTAAAGATGTTTCTCCTGGTAGGCTGACTGTGTCCAGTGCATGGTCTCACAAATTTGACTGGGTGGTTTATAAATAAAGAAGGACATGAGGTTTGGAAGGGATGAGGGGATACATTATGGATTAAGCAAGAATTATGTGGAAGAGTGAGCTGACTATTATTATGCATGAATAAAATTTTCAATGAATTAATACTTTTTCCCCCCAAAAAGGCAGGAATGATTGCTGTGCTGATATTAGTGTATAAGATAATGCTGGAGGTTTCAGTCAGTTCCCCAGGAAAGAAAGACAGAAGAGAAGGGAAGCGTGATGAATAATATCATATCCAGAAAAATGGGCAGAATCAGGGATTCTCATCTTAAGTGAAGTAAGCCAAACTCAGAAACACAAATACAGCATGTTTTTGTCTCATGCAAAATCTAAACAAAATAGCATTTTAAAGAGACAATAAAGTGGTAGAAGAACTATGTGGACATGGGAAGGAGACCAGGGAGAGATAAGTCAAAAATGTAATTTTAGGGGCAGAATTGAAAGTATATTATGCACATGTAAGAAAATATTACATGGAAGCCCATTATTTTACATAAGTAGTATATATTAATAAAAGGGAAAGGGGAATTTAAATTTAAGCACTTTAAAATATATTATTATTTCAACTTTCAAGGGATTGATATTTTAAAAAACAAGAAGTTGAGAAAAATTTTAAAAAAAGAAAGATCTGTCTTTTTAGCTTGCAAGGTTCACGTATATATTGTTTACTGTAACCATTTTGCTTTAGTTCTCCAGGATTTCAAAAAAAGTAATATATGAAAAGGAAAAAAAAACAGATTTCTCTTTGTTTTTTAAGGGGGGCATGCAATGCTTCAAATAGAAAACTAAATGGTATTTATAAATAATTCAAAGTAACAACAGAGCTTCATGAGGCAACTGAATGTAACACTAATAATCAAACTCAGACTTTATGTACAGAGGCTTCCTAGAAAATAATTTCGAAAAGCTAGTATTGTCACAAAGTATTTATAGTACTTAGGAAGACATTTAATAGTGACATAATTTATGTGGTAAAAATTATAGAAACTCAGCACTTTATGAGAAAATATAATATAACAATGTGTGGTGGTATATACCTGTAAACCCAGTACATCAGATCTATAGACAAGAGGCCCAGAAGTTCAAGACCACTTTCGGCTACATAGCAAGTTTAAGATCAGTTGAACTTTTTAGACGAAAATTAAAAACAAGAACATTTTCTTCATACAAAGGTTTAATATCATAAAAATGTTACTGCTCCTATGTTGATCTATGGATTAAATGAAATTTCAATTTAAACTCCAAAAGATATTTAAAAGGCAATTTATGACCTAATTTTTAATTTTAGTAAAGATTCAATTGCACAATGATAACCAAGAGACTCTTGAAGAGAACAAATAAAAGGAGCTGAGAGGGGTAGCACTCCCAGAAGAGAACTCTAATAGTTAATAATTATCTTAGATTAGCATCATATGCAAACCGAACGGGCTCAAGCTTTCAGTTTGAAACCCACACTTAGCTGGTACCCTGCTGTGTGGCCGAGACTTTGCAACTTTAGTGGGAAAAGATGGACTTTCTAATACATAGAACAGAAATTATTTCTTATATAAATAGAAGAAAATAAAAAAACCCATCAAGATGTGATTCCTACAATATTCCTCAAAAACGTAAAATAAGCTGTTTATGTGTGCTAACTTTCCTTGATCTTCTTTGAGTTATAGAGATGTCATTCAATGTACTCATCCTTTATTGTTTGGAATTATTCCCTCTATTTTCTTTATCCCTTTCTCTAAATTTTCCTTTATTGTTTTTAAAGCAAGAATAACAATGGTTGTTTTGGGAGTTAATTTTAATCCAATATAATCTTAGCTAAAATTGATTATATTTTCAGAGGTTCTATTTCCAAGTGAGAGCACACTTCCTGCTTTGAGATGGATATGTCTGCAGGGTGTGGGGGGTACTGTTCAATGTATGATAATCATTGAAGTAAAGTTTAACAAATCCCCCCAATGCTTATAAAGATAATGGAAAGATGAGCTACAAAACAAGAGGAGATATTAATAATATATACAGTGGACAAAGTTCATGTAAATATGGTGCATAAATATTTGTGTAACTGATGTGAATCAGTAAGAGAGATAAATAACGCAATGGAAAAATTGGCAAGGATGACAAATAAGCAGCTTACAGAAGAGAAAACACATATGGCCAATCGTCTTATGAAGAGACTCTAAGCATGTGCAGTGAAAAGGGAATGAAGACTAAGGTCATGATAAAAATATATTTTATTATCTCTATGTTAAGGAGTCCGATAATGTGAAATGTTGTCACCCCTCTCGTTTTAACAGAAACCCTCATGCATCACTATTGTTGGTCATGGAACCATTACTTATCACAGTGAAATGTTGGCTGCAATCCATGAACTCATTGGTAAAGATATGTGATAATGCTGTGGGACAATGGTCTTGTATCCTGTCACTTGTATTACTTTAATAAAATGCTGATTGAACAGTAGTCAGGCAGGAAGTATAGGTGGGGCAAACAGGCAGGAAGTAGAAGGGGGTGACAATAACAGAAGAATTCTGGGAAAAGGAAAGGGTCAGTTTGCAGTCATCACCCAGATGCAGAGGAAGCAAAATGAGAATACCTCACTGATAAAAGGTGCCAAGCCATGTGACTGACACAGACAAGAATTATGGGCTAATATAAGTTATAAGAGTTAACAAGATGTCTGAGCTATTAGGTCAATCAGTTTATAATTCATCTAGACCTCTGTGTGTTTCTTTGGGACTGACTAGCTATGGGTTCAGGTGGGACAGAAACCTCTGTCAACAAATGATACCAAAGTGGAAAACAATATTCATATAAAACATGAGAGAGTCATTCTTGACACAAAAGAACAGAGTTTAACATGGCTTCTGGGTAGCAGCATTTTCTCAGGCGGTCTGTTTGCTAAAGGCAAGTGTGTCTCATGTAAGAGAGATTTCTTGACTCAGCTTTAACTGCAAAAATCTTGCAGTTCTTTTAAGAGGCCCCAGCGTAAAACTCTTAAATGGTGTTGATGGATAGCCAACCGCATGCTTTTTGGTGGTGGCAGGGACTTTGAAACTCCATAGAGTTCTGGCAATAAACATGGCTCCTGCCAATACCTCTGCCATGAGGCTAAGGAATGGGGTGAATCCAGCCATCAAAGTCACAATTTTAATCCTAGCCATATCACTTAGCAAATTAAAGACTCATGTGGTCAGAAAAGAGATATAGAGTAAAGATAGTTTCGAAGTTGAAGAAAACTTCTAAACAGTTTACCATATGTTTAAAAATATATGTAGGCTTGGGAGAGAAAAGCAAAAGAATAAAGTCGAGAGAGAGAGAGAGAGAGAGAGAGAGAGAGAGAGAGAGAGAGGTTTGATCAAGGAAGACCCCCTGAGAAATCTCTGATAGGAGTAGATGGCCCAGGAGATAGAGAGAGAGAGAGAGAGAGAGAGAGAGAGAGAGAGAGAGAGAGAAAGGAGAAGTTGGGTGTGGTGACACATACCTTTAAGCCCAACACTTGGGAGATAGAGGCAGGCAGATCTCTGTGAGTTCAAGGATAGCCTGATCTACAGAGTGAGTGCCAGGACAGACAAAAATATGCATAGAAAGCTAGTTTTTAAAAAATAATTAAAAAATAAAAGAAATAGAGTTTAAAATAAAGCCATGTATAGATGGAAAATACACAAAGACTCTGGATACTGTATATTATTATGTTGTCTTTGAATTGTTTGATGGCTGAGAAAGAAACAACAGCTGCTAAAGAACATTTGTTTATAAATATTGCTGAATTAATCCAACATATGCATTTTGAAAATGTTTTGACTTCAAAATTTAAGTCAAAAGATATGTTACTTTGGAAAAGAGGTTTTGCTTTTGTTTCCACAGGAAATGAGAGGCTGTGGTTTCATTCTGGGTTAAGAAAATTCAGGTTTAATCAAGGAAGGCCCCCTGAGAAATCTCTGATAGAAGTAGATGACCCAGATGTCTGAGTTCTACATCCAGAACAGCCTCAAGACTGCTGGTTGAGATGATCAAGTCTCACAGAATATTCTAGTCAGGACTTGACCATAATTTAAAATTTTCTTTAGGTCACTATAAGATTATCAGTACCCTCAATCAACAGGAAGTAGCCTGGAAAACTATGCCCACATTCCCAAAAAATGAATTATGGATGTTTTTCTTTGTTTAGAGTGTTGGTTACAAGTTGTTATGGATAATGGTTATGAAAAAAGCTAAACAAAGGTGATTAGATTCAGAGTTCTTGTTTGGAAAAAAGGGGTAAGTGCTGTAGGACTATGGTCTTGTATCCTGTCACTTGTATTATTTTAATAAAATGCTGATTGGCCAGTAGCCAGGCAGGAAGTAGAGGTAGGATGATAAGAACAGAAGAATTCTGGGAAGAGGAAAGATTCAGTCTACAGCTGTTACCCAGACACAGAAGAAGTAAGATGAGAATGCCTCAGTGATAAAAGGCACCGAGCCCCATGGTCAACACAGATAAGAATTCTGAGTTAATACAAGTTATAAAAGTTAATAAGAAGCCTGAGCTACTAAGCCAATCAGTTTATAATTAATATAGATTTCTGTGTGTTTCTTTGGGACTGACTGGTTGTAGGACTGGGTGGGTTAAAAACCTCAGTCAACATGATATATTATGATAAATTCTTTCAGTACACGAGTTTAAAGTTGAATTAAGTTATGTAGGTGTGACAACACAATTCTTGGCTAAATCAAGGAGAACTCTTGATACAATTGTATATGATCTATGCTTTTATAAGCAAGAGAGTAAGATAAGCTTGAAGATAGTTTTAATTTTCAGAAAGAGAGAGAGAGGCAGACTAACAAGATATTAGTAAAAGAATAGCTTTTGGAGGTAGATTAGTGCTCATTGTTGGTCATAGCCATTATTTGTATCAGATACAAATGTCCCCTCATATAACACATACAAAATCATTTTTTAGTAAAAGAAAAATCTTCATTTATTATTTGCTTTTCATTAAACTGTGTTTATATAGATGATTAAATGTATAAATTCAAGTTTAATCAATCTTCCTACACCGAGTCTGATTAAAATACTTTAAACCTCATATGTCAAAGATGATGTCAAAAAAAAGCAATGGACAGCTCCAATTAGGAAACTTCTCTCTTTTTTATTTTCCCAGATTTAGTCTATTTTTCTTTATTTCTTGTCAAATTACATATTTCTATCAACATACTGTAATCTATTTTTTTCAATTTTTTTATTGAAAATAGGTTCTTTTATCATACAATAAATATATCCTGATTATAGTTTACCCTTTCTCTACTCCCATTTTCTCCTCCACCTTCTTTTCCAGGTTCATTCCCTTTTTGTTTCTTGTTAGAAAATAACAGACTTTTCAGAGATAACCAAACATAAAACAATATCACATCGAAGTTGGGCACAGTAGCACAACAGCAGGGAAAGTTACATATGTGGAGAATTTTCTGTCTCTATCTTGAGCAAAGAAAGCAGAAATACACTGTAGACACTGGTCTTATCTTTGCACCAGCACACACTGCTACTCTCCAAAAAACTTGAGGGCACAAAGGATGCATCCTATCCCTGGTTATTTAGCCTGCGATATAGAATCTATACCTGTATATGTTTCTGCTGTCAGAACATTGCACAGTCCATAAACTGTTCATTCAGGAATTGTCTTCCTTGTCTCCACTCCACCCTGCCTCATGGCCAGGGCCAGGGAATGTTCCCTCCTGTCTAATGAGGGTCTCTAATCTCAAATGGTTTGTAGTATAGTTGCTTGCCCAAAGCTGTAACATTAAACCTGTTTCCAAGACTTGAATTTCTTTGATGGCTATGTAGTTGCTTTTCTAAGCTAGAATTTTCTTGTTAGAGAATGCAAATTTTTTGACACATTGGGTCAACAGGAGATTAAGCCAATCTCTTACATCACCCTGGAGCTATAGGTAGTGTGATGTCATTTCAAAAGCTCCTATGTTATCCTTCTTGTCAGCTACTTGAACTTAGACACACGGGTTCTAAAATGCTGTCATTGATGGTTACAGCTCTAGATTATTCTGATTTTTTAAGCTGTATTTAACTAGAACAGTTATTCTCAACCTGTGGGTCACAACCCCTTTGACAAACTCTATCTCCAAAAATATTTACTATGATTCATAAAAGTCAAAAAATTCCAGTTATGAAGTAGCAATGAAGATAATTTTATGGTTAGGGGTCACCACAGCATGAGTAGCCCTAATAAAGGGTCACAGCATTAGGAAGGTAGAGAACCACTGGGTTAGAAGAGCTAGAGGTGGGAGTTTAGATGAGGTTTAGATGAATCTTAACCTGTTATTCTGGAAATACTTGAACTCATTAGTGAAGAAATGATTAACAATTTTACAACTCAACCCATTTTTCCACTTACTTGTTTGAAAATTAAGAAATGAAACAAATAAATGAGTGAATTGGCCTTAAATTTTTTGTTTTAATAGACAGTGAAGGAAGATTTACAAGGAAATACCTAAATATATCTTAAAACATCACCAGTTATTCTTGTTGGTGAAATTCCTTTAAATAATGCTGCATTATTTGAAGTTACCTTATTTTGCATAATAAAATATATGAGTTCTTAATAAAATTCCTTTCTTGGAAGAGACCTTGGTTCATTCCAGATTGAAGGGCTGTGCCTTTGCCTGCCTGTATTCAAATTTCACTCCTATGACTTACTTGTTGTGTGTCTTTGGACAAGATTCTTCGGTCTGTAAACCACATATTTGCTGTTTATAAAATGTGACAGCTAGCAAAACCATGTTTGTGTCTTTGTGAAGATTCAACTGCATTCATTTACAAAGTTTATAGAAGCAGCTGGTTCTAGTTGCTGTTCAAATGGTTGCAACTAGCTAGGTCTGCCCTTGAGTTCATCTCTTTGAACAGTCTTAGCTGAGCAGTTTGTCATGCTTCTTGTTAGGCCTGGGTGCTTAGAACTTGGAATTGCTTAGGTTTCGTATTCTATCACCTAACAGTAGAACAGTTGCATGTTGCAGTATCTTTAGAAAACGGCATACTGAATGGAAAACTAAGCTGCCTGTGTTTTTGGAAGACTAAACACAGAAAGTTTACTGGACAGCACCTTCCACACACAGTGACACATCAGTGAATGTCTGCCTTTCATCTGGTCTATGTTGAAGAGAAAGACCTTGACTTTGTAAACCTCTAGCAAGGACCTTGCAAAGTCAATCCAGTGGCATCTTTGTGCTATCACTGCCAGGTTTTGGGTTGTCTACATGGCTCCTGTTGGGTAACCTGGCCTGCCCTTGGCTTTGAGCCCTTTCTTCTCAAAGAGACTTGATTAGGGCTGAGCCAGAGTCCATACATACACAGTTGGCACCAGGGCTCCCAGCTGCTGCCCATGTGTCACTTAGGATACACTGTCCTTGCAGGCTATTCTGAGTTGTTTTCCCAACTTCTGCAGTAGATTTTAAGTTTCTGACAGTTCAGAAAACCTGCTCTATGTAGTCTTTGCTCAGTGCAAGCCGGGGTATATCATGTCTGATCCCTTATCCACATGCGGAGTACTGTTACCTGTCTCCTCAGGCTGGACAAGCTCAGACCTGTGCATATTCAAGGTTTGGCCCAAAGCATTTCTCAGTGCACAGCTAGAACTCTCTTCTTCTGAACTTTTCAGTATGTGTTTATCAAGCTTAAATCAAAACTTTCCCTCATGATCGACTGGCCTTATGCAATTCAAATCTTTCTGCCTCTCTTGTCTCCTCCACTCCATCTGTGTGTTTTGGCCACACAAACCTTTGTTCCTTGGAGAGTACAAGGTCATTACTGCTTATTGCTTTGACATTTGGTTCTCTCTGTCTGGAAACCTCTCGTCAAATTATTGCCTCATTAGATTGTTTCTCCTTTTCAGTGAAGTTCTTTGCATATCAAAGGGCATCAACTCAAACACCATATTCTGGGGCCCCATCACTCGTGTACAATGGTTTTTAGCTAGGGGTCTTGTGATCCTCCAGGGGACATTTGGCAGTCTCTGTAGATAATTTTGCTTGTAACCACTAGAAGGGACAGGACATTACATAGAGGATGAAGGTCAAATGTACTCTAAACATTGGAAAATGCTCACCAAAGAATAGTCTCTCGCAAATGTCAGTGTTATGAAGGCTAAGAAATCGCACGTAGCACAGTCTTACTTTATTTACTTAAGGAACTTGGCACTGAGAGGAACTGATTGATTCATCATTCATGATTGTAACTTTATGCTACTTGTGTTCTGAATTAGAATATAAGTGCCAAGAAAATAGAAATCTTGTCTTTTAAAGATTTATTTGAAATTTTATGCCTGAGTACACTGTATTTGCATCATTTCCACTGCTCCTTCTCCTCCCTCCTGCTCCTCCCATCTCCCACTCCATTCTTCATGGAGCTCATGATCTCCTCTATAACCATTGTTGTGATATACATGTATGTAGTTTAATAGATAAAAACCTATAAATACATATATTTATGTGTATTATAAATGTATTTTTAAAGTAAAGTGCTTACAAAAATGTTTCCTTCTGACCTTTCCAAACATCCTCAGTATTGTTTATCTCTCCTCTCTCCCTCTCAGTATCAAACTCTCTTCTTTCTTCCCAGTTACACTGCCCTCCTTTTCCCTCCCCATGCCCCTTCACAGCTCCTGTGTCCTGCTAACTTCCTCTCTAGAGTGCCTTATTCATCTTTCCCTCTGCCAATAGTTCCTTTTGTGTCTCCACATTTTCTTGGTTACCCTAGAATTTGTCGTCACATGCAAAGATTCAAATCTAGAATCCACAAACATGAAAGAACACACAGGCTTGTCTTTCTGGATTACTTCAATCAATACAATAGTTTCTAGTTTTATCCGTTTAGATAAAAATTTTAAAGTTTTGCTATTCTTTTCAGCTGAACATGGCTTCATTATGAACTCATCCCACAGTCTCATTCTCTATTTGTTGGCTCAGCGATAACTAGATTGTTTGCATGTCTTTGCTATTGTGAAGAGCACATCAGGGAACATGACTGAGCAAATACCTTCGTAGTAATGTCAAGTCCTTTGGGCAAATGCCAAGGAGTGGTATAGCTGAGTCATATGGTAGATGTCATTTTAGCTTTTGGAGGATTCTCCACAGTGATTTCCATAGTGGCCAGTACCAGTTTGCAATCCCACCAGAAGTTAAGGAGCACGCCCCCTTTGACGCATCCTCACCTGTACTTGTTAGTCATCTTCTAAAAATAATAAAATATTAAAAAGCTGTTCTGACTTTGAAATCTCAAAGTAGTTTTAATTTTCATTTGTTTCATTGCTAGGGATACTGAGCATTTTAAAAAATATTTTATCTGTTTCATCACGGTGGTGTCTCTAGTGTCTACTCTGTACCTGACCTTGGTAGAAATATTATCAGTATTTGTTGAATTAATAAAGCCATGACAAATCAGTGGGAAAGTTAACTATGTGTTGTTGTGCATTATATTTGACCACACTGTACTTGCAGTGCATTTTGTGTTGGTTATTGATATATATATATATATATATATATATATATATATATATATAGTGATAATAGACTTTATGACAGGGATACAGACATGATAGATGAAATCAATTCATTAATAGAAAATATCTGTTGTAGAAATATTCCAATTCCTGTGTCTGTCACAAGACTTATTTTTAACTGTGCTCTGTGTACTGTCCTTCAATATCTAGTAGTTTTCATCTTCATTTTATTTTTAACCATACTTTATCTAGAAATTAATAAAAAGCAATGTACACTTTGAGAAGGCATGGGAACTGTCTGAACACATTGTAACTCTTTGTCTGCCATTGTGGATCAGGTTAACACCTCCCTAGGTGTGGAATTTGTAACACAACTGCCTTCCCCTAACATACATGTTCCATTTCAGTATTATGAACATGGTGATAATGAGGGGTTAACTTCAATATCACCTGCTTAAAATCCAGACATATTTGTCTGTCTAACTAAAACCAGAAAGGTGATACTGGGTCCACAAAGAGTTGATGCTGTCCCTCTTTGCCTGATTTTCCTAGGGGCAGAATAGTGGGTCAATCACTGAGAAGAGTTTGTTTGGCCTACATGGGATCTGTTCTGTTTGGAATAGTTTTAGCTGCTACTTTTAGCCTCCTAGAATGTGGAATTGGACTATTTATCATGGAATTGGGGCACCATGTACCTTTTGTTCTAATGGGCACTAGCCAGATGTGTCTGATGAGAGTTGATTGTACCTCCAACACTTTTCCACCACTTTTGGTATCTACGAGAGTAGAAGAGGAGATAAATTCATGGAAATGGGGAGGTGTGCTGTGTCCTATCTTGACGCTTCAGGGAAGAAAGACAAAGAAGGCTGTATTGTGATTGGATACATCATGTCAAGTTTGTTAATTACATTGTTCAAATGTTCTGTAGCCAGTCACATCTTTTTCACCATGTGTAAATGGCCTATCATTATACCCTGTTATGGTGAACTTATTTCTGAATGGTAATTGTCATTTTTTTCTACTTTATGTGTTTTGTAGTTACACCTTTAAAATCTTTTATGCATTTTATTTTTATAAGTGTAGGCGTTCTCCATGTATGTGTGTCTATGCACTGTATATATACATAGTGGTGCCCACAGAGGCCAGAAAAAAAGTGCCAGATCTCTTGTGACTGGAGTTATAAGTTGTGAGTCACTGTGTGTGTGTTGGAAATTGAAGCCTTGTGCTATGGAAGAGCAGCCAGTGTTCATAACCACTGAGCCATTCCTCCATCTGCTCAAAGCTATGCTTTCAGGTACACCTTAGTTTAGAGTTTTATACTGTCTTAGTAATTAAGGCTGCTCAAGTTTAGCATTATAATATGATTTTCTGCATGAGTTTCTCTTGCCTTCAAACCTGTTTTATTCAGTATTATTGTTTCACCCACATTCTTTACTATTAATCCTTTAATTGACTGAAATCTCTTTGAGTTCTCAGGTGTGTCTCCTAAAATTTTATCCATTTTTTCACTTGTAAATTGAACCCAGGTTCTTGTACATGAGTACTTTACCACTGAGCGAGATTCCCAGCCTTGGGGGTTTTGGCATGGTTTCACTATGTAGCTGAACTTGGCAGTGAAGACCCTACACAGCCTAAGTTGACTGCAAATAAGCTACTGAATTTTTAATACCAACGCATCAATCCTAGATAATCACTAGATACATATGGCATTTATATACATACACGCACACACATATATATACACACACATATACATACATGTGTCTCCTTTCCTCTTATAAGTATACTGTGTATATGTTTATCTTTATATACAGATATCTATAATTTTAAAATAATCCAACATATGAAACACAATCTAATTACCTGGTTTGGAAAGAATTAAAACTAAAACATAGGATAATATTACTATTTAAGTTTAAAGGAATATGATCTGCTTACTACTACTCTCTCACACACATATACACTCTCACACAACTTCTAATAGGTTTGTGGTGTGTTTATTGCCGTTACTTAATAATTTGTGATAAGTTTATTTCTTCTTTTTCCTCTTGTTTTTTAATTTTAAATTGTTGAAGGATGTTTTTCCCTTCATTCAGATTCTTTTTGAAAGTAACAAGTCAAATGTCTGTGTTACTAACTATTCAAGCTATTATAATATGCTTGCCTATCTTAATGATATATAAAATAATGACTATCTTTGTCATACATCAGAATAAATAATAAGTGATTATATAGTAGCTCTACTCAGATCATATTCCTGCAAGCTTAAATAATACTAGTATCTTATGTTTTAGTCCTTCCCAAACCAGATAATTAGATGTGTTTCATATGTTGGATGACTTTATAATTATATATATATGTATATAAAGATAAACATATACACAGAATATATATATATATATATAAGAAGAAAGGAGACACATGTATGTATATGTTATATATATATATATATATATATGTGTGTGTGTGTGTGTGTGTGTGTGTGTGTGTGTGTGTATGCATATAAATGCCAAATTTACTACCTTTTCTTTTTTTTGCAATTTAGACTTGGTAAAATAATTTTCCCTCTGCTTGGTCTATGTATTGTAAAGTATCTCCTGGTGAAGATTTGACCCACTAAGAAAGCAGTAATTACCTTTTGGTCATGTGACTCTCAGTTTTATAGTAGGAAGTGTGAACAAATTGTTGATATTCCTACTGATTAAACTGTGAATCAAGTTTCAGTGTGTATCTACTTTAAGTTTCTGGGTTTCACACATCAAAGAGAATTGAAATGTCACAGACCAGGATGTGTAAGGAACACAAAGATGGAGCAAAGGGGCAGGGATAGATATGATCAAGGTACATCGCATACATGAGTGAAAATTTCAGAGAGAAAATAACAAAAAAGAAGTACAATGAAACACCATCATCACTATTAAATCACTATTATCATTTTCTGTTCAAAATTGCTCACTATCATTAATTCTGAACAGTTTATATTCATGTTTATAGTGATATGCACATGAAAGTACAAGCAGGGATATGAGACCCTCACAGGTAGTGATCCTCCTATAGCTAAGTAAAATATTTTAACTGATCAAAGCTGTCTTCACACTGTTATATTTGTATCAGAAGAAACAAATATGACATAATTTATCTTAAGCTCATACAATATGGCCTTAAGTTTGTTTTATATATTGAGGTTCTGCAAAAATATTTTAGCTCAGAAAGAAATTCTTCTAAGAAAACCAATCCAAAGAAGGAAAGATATATTTTGGTTTTAAATGTGTCGTTGCCTGCTTGTTATTCTTTGAAATTGAATCTTATTATATACTGCGGCTGTCTTAAATCAAGTGTAAACTCTGCTTTACCTTAAATAAGAAACATAAAACTTTTTCTCCCCTACCGACACAGCCCTGCCTGGACACAAAATTTAAAAAATTACTTCTCCTTTCTACTCTTCCGTCCTTTTCCCTTTTCTCCTCTTCCCTTCCACTTTCCCCTCTTACTTCTTCCCTTCTTCCTTCCCTTCCCCCTTACTCCTTTCTTCCTTCCCTCCATCTCTTCTAAACAGAGTGTTATTATGTAACCCAGGCTGACTTTGAGCTCCTGCTCTTCCTGCCTCAGTTTCCCTCTTGTTAGGATTATGGATTTGTGTCACCATGCCTTTCTTCCTGAAGAAATTTGTTAAAAGTTAATTCAATATTTGAGAATAATTACTTGAATATTACACAGAACAGGTAGAGGACATTGAATGTTTCCAATGCAAAGAAGAGGCAAGTGCCTAAGGTGTTAGTACCTCAATGGCCCACATGTGGTACGATTACATATTATGTACATATTTAAAATGTTACAGTATACCCAATAGACATACACAATTGATATATGTTTATTTAAATAATTCCAAAAAAGTTAGTTTAGATGAAGGATAATTTAGTTCACTCACTGAGATGGTCTTCTGGAAAGATCTTGTGTAGCTCTAGGTGGCCTGAGACTCTTGCATTAGAGTCCGGGTTGGTTTCCAACTTGGTATCTTTCTACCTTCATCTCCTGAGTGCTGGAAACACAAGCATTAGCCATCATTCTCAGGTGTGGAAAAAGACTGAATACTTTCTAAAATTTTCCAATCTATATAATCATATATTCTTTTATGGATGATAACTTCATATTTATGATGAACCAGTCTAAAATAAGTGATTATCAATGCAACCTATTAATTCACCCTTAAAATTTTCCTGCCTCCTGAGAATGGATAACAGTTGTTTCTTATTGATGTAAAATGTTGACACAATGGTTTGTTATAATATAGTCAAAATGACTTTCTCCGAATTCACTTCTTCTTTGTGCAGTAAGAAACATAAATCCATCTTTTTCGTATATCTCTCCTTTAGCTCATGACCATTTGGGTAGAACTAAAAATGAAATTTGTTGACCCAATAAAGTGAGACAATTAGATACACCTAATAATTATACCACTCTTTGAGATTTATTTTTAACAATTCAATAATTTAAATACAGTCCCATTTCTTAGAACTATTTTATGAAGGAATTTTAATGTAGATTCTAGTTTACAAACGACAATGTGGATGCCACATCTTCGATCCTAAATTAACTCAATAATGCAGTCACTATTCCTTTTATTTATTTTTTCGCTGTAATTTAAACAAAATTATTTAATTTCATTGTCAAATCACTGCTTGGAAAAACAACAGCTTAGAGCTGAGGAAAATGGGTACATGCCTTGACCACGTCTTACACAAACAAAGACGGGATTCTAAGCCTCCATCTTGGGCTTGGCATTCTTTCCACCTCAAACATTTGAAATAGTTGTGAAATCCTAACCAGTCACCTACACTAAACAGTAGCTGCTATGTACTCGGCAGATACTCCATTCAGCTAGTACTGAGCTCTTGAAGAAGACCCTGATGTCTATCAATGAATTTCCACATGGATCTATTGACTTTTCTTGGATTTTAGTCCAAGATTTGTTCTGTCTAGATCTTTTTCATCCAACACAGAAGTCAACAGTTACATGAGGATATTAACGCTCAACATGTAGACATTCTCATTCGGAACTGAGATGTTCTGTAAGTATCTTCTTCTTTGTGGTGATATTGTACCACAAAGGAAAGAGTCAACAGGGGAAAAGGATGAAGCATGTAATGAGGTGATATATTTACAATCCATGAATCTGCTAAGAGACTGACATCCAAAACATGTAAGAAATCCAGGCTACTCAGTACTAAAGACAAATACCCTGCTCCAATATGGGTCCATGGTTCTGAACTGTAATTAGCTGAAATGAAGGCAGGTCTGTTATTAGCAACCCAGAAGATCTACCCAGAGGACACTGTTAAGCGACATACCATCACGTGATCTCACTTTTGTGTGGCACTTTAGAGAACTGAACAGACAGATGTGGATAGTGAGTTTGATCACGAGGGCTCAGTGGCCAGGATTGGGATAGGTAACACAATGGTTGATTGAAAGACAAAGGATTCTCCGTGTTAAAGGAGCCGTGAATTGGTCCATGCTGGAACACAATGACTACAGTTGATAACTACACTTCTAGTTTTGAAAATTGCTTAAGATGGGAGACTTTTACAGTGTTTTTTACCATAAAAATCACCTAAGAATATGAGCTAATGCATAGGTAGTTAAATTACTTGAGCCATGACATGCTTGCATACAACCCTTGGTATATGGTAAACATATGAACTGTAATCACAGTAAACAGAAGCTTTTTCATCAACGGAAGTTAATTTGAAAACAAAGAAATATATAAAATATCTCAATAATTCTAATATTAATCACACACTGGAATAACATATCTTAAGTACAATATTTAGTGTATCATTAAAACTAATTTCACTGACTTAAGTTTTTCTCTTGTAGTTTTAGAACACAAACCATGTGGGGCATATATTGAAGCTTCTCATCATCTTCATTTTTCTAAGATTTATTTATCACATATACAGTGTTCTGCATGTATGCCTGCACACCAGAAGAGGACATTCTGTGGTGCTGGGTATTGAACTGAGGACCTCTAGTAGCAGTGAAGGGTTAAGACTACAGTTAAAACTACTCTTAACCCCTGAACCATCTCTCCAGCCATCATCTTCTTATGCAGCAGCTAGAGCTTCATTTATCTTGAACCAAGCTCCTGATTTCATTCTTTACCTCATACTCTTTCCATTTAGGAATGACTGAGATTTCAGCCAGTATTTAAGCCTCATTATAATATCATCATCTGGGGATCAAGAGATAGCTTTTCAGTTAAGAGTTCTGACTCTTAGAGGACCCGAGTTCAATTCCCAGCATTCTCAGGGTAGCCCACAATTGTCGATAACACCAAGATCTGACACCTTGATGTAGACATACATGCAAACAAAACACCAATGATTACAAATTAAAAGTAAATAAATCACACACACACACACACACACACACACACACAAATATGGTCAACTGTTTAACTTCCTGTGTGTGGCATTTGGCACTTGAATCCATATCCTATTGTGCTAAATAATTTTAAAAAATTGAAACTTCTTAAATATTTGAACTGACTTTCATATTAGAATTCCAACTGTGTTCTGAGTTCTATATATTAAACATTCAGACACTCAGAATACAAGTAGTATATTGGGCTGGAGAGATGCTTTGACACCATCTGCTTTTCCAGAGGACCTGGGCTTGATTCCTAGCAATGACATAATGGAGCCAGTGTTCTCTTCTGGCCTCTGTGGACACTAAGCACACACATGGTACACAGATATGCATAAAGGCAAAACACACATATAACATTTTGAAAGTGAAAAACTTAAAAACTAGAAACAATATCAATGTGAAAGTTGAGGGGAAAGCGTTAGAGAAGAAATGGTTTTAAATTGTGAGATCAGAAGTAAATGTACATTTATTGGATAATTTCATTTGAAATGTTCTGCTTGGATTTCCTCTTCTATGTGTGTGTGTGTGTGTGTGTGTGTGTGTGTGTGTGTGTGTGTGTACATGAGTGTATCGAGCTTCTCAAAGATCTCATCTGTGAATCCACAGAAAACTCTTAGAGCTGTTTCTGCCATTGCATAAACAACAAATACTGGCCTTTATTTGATCACAGATGTTGACTGAAGATGCCTCAAACACCAGTGTGTTAATGCTTGGTCCACAGTTTGATGGGCCTTTCTAGTTAACATTAGAATAATTATTAACATATATGACACGGAATCACAGCTAAATAGATTTCTGTCTTTCACTATCTTTTTATCTAACTTTCCCTTCTCTTTTGGAACTTTGTATTATTTCTCAAATTGCTATGTTTTACAACTAAATAGGAATTGGTGGATTATGATTTAGCCAAACTCCCTTTCTTACCAAATGACAATGATGTTATCCAAAGATGCTAGCATATATCTTGTATTCAAATAGCTTTTTCAGAGATGGGAAATGAGTTCTATATTTTCTCTACCAATCACCTCCAGTCAGCACCAGCTCAAACTCTGAAGACAGTATCTCAGTTAAATCTCATAGCAATTAACTACAGTGCTGCATCTGTTCCCAAGCATTGGGATGGGGAAGCAGAATCTTGGAGAGAATGAGTTGTACAAGCACATGCCAGCAGCCTGAGAGCTGATGTGCAAATTAGACTGTGAAAGCTGGTTTCTGCTATATTGTTCTTAAAGCTAAATGATAAGATGCGTGGATTATAAAGTTGTGAAATTTCATCTCCTTTTGGTCAGTCTTAGATGAAGGGGGCTTAAAGGCTCCTGTGATCGTCTACATTTCGTGGCTGTGAGACTCATTACAGAGACCCTGTAGAGTTCCCTTGGTATGTTCAAACTAAGTGAGAATAAACAGAGGATGAGAAATGAATGATGGGAAGAATGTGTATACATAGTTCCCTAAGGGTCATCTAACTAACTGGAGTACACAGAGTATGGGGATTAGACTGGGAACATGCTTGTATTGTTTCTGTCCAGTGACAGTCATAAGATGCTGTCACTGTCTCCCACCAGGATGATGACGTTATCAGACCAATCTCTGTTTATCTCATTGCACAGCACTAGTGTAAATATATTAAAATATCCTTAGAATTGTACAAAAAATTAAATTATTTGCACTGCCTATTAATTAAACAGAAGAACTAACTCTACTGCCAAGCTTTTAATTTTTTGTACTCAGTATCTAGCTAGCCAAAATGGAAGAAAAAAAAGAAAAAAGTAAAAACCCTGAAAAATCAAGCCCCACATTAAAGAAGTTGGCGGTTAGATAAGTCAACAACCAAAATTATTTTCTCTAATTCACTGGATAAAATAGGTAAGTTAGAAAATTCACACACACACACACACACACACACACACACACACACACACGAGGCTATTCCTGTTAAGAATGGGGACTTTCCTTTCTTTTTGTTATTTAAGATGACTACAAGGTGAGTCACTTCAGAGACTTGGTCTTCACACTCATCTACCTAAAACTGAGAGAGCTGGGGTTGTGGGCTCAGACCAGGTTCTCCTACTAGCCTGACAGAAATCTAAGCCTTAGTTTTGGTTCACTAAAATGGGACAGAGCTAAAATGTACAGACAATGGTCTGTACACTGTCACTTGTATTTTAAATAAATGTTGATTGGCCAGTAGCCAGGCAGGAAGTAGAGGCAGGGCAACCAGGCAGGAAGTAGAGGCAAGGCCATGAGAACAGAAAAATTCTGGGAAGAGAAACAGTCAGTCTGCAGTCATCATCCAAATACCGAGGAAGCCAGACATAGAGCAAAAGGGATGTGACTTCCTCCCTGAAAAAGGTACCAAGCCACATGGTTAACACAGACAATAATTATGAGCTAATGTAAGTTATAAGAATTAGTTAAGAATAAGAAGCCTGAGCTAATGGGCCAATCAACTTATAATTAATATAGACCTCTATGTGATTCCTTGGGACTTAATGGTTGCAGGTCCTGGCAGGACAGAAACCCCTGCCAACAAATGGCACCCAACATGTGGACAGTTGCATTCATAGAAAACCTGAGAGAGTTTAGGAAGTTATTCTAGACACAAATAATAGCATTAAGCATAGATTCATGCTTGGTAGCAGCAATTTCTCAAGTGTACTCTCTTTGCTAGTGGCAAGTGTATCTCATTTAAGAGAGGCTTCCTGACTCAGCTTTAGCTGCAAAACCTTGCAGATCTTTTAGGAGGTCCTGCCATGAAACACTTAAATGGTTTTGATGAAAAGCTGATTGCATACTTTTTGGTGGTAGCAGGAACCTTGAAACACCATAGAGTTGTAGCAATAAACATGGCTCTGGCTGGTACCTCTGCCATGAGGCTAGAATCCCAGAAAGATAAGGAATGGGATGGATCTAGCCATCAAAGCCATGGCTTTAATCCTAGCCATGTGGCTTAGCAAATTAAAGACTCAAGTGGTCAGAAAATGAGAGATATACAGTAAAGATAGACTCAGATGAAGAAAATCCATAAATGGTTTTCAGTGTGTTTAAAAATATATGTAGCTTGGAATAGAAAAGGAAAAAGGATAAAGTTCATAAAATAAAAAGAAAGAAAGAAAGAAAGGGAGGAAGAAAGAAAGAAAGAAAGAAAGAAAGAAAGAAAGAAAGAAAGAAAGAAGTTTGGTGTGGTGGCACACACTTTTAATCCCAAACCTTGTGAACCAGAGGAAGGCAGATCTCTGTGAATTCAAGGTGTGGTGGCACAACTTTAATACCAATACTTGGAAGGCAGAGGCAGGCATATCTCTGTGAGTTCAGGGACAGCCTGATCTACAGAGTTAATTTCCAGGACAGCCAAAGATACACAGAGAAACCCTGTCTCAAAAAGCCAAAAATTAAAAAATAAAAATAAAAGAAATAGAGTTTAAAATAAAGTCACATAAAAATAAAAATACACAGAGAATCTGGATACTGTATGTTATTGTGTTGTCTTTAAATTGTTTGATGGCTGAGCAAGGAGCAAAAGCTGCTAAAAGATCTTTGATTATAAATGCTGCTGGATTAATCCAACATATATAATTTGAAATTGCCTTGACTTCAGAGTTTAAGTAAAAGTTATGTTACTTTGGAAAAGAGGTTTTGTTTTTGTTTTCATAGGAAACAAAAGGCTGTGGATTCAATCTGAGTTAAGAAAAATCAAGTTTGATCAAGAAAGACCCCCTGAGAAATCTCCGATAGGAGTAGATGGCCCAAATGTCTGAGTTCTGTATCTAGAACAGCCTCAAGACTGCTGGCTGCTGAGATGATCAAGCCTCACAGAATACTCCAATCAGGACTTGGCCATAATTCAAAATTTTCTTTAGGTCCCCATAAGATTGTCAGCACTCCCAGTCAACAAAGAAGTAGCATGGAAAACTACACTCATATTCCCAAAAAATGGACTATGGATATTTATCTTTGTTTATAGTGTTGGTTATAAGATGTTATGAATAATGGCCTGGACAAAAGATAAACAAAAGATATATGATTCAGAGTCTTGTTTGAAAAATAGGTGGGGGGGGGAGTGCTGTAGGACAATGGTCTATACCCTGTCACTTGTATTTTAAATAAATGCTTATTGGCCAATAGCCAGGCAGGAAATAGAGATGGGACAATGAGAACAGGAGAATTCTGGGAAGAGTAAAGGTCAGTCTGCCATCATCATCTAGACACAGAGAAAGCCAGACACAGAGCAAGTAAGATGTGACTGCCAAGCCAAAAAAGGTACTAAGCCATGTGGCTAACATAGACAAGAATTATGGGCTAATGTAAGTTGTAAGAATTAGTTAAGAATAAGAAGCCTGAGCGAATAGGCAAATTAGTTTGTAATTAATGTAGACCTCTGTGTGATTCTTTGGGACTTAATGACTGCAGGACCTGACAGGACAGAAACCCCTGCCAACAGAGCTAAACAGACAGCCCTCAGAAAAATCACAGCCCTCTGCTGGCTCAGTAGGCCCCAAATCCTCTTTGTTGGCTCAGCAGACCCCCAAGGTCCCTTTGCTGGCTCAGCAGGTGCCCCCAGTCCCTTGATAACTAAAGATAGCTTTTCATACCTTGCTGCCAGACAGTCCTTAACCACTAGGACCTCCAACCAATTAGCCCCTCTACTAATCTTTCCTCTACCAATCAGCCCCAGGTTAATCCCTCCTCTCTGGTAATCCCCTAACTTCACTTAAATGGAATTTGTAACGTTCTATGATGGTCAGCAAGCATCACTCCAACACTGAAATTAATAAAGCACTCTTGTTATTGCCCACATGGCTATTGGTCTTTTTTGGCACCTTCTCTCAGACCCTAACAGAAGTCTCACAAGGTTAAAAACAAAATAAAAAGGAAACAAAACCAAACCAAACCCAAGTTGTAAGCAGAACTGCAATGTTGCTAGAGATCCCTATCCTTGCTGGCTTCTAGAAGATTCCCACATTCCATGACTTATGGCCCCATGCTCTATTTTGAAGGCCAAAAGAAAAGCATCTTCCATTCTCTCAGACCTGATACTCTCTCTGCATTTCATCTTCACTCATCAAAGCCCGGATGCAAATCTCCATCATAACAAAAATATCTCCTGCAACTCTATCTTTCTTGTGTTTGGGTCTCTCTATCCTGCATGTCCCTCTTTTGTTATTAATTTTTAATGTTCACAGGCTCTGCCCAGATTTTTTTCTCTTTTCATTTGTACAGCTTTCCATGTAATTATAACCAGCAATTGTATATATTCGTCTGGAAACACACCCCTCTGATATTGTCAGTTTGCACCTCTGATCCTGTGAGGTTTGAGCCCTCTTATTAGCTCGACTACCATGCCTGTTTCCTAAGGGATGGCTGTGTGTCATTGCCAGTGGCATCCATTCCTTCATCTCTGTTCACTTCTGCTACTCAGTAGCTGCTTTTCTTCTGCTCCTGCATTTCCATTTTACTAAGAGGCCAGATGTTTACAAAGCTTGCTTCAGGTGGGAGTGGTTCAGGGTTGGATACACAGGTAACTATATGTAGTGTTGATTTGCTATCAATATTTGCTAGGAGTAAGCTCAGTTAGGAGACTAGTATCTGATTATTCAGAAATATCTGAAGATGTATCATATAGAAATAGTTACAATACTACTATGTGGGTTTTCTTTGTTTGTTTTTGGTGATGTTGGTAGATGGAGGACCATTCCCTCTGCATAACTACCCAAGCTTGCACTGAGACAGTCATTACTAAAAGAAGATAAATCTTATCAGAAGATCTTTAAAATGCTTAATCACCAATGAGTACTTTCACAGAAGCACCATAGCCTTACATGAAAATGGATCGTGACTGAATTAATAGTAGACACGAGAAAATATTTTGCCACATATTTTATTGCTTAATATAAACCATGCTGTGAAATAAATATGCCTTCATAAATGGTACATTCAGAGTCAATCAATGATAATTTTTCCTGTTGAAGTTTGGTAAATAATTTAATAAATCTCCTACTAGAATCAGATGGAATTTCATATAAATCAGTAGATTTTTAGTTTAGCTGTTTAGTACCAATAATGAATACTTAATGTCTAACAGCATCTACTGTTTACATTTGCCTGGGGTCTCTAAAACACTAGGAGATGAAATGATTTTTTTGTTGCCTGGTGTATGACTGGTGCAGAATTAAAGAGTTCCATGACTTTCGTGTTAGAGAAAGAAATTTCTTCCAGCAGTCTCTTGTGAGACGGGACTGGGGTGGAACTGCTATTAACAGTGTGCTGTCTTGTCTAGATTAAATTTGTTCTGAGCTGTGCAGCTCTCAACTGTACCCTCTTGCATTCTTAAAACAAACCACAAATTCTATGGGACACATATTTTGTTCTTTGCTGAGTGCTGAGGATGTAAAATGATGATTTAAGGGCCATGAAACTGAAGTTGGTATGAAACAAGGAACAGTATGTAAATTTCCTTTAGAAACATAAAAGAAAGCTTGTTTTGAATATGCTTAAAAGTTTAATAAGAGTTCCTTTCCTGGTGTTCTGGAAATGCAACTCCACAGAAAAAAAATATGTATATATATCCATTAGCCTCTGCTAAAATGCACCCAGATTTCCAATTACAAAAGTCTTGTAAAGCCAATCATTTCCTCCTTTTAGAATCACTTAAAACAAGTGCAAGAATTATATTGTTATTTGAATAGGCAACATTCATGGATATTGAATAGATTTCTGCATAAGCTGTGGAGAGTGCGGCACTTCAGTGTAATTCTATTTGAGTGCTTTGGGAAACTCCCCAGAAGGATCTGAAGCAGCACAGGAGAGGGGTAACCAGGGAGGTTCTGAAGTTCCCAATCATTTCTGTGTGAATATTGATAACAAAGTTCGCAGAGGAAATCACAACTCAGGTCTTTGAAGGCTAGTCTGGGTTCCAGGTGTTGACGATACGATACAGGACATGCTAGATAATGTCTATGTCCCATTAGCATTTACTTTCCTTCTGTTAGGGTAATAAACAAGACTCATGAACAAACCAATATATAATATCCTGTTGGGTAGTTAAATATAAGCACTACCAAGAAAAACAAGGCAAGATCATTTTTAAAAGTCATGATGGTAACCTAATTGCTTTGAGTTTCGTCTTCCCTCTTGAGAAGCTTTTTCTTATGATTTTCACATGCATGGGAATCTGGAGCATCTTATAAGGACACATTAAGGGGGTTGAAGGTTTACAAAAGTGATTACATCCCAATATAAAATTAGACTCCAGACATGTCAATTTTATGGCCTAGCACAGTTTTATCTCTAAGCCTACTGACCAAAGCAACAGCAAATACCCAAATATTTTATCAGGAAGCCCATCTTAAACATACCTGCCATCTAGGTGTATGTAAACACCCATTGCAAAGAAGTATCAGCAAGATGAGCTTGTGTGAGCCAGTGCATGACAAAGTAGTACCTAATACCATTCAGTGAAGACTAGTCCTTCATCACTGAAGAGCCAGCACCTCACTTGTTAAAGAACAAAACCCTTCATAACACTATATTCTGTTTCCTCTTTCTTGAAAATTTCCCTCTGCCTACTTTGGGCCCTTACTGGCTCCCAATCTGTGGATATTCTGCATGATACACACATAGTTAAAGCTTAAGAAGATAACATCAAATATAAGAGAAAGTATGTGTGGTATTTGTCTTCCTGGGACTGAGTTATCCACTCAGAATAATTGTTTCTAGTTCAACTATTTGCCTGAAAATTGTATTTTTCTTAATAGCTGAATAATATTCTATTTTGTGTACGTACCGCAGTTTCATTACCTAGTTGATGGACATTTAGGCTGATTTCCAATTTCTGGATATTGTGACTAGAACAGCAACAGACATGGAAGAGCATGTGTCTCTATAGTAAGATATAGATAGAATCCTTTGTATATATATCCAAGAGTGGCATAGCTGGGTCTTGTGGTAGGTCTATTTTCAGCTTTAGGGCAAGCCCAGGCTCAGAAATAATTGAGCAATAATGCAAAATGGATTCCATGGCTTTGTTACTGTTTTTGTTTTGTATGTGTGTAAGTGTGTGCATGCATGTGTGCTCGGGCATTCTCTTTATTATTTCTGTATTTTTTAAGAGGAAAAGAATATGGAGTTGTGTGGGTATGGAAGTCGAATGTTTAGTAATTCTGGGAAACGCTGGGGGAAGGAAAGGAATATGAGCAAAATATATTGTACATTAACACTTGAAAAATAAAAAAGTAATAAAAAAGAGCAAAACCATCTCTGAGAATACTTCTCTCTCTTTTAAATTTTTATTATTTATTTTACTGTGAACGCATGGATTCATATACATATGAAGGCCAGAAATTACTCACTCTTTACCTTGTTTTTCCAGAGAGATTTCTCCCTGACCTGGAGCTCATTGTTTTTGCTAGGCTGGCTGACTGACTAGCCCTGAGGGTCTTTATGTCTCTATTTCCTAAGATCTGAGACTACTAGCTTATATTCTCATGTCCCCTTTTTTTATGTGGGTGCTGGGGTTTCAAACCTGTGACCTCATGTTTGTGCTGCAAGGGCTTTACCCACAGAACCATTTTTCCAGTACCCTCTTCATATTTTTGTAAGTATTATGGAGAGATCTGCCAGGCCACTTGGAGAATTTGATGGCAGCTTTAGTCCCCATCTCCAGAAAGATAAACATTTATACATTAATTCATAATTTGGCATACACTCTCAGAGTTGTCAATGAGGTTCTGAGGTCCAAGCAGAAATCCCACGATGCCCACATCCCCCTCACTAGACTATCATGAAAAATAAAGAAACTTCATGATTTTCATATAATCCTCCCACCATGAATATTCATGTAACCATCTTCTTTTTAATTATTGAGCAGCAAAGAACACACTGTTGTGGGCTCTGATTAAAAGAAAAAACTCATTTGCAAATATTCCTTGGCCAGTTATTAACAAAACCATATGCTTTGAAAATTAGAAGCATCCAAGAAGAAATGAGGAAGAGGAAAGATATTGGCATCTTGAGTAGTCTGTTAAGGGTCTGGACAGAACAATTCTCAGACTCTAAGTCCATTGCCATTTATGTCTATATATATTTTAGGGTCTGATCTTTATTTCCCACTTGATCCCCTTTTACATTTTACATTTTCAAACTCCATGGTCAGGTTTCCTGTAACGGTGTATATATCTGTTTCTCCATATGATTCCAAATCTTAGGAAATTGAATTAGGCAGCTAACTAATAGAATAGAACCTGAAAAGTTTAACAAAACGTTTCCCTAGTTGAGCCTTAATTAAAACTCCTGCTACAGTGAAGAAAATGGTACCAACGTAGGTGGAGAAGTCTTAATTGCCAGGTATCAATTATTAACAGTTTGGTTGGCATCGTTAAGACGATTTCAAGTCATTTTACCTACTAGGACTCCTTTGACCATGCCCATGGTGTTTACCTACTTAATATGTGTAAACAAAATTATACAAATCAGAATGAACGTGCTCACTGTGATATGATATAACTTCACCTGTTATTTTCTAGCCATTTTTTTCCATTCTCCACTAGCTCTTTCATTCTCTCCCCTTTGTTATTTAAAACCTTTATTGGAATCTAAGAGCAGAGAATAGGGAGTCATTAGCAAGATTTCTGCAGGAGGCTTGTACTCAAGTGGTGGTTCCAAGGTCCTGAATTGCAAACACCTGCTTCTGTGCTAACATCCCACAATGGTGACACTCAGCATGGGAAAAATTTCTTTTTGAGAAAATAATTTCCTTTAGTGTGAGTTTCTTTCAGGTGCGCATGCATAAACACTTTCTTTTTGTTTTATTTTGTGAGAGTGGATCTTGCAATACACAGTAGGCGGGTTTCTTCAGTGCTCAATACCCAGGAAATATTCCTAACTTGGTCCTTTTCACGCAGATAATTCGATTATATTTTCAGAAAACTTGTGCTTGGTGCATTGCTGGTGTGCCTCCTCTTGCCTAGGAGAATCACAAGCCACTGGTGTGTCGTGAAAGACTTAGACATGTGTGTGTATACTTCATGCAAGAATATTTTTGAAAAGTACAGTGTTCTATCTAAATAGGTTTGCATCTGGTGACATTAAATGAGATAACTATATGTATTTAGGCTAGGAAAGCATTTTTTTTTTTGCTTGTAACATCTTTATTCCTAAAATTCATATTCTTCTTACAACCAAATAGCTTGCTTCTGTTCTATTGCTTTCTATATGCTAAAGAAATAAATGATTGAGTGGGGAAGGGTGGGAAGTCCATAAATCATAAATAAATAAGATCTATAGTTAATAGTTTAGAAATGGTCTCCAAGGATGCCTGCACATGACAAATCAGTGTCTGAGATGCAAGTGCCTGACTTGTGACTTCTGGCTTGGGCATGCGCTTAAAGAAGAATTGGTGTTTTTTTCTTTAGTATAACAAAGTATCAGAGCTAAATCAGTTTAACTGTTAATGTGCTTAATATAAAATTCTAATGGAATGCCTTTGGTAGGGTGGGTACCAAGCAAGGGAGATGATTGGAAGATGCGAGAATGCCAAAAGGTCTAGTACCACCAACAAGCATAGAAAGCACTGGGGTCATCTATTAGCAGTGCTCTTCTGGAATAGAGAAAGCTTAGAGTTTCTCTTGGAGCTCACTTGCATAGTCTCATAAAAAAAAAAAAACACATGAGGCCCGCACATTTCTGAGCACGCTCAATTTAAGGTTCTAGATTCCACCTCCACCAGTTTCTTCAGCATCTTTCTACTCTTCAGCATCACCGCTGCTCCCAACACCATAATCAGTCCTAATATCCAAGGAAGATAATATCCACGGAAAATAAGACTGTAAGGTGAAGCTCGACTTCTCTGGCTTTTGGAGGCCGTGTAGCCAAAGCCATCCTCTGTGGTTCTCAGACTTCTCCAGTGGCTAGTAGTCATTTCCAACTCTATAATGCAGTTGTGTTGGCTTGTTCTCCTTCCTCCCTGCTTGTCAGAATCATTTCTGAAATAAATTACCCAAGATTGTTTCCCATGGATTTTATGTGGAAAGACAAATTTGAGATACAAAGCACAGACTACTCTATGGCAAACGGAAGGAGCCCTGAATGAATGAAATCCTGAGTGAATGTGTATTGTTGACATGGGCGTGGCCATGCCAAGGACCAGAGCCTCATACCCCTGGGGAAAATGGCAAAGCCTTCCCCACATCTTAATTTAAATTCCCCTGTGTGTGCTGTGAATGTTGTATTGCTGTTGGTTATTAAAGTATCTACTTTGGCCTATGGCAGGGCAGAATAGAGGTAGATGGGAAAACTAAACTGAATTCATGGAGAAAGAAGGCCGAGTCAGGCAAATGCCATATAGCTGCCGAAGGAGAAAGATGCCAAAATCTTATCGGTAAACCACAACCTCATGGTGATACACAGATGAATAGAAATAGGTTAATTTAAGATGTACGAGCTAGCTAGAAATATACCAGTGCCATCAGTCAAGCAGTGTTGTAATTAATATAGTTTCTGTGTGATTATTCTGCGTCTCGGCAGGAGGGAATGAAAGTGCAGTCTCCACTTCCACACAACCCCCATCCCACTCCAGGTGAGGCTCAGAGGGTGATAAAGCCTTCCTCTGGTCCTTGTGTAGATGTTGATAGTGTGTGCAGAAAATGTCCACCATAGCTTTTCATGCTCCCGTAAAGAGAATGCTCCTATGGGGATTAGGGAAATCTACCTTCTCCATCCAGCTGTATAATAAACACTATCTCCTTGACTCAGCTGGCTACAATAATCTAGCTACTCTGTTCACCTCTATATGATAAATATGCAGATCTCCCAGATTGCTGTGGTTTCTCCACCAGAGATACCAGTCCATCTGATCCCAGTTTTTCTGTTTTATCTCCTTTTCATTCCCTCACAACCAAGTCGGGTCAAATCCCTGAGCCATTCTGGGCTCAGCACTACACTTCTGCTTAGACAACCCTATTTATGTCCCCAAACTGATGAAAATCCACCGAGACATTTGTGTATATGTGTGTGTGTGTATGTGTCTGACAATGTAGACTGATAGGGGTCCAGACTGATAGGGGTCCAATTTTATCTATACAGAAAAATCCATACATAAGTACTTTTTCTTGAAAATTTTATAGACTTCTACGTATCAACTGGAATATCAATTAAAGAAAACTACTTGGATATTCTAAATTACAATTTAATTATTTTAATTCATCTATGAAATAGAAATATTCCATTTATAGTATTGTCTGCTTTCTATTTTTGACTTTCTTTGACTTTCTAGGTTGTTCTTGTGATTTATACTTACTTCCAGCCATCATCTGGTGAAACTGATAATAAATAGAGAATGGGCTATCTATTCAGTTCTAGTCAGGCCAAACTGCAGTTGTATAAGGCTTCATTGGAAAACTGTTCATGCTTTCTTAATAGCATTTTTACAGTATCCAGGGTCATCCGTCTTTCTGTTTAGTTTAGGATATTATGACTGATTTACTTTTTCTGTGTTGGGGCATATGACAGTTTAGTGGTTATTTTTTTAGAGAGAAAATTAAAATAAGCATTCATGCAAGTGGATCCTCCTCTTATGGAGCACAGCACGTGAAAATAATCCCCAAAGTATAAATCCCATTTACTACGACTTTCATCATGCAAACTCCTAGCACATAGGTTAGAGTCATCTGAAAGAATAACCTGTTGATTTGGTCCAAACAAGGAAGATAATGTTTTTTGTTTTAATTAGAATTACTTGTTACTTAAGGATCAAGGCACCATATGTCCAAATGAACTTTTTGAGATTCTGAACACAGGGTGCCGTATCAAGCCTGCGTTTCTCTTCTCATGGTGCATTTATGGTTGCTCAGTAACAGAGCCTGCCTCTAAATTTGAAGTTGTCCTGTGCCTTCCTAGGCTGTGAGTTTATGATTCTTGTCTGTGTTTTGTCCTGGGGCAGCCCCTTTAAGGCTTTGATTGGCATCTCTGCTTTAATGCTATGGAGGATACAAATTAAAAACCACTGCCCTCCTTTCAAGACAGAAGGCAAGATGACTCTGGTGACAGAGCATATACCTATATTTCTCAAAACCAAGCGCCACCACCACTAGAAAAGAAAACTGGAACAGGACACTTATGGGAGCTGTTTCTAGTACTCAAGAGGCCTTTATGAGTTGGTCTAAACATCCTTAACTTACTAATAGGGAAACCCAGGAACAGAGAAGCTAGTTTCATTCACACTCAGCTATCTAATGATTTAGTGTGCTAGCACTTAAGTGGTTTGAATATAAATTTAAAGATTCTTCACTTTTGCCGTGGAAGGAAAAGGCCATAGGCTCTGTCTTCCTTCAGGATCTGAGTTCTTTAAACAGACTATTCGTAAAAAGGAAAAGAAAAACAAAAAGGAAATGGAAAAGAAAGAGGAGAAAATAGAAAGGAAAACAAGGTATTGGTAATAGTCAAGTTAGGCAGCTCACAGTGTCTTTCAAACAGACAAAACCTCCAAATCATTATGCTTTTGAAGTGGTCTGGGTGGTTGTGATGAGCATGCTGTCAAAATGAAAGATCAGTAGGGAAATGCGAGCACACAGGGTTGACATGAGAGCATGTTAATTAGCAATTCCAGGCTTCAGAGACAGAATGGCTTGGTCTTGTCTAAACAGCACTTTCCAGTCATTCAGTGTGTAGGCTCTATCTTGTTCTGCACGCGAGGAAACAGTTCATCGTAAGACCTGGCTTGTATTTTAAAAGGTAATGTATATTCTATTTCAAAACCTTCTTCAGTGTCACCTTATGAATGGGCTGAGGAGTTGAGCACCACACGTGTGCTGTCACCTTCATTAGTTATTGAGACAAAAGTTCTTAGGTTCGTAGGATTGTGAAGTGGTGACAGGGCAGAATAAAAGGATCCTTTCGTCCTTCCCCAGACCTTTAGGAAATAACTCCAAGGAATGGCTCATGGAATCCTTCAAAATTTCGAGACATGACTTGAGTTGGATTGCTGAATGGATGAGTGGAGGGGAAGCTGGAGCCACGCCGAAGCAATCTAGCTCATGTTAAATATGTGCTGTTCTCTGAGAACACCAAGTTTTCAAGGCACCAGGTAAATCAAATCTCCTATGAATCTGTATCCTGTGAACTATACCCAAGTACTTCTCAGCCCTCTGAATGAACCTGAGTCACAATCTCACAGCAAACTCCCTGATTCTCTGGCTCTCACAATCTTCCCATTCCTTCTTCCACAATGATCCCTGGGCTTCAGGTAAAGGAGTTTTGTTTAAGATGTGTCCACTGGAACCAGGCTAAGCAACTACGGATTTAGATTGGTTGTGGTTTTCTGGAATGGTCTTGTTGTAAGGAGAAGTTTCTTTGATGAAGAATGAGGACAACACTTATCTCTGCATGTGAAGGTAAGTATTTAGAACATAGTTATGGACTATGCTGATTTAATAAAGTGGCAGATTCTCCTTCAAGATCTATGACTTCACTAACCTTGGGCAACTGGCTAGGTTTCTAGTACCAGGCATGCTCCCCCTCTTACTGAGTGAGTCTTAAGTTTAACCAGAGAACTATTGGTTACCCCTAAGGTGTGACACTACCGCAACATTAGCCCTGTCATTTTATGCTGGTGATTGTTTTATTGTGGCTCATAAGTGTCATTGCTGGGTAGGATTGGTGGTTGCTCTCCTCCTGTTAACTATTGCAAGGCACCTTATGGTATCATGAAAGCTAGTCCTTAGGATGAAGGCTTTTAGGTCAGTTCATTTAAGGGGCTTCTGGACCCTGTGTCTGAAGCATATGGCATCTTCAGTGAAAGGGAATTTCCTTCCACCTCTGGGGGAAACCAAAGGCAATAACCTGTTAATGTTGAGTGAAATCTATTGTACAACCCTGACCATCAACTTAGAAGAGTGTTTCTCGTGGTGTTGGGATTTTTGTTAGTTGGTCTTTGGTTCTTAGAAGGCACATTGTCAGTTTGGATCAGAAAATTTCATTCAAACTATATATGCATATTTATTTCAGAATATATACTCATAAAGTCTCACCCACATGACTGTCTAAAGATGACCTGAGCCAGGATCACAACAATAGGTGTGCTACTACCTGTGGGAGAAAGTCTATGATGCATCAACTAAGGAATGCTGAGATTGAGAGAAATGTCATACCAACTGGTTATCTAATGCTAAAGGGTCAGCCCTGGAAACATATACATATAAGTAACATTATATGGACTGAATAGGTTTCTAAATTTATGTATTTAGAAACACATACACACTCTCTCTCTCTCTCTCACACACACAATACACCACCACCATCAACATCACCACCACCACAAACAACAGTTAATGAAAAAAGAGGCCATGAATTTGAAAGAGTGCAAGGAAGGATATATGAGAGGATTTGGAGGGAGGAAGGGAAAGGGGCAAATTATGTAATTTATATTATAATCTCAAAAAATAAAACAATTACTTAAAATTGCTGTGGCTTCTGAAAAAAAGAGGGGGAAAGAAGAAAGAGAAAGAAGGACGAAGAAGGAAGGAAGGAACGAAGGAAAAAGGAAAGAAGGGAATGAAGTCAAGCAATCAGACAGAAACAGCATTTGACTCTGAACATAAAACATCTGGCTACCGAAAGTTACTCAGAGCCCAGTGAAGTTGAGTAGTTGCTTACAAAGCCTTAATGGGCACCTTGGATCCTAACACATTGGCTGTCTCATATTATAAGCAGTCTGTCGTATTTCTAAGGAACAAAGACCCTGGGGCTGGAGAGATGTCTTAGCTGTTAAAGGCTAGGCTCATGACCAAAAATATAAGAACAAAGACCCTGTCCAATAACTCTCCATGCCTATTAAGGTCTGTTCCTATTCTTAAGTTTTTAGTAGCTTACATTAAATTTTAAACATATTTTCTCTACCAAAATGACAAATAAACTGTTGACATTAAAAAGTAAAAAAGGAAGAAAAAAGAACCCTGGGCCCCGTGCGGCAGATCTCAACTCCTAGCTGCTTTCTACACAGCTGTTTCACACTGTGCACTTCTTATTTTGATGATCTCATAACTGGGCTTTTCTTCTTCTACACTTCATTCCTCACAGTCTGCTCACAGCCCCAACAGGCCCAGTGTGCTCTAAAACAGAAGTCAGAATCTGTTGCTTCTCTAGTCCAATTCTCTGAATGGTTTTTATCAGCTTAGAACAGAGAGAGGTCCAGGTCGTGTTGAAGCTCTACAGATTAACCAATTTGGCAGACCCTGGGACAGAACTATAAGCATCAGCAGGCAACTTGTTAAACATACATGCTCACCGCGCTGGCATCAGAATGCCTGGAGAAGAGGTCCTTAACCCAGAAACCTGTATTTTTGATGACCCCCTCATGACATAAGATCCCTTCCTAGCTGAATTTTAAGCATTACTGGGTCTCAGGACGGCAGTGGAACTGCCAGGAGTGCCAGGAGCCCACTCTTGTCTCCTATGATCACATCTGGGACATTAGCTCGCTATCCATTCCGTTAGCAGGAAATGTGCACATCCTGAGGTGCTGAGAGATAGGATCTCAACTTGCTTTTCTGAGGGAAAATGTATGAGCCCCACACTCTGGCAGACTGTACCCTGCCCTGCTCACTGCCATCCCACTTCCGAGCTGTCTCCTCACACACCCTACAATTTGCATGTCTATATTGTTTACTGTTTGATGCCTTCCTCTGGAATGCAAGCTGCACCAGAGCAAGGATTCTTGTCTATTTTCGTTTCCTCAACAACTTTTGGAACATACATGGCAAACGGTGGGGCCTCCATCATGTTTGCTATATGAGTGAAAATGGTAGAGCAGCTTAATTATCTTTTGTGGTTAAGATGTCAGAATGCTTATCTTATGTTTGAAGCACAAAAAAATCTGTTTCTCTCCTTTTTGATGCTGTTTGAGCTAGCAACGGAGAGAGGAAGATAGATGTATACCATGCAAAAAAAGTAAAGTTCATTCTGATACGAATGACAAGCTTCCAGATGGACCAGGCTGTCTACCAGGGAGAGACCCAAGCTTTTAGAGCTGGACATGTTATGGTTTTTAGGAACTAATCTGGCAGTCAGCATCAGAAATAAATGAGTGCCAGAAATATAGTTGATTAAAGCATGCCACAGAAGAAAAGGATCTTATACTAAGAACTCTTGTGTCTGCATTATAATGTCCCTGTTAATTTCTAATTTCTTCATATATTCCATCCATATACATAAATGGCCATTCCACACATTCACCTATTCCACCCTATCAATAGATCCATTCAATACCATCTACCATATCCATCCATCCATCCAATACTTGACTAAATAATGAACTATGGACTCCAAGTCTAGGGTACTTGACTGGGTCTTTGAACTTTCTAGAGAGTACATTACAAATAAGTTGAGCATGGGAATGTGCAGAGTCACCAAGACACCACATTTTTCTTAGGGTTTCTTACCTGAACTATCTTTCATCTGCCCCCCCACCACAAAAAACGGCTTCCTTTTAAAGCACAAATGTTGGGAATATTATTGTAATGTGTGTTACTTTTGTTTATGCCAAATTTGTTTAACAATTTGAAGTTGTGATACTTTGCTTGTCTCGAACACCTGATGGTCTGATAAAGATCTGAATGCCCACTAGTGAGGCAGGAAAAAGGATAGGTGGGGTTGGAGGTAGAAATCCTATATAGAAGGAGAAAACTGGGAGAGCGGATTCAGAATAATCCAAGAAGGAGGAGGACATCAGAGGCCAGCCACCCAGCTGCACATTCAGCAATCCATGGAATAAGAATAAAATTTAAAGAAGTAAGAGAATGGGAAAAACACAGAGGCTAAAGGGTAGACAGGATAATATAAGTTAAGAAAAGCAGACAAGAAACAAGCCAAGCTAATGCTGAATGTTTATAAATACGAATATTTATATCACACACTCTGAGTGTGATTCATTTGGGAGCTGGGTGAAGGGCCTCCCCAAAGAGTGCAAAGAGCCTAATATTATTTTACCACACACACCATAATGCAGGTGTTTATCAGCTAAGTGGGAATTCATCAACATGGAAGAGTGTATGGGTTTCAAAGGTGAGGCTGCAGGTGTTCAGGTATTGTCACTAAAGCTAGTGTTTTCAGCATCACCTTGAGCGATGAGTGCAGTGACAAGCTATTTAGTGGCAAGAGTTAGAATTCAGAGCTTTACCCTTGCACTTCTGCTGTGCAGCAAATGGGCCAGGTGACGTCTGAAAATGTATGAGATCTGTATCATCTGGAAGACCACATTTATCTTTTGACATTGTACGATTAACATGAAGAATCTCAGCAAAGCCTAGTGGGAAACTTACATGAAGCACTTGGTGTGGATATTAAAGAAAAACATACATCCAGATGTCGCATATTCAAGAGACGGGTGCATCTTTGTTTTTCTTTTGTGGCATCATGGGATAAAAAGGATCAACTCAAAAACAAATAAGAGTCAGATTCTGCCAATGGTAATGCCCACACAGGGAGGCTAATGATGCTGTCAAGAAGGGCATGTATGGAAAGGCAATATTCTGAAAGCATCTCTGACATTTTAAGAAATTGGAACTTCTGCTGGACCCCACAGCCAAAGTTAATAAGCCACCTTGAAGTCACTTAAGACTGTTATGATACCATGTATTCAAATTCTTGGCTTAACCTACTTCTAAGAGAACATTGTAACAACCAATCTTATCTGCCTTGAATTTCCCATGTGATCAACTTTTGCAATCTAAGCTAATACATAGCTGCAAACTTAAGTTACGTATGTTTTCATACCCTTCACCCAGAGTTACATATGCATCATTTGCTGAAAGCAGCAAATATAGAAGGTGAAAGCAACTTTCTAAAATTTACAATGACAGTTGAAAGCGTCCAAAATATGGATATTGGTTGACAAATGATGTGGATTGATCATGATGGTGCTTATTATTTAGGTCATTTGGAATCAGTTGGAGGCAGTGACTTAATCCCTTGTAAAATTCGTTTAAAGATTTCGGTAAAGTATCCCATTCCCTCATGTGATACATTCTGTGCTATTCAGAAAAGACAGAGCAAAGCCCCTTGTTAGGCATGAGACACCATTAACACAGACACAGACACATACAATCAGCACACACTGACAGCTGCACCACTCACACACAGACTCATACAGACCCAACAGTTAGTCATAGAGACACATACAAGCACACAGGGAGAAACAGACAGACACATACAGACAGAAGACACAGACCCAGGGACAAATAGATGCACAAGACAACCTTCAGGCAGGTAGAGATTTAGATTCATGCAACAGACAGAAGAAGGGAGGCATAGGGAGAATGAAGTAGAAAATTCAAATCTGGACTCACTCTCAGTTAAACGACTTCAAGAGGAAGTGCTTTAGTTCTTACCGCAACACTGATGCATTGTCGGTAATTGGAGTCGATCACTAACGGCTATCATCTGTGCAGCACAGGAAACTGCAGAGTCTCCTGTGTTTAGAATTTAGGACATTACCTCAATTTCATCAGGTATGAACCTTAAGACAAACTTAAGGCACGTACGCTTCCTAACGTCTCGGGGAGAGAACCGCACAGCCGAGTTGCAGTTTCTCCACGGTGTTGGTGTTGTTAAAATTAGGCTGAGTGGCTTGGAAGGCCGTTCTCTTTTGCAGCCCGCTTCTCCATGCTGCTTAGAAAAGACAGCAGTGAATGGGAACTGAACAGCAAACTGTGTTCTCACCATCTGTCTCGAAAGAAGTATGATATAGGAGTGACTGTCACTCAGGCTGCTTGGAAAGGCAAAGCCATTTATAAGTGTCTCCAGTCCTGACTGAACACTCCACACAGAGTTGAAGCAAACTATTCAAAAAATACCTTCTGAGGTGATTTCCAGGGCTGGCAGTCCAATAAAAAGGCTTCAGGCATCAAGTTCACAACATCTGCTGATAATGTCAATGTCTTTATTCAGCCGGATTAATTAAAATGTTGAAGATAATAAAGATAAGAAGAACCTCTTCCATCCCTCTGTCTTTTGGATTTCGCTGCAAGAATCTCCAAAATTTGGAGAGCAGGTTGGGGGCCAATGTATCCATCATTAGTAGTAACTATTCTCACAGCTTCAAACCCTTTCAAAAGTCATACCTGTAGCAAGCAATCTGGTTTGAAGCCGTGAGGAGAGTTGCACGTGTTGAAAAACTGAGTCTCGACAAACAGAAAAGTGTCAATTTTTAGAGCAGAGATGACATTATGCTTCAGAGCCTGAGGTAGGGAATGAGCGAAGAGCGCATGCCTTCAGTCTCCCCGCTAGAATCTCTAGCGCGCTGTCAAGACACCAGTTTGCTGGCCTACTTCTGACACAGAAGACTCTGTTCTTACAGGGAAGGTATTTGATATACTTTTTCCTATCCTAGCAACATGAGAAGTGGCCTTTTTGGGTCATATATATAGGTCTGTATTGTGCGTGAACACACTGCCTGATTTTATAACCAATTGAGGCTCTGTCCTTGCTCACCCAAAAGCAGAGATTATCAGTTAAACAGGCATCCACTCTGTTCAATGCCCACTGCTGAGCACCCTGCTTCTTATGGGGGGGCAACATGTCTAGCCTTGGACAAAGCTAGGTATAGCATCTATTCAAGGATCCTTGAACAGTGGCTTTTTCAATTTAAAGCAATACAGAAAAACTCAGTTTTGTTGCTAGTAATAGGGGGACGATTTTACAAGGAAACATAATTTGACTTAGACTTTTTCCACCTTCTTGTAGCAGTGTGCTGTATTTTAATAGACTTCCCATGTATTATGCAAACGGAATGCTTTACAGACTTGTCACAGATGGCAGTTGGAAGTGACTATTGGCTGATCACTCCTTACCACGTTCTTTTTAAAAATGACAAGCTTTATCAGCCTACCCATAATCCCCAAGTTGAGCATAAATGACAAAATTAAAAGAAATTTGAAAAGAATTTCACAGGGTTTTTGGTCATGTCCTCCAAGTCCTTGCCTTAGGAGCCTGATCCCTGTGCAGGGGTTTGGGAAGTGGGGTCCTGAGCAAGAAGCCCTACTGAGAGAATTGGTGCTGTCCTCAGAAGAGTAGGTTGCTCAATCACAAAAGCAAGGTGATTTCTTTTCTTTCTTTTCTCCTTTTGTTTTAACAAGATCAAGTATGCCTTTCTTGCCTCCTCTTGTGCATGTGTCCACTTCCCTTTCCCTTTCCACCACGTCATGATGCAGCGTGAATGCCCTTGTCCTACACCATCACTGTGTGTTTAGCCTCCCCTGCCTCCGTAATTGTCAACTTCTCCTTCTAATTCTTCTTTTCTTTTTGGGCTGTGGTCGTCTCTTATAGGAACAGAAAGTGCTATAGAGGCTGTTCTTCAAAGAATGACGACTATTAGAAAACATTTTTCTTACATGGCAGGTGAAAGAAACTTTCAAAGCTCTTCACTGAAGTTTTGAGTGTTGGGGGAGGTGTAACAGGAGGAAGTGGCCAGGACAAGGGAGGGTTAACATTTGAAAGATCTGGGGCTCTTCACATCCTACAGAGTTCTGAACTGATGGATACCAAGCCTGCAGGTCTCATTGTCACCTCTGAGTCTCTAATGTTTTCCTAGATTGGTTTCGGTTTCTCTTGCCCCACCAACCCATCCATTTATCACAGCCATGGGCCTCTCTCCTGAAAGACAGCCTTTACTCCATTTTTATTCATGATTCCTTTCATTTATCTGGCTCCCCTGAACATCTCCATGTAGTTCCAAATCATTGGCCGGAAGAGCCCTCTATTTTCAATGAAAAGAATTTGGGTGTAAAAACTCTGGTTATAGAAGTCCAGGCAAAGACAGGATTGTGGATCGGACAGGGAGAAACCCCTTGGAAATCATGAGCAGGAAGTACCATGCTGCCAAGGCCTCAAAGGGGATGGCACTGGGAAAGGAGTCACGTGAAAACTCTTCAGGGGGTGTCGCTAGTTACTGAGTGCACAGACTCTGCCCGGTGCTCCCTAGTGATACTGTAGCATCTTTTAAGGGCTCTTCATTTTTGGTCCTGCTAGCAACCTAGCCAATGTTTTCTAAATCAACATCTTAGAAGCAAACTGTTAGCCCACAATGTCAGTGTCCAGCAGGAGAAAGATGACAGCTGACCTTCCTTTGAGTTATTGCTCATTTCTGCTCTGATCAGCTGCACTGGGATTGATGCTTGCTGAGGTAAGAAGATGGAGAAAACATATCCCACAGACTAGCAGTAGCAGGAGTTTGAGAAGAAGATGTGGGATATCCTATATGACAATGTAGTCATAGGCATGTTCCCAGGGATCCTTCCAGATTAGCTAATGGGGTGTCTGATGATTTTTTGAAGGGGCTGAAGATGAACATGTGAGATTTCACTTATATTCAAATTTTCTTGAATGAACATTTAGTTTGCCCAGTGTGTATTCCTGATAGGAGTAGGAAAGTAGAAGACATAACACATATGGTCTGTGTATCTCACTGTGTATGCATGTTTGCACTCTGAAGAGTGAGAGGAGGGAGCAGGAGAATAGGAAAGCAAGCACTTTCCGAGCATGCTCCTCCATCCCCACCATACATATCACAGATAAAGAGATACTGCCTATAAAATGAACATGACTAGCTGAAAGGTGTGTAGTTGTTTCATGATAAAATGGACTCAGACCTGAGAATTCCCAAGCTAAGGAGCTTTCTAACTCTGCTGCAGGATATTTTTATCTCTATACAAGGCCTTTTATCAATTGAAACAGGACTGGGTACCTATCGTATTTTGTCATTTCATAAACAATGCTTATGGCTCAGGCTCTGTCAGAAAGGTCATTACCCCCAAAGAGCCTATGGGTCACTCCCTTCAGAATGTCCCATCCTGTGCCCCAGTGGTCAATTGCATCACGATTTTGATTGCTGTCTATTGCTCCTATGTTTGTTGTCACTTTGTGTATCTGTTTCCACATCTTTCTCTCCCCCCAAAATATTAAGTTCCATGAAGGCAGAAATTGCTTTTCTTTTTCATGCCCGTCTCCCTGTTCCGACAATCCTGTCCAGCATACAGCAGTCATATGGAAATAACTACTCATACCTCTGTGTGTTCAATAGATGAGAATGGTATGATAATAAGTGTTGGGATGGGGGACACACAAGGACTTGTTTTGGCCACATGATTATTGAGGTGTTGCAAAGTTTAATCTCCCTCTGGCTCTCCATTTTTCCAAAAGCCCCTCCCTAACTTGTAGATGGTATCATTATTTCTACCTAAAACAAAAGTGGGGACTCACTGCAAAGGGAGCCAGAAACATCTGACTCAGATGTGACTACCTGTGTGGGTGTGCTCCACACAAACTGTGATGTGACAGAGAGCCACTTGGCATACAGATGCCACATCCCAAATACCCTCTGTGTTTGTGGATATTCCTGGAACTTTGTGACGAGGAGGAAGAAGTGTTCATTCTTATTTTTGGCTCTGGCAGCCTGCAGAAGCTCCCTGTAACTGCTGCCGGAAGGTTGTGGATAAGGTCTACTGTTTATTACCCTATCTAACAAGTCCTATTTACTTTTAAAATAAACTTTTAAGTGTACAGTAAACTCCCTTCACAAACAGATTTGTCCTCCTCTTTTACACTTGACAAGACTCTGAAAGGAATAGTAACTCTGTCCCATAAATATTTGAACCTGAACCTTTTAAGAATTATACTTAAGGTACTCAAGAATAGGGAAGGTCTCTGCGTCTCTGCCTAAGCCCTTCTTCCACTACTCACTTTACCACATCTGTCTGTCTTATTTCCTCCTCCCTCCCTGCCATCCTTTTATTCTTCTTATACTATCTTATTAGAGATTCTATTCTGTACCCTGGACCCAAATCTAGCTAAAGACCACTACCTACACCTCACCACCATTCTTAAGTACTGTGGTGTTATATAAATGTGGTTTTTAAAAAGCCAAAGGGACAGCTCAGCAAACCTAAACATCCTAAATCCCTGACTCAGTTCTCTGTCATGCAAACCTACAATGCCATTCAACCACACTATGCAAAGCTGATTAGAAAGGGCATTGACATGAGGGGATATAAAGGAGTTCAGCATTTAGAGTCATACTTGCTTGGACTCCATTTAGACTTCTTAGTGTCAAGACTTCAAGAAATCTCTTATCCTTTCACGCTGTTCTTCATAGGAAATACGAGGCTAATACTAATCCTTTGGGTGAGTATTCAGGATATTTTCTAAATATTTCTAAGCATGCCCCATCAGCCCTTTGTTTAGACAGGTTGTCTGATTTGTTATAGCTTGTCTGATTTGTTATAGCTTACAGAATGGAATGTAAATCTTAGTTTAAAAACTCTTCCTTTAACCCTAACCGTGGGAATGGAGCGATGGCTCAGAGGTTATTGTATGTAATTTTACTATGTTAAAGCCTTCCTTCATTTTTGTTTAAACAGAAAAGGGGAAATGGTATGGGAGATCCTTCTGTCTATGTATTTGCTTTTATTGGTTAATGAATAAAGAAACTGCCTTGCCCTGTTAATAGGGCAGAACTTAGGTAGGCGAGTGGGGAAACCTGGACTGAATTCTGGAAGAAGGAAGGCAGAGAGAGAGAGAGAGAGACACCATGTAGCCCTGCTGGAGACGGATACTGGAACTTTAGCCAGTAAGCCACAGCCACGTGGCGATACACAGATTAATAGAAATGGGTTAAATTAATATTAAAGTTAGCCAATAAGAAGCTAGAGCTAATGGGTCAAGCAGTGATTTAATTAATACAGTTTCTGTGTGCTTATTTCAGGTCTAAGCTAACCAGGTGGCTGGGAACCAACAAGCAAGCCTCCATCCAACAGGTTAAGAGCATTTGCTGCTGTTCAGGGAGTTCAGTTTTTGTTCTCAGCACCTTCCCCAGGTAATTCACAACCATGCATAATTCTTCTTCCATGGGACCTAATGGCTTCCTCTCACCTCTGTGGGCACTGCCCTCATGTGGTGCACATGCTTTGGCACATATATACACATAAAATAAAACTTTTCAAAAAATACCCCTATGTCTTCCATTTTTACCTTTTAACACTAGTCTGTCGATCTGTCTGCCTACCTACCCGTGTGTGTGTGTGTGTGTGTGTGTGTGTGTGTGTGTGTGTGTGTGTCTGTGTATATAAGAATATAGATTTGCTGGAAACACTGCAAGGAGCTGTAGACTGTTTAGTAACAATTGTGCTGTCTGTATCTAGTTTTTCTCCTTTTCCTGTGAATCTGCTTATAGTCTCCACAGTCATGGATAGACATTTTCATAGAAAAAAAAAGTAGAAAAATTTAAAAAGCTTTTAGTAGCCCAGCTAGCCAATTGCTTTCTCCTTAAGGATCATCTTCCCATATTTGGACCATTATCTGGTGACAGTGCATGACTGTCCTATTGGACAAGCTTAAGTCAAGTGACTGCCCCTTTAATCATAATTGAAGACACTGAGATCCATGACACCTTTAGAACTAACCCAGGGGGCATAGAGAGGAGATTAGGAGGCTTAGTAGTCATTTCAGGGTATTCATTACATACCTTTTAGGAAGATAGGAGAGATCATAGTAAGAGAACTGCCCCCTTCACTGTGAAATTTATACTTCAGAGCCAACCTCCATGGACATTCCACATTGACTTCCTGTGGTTCACAAACAAGAGTATTGGCTGGAACTTCTTGTGATTGCATGTGAAAGTAGAAATGAAGCTTCCTGGGTAGGTTCCTAGGTCTCCAGTCGAAGCCCTTGGTCTTAGAGGACCATGTATTTAGGTATCTCATCTCCCAACCATGAGAGGACACAGAAAACGGACAACCTCTAGTTGACTTTTCCCAATCATGTGGGAAAAGTAACTAAAAATCACCATGTGTAATAAACAAAGCATTACGATGCTCTATGAGTCAGAAACCTCTGGAGATGATCTGAATTCTGCTTTGTAATGTGAGAAACACTTGCAAATCCCTAATATAAAATGTGACAATAGAGGAAAACTGACTTGCTATTCTTGGCCACGCCAGTTGTGCCAAAGGGTATCATGACTGTGGTGGATAGGTGTTGGACACTGAAAAGCTGTGGCAATTTCACATCCCAGTGCTTCATCTATTTTCACTTGGCTCAGAAAATTTCATGAAATTATACAAATCCCTGAAATCTAATATTTTCATGTGATAAAATTGTGTAAGAGGAGGGGGTGGAAGAGAAGTTTGGAAAATATGATGCCAGATGGCAAGTGGGCTCAGGCACATCGCGTTCCTATATATAGGGGAGGGGACAATCTGGTTAATCAAGGGGAGGGGGAGCAGTTTTTAAATTTAGATCCAAGTATTTTATATATTCAGCACCATCATGTGTAGTGTAAAAGTGTACTGAGGCAGCTGAGCTGGGTAGAATTTTTAATGTTTTTCTTGGTTGGGGGTGAGCTGTGTGATCTATATTTTCAACAGCTTTACATATTATTTCATGGTGTCTACATCTGAAAACCAAATTGCATCCATAGGTTTGAGGGGTATGTCTTTTGAGAGAGGATTGAGAATATCTATTTCTAGAGAGAGTTTCTTCCAGGGAAATCTAAAGGCATTTCAAAGACTATGGCCATCACATAACTTAGCACATTTAGAGTTTAGGCAAATATTCTCAATGAAGATGGTTCTGGAGCTTGAGCGGAATGAACAAGGGCATGGCAGTGAAGAGTCTGGAGAGCAACGCCCGGCTTTACAGAACCCAGGATGGGAAGACGGGTTACCTTGCATAAACCACACCAGATCTTCGGATCTCAATTTATTAATTTCCAAAACTGAGAGTTTGTTGGCTAAGGGGATGGCAGAGTGGGTAAAGATGTTACTGCACCAATATAAGCTTCTGAGTTTAAATTTTAAGAATCCTCATAGAACCAGATGTGGCACCATGGATCTGTTATTTTAGCACTCCTGCAGTGAGATGGGAGGCAGAGGCAGGAGAATCCCCAGAAGGTCATGGGCCATTCAGAATAGGTAGTTCACAATCAAATAACAAGAGAAGGTGAGGACTGGCACCCCAAATCTAAGTGTCTTATTATCTCTCTAGTAGGAACCGTCTAGTGTTGAGGGGACTTTGGGGTTGGTTTTCCTAAAAAGGACTTGTTTCCCATTATGCCTTTGCTGTGATTTGCTAGTATTGGTTTCATCCTAAGTTAGCACTCCTTTAAAATGGCTTCAAGTGACATGGTTAGTGACACGCCTCTTATCCCCAGCTCTAGTTAGTTACAAAGCAAAAATTACTTCTTGAAGTTGTTTTAGAGAAAGACATCTTTCCAAGAGATGCTTACAAATCCCGCATTTGCATATCCTTGTTCAGACTAAATTGGTTTTGGTTCCCATCTCTAGTATGACCAGGGAATGAGTCTTCCATGCGTTATAGGAGAGACTCCTAAAACTACTGTTAACTCAGCAGAGTAATTGTATTAGCATGAATGAAAATAAAGACGAGATTTATTTAAAGAAAGCAACCTTGAAATGTTATTGACATATTTTTTTTACCTACTCTATGCATTTAAATAAGATCCAGAAAAAAAAACCATGACAATAAAGTCGAGGTTTCATATGAAAGCTCTTACCACACAAAATACATAGTGAGCTTTCAATAACTATGCCTACATTGGACTAACATTATATCTGTTAAACATAGCAAATGTGTTTTTTAGTTGGCAACTAATTAAAAAGAAATTCCAGGTATTTCTGGTGTTGCCATAGTGACATAAAATCTACGAAAATAAGTTTTTGTTTTAGCACAGTGGTTTTCAAACTTGGCTGCATCTTGGAACTAACTAGGGAGCTGTGAAAAATACTATTGCCAGAGTCTCCATCCAGAGCTGCTAATTTGGTAGATTTCAGGATGGGGTCGTGGGACAGGAAGGCTTATCTACTCCACCCTTTACTGAATTTCACTGCCAAGCCAGAGGACCTCTAGCTTAGGAAATATGAATCTGGCCACTTCTTCCTCTTGAGCAGTGCCCAAGAGTTCCTTGACTTCCTTTTACAACACTCTTTCCCGCTGGTTTAAACTAGTTATGGCTAGAGTCTCCTGTCTGAGCTGGCACTGTCAGAAATACCACACACTCTCTATTACAGTATGAAAACTGCTGAATGTGAGGGTGGAAACCAAGAGTGGAGAAGGCCCACTATCAAGATGGTGTGTGAGAAGGAAGGGATGAAAGGATAGGAAAGAGAAAATGAGAAGGGAGGCAGAAAGCACTTCCTTCTGGTGCTGGGATCTGGTTGGAGAGGCGCTTGTAGGCCCTCCGAGTCTCAGCATCCCACACAAACACCCATGCTCACAGAGACACGTCATCTGAAACTCTTGCCAGCCTCCTCCCGCTCAGCCCACTGCCAACCACTCACTTAGCATCTTCCTGGGAATTTATAAAACATCTCAAACATGAATAAATGAGAAGTGACTGAGTTTGTTCGTTCATTCACACATTCATTTATTCATATTTTCTATAACTATTGATTGAGTATCCACTGTTGAACAGGTACACTGGCAGATAGCAAACAAACAGCTGTGATCAGAACAAGAGCTTTCAGATTTTATCAAAGTCCTGAATTTGAAAAAAACATTTGGGGCAATAAACCTGGGCATGATGATCTACCACGTTTTCATATAAGTTCTTGAGTTCCAGTCTCTGCAAATTGCTGAATAAATGGGGAGTTGAATAAATTGATGAGTGAAGGCAAGGGTAAATGAAGAGTAATGAACAGGTAGATAGGAAAGGTGGAGTAAAATGATATTGTTTTGAAAAGATGGATGAATGTCATTTCATTCTAGGTCTTGTGATCTGTGGTTTTAAAATAATCAAGTAGACCTAGGCTTGGTGGCATATTCTATACGCCCAGCATCCAGGAGGCAGGAATGGGAAGAATAAGATCAATTAATGCTACACAGTAAGATAATTGTCTCAAAAACAGAAAGAAATGCTACCTCAGATGGCATTATATGCTTTGCATGTTGGGAAGGTAATGCATGTTTGGAAGCAAGGAATAATAGGATTTGGAGAAAGTCACCCATGGAGCTAGAAACCAACTTGGGTAAAGACTGGCACGATAAAAAGGTAAAAAAATATGTAAATGCTTTGTATCAAGAAGAATGCAAAACATTCAAGGGATTAAAAGCACTGTATTTTTCCTGGTGGTAGGAATATGGACAGCAGGCTCAGGACACAGACTAGTTGTCACGACTGCAAATGGACGTAGCACTGACTCACAGGGATATAAAGGAGCAGTCTAGTGTATACTTCAGGGACTAAGTGGAACTTGGTGGAAAATGGCCTAGAAGTACTGTGTCTAGACATTTTGAGTTGGCAGAACTAAAGTAGAAGGGGGCTAGTGTTTGAAAATGGAAGAGGGTGTCCGTGTGTAGATGTTTCAGATACAGTTGAATTTGCAAGAGTTAGGAGAAGTGAGAAAAGACCCTAAAAGTCTGGAGAAAAAGGTATTTTAAAAAGCACACACACACACAAACACACACACTATCAGGACTAACAGGCACTCTGATAGTCACCTTGCAATGATTCCCTTCATATACGGGGGTCAGAGTGGTACATCTGCACAGCTAGAGCTAAGAACAGTATGATCTGGCTTCAGAGTTCTTTGGAAATCTCTTAAGTACTGTCTTACTGACCAGGTCAGTGATAAAAAATTAAAAGGAAGAAGAGACAAGGAAGGGGCTGGTAGTGAGGTTCAGCTGAGAGCTCTTTGTCTAACAGGTTTGAGACCTTGGTTTTAAAATATACATTTAAAAAAATTTATGTACTATTACTAGAAATTGCATAGTTCCCAGAATTAAAATTGAAACCAGATTAAAAAAAGAATAGCTGATATTGAAAGAAAACCCCCCCAAAAATATATTTTAAAATAAATTTGATAGGAACATAGAGAAAGAAGAACTGTCAATAAGTTTTCTTCCCTAGAAGGAGAATTCTAGGGAGCTTTTGCTGGAGTTAACAACTAGTATTATACAGGATCCCATAGAGAACCATTCTTCTTATTGGCTCTGTCTCATCAAAAGTGAGTGCAAACATGTTAGAAATAACCAATGGATATGAACTATTTAGGAAAAGAAAAGTTGTTTTTATTGATTAAGACACCATTGAAGGGAGAATTAATGATTTGGAAAATGTGATATCCCAAGAAAAAAAATCTTACAAAAATTATTTGAAATATTTTTTTAGTTTTATCGAGAAAGGCTCTCACTGTGTACTCCTGGCACACTTGGTACTCACTACATAGTCTAGGTCGACCCCAGGACTGATAGCATCTTCCTGCATTGGCATCTAAGTGCTGGTGTTGTAGGAATGTGACACTATACCTGGCTCAATATAGTTAATGGTAAAAGTTCATTATTTAGAAAAGTAAGAAATCCTATAGATATGCTTTAAAAAGGTTTAGGGATGTGCACATTTATACGAGAATGCTGCCAACCTTGCTGTGGTGCCTCAGAGATGATTTCAAATTCTTGATTTAGATCTTGAGTCTTCTACCTTTCTAAAGTGATACATATGTGTGACATGAACACAGAAGGAGAGACTATTTAGGGGCAGGAATGGTACCAGCAAGTGGGGGAAAGGCTGTATGGGGGAGAGCAGTTGGGGGAGATTTGTCATATATATGTATGAAAGTGTCACAATAAAACTAAAAAAAATTAATTCTAACTTAAGAGATACTAAAGAAAGAAAAACTTGAGTATGCATTTTTTATAAGTAGGAAAATGATAAATATATGAAAGTATAGAAAAAGTTATGGCTTCGATCATAAATGGATTATCTCTTTTGATATTTGTTTCCCTTGCTTTGTTATTATTCTAAGGTTTTCTTGTGTGTCACCTCCCTCTGTATAGTATACCTCTCCTAGCTTATGGGTGAGGGATGGGTCATTACACAGTTCTAAGCCCAGCACTGTGATCTTTCCTCCTGGTCCAGCCAGCAGTCCAAGAAGGCACGCTGATTCAATCTAACCTCTGGAAACATGAAGTGCTTTTCTGTAGAAGTTAAAAAGGATAAATCTTTGTTTATGTGACTTAGCTCAACATAACCCCCTTTCTTGCCATTACCTGTATAGATTTAAGTACCATGGCTGACTAATAGCTGCTCTTTTGAAAAGCACAGCTCTACTATACACCAGCACGGTCAAAGAAGGCACAACCTGTGCCATCAATAATTGGCAACAAACTAGGAGATCTTGAATTACCTGAGAGTAGCTGCCGTGGTTTGTCTTGCTCAAAACTCATGTCATGGATGAGGAAGCACAGAGCTCAGACACCTGTTAGCAATTCGGATGCATCCATGATAAGGAGATTGCCTTGGAACAGATATCCTGAAAGGCAGAGAGATAATTAGAAATGAGACAGTTAGGTCTTCAATGGCACAATGGAGTTGCAGAAGCAAATTCGCCTGGAGTTGAGCTCACTTGTGGACTGCCAAGCACTAAGAAACTATGTATCTTTATTATTTTCTTATTTGAAATGGTTTTAGTGGTTTTTTTTCCTGCAAATGGCACCATCATTTACAACCTACATCCTTCTTTTGTGTCATTAGCATCTTTGGAAGATTGATGTCTTTGTCTGCTTGCTGCTCCTATAACTGAACACAGTAGAATGGGTTATTTATAAAGAGTAAAGGTTTAACTACCATGCTGCTTTGGAGGCTGCTTGGTCCAAGGTCAAGGTACTATATCTGGTGACAGTCTAAAGGTCTTCTTGTGAGTGGGGAATCTGCAAAACTCTGATCTGTCACAGGTTATTATATTGTGAAAGGGATACTTACAAGAGATAGAGCTAGTTTTTGCAACAGCCTAATTTCAAGAAAATGAACTAACTCATTCATCCATTGGTCCATGGATGAATTAACCCACTCATGGGGGCAGAATCTCTTGAAACTTCCATGTGGTCCACCTCTCAAGACCTCCAAGTGGGAACTTGATTTCAAGGTGAAGTTAAGTGAGGACATTTAAGTTATAGCAGCTACTATCCTTTGTCTAACTTCCTGCCAGCTATCCAGTGGCAAAGGTTTTGGTTTCTTTGACCTTGATGGTGAGTGCCAGAGCTGTGCTTTCCAAGACAGTAGCCCCAGGTGAATGTGGCTATCTAGATTCAAATACAGTTAAAGTTAAGTTGAAATTAAAATTGGCTTCCATAGCTGTACTAGCCACACTTCAAATACTTAACTAGTTGAATAGTGGGTTACCATCTTACCCAGTGTACAAAGAAAACATTTCCAGTGTTACAGGAGATGCTCCTGTATGGCGGTGTGTGAGTACTTGTGTGTAGGGCACAATGAAGAAGGGAGAGAGGATAAGAGACAGGGAGTCGGGGAGAAAGAGAAAGAGAAGAGGGGAAGGCATGTTAGAGTAGAAAACCTGGTGTGCGTGTGTGTGTGTGTGTGTGTGTGTGTGTGTGTGTGACACAGGAGAACCTCAGATATTATTTCTGAAGTGTTATCCACCTCTCTATCTCTCTCTCTCTTTCAACAGGGTCTCTCATTTGCATGAAACTTACCAATCAGGCTAGGTTGATCGGCTAAGGGTCCCTCTATTGCTACCTCTGTAGCACTGAGAGTACATGTGCATGCCTCCATTTCTAGCTTTCGTGGATTCTGAGGGATTGCACTCAGGTAACCATAGTTCTATAGTGTGGTGGTTGGAAAAAAAAATGGCCCCCAAATGGAGTGGCACTATTAAGAGGTGTAGCTTTGTCGAAGTAGGTATGGCCTTGTTGGAGGTAATGTGTCATTGTGGGGGATAGGCTTTGAGGTCTCTCTTGATCAAGCTTGGCTCAAACCAGGTCCTGTTGCCTTCTGGTCAAGATGTGGCCAGCACCACTTCTGCCTCCATGCCACCATGCTCCTGCCATGATGATAACGGACTTAACCTCTGAAATTGTATGCAAGTCACCCTAATTAAGTGTTTTCCTTTTAAGAGTTGCTATAGTCATGGTGTCTCTTCACAGCAATAGAATCATAATTAAGACACATAACAAGCACTTTACTGTTTGAGCAATTTTCTCAGCCCAGAAAACCTGTATTCTCATACCACCGTGTTGTGACAGATAACCTCTGTCTTCCCCTGAGCATTCCCTCTTCTTCTTCTTCTTCTTTTTTTTTTATATATTTTCTTATCTCTGCCAGAAGAGAGACACTAAAGTAGGAGGCTGTCGAAATCCTTTCTAGGTTTAATTTCTTTTAATATTTTAAAAGTATTCTTTGTTTTATATGTAGATTTTTCCATTCTTCAGGGCTTCTTTGTAATGTGGCATTGGACCATATTTGGATATCGAATTCTGAGATCAAAGGCTGCAAATTGAGAACGATTTTCTTCTAGCAAAAATAACCTAAATTTAGTTGCAGGGATTTGTATCACTTATTTTTCTATTGCTGTGGCAAAACTCAAGACCAAGGCAACTTATAAAAGAAAGTCCTTAATTGGGCTTACACTTCCAGAGGATTAGAATTCATGATGGCAGAACAAAGACATGGCTGCAGGAACAGTTGAGAACTCACATTTTAATCCACATGTAGGAGGCACAGAGAGAAAGAGATAGACAGACAGAGACAGAGAGACCAAGGGAATGGCAAGTGCCTTTTGAAACCTCAAAGCCTGCCCCCAGTAACACAGTTCCTACAATAAGGCCCCACCTCTTAATCCTTACTAGACAATTCCACCAATTAGAGACCAAATGCTCAGAGAAGAGCCTACAGAGACCATTCTCATTCAAATCACCACAGGTCTAAACAATGGATGAGCCAATTTCCTTAGCTTCAAAACAGAGGATGAGGATGAACAAAGGGCACAGCACTCACCCTGAATGTGTCACTACTTTATAAATGAATACATTGCTCACCAAAGAGTCCAACGGAGGTGAGAGGAAAGAATGACAAAATCAATATAGTCCTATTAAAAATAGTTTACTATAAATGCATTCTAGATGGTGAACTAGTATTTGGTCCTTAATTCATTCATTATTATTCATTTATTCATTCAAACACTTCAGTGTTTACTACATCCTAGGCAGTATATTAGATTCTGAGGAGGCAGCAGCAAAACAAATGCTTGTTCTGTTCATTTCAGTAAGGAGATAAAGCAGATATTAAACCAATAAATTCAGAAATGGTAGTTAAGGCTGCAGAGGTGACACCCCAAAGATTGCAGGAACACATGATATAATAATCACCTGATCTTGTCTGAGCAGAAGGGAAGGTTTCTGAAGAACGGTTTCCCTGTCTCATTCAAATTCCTAAGGAGAGGTCTCAGCAGGAGCAAGAGCAGACAAGTGTGTTAGTCACTTGTCTTTGTGTTTGGACAAAATAACGGACAAAGGCATCTTAAAGAGTAGCTTGTTTTGGCTCACAGTTCAAGGGTACAGCCCATCACAGCAGCAAGGGCTGGGGACAGCTAGTCACATGGCATCTATAGGAAGTAGAAAACAATGAGTGACAGCCATCAGTTCTCATTTTTACTATGTCCACTACTCCAGTCCATAACTATGCTGCCCATATGTAGAGTGGATTTCTAACCTCACTTAACCTAATCTAGGTAATCCCTCAGAGGTGCTCTGAGATGCAGGTCTCCTTGGTAATTCCAGTTTCTGTCATGTTGACATTAACCATCACAGCATGTTTTTTAACAGGCGAGTGTTGCAGTCCAGAGGGTCCAGCTCAGGCAGGTCCTTGTCAATCATGACCATAAAATTTGACATTATTTTAAATTCAGTGGGAATCTTTGAAAATTTTCAAACTAGATAGAGTAACATGATCACCATAGGTATCAAACACATTCCAGTTACATATACAACGAGGGAGAAATGAATGGAAGATGTACACTCTCAGGTAAGTGGACTCAGTTGGAAGTTACTGCTTTGGGTTAGATAAAGATGTTGCATGTACCTTGGATGATAGTATTTGAAGGAAGGAGGAAGCAATGGATGACTGAGGCATAGCTGGGTAGCCGAGTTCAAAGAAAGAAGCAACTGAATGTAGAAATTCATTGAAAGGGATATGGCAGAGTCATTTCAGGCACAAATCAATGAGCAAGTGAGTCATTGATTTAATCCTAGTGGACCTGGGAGGGGTCTGGCTTCAGATCAACTGGGAATCTGAGGGATATCTTTTAAAGTAACACTAATGATTCTTTTGCATATGTCTGCAAATGATAGACATACGTTTACATGTTCACATGTGTAGAGTTACATGCACAAGTACTTGCACACATGGGCGCATGTGCATGTGAAGATTTGAAGCAAATGTTGGGTATATTTCTTGATTATTTTCCACCTTACACACTGAAGCAGCCTTTCTCAGAAAATGCAGCTTGCCATTCAGGTGGTGTGACCAGTTAGCTTGTTCTGGCGATTCCCCTTCTCTGCCTTCTGAGTTCTGGAATTCCAGGAATCTGCTTTGTGCACTAGGCATTTGTGTGAGTTGTGGGGGTTCCAGCTCAAATCCTCGGGCTTGCCTGGCACACAGCACTTTTCCTTTTGAGCCATGGCAGCAGACCTGGATCTAAGATTTTCATAATGCAAAATGCCATGTGATTGTTTTTGGTTTACCAAAGTAATGACTGTTACAACCCTTATGGGCTTATAGTTTATGTTCACTCCTTTGTAATGAAGATGGCCCCCCTCCAGTCTCTGCCTTACCAGTACTTTGCATGGAGAGAAGAATGGGCAGCTGTTGTGGCCAGATTTATCTGTGTCCTAGAAAGACAATAAAGAAATCAGGAGTTGAAGAACAAAGAAAATGACCCCATTCTTTCTTTCTCTTCTGGCTACAAGACAGAGACCATAAGCAGTGAGCGGTCAGTCCTACTTGATGAAGTAATTGCCGGGGTAGGCTGCTGGAGTTGAAAAATGAGACTCCTACATGAAGGTTACCTTTTCATCAGGCCTCAGAGAAATCTTGCCTCCATCTTCTTTTCCTTACATTTTTCTTACAAATTTTCTTGCTAGAATTTTGTCTGATGTATTCAGATCTGAATAGCAGACTATCATTATTATTTTATAACAGGTAATTTACCCTCACTAATATTATCATTATTACTGACTGTTTAGTTTTTTAAGATTTTGTATATATTTTTCTTTTAATTTTTTATTCTATTTAAAAAACTATCTTTTTTCATTTTACATACCGATCCCAGTTCCCACTCCCTCCCCTCCTCTCATTCCCTCCAACTTTCCCCCACCTCCACCCACAACCACTCCTCAGAGAGGGTAAGGCACATTGCTTTGAGGAAGGACCAAGGCCCTCCCTACTATATCTAGGCTGAGCAAGGTACCCATCCAAACAGAATGGGTTTCAAAAGCCAGTACAAGCAGTATGGATAAATCCTGGTGCCATTGCCAGTGGCCCCTCAATCTGCCTCAGCAATTCAACCATCAACCACATTCAGAGGGACTAGTTTGGTCCTATACTGGTTCCTTCACTGTCCGGCTGGAGTTGGTGAGCTCCCATTAGCTCAGGTAAGCTGTTTCAGTGGGTATCCCCATCATGGTCTAAACTTCTTTGCTCATATTCTTACTTGCACTCTTCGTCTGTATTTTGGGAGCTCAGTCCAGTGCTCTATTGTGGCTTTCTGCCTCTGCTTCCATCAGTTGAGGAATGAAAGTTCTATGGTGACATTTAAGATAGTCACTAATCTGACCACAGGGCAAAGCCAGATCCGGAACCCTCTGCACTATTGCTTAGGGTCTTAGCTGGGGTCATCCTTGAGGATTTCTGGGAAATTCTCTAGTGCCAGGCTTCTTGATAGCCCCATAATGGTTCCCTCAATCAAAATATCTCTTTCCTTGCTCTCAGCTCTGTCCTTCCCCTATCTTGGCTATCTAGTTCCCTCAAGTTCTCTTCCTCCATTCTCTTTTCCCCTCCTCCTTTCCTCCCACCCTTCCTTCTCTCCCACCCTCATGCTCCCAATTTTCTCAGGAGATCTTGTCTATTTCCCCTTCTCAGGGAAATCCACATATGTTTCTCTTAGAGTTCTCTTTGTTACTTAGCTTCTCTGGGGTCATGGACTATAGGCTTGTTATCCTTTGCTTTACAGCTACTATCCCTTTATGAGTGAGTACATACCATATTCATCATTTGGGTCTGGGTTACCTGACTCAAGATGTTTTTTTCTAGTTCCATCCATTTGCATGCAAATTTCAAGATGTTATCATTTCTTACCACTGAGTAGTACTTCATTGTGTACCACATTTTCTTTATCCATTCTTTGGTTGAGGGGCATCTAGGTTGTTTCTATGCTCTGGCTCTTATAAATAATGCTACTATGAACATAGCTGAACAAATTTCCTTGTAGTATGATTGAACATCCTTTGGGTATATGCCCAAGAGTGCTATTGCTGTGGATTGATGTAGGTTGAGTCCCAATTTTCTGAGAAACCACCGTATTGATTTCCAGAGTGATTGTACAAGTTTACATTATTACAAGCAATGGAGGAGTGTTCTCCTTACTCTGCATCCTCTCCAGCATAACCTTTCCATCCTGAATGTGCCCAATCTCAGTTGTCTAGTTTTTAAAATTTATTATTTTAGGTGTATGATTATTTTGATTGCCTATAAGTATGTGAACCTTGTGCATTCTTGGTACCTGAGGGGCAAGAAGAGGGAGTTGTATTCCCTGAAACTGGAGTTACAGATGGTTGAGGCATCACATGGGTGCTGAGAACCAAACCTGGGTCTTCTGCAAGAGCATCCAGTATTCTTAACTGCTGAACCATTTCTTCACCCCTATTATTCAAATTCTTTACTGTTTCCTAACAAGCAGTAGATTTATTTGTTATTACCATTTTCATTTATTTTATTTTACTTTCGCTGTGTGTGTGCGTGCACGTGTGCGTGTGTGCTTAAATCTCATTTTGTTCTAGATTTTAAGAGAATAATTGCTTTTTTCTTCATTGTGGTTACTGAAGCATTTACTTAGCATTAAAATAGTTCTGTCTTTGAATGGCTGTATGTCTTGCATGTCATATTCTTCTCTCATATCTGACTTCTTTTACGTCTATGAATAGGCCTGTGGTGTTATAATTATGAGTTAAAGTTTATTGTTTCTTACTAATGTTGTTTGCCTAGAATTTGGTTGCCTAGCACCTGAGTGGTAGAAATCAGAGAGGAATCTGAATCATAGTTCTACAACCTTGCTAGAAAGAGATGTGACGTTATTTTAATTATCCAGTTTCTCTGAATTTAGGTGTCTTTAACAAAAAATTCATCTATTAGCAATTATGTATTAAATGAGATAATGTGTAAAGGGCCCGGACTAGTATCCGCCTTCCTTCTTTCCCCACTATATGTATGCACTGACACATGAGCATCTAACCAGCATCATCAGCTCACATATTCTAGTTTTGTTTTTACATGATTTCTGTTCATAATACTTTTCTATCCAGTGTTCTTTGATATAACACAATATAAAATAGAGAAGCTACTGTCTTTGCTGATTTTTCTGTTGCTGGGATAAAAGGAATAAAGTGTGTCAAGACTGGGCAAGGCGACCCAGTATGGGGAGTAGGGTCCCAGGTTAGGTTTTAAATCACACTTACTGTAGGAACATTTATATATTGATCTGTCATCATTCAGAGCTACAGCTTCATTTGCAGAAATGCATTATGCTATACTTGAGGTGCAATTTTTGACCACGACAACTGAATGACTTAGCCGTTAAGAGCATTGGCTGCTCTTGCAGAAGACCTGACCTGGACTTGATTCCCAGTGTTAAACCTTAACAAACCCAGAAGTTACCTGCTCTCCATACTATCTTGGTCAGAAGATTTGAAGTCATAGCTCCCCTGAAAGGCACAAGAGGCTCTTTGGTTTAAGTTGAAATAAACCTCAGTGTTAACACTGGGGAGGCAGCTTAGTGAGTAAAAACTCTTGTTGAGCAAGGATGTGTTCAAATTCTCATCACTTATATGAAAAGCCATCTATGCCTATAAACCCAGTGGTTTATGGGGACAGAGAGAAGGGGATTGTCAGAGCTTGATGACCACCACCAGTCTAGCTCCAGGTTCGACGAGAAGCCCTCTCCAGGGAATAGAGTGGAGAGTGACAGGGCCGAACAATTTACATCCCCTGGCCTCTGTGCACACACAGGCACTACATCCACCTACACCACAGACTCACATGTGCAGACGAAATCCTCAGCATTTGCCGATGTTTGTGTTAGGACAGAAAAGAACCCTGGTTGCAGCGCAATGGGTTATAAGGTATCTGTTGGGAAGAAATAAACAGAGCGGTGCTGCCGTTCTGACTTCACTTATCCATTTCACTCATCGTATATATGTATAGAGTGTTACAGCAAACCGTTTACCTTTTTGTATATCCCACACTTTGTCTACAGTGCTTTAAGCATGACCAATGAGTTCATGCTTCAACTGTGTTAAAGTGTATTGGATTATAGTTTAGCAACTACATCGATCCTTTGTTTAATCACCACTAGAAATGAAAAATATGAGGTTATAACATTTCAAAATGGTAGCATTTATTAGCATATGGGAATTTTTTTTTAATTTAAATTCATTTGCAAACCATTGTCAGACACTCCCAAAATCACGGGGCAAGACTGTCTTGAATTCCTGAATGTTTCTAACAACTAGAATAATACACGTCTCTAGAATTAAAGACTAATAAGTTTTGAAACTACTTTGCTGTCAAACAAGTAAAAATATAAGGCAGATTTTTAAATTACCTTTTCCCAAACTCCTCTGTTGGAATAAGAGATGGGCTCCCGTGCAGAGCGTTTGAGTTGGGAATCCACTCTACCACTCTGTGCTTCTGCTACCTTGAAAGAGTTCTTCCTGCTCGCCTAGTTTCCCTCCACGTCCCTCATCTGTGAGCTGGAGATAATGGCAATGCCTGTCCTACTGGGTTAGTAAAACACTTTAGATTATGCCTTACAAGACAGAGTTCAGAGTAGTGCGAGCACACGGGGAAGGCCTGATGAACTCTGGCTCCTGCTTCTGTGGCTGTTTCTATTTCTGTCTTGATTCCGCAGCATGAATGCAAATGTCTATAGATACCCATTAATTAAGACAGCAGTAATGAGCCTCAGAAACAAGACACATGAACTCAAACGTAAATTCATCATTCCTAACACATTTGATTGTTATTTTGAAATTTGGTTTGTGGAAAGAGAGCTCTCTCTCTCTCTCTCTCTCTCTCTGTATGTGTGTGTGTGTGTGTGTTCGTGTGTGTGGTGATCACTGTAAGACTAGTGAGAAAGACTGGTGAAACCCAAGAGGGTCTCACTCTTTCACTTTGGAGAGTCCAGGAAAGAAGATTTTTTTTTAAAGATGCACCCCAGCCTTCAGTCTTCTTTATACTGCTCACAAAAGACAAAGGCATTCTCAGAAACTTTGAAGTTTTCAAGCAAGAAAATTGTGAGAACCATATCTGCTCTGAAAATAATGCAGAGGGCTTGGGGGTTGTGACCTTTGACAGTGGATCACACCAGCCTTGCTTTTTGCTTTATCGCAAGCACCAAGCACATAGTAGGTGCAGTGTCAGCAACTGATAAAGCAACTGAATGAGTATTTCGGAGACTTATCGCCGGCGCAGCCTATAAAAGAAAAGTAGGTCATCTCCCATGCGCCTCTGAAGTTTAAGTACAATCATAGTACATTTCCAGGGAAGCCGGGGTTCACACCAGAGTACTCGAAATGCTAGTGAACTTCTGCGTGTTTCTCAGTTCCATCTCAGTACGTTATCTAAAGGAAGCAAAAATACTTTGACAAAGAACCCTCAGCCTATTTCTTCATCATAACTCAGTCTTTGGTGCCAACAATGATATATTTCTACTTATTAAACCTGTTAAATAACTCTAAAGATTTTTATTTGGCTTAGGAACACAAACGTGAGTTATATTCCAGATAAATTGTATTCCAAGATTTAGCTGAGAAAACAACTAACAGAAAAAAATAGAACTAGGTTAAGCCTAGCAGTGTATTTAGTTAACTTGCTGGCAAAAAGAACATTCAGAGGTAAGACCTGGTTTATGCCTCGCTTTTCTGTTCACTGTTTCAAGTCTTAACAGTCATTAACAATATCAATATTTTGCATGGTGCCTCCTGCTTTTTCATTTTTCTTTCCTTTCTCGGTCTCCTGGCATGAGAATGGTATAAGACAAAAACCTCCATCGCAGACCATCAGGTAATAGTGTGTTAAAGCGCTGCTTGAGTCGTGGGAGAGTTAAGGGCAGTTATTAGAATTTACCTCATCTATAATAGAGGGTAATGTCACTTTAAGACATGTGAGACTTTAGAGAGGAGGGGTGTATTGAAACAGACTCCCGCTCCTCAAAGGAGGGACAGCAGCCCTGCTCTTACATTTCGCTGCCTAACTCTGTCCTGAATGTGCCCGAGTGGGGATGGTCTTTCAGTGGCTATAAACTGCTTCTCATCAGGGAACTACATTAGCTCACCATCACTTCAAAGGTCTCGTCAGACAGAGGTGACGCCAGGAGAAGATTTAAAGGTGAAAATGACAAGGTTTCCACCTCTCAAACCCTGGCTCCTTCTCTGACAATACAGCTAAGGAACCCAGCGTCCTCTTAGCTGTGGAAATAGGATCGGAAGAGGAAAGCCTTTTTTTTTTTCTCTCTTTAATTCTTGATAAAGAACTGCTGGGAAGTGCTTGTCTTTGAATATCACAGAATTGTGGCACAGATGGATTTTAAAAAGTGTTAGCTCTTTCCAATGAACACTAGGAGAGTGCCCTGCTCTTGGCTGGATTTTTCAGGTAAGTAAGCCTCTGCAAAGATTTAAGATTCAGAAAGCAGATTTGAAGCATATTCAGAGAAGTACGCAAGGCTAGAGGCATTATTTGGGGGAAAACACTTACTGCCGCTGAGCGGAGCAGAGCTCTCTCGGAGAGTGAGTGAGCAGGAGCAGAGATATTGAGGAGCCTGAGAAGTAATGTTGAGAATTAAAGAAAGTTAACAGGGGAAAAAGAAAGAAAAAGGGAAGTGCCGCGATTGGCAAATCCGAGCATCTTCCTGCATGCTGAGGTCTATGTGGGTTAAAAATGAGCAAGAGACAGCAGAGCTCTGAAAGACTGTTAAGTTCTGATGATCGCCGGATTTTTCCTAAGTTAAATTTCCAGTACATTTTAACAGCGATTGACAACGCAGCAAATGCATGCTGGGTCACCTTTGTTTTGTCTTCCTGTAATTTTCAGGCTATTCCGAAAGACTCTAAAATTGCATTCATTTGGGGATTCACAGAAGGGGAGATGCTATTTATCTGGGCTGATGAGAATGAATCTATGCTATTCTGCTAGCACAGCAAAGCATGCTGTATACGAAAGTAAACACTGGGCCACCAAACTAGAAACTAATTAGAAAGTGAGAGGTCCATCTGAGTCACTGCCTGGGGCATTGATGGCTTCGTGGGGTTGGAAAGAATGCTTCCCCACTTAGCACTTAATTACAACCCTCATGTTTATCTATTGTTATCCTCAAAGCCCTTCTCAAACACTCCACCTCTCTGAAACCTGTGAATTAGCAAGAATTATGCACATACATGTATTTAATGTTTATTTTTGCTGAACACCACCGGTTTAGAAAGAGTACCAATTTCCACAGATAAGGAAGGCAACCTGGGAGGTCACAGCAGGGTTTCAATATATAGTGGAATTTCTTGAAGGGTGTCATTTGAAAGAGGGAAAAAGGAAATCACAGCCTTGACTGCATAGCCCTCTTTGAGCTCTCTAAGAGAAAGGTATGTTGCTAACTGAATTTTTGTACAGGAGATGCCTCCTATCACTGGCTGACTAAGGAAGATGCTTCAAGTTTGATTAATTTGGCAATATGAGATGCAGCATAAGGTGTTGTTTGGGAAATTGGACAATATGTAGCGCCGTTGAGCTTCTGTAGCTCCTGAGATGCTCATAGGTGCGGATAAGACTCTCAAAGTTTCAGCGCCTGAGAAAAGGTATATGCTCACCCATAAATACACACACCACCTGTATATGCATATTCATCAATGCTCCCGCAAATGCCACAATGGGATCTTAGGAGGCAAAACAATACTGTAAATTATGGGCTTGCTGTAGGATAGACGCATAGAGCTTGCATCCGAAACTCATTCTGGCTGCAAACACGGTTCCTTCTGATTCCCAGTCCAGTCAGAAAGCTGAGTTCTATTGGGAGATTACAACATGCCTCTGAGAAATGATTGCTTAGTTTAGAGGACAGCATTGCGATTAAAAATTCATGACTGTAGAATTAAAGGAAAAAAAAAAAAAGAGCCCACTCTTTCTCTTTCAGGCTTATGTCAGACTTGCAATGAAGTTAGAAGGAGCAAGTCTGCAGCTTCCGAATGTCTGGGAAAAGTAGTTTACAGCTCTTTGTGTAAAACCGGGTGTTTTCATGGGCATGCAATGTTTTCATCTGCCTGATTGACGGTCAAAAACTTTAATTTTGTGTTTCGGGCAATCATTGACCTTTTACTTTCCAGATGTTAAGGGACATATTTATGAGCTTCTGGAAAGGGTCTTCAATCCAATCCCTGGCATGACCTCTGCTGGAACGTTCCTTCTCGGCTGCCAAGGAGCCAAAGAACATTACGTCTGATATCTCCCTTCCCTCCTGAGTGGGACGTACTCCGCTGGGGGCTGCAAGTCAGGGGTAACCTGTTCTCGTCTCATGTCCTCTCCAGAGAATGGCAATGGTGTCTGCGATGTCCTGGGTCCTGTACTTGTGGATAAGTGCTTGCGCCATGCTGCTCTGCCATGGATCCCTCCAGCACACCTTCCAGCAGCATCACCTGCACAGACCAGGTAGTGTGTGTGTGTGTATGGGGCAGGGGTTCTGGGAGGGGGCTTGCTCCAGAGCAGACTCCTCCAGGCTCATTGTGGTCTCTTCAACAGATGGCGGAATGCAAGTGACAGAAATTGCTATAGTGTGGGCAGTTTGCCTTTGAATTCTAAGACACGTTGTAGGCTGGATGCTCTGGGGGATGGAGAGTACACCAAAAATGTCTTGGAGGTATTTCTGTTAATTTTTCAGAAAAGGTGGGTTTCTTTAAAGGAGTCGCCCCCCCCCTCCCGCACCCCCACTAGCGTCTTCCACGCACCTTGTTAGCAAAATATTCTACAAAGAGTGGAGTAACTTTGAAGACTGGGGAATTTAGAGAGGAGACCTGTATTTCTTGGGTTGAGTGTAGATACCGAGTGTAGATGCTGTCATTTCTGTCTGTGGCTAGGGACTCCAGGGATGTGTTAATGACCAGACTAACTTTAAAAGTTGTCAATGAAAAAGAAAATGAAACAGTGACTTACTATGTCGTGTCTGGTTTAATTTGCATCCAGTCTTCTCTCCTTTCCTTCCTTCTCTTGGTTCCTCCAGTATGCTCGGCGCCCCCACCCCTTTTTACCTCCCTCTGTTGGTAGTTTCAGGAACAAGTTCGCTCTGCCATGTGCTCTGAAAATTTTCCTTTATTGATTTCCTTTTTCTTTTAGTTCCGGGAGCAGTTTGCTTTCTTTGGCTTCTAACTCTTCTCTTTCTCCACTCTTCAATCATGATTTTCCTTTCTTTGCTGCTCCAGCTTTCTCATACAAATCCACCCCCAGTTCAATTGTCTTTACAGTCCCTAGTTGGTTCTCAGAAAGGTGTCCTTCGGTCCTTGTCACCACCACCCTTACCCCCCCCCCCCCGACCCCCGTAGCTGTGTTTAGCCTTTGTGTCCTTTCGGCCACACCCCCTATCTTCACCGTCCTTGGGAGCCCCCGCGAATGGTCAAGTTCACCATGCAGGGACCAGTTGCTGATCCAAGTTCCCGCTCCTCATTTATGGAGCGCGGCCGCCCTCCCTCCTGGACCTGCTTGTATCCTTCCCTGGCCTCCTGCCATCCACAGGCTTCTCAGTGCAGCAGGTCCTGGTCCGGAGTCTGCATCGCTGTCTTTCCTGGCTCCGCAGCCTTGACTGTGATCCTGCACTCTTATTTTGGCCTTTTCCAGTTCCTCTCCCGGTGCCTTTTCCTGTCTCCCGGGGTGGGGTTCAGCTTCCAGGCTGGGGCAGACTAGATGGAGCAGGGAGGGTGCATGCCAGCGCACGCCTGCTGGGTTTGCAGCCCTCAGCTGCAGAGGAGGGCTGGGGGCGGAGGAGGCCAGCTGTCCCGGGTCCCAGCCGCCTTTCTTCCTTCCATAAGCCAGGTCAGCGAGCGAGCGCGAGCGAGGGGGCGCTGGTGCCCCTGCGGGTGGGCATGGAAACCACACTGCTGGCTGCTGCCGCTGGTGCTTTCCTTGCCTGTGTTTACTGTGTCCTGTGTGCAGACCCTGGCACAGGAAGTGCCAGATTCCTGCCAGAAGCCTCAGTGCCAACATGGAGGAAGCACAAACGTGGATTTGGGGATCCCTGAGCTACCTCCAACCACTTAATCGCCAATCTGTTCTGGCAAGAGAAGTCCTCGGCTTGTTATATAGTCATACAAATAACCTGGGAAATGCGGTTTCTCTGTAATACTCAACGAGATAAAAGAACCATCCATCCCGAAAGTGCCAGAGAATGTGTTCAGGGTTAATTTAGCTTAACCACTGCGTAAGTGAATATAGTTTACCCCTTTCGTCCAGAGAACATAAGTGGGAGTTTGGAGGTACTGGGTGATAGTCTGAAACCACCCAAGGAATGGTTGCTGATGGAGGTTATGGCCATGTGAATCTACCACAAGAGGGGGAAATGTCCCCTAGTACACAAATTGTCTATACCAGGTACCTTTAGGAGCATTAGATATAATCTATGAAAACCTTAAGGTCAGATCAGTGCACACACCCATTTAAAATGTAAGCCAGTTCTTGAAGGTAGCTGAAGCAGGTGGCCAGTGGTGGGGGACAGGGACTAGTGGTGGGGCAAGTCTCTGCCACTTAACTTTCCTGACATGAACTTGGATAAGTGACTTTCCAAATCTGAGCAAATTTTCCCATCAGGGGTGGGCGGGGAAGGGAAGGAATGACTTCTTAGGAAGTGGCAAGTGCTGGGTATATTGTGAATTTCCTATAAAGATCAAGGACAGTTGCGTCCTGTTTAAGGGACTGCAGCCACCTACAAGTCAAGGATATTGAGTGAGTCAAATTTTCCTGTTTACACTTCTAACAGATCCATTGGTCAGGACAAAGTGTGTTGTCTTTGTTGTTTTCTGACCCAAGTGATACATGGATAGGACCTGACCGTGATTGCAGCCTCTCTTACTTTATGCTGTGTGTGCAGTCATTAAACAAAAAGAGGCTCATATAGTTTGTAGTGAACTCTCATGGAGAGCATGTCTTTTCGCTTCTGGGAACTGGGGCTATTATGTGTAACAACTGTGTATCATCGTAGGTCTTATTAAAATACCATATTTTAAAACTTGATTCTGACTGACATTCAACTCACTGCTGGTGTTCTTCCTCATCTACCACGCAGCTTGCTCACTATCAGTCAATCTGTGTTGAAACTATACCTTAAATATCTCCAGGAGTTTGTTCCCAACAACTCAGCCCCCGTGGGCTCACTCTCTGAGCCCTATCCCAGTCTTATTGTAGAAAAGGAAGAACTACAAATGCTTCGTTCAAATGCAGAAGGATTAGAATAATGTTGATTTGGAAGTCCGATGGGTCTGTGTAATGTGCCTTTTTAACTTTCTTAGGATTGCTACAATAGCTGCAGAGATTAAAGCAATAGATCTTGGTCATAGCAGTCTTCCAAATTATCTCAGTCACTCTTTAATGTGTGTGTGTGTGTGTGTGTGTGTGTGTGTGTGTGTGTGTGTGTTTTGGTTTTGATTTTAAGAGCAAAAATGTGCTTCTTTTTTTTCTCCCTCTCAGATAAGTGTTGTGGCATTTTTCCTTTGTGGGTCTTAAATCTTCAGGGACACTAATGAAATGTGTGTGAAAACAAAACAAACAAAAAATCCCAGGGCCGGTTATCTGTGACAATCTGCCCCTCACTGAGCAAATAAATAAATAAATAGTTGGATAAATGAGCAAAAAAAGAAAACAGTGTAATTTCATTCTCTCAAATCAGTGAAAATAAGTGACGTGATGAGAAAAAATGAGACAGCAGCGGACCCCAGCCTTGCTACATTTGCCTAAGCTTGAAAAATCACCTCCTTCACAAGGCAGAGCAGAGCAGCGTTCTTGGCATGCATGCCAAGGATGTGGAAATGTGCAAAACGACAAACCTTTCACTAGGAGTGTGTGTGTATGTATGTATGTATGTATGTATGTATGTGAGAGGTGGACGGCTCTACAGCCACCCTCACCTGCTTAGGAATGGCATCCACTCCCCCATCAGGCCAGTCCCTCACAGGCAGCTTCCCCATCCCCTCCACAGCAAGATTGATGGTGTTCCGATTGCAAGCAGGCAATTTCAGTCTCTCAAGAAATAATCTACTACACTGACAGATGAGAGGAATTTGACAGACGCTCCCCTTGCTGAGATTGTGCCTCACCTGGATGGCACCAGCCAGCCAGGGCCCGTTAGGGGAAATGGTTAGAGATTTGGGTCAATTTCTGCTGTCATAACATGAAATTGGGACAGTGTTTTTGTAAGGCCACGCATTTGTGATCTGCCTCCTCAATGGAGTGGGTTTGTGCACAAACAGAATGTGAATATGTTAACTAGAAAACGGACTGATTTTAATGTATTCGCCTGCAGCCCCTAAGTACTTTCTATTTTTCATATTTATAGTATGAAGATTGCACCATTTATTTTCACTTACTCACTAGTTAAAGAAGATTAAAGCAGTCAATCAAATGAAACTGAAATTTAAAATTACATAAGTGAATAAAATGTGCTATAGATTAACAGATTCATAATTTCAGTAATTGAAATATTGGAATAATTTTTATTTGGGGGAATGATGTAGGAAGTTACTATGACAACTTGAAAAATATTTGTGCCCCCTCCTAATATGAAGCCTTTGGAAGGACAGTTAATTTAAAAGCAAAGCAAAACAAAACAAAACCCCAGACTCAACAATGAAAACTCAGATGCAGCATCTCTTTGGTTTCCAGTAATTAGGATAGCCTAAGTTCTTCACACTCAACAGTGTGTATGAGGGAGAAAAAAGATAAATGGTCTGCCAAATGTAGCCTTCCAGTTTGAGATTATGCTTGCCCCGGGTACAGATATATGAATTATGATGACAATGTTAATGTTTCTTTTATTTAGGGTATGTGGGTGGAAGTGTGTGTGTGTGTGTGTGTGTGTGTGTGTGTCTTTGAAACAATAAAATAAGAGTCTTCTCAAAATTCTTTAGAAAGAAAAAATGGTCCCTGGGATTCTTCAGTAAAATAAAACTATGTATCTATGAATTACACGAGACACAAGTTATTAGTAAACAATGAATCATTTGTTCTTGAGTCAACGTGATTTCATTGACTTAGAATGATACATAAAAGCTTGCTCTGCATAGAACATCTATGTAATTCATACTTGACAAGATTTAAGACTGTATTAAGCAGACTGTGTATGTTAGAAGTTCTCATTTATGACTTTATTATATAGTGAACATCAGCATCCATTTTAACATGAAGATTTGGGGTAAATCATTAAAAATTTGTACGAACCTTACATAATTTTTTACCCTACCATTCAAAACTACATTTTAGAAAACTGCGTGGAGCATATGTTTCAGATGCCAAGGTGCTTTTCCAAAAAGGGTTGTGTTGTGGGTTTAGTGTGTAAAAACTCGTGGGTACAACCGTGGCCGCACATTTTCCTTTCAGGAATGCCTACTAGCTCGAAGCTGCTAAGTATAGTGGATTGGCGTTAGGATTGGAGCAGACAGGCAGTTATTTGGTGTAAGCTGGTGCTAGTGATAATGCATTGATCATCTGATGGATGATATTGACCTCCTCCAAGAGGCAGAACACAGCTATGGACATCAAATAAAACCCCCAAATATCAGGGCCGAGTAGAGATATAAGTACATATTTCTTGCCACTGCCCTGAAATTGGAGCAGAACGGTGAAAATACCATGATTTGAGCACGGGACTATGCAATTAATAGTTAAGGATAATAGATGTTACACTACACTGCAAACCAAAGTATTTAGGAATAGCATAAATAAGCATTAATTACCAATCATTAATTTCTTAAGCATCATTGCAGATGATGATCTGAACTTTTAACTTGAAACTTGGCAGAACGTTTTAATTTGAGTACTCTGAAGCTGGTGAACCTCTTTCCCACAGCATTATATCCCTTAAAATGTGGTATCTCTTGAAACGTGAAATGTGTGAATTTGATACATTTTTCCACTCCTAGATGCTTACCTCCATGAAAAATTCTGGACATGTGTGAAAAGATTTATGTTGAGGTATAGTTCTTGCAGCAATGGTTCTAATGGTGACAACAGAGTTTCAACTCCATCAAAATGGGATTGATAAAATAAATTATGACACACATCTACCCAATGGGACTCAGTGTGGGCCGTTACAAAGGATGGGTTAGTTTTATGTGTGCTTATGTGGAAAAATCCCTAAGACATTGATGAATGAAGAAAACAAGGAGCAAAATGCTATTTCAAAACAATTCAAAGAAATGCAAAAAAAAATCAAAAGAGTATGAACATCATGCAGTACTAGTGAAATCTGAAGAAAATTCTTAAATGATTTAAGAAAGTTTAATTTTTTAATTTGTATATATTAATATTTGTTATAAATACTAATGGATTTTGCTATACATTTCCATGTCTGTATATAATGATTTTGTTTATATCCAACACCCTATTCTGATCCATTGTCCACAAACTCTCCTTTATCTTTATCTTATCAATTGGTTGCCCTTTTACTTTGATGTCCTTTTTTTTTAAGACTTAGGTTTTTCCAGTTGTGTGTATTGTGTATCTATGGGTGTGTATGTGCACATAATCAGTGCCCGAGGAGGCCAGAGGTGTTGAATGCCCTGGAGCTGGAGTTACAGGTGTTTGTGAGCTGTTGTTCATTGTGGGTGCTGGGAAACAAACTCTGCTGCTCTTGCAAGAGCAGTGCATTCTCTTAACTACCGAGCATTCTCTGCAGACCTATTAGGACAATTTTTATGGATGTGTGAACTAATGAGTTTAATAAGGATGCTTACAGGAATGGGGGTGGTATTTACCTGAACGTGGACAACTTACCAGTGACTATAACACTGAAGAAAGCTTTACTCTTTCCTCTAGAAGCTGGTAACTGACTATAGATTTTCAGGAAGGGGTAAGGACTCCTGTATCCCTCACAATCTTTTTCATAATGTTAATAAGTCTGATTTTATGTAAACTTTGTGCAGGTAACCACAGTTGCCAAGAGCTCAAGAGTGCCAGTCATGGCTTAGAATTTCGCTTATTGTTTTGTCTGTACGCTTAATTCGTTTTGGATGAGCATGCATGGCTTTTTAACAAAAGTGTTGTCAATTTAGCTATAGAGTTTTAAGGATTCAATTCAGAACTCTGTGAGTTCAAGGCCAACCTGGGTTACAAGAGCTAATTCCAGGACAGGCTCAGAAAACTACAGAGAAACTCTGTCTCGAAAAAAACAAAACAAAACAAAAAAATAGAAATAAAATAAATGATATTTCTAAATAAACAAAACTGAAAGAATATGGGTAAGAAATTAGAATGAGGCCTCTTTCCTAAAGCCTTCGTATAATAGAAAATGTAATCCAGTATTACCCAAATTATACTTCATAAAGATCTTTATTGAGAAAGTGGATTTGAATGTTGGGGAAGCAACTGCTATGTGATATATTTTTCTCTAGGAGACGTATAGTATAAGTGATGAAAATTCTGGAAACAGTTGCAGATAAAAACAAATATTTTTTACAAACATTGCTTTTTTATTTGGCCTGCAACAACAGTGTATGCTCATATCACATGCATTGAGAAATGTGGGAGAAGAGAATTTTGAAATTATATTCATCCCTTATATCTCAGTATGACTGAGTTTCTTGACATATATTAGATGTTCAAAAGGTAAATTATTCTTTTATAATTCACTAAATTTTTCAGCGAAAAAAATTGGTGAAGATTTTGGTAGAATTGTAACCTCTTTGTTAGTTGTTATGATTTGTGTGTGTGTGTGTGTGTGTGTGTTTTGGTGTGTTAGACACACGGACATTATGGATTTATGTTGTTTGTATGTGTGATTAGAATATGAACACTATTCAAATGGATAGTAATACAAATAGCAAATAATAAGTATAACATGCATGTTTATAGGTATGTATGTCTTTATATAGATATTTAACTATTTGATATTTGACAACCACTTTACTAAGCAAAATAATCTGAAGAAGTACTGCTTTAAAATGTGCTTATAGAAATTATACTTATCAATATAGTCGCATGTTAAATGCCTGAGATTTTCATTTTTAACACTAGGCTTCCTTTTCCTCTTTTCGGTTTGAAAAATTCTCATAGGGATGAATTTGGGGAACCAAAGAAAAAACTCCCCTTAACAGGCAGAAAAGGGCCTTTTACTGTGCCAATTTTTTCATTTTGAGAGTGAAAAAAATCACTTCAGCTTTGTAGCAAAGAGAACAGCAGACAGGCAATTTCTCCCTTCTTTGGGGTAAAGAAAAGATGAATTATTTTGTTAACAAGTTGTATAAACTAATTGAATCCCCCAAAGATAACGTCCTTACAGTACACAGGGCACTCTCTTAGCCCACTCTGTCTTTCTCCTTCTTGACGTTATGTAATATCAGCCTCCAGAATGAAAGCAGAAATGGTGTTATCATGAAGTTTTCCTCTCAGAAAGTTGGATTAAATACCGAGTTGTCTGTCTGTTGATTAAAGACTTTCCTTCATATAGGAAAGACATCAAACCAAGTCTTACTCTGGGTCCGAAAGGACAGAAGACCCTCTTGTACGGTCACTGTTCTCCTGACATCACCAATGTTTACTGTTACTGCATCCTGACATTCTCTTTGAGGATGCTTCGTGCCACTCAATTCTAAATCAAAGCCATCTGAATATACATAGCCAGAGGTAATACCATGTTTCTCAATTCTGCAGATATACATTTTCCAGAATTCCAGCTCCTAGATTCCAAAGCACCTAAATTAAAGGAAAGGATTACCATGCTCTAGTAATTAACCATACATCCTAGGAGTCACCAGACCAAGCTTCCTACTGAAGAAAAGTTAAATACTGGTTCAATAAGTATTTTCTAGTCAATTAGGCTTTCTCTAAGCAAGATCTTTGTATCTTCTAACAGTCACATAATGGTGGAAAAAGACCACATTAGCTTTTTAAGAAATGATCAAATACAGCGAGGAGAGATGACTAGAGAGTAGGAGTCAGAGGCTGAGCTTGCAGCCTTTCTTCTAAGCTGTCAATTTCTAAGGCTCCAGGGGTCATGGTTGCAAGGAATGAATGAACACTGTTCACGCTCCAAGAAGGCAATGCGTATGTTTCATAAATAGCGATGTATGTTGTAAGATAATGAATCTTTAAATTGACCCAAGAACTGGCTTGTTAATTTTCTGTGTAGAAAGATTCATTGCAAAATTTCTTCTTTCGAAGGAAACTAATTAAATGTTATGGACAATTTATAGGTGAGAAAAACATCTCCCGTGGTAACAGAAATTATTGAAAAAAATGGGGGAGGACATGAGGGGATGCTAAAAGCTGAGATAACTAAAGAATAGACATACATCTTGAGGAATAAACTTGTTCTGAGCTGCCTCGGAGCCCAGCCCAGTGTGAGATAACCTGACATTTGAAAGTGATACTCAATCTTAATGTTTATTTGTACTTTTCTCGTCTTATAAATATCATACGGGCACAACAAATCTTGACTAAGAGTGACATCCTTCCTGCAGACTGTCAGACAAGATTATCTCCAGTTCCAATGGTTTTGATTCTTAATAAATTTATCAAACATATTAGAGCAAGATGAGGCAAGGGAGGCAAGGTCAATAGTTACTACGGGGGCATTGTAGGCACATCTGTCTTCTCTTGGTTTAAAATTGTGAGCACACTTGAGACATGTCCCGAGTTTTGCCCAACAAGCACTTGAATCTGTGTTTTTTACATGTACTGGAATTGTTATTACAGGGGATCCAGTCAACTGAGAGTTTTTATATAATGAGGCCATTGTTCTAATCAGAGGTCTCATTTGAATTTCAGCTAAAAAAATCCATTAATTTTCTTTTAAATTAAGGCTTGGGAGAAATGGTAATTGGTAAATGTAATAAAATAGAGAGAAGCATCCAGAAGTACTGTGATGCCCACATAACATTTTTAATTTAATATTTTATTAAAGATCTCAGTATCTAGTTTGCAACCCACTAGTATGTTATAAATACATCTTGGAAGCCAATATTATTCTTTTTCGCTGTTGTTCTTTAAGCATGTGCATTTATTTCATGCAAGAATAAAGGTAACTTATTAAAAAGCCACCTATGTCATCATTCTTCTGGAAACGACACATAACTGAGATTCCTGGGTATTCTTAATTTAGTGCCCTCCTAGGAAACCTGACTTTTAGCTCTCAGAAAACACGACTGAGTTCCTGCGTGCCGATAATGATAATTCATCCCATTTGAGAAAAGACAATTTGTTATCAGTGCATCGTGAGAGTTGTTTCAGTTGTTAGTGATTTTCAATTGCTGTGGCCTTGCTTTTTAATTATAAACCGCTGTTGGTTCAGTTTTCTCATTAACACTGAGTTTGTTGTGGGCTGTTTGGTTAACCCTACAGTATGAATGATGCGTGCGTGCTTCTTTTGTACTTTAAATTGCTGAAGAAGACTAGCCATTAAGCCAATCCTGAATTCTGGTTGAGATATAGTTGATCTGAGGTTTGGCCGGTAGAATGCTTGCCTGGCATAGATGAAGCCCTGGGTTTGGTTCCCAGCATCCCATAAACCAGGTGTGGTGGCATATACCAGTAACCTCAGCCATAAGGAGATAGATGCTCAAGATCATCCTAAATTACTTAGCAAGACTTAGGACAGTACAAATTACATCAGGCCCTAGAGACAGAAGGAGTGTGTTTGGTAATTTAGATTGTAATTGCTAAATCTTGTGTATCTCATCACTCTATGTGCATGCGCTACATATTTAGTGACTATGTAAACACTAACTGTGGACCTCAACAATGTGTTCTCATGGTACTTTTGTGTTCATAGAGCTAGAACATCGCTTTATAAGAACCTGTTCATAGGTTCATCTTTTCTCAAAAAATAATAGGAAAGAAAAAGTAAAAAGAAAAAAAACACAACGCATATACACACACACATAAAAGCAAAACAACCAACCAATGAAACTGAAAACAGTGTTTCATAGAGGTTTTTTTCTAAGAATTTATCTCCTAGGACTCTTTCCATTATAACGTTGAAATAGGTGGGTATTGAATATTTCTCTTCTTCACTGAGCTATGGTTATGGAAGTTTGAAGATTGCTTTTGTCAAGACAATTGTGTGACTAGAGGTTAGTGTGCATAGGGGTTTAAATTAGAAATAATAGCTGACATAACAAAAACTCAATCAATCAATCAACCAATCAATCAATCCTCTTTTATGAGACAAAATGATAAAGGGCAGAGGAATGCGGTGTTTGGAAGCTTCCTAGATACAGTCACACCAGATGGAAATGGTTTGGTTGATCCTTGCATCTCTTCATCTTCCAAAAATGCAAAAATGTCACATCCTGGAAAGGTATCTGAAATTGAGGTCACTGGGTGAACATTTGTAGGGCAGCATTTTTGACAGCGGCTCCCAGAATTATTGAGAAGATAGAGTAAATTCATGGCTTGTGGGTTGCCAACCTCAAGCCTTTTATCAGGTTACAAGATCAATAAGTGATCGCTTTCTATGCTTGCATCCTTGTTGTTCCCTGAATTGGGGCAGGGGAAGTAGTATAGTTGTCCTACTTAGTGCTGAGCTTTGATAATCACTTATTTTCAGCTCTCAATATTCCTTCTCTATGCTTCCATGTTGCATATAATCTACTATCTCCTCCAGTTATATTTTAATTGGATTTCAGTACAGTAGATCTCCATATGATGTCTTTTTTTATTACTCTCCATTTTGGTTAACCCTCTCTCCTGTCCCCATTCCTCACCCCCACTCCATTTTAAACTTTTCTATTCCTAAAATTTTTATCTATTTTCATTTTACCTAGACTGTAATCATATTCTCCAAAAACATCCCCTCTCAATTTCATTTTTAACATAGAGTGCATTTAATACATAATATTTCTCAAATATTTATTGGCCATTTACTGGATACAATGAATTGTATTTTTCCTGTTATAATAGAGATGACTTATTTTTTAATAATGCCCACTTAACATTCTGGGAGATAGAAAATGCTGGTCATGCTGGAAACTGTGTTTACACACAGCAAGGTCATCTGAGTCCTTGTTGATGAATAAATGAGAGATTTAGCCTAAACATTAGTCCTCACAACCCTGTGACAGAGAACATAATTTTGGTTTATGAAGGAATCTAAAATAATAAGTTCATTGATTTGATCAAGTTCCAATAACTTGGGACATGGCTTGGGATGACAAACTGGGGATTATTTCCAGTGTCTGAGTGGCACCTCCATTTACTATACATAATGTTCATTGTGACATGATCCTTTCTTTATCACATTTTACCTGCAAAGCAATCCTATGTGTCAGTTAGTGTGATCCTCATTGTTCCACATAGCAAAATGTGGGAAATTATGGTACATGTGAGGAGAAAATTTAGTTTATGCAAGATCCCTTAGACAAGTCAAGCTTCCATCATAGCCATGGACCGCTAAGAATACCAGCAAGGTCATCTCAACCAACTGAAACTAGAAAACAAATTCCCGTGCAAGAGCCATTGTTTTAGTTTAGCAAAATACCTTGCATGTTGGGAGCTTTTCTTAGTCTCTATCAGGCAATATTTTGTGGCTGGAGAATGCATTTGTCTTTATTTTGCTGGACAAATTGGGGCACATGCATTCTGTTCGTTCTTTGCTGGATGAACAACAACTCATCTGCAAATAATTTTTCCAGGTCTATTGCTTGCTGGTAAACTCTGGAGACCCTTCTGTACTACACACAGGAAAGCTGCAGCAGAGGAGAAAGGGCCTTAAATGGAGTTTTTTCCTAATACTCGAAATGACGTTGTAAATCATTCATACTGGGAAAGAATTCTCTCAAACAGCAGTCTAACTTTTCTGATACCATTTTTGGTTGGCATTTATCATGTTGAGACTTTATAAATTATGTAGAATATTGTAAAGTGGGCTGACCTTTCTGGCAAGTGATTTGATAATTTGCAACAGTGTCTTTTTGCAAAATTATTGAATTTTATGTCTTTCAAATAAAACATGCAAGACCCACAGTCTAGTAACATGATAGGTAGAAACTGGTTGTAGAATCAGAGAAGAAATTTTCCTTCTCAGTCCCTGTCATCATCTAATAGATATCTCCCTCTGTTCTAAAAGTTTCCCCATGACCAGGGATGACATACTCTTGACAGACAACCAGCTCCTCTTCCTATGAAAACACCATTGCAGGCATCATCAATCAATCACAGAAAGTTTTATATTGAATCTAGATTCTATTTGAGAATCACCCAATGATTAAAAAACAAAACAAAACAAAACAAAACAAAGAAAAAAAAACCAGCCTCAGCAACTGCTTCCAGAACAGTCAACACTTAGCTGCTACTACATACCACATGTTGCCTCATAGACTTGCCTATTTAGTTACAAAGATGAAACACATTGGCTCTTTCTAGTTTAGACTGTTCTTTTATGTTTATCACCTGTCCCTTCAATGTGAGCCATATTATTCACTTAAAATTATTTATTTGGGAGCTGGAGAGATGGACCAAGAGTCAAGACTATTTCCTGGATTCTATCCCCAGAATCCACAGGGAGACTCACAACCATCTATAACTCCCATTTCCAGGGACTGATGCCCTCTTTTGGCCTCTGCACATACTGCATGCACATACAGGGCACACAGACATACAGGTGGGCAAAATGCCTAGACACATTAAATAAAATTTTAAAAAATAAATCAAAATAATGATTTAAATGATCAAAAATGTTGATTCACATTCAATATTTAGAACAGATCCCAGAATAGGTTAAGTACCTACGAGTGAAGTGTCAGCTTGCATCTTTGGGAATTAGTTGCTTTTATTTTGTGTGTCTTGACTTCACCCTGTCAAAAATTTTTGGTGCAAGGAGTTGGGTAGGATAGAACACCATGGCATACTAAACAAGTCAGAAGTTCACATAATGCTTCTATATTATTATTATTATTATCATTATTATTACTATTATAATACTTATTGGCTCTAAGTATACAAATAAGTGAGACTAATTCTCCCTGTTTCATCCATCAAATGGGAAACCCCTATTTATAAGATCCCAGCTTTTAGGCTTGAGCAGGAAATAGTGAAGTTGTGTGTTGTTATCTTCTCTAAAACAGGTGCTCAGCATGTGATACCCTGTTATCCTATTATATAACTATTTGAATGTCAGAAAAAGGGAGGAAGATGGAAATCTTAATCTTGGCATCAATACACTTAATGTTTCATCGTGTAATAAAGATGCACATATAAATTTTATAACTTGGCCTTAATTAATTACAGTCATATCTGAGTATCCTGAGAGTAAAATCCATGTATTCAGGACAACAAATCACAGAAGTTTAATGGTTAATCTCTCCTCTACAATACTCAATAGTTAGCCATGAGTTCTAAGTCAATATGAACAGTTCAATATTTCTAGTGCTATATATGTAATTGCTCATGAACGTGCTCTAGTCAAGTTTGGTAGTGCCTGTGTAATGCCACGTGAGAGAAGTTTATTTAATTAATAATCCTTCAGAGGTCCTCCGAAAGTTAATACTGTCGTTATTCTCTGAAGATAGCCCAGTTCTTTTGTAATTGTACTAAAACAGATACTAGACACATGAAATCTTATATCATATATCCATGCTTCCTTGTGTGGCTTGCCTTTTTATTAACTTTAATTATCTCAGAGGCACTGGGGATTAAGCTCAAAGATTTGCCAGTGCTAAGCCTGTACTCTATCTCTGAGCCCCTTTCTTTGGATCGAGCCGTTCCTAGGAAAATCTATTGCCTATTTATCACACAGCCCAACTACTGAAGGAAGATCCTCACAAAGATGCTCATGAGCACAGCACTATCTAAATGTCCATGGGATTCATCGCAGACTGCCATTTGTGTTTTGAAGTTATACTCTCCCATGTATTCTCTATTTTCTAGTCTGAGTATAACATGTTACCTTTGTATACTTATAATTGCCCAAGATGAGCCTGGGGAGATGGCTCAGTTGATAAAACATTTGCCATAAAAGCATGATGTGGACTAGAGTCAGGATGCTTAAAACACATGTGAAAAAGCAGAGCGTGATTGTGAGCATCTATTCTCTCAGTACTGTGAGGACAGAGACAGGTAAGTTTGCAGAGCTCACTGGTCAGACAGTTGGCAAGCATTTGGTTGATGGAGAGACCGTGTCTTGAAAGACAAGGTGAAAATGATAGAATAGAATTTTGACAGTGACCTCTGGCTTCCACATATACATGTCCACAATAAAATTGTACCCAAACACACACATACACACATACAAATTAGCATGTATTTTATACTACACACAAGAATTCTTTGGGTGTGGTTATGGTTCTATTGATAAAGTGTTTGTCTAGTATATACAAACCCCTGAATTATCCCATGATAAATGGGACATGGCAAATGCGTGTCTGTTTTCCTAAATTTTAGGAGATGGAAACAAGACAACCACAAATTCAAGGTTATCCTTGCCTACATAGTAAGTCTGAGGACAACATAGGCTACGTGAAACTGTTGTAGAACATTATTTTAAGGGGTGTTGTATTGGTTTATGCTCTGGAACATTTGTTTAACAATGTAAAGACATGCTGCCTTTGTTTATGCTACATTTGTTTAACTCTCTGAAGCTGTGATTCTTTGCCTGCCTAAAATACCTGGTGGTCTAATAAAGAGCTGAATGATCAACAGCAAGGCAGGAGAAAGGATAGGTGGGACTGTCAGAGAATAAATAAAGGGAAAAATCTGGGAGGAGGAAGGAGTAAGAGAGAAGGAGGACTCCAGGGGCCAGGCACCCAGCTACAGAGCCAGCCATGGAGTAAGGGTGTAAGGAAGATACATACCAGGAAGAACAGAAAAAGCCCAGAGGCAAAAGGTAGACTGGTTACCTTAAGTTAAGAAAAACTGACTACAAATAAGCCAAGCTAAACCTGGGTGTTTTTAAGTAATAATAGGTCTCTGTGTGGGATTTACATGGGTGGTAGGCTGTCCAGAAAAGATAAAAGAGCCAAACGAGTAAAAAAAACAATCAAGAACACGAAACTCTGTCTCAAAATATCTAAATGCCAAAGTTGTATGATATCTAAAATTCTGAACCTTGGCAGAGAGAACGAATATTAAAAGAAGTATCAGTGGTCTGTTTCTCATGTTCTAGGGAATTGAAGCGATCATGGGAGACTATCCTGAATAGGCAAAACCATGGGTTAAAGATATTTTAAGATGATGATAAATTTGCAATTAATGTCTCAAAGTCTCTTAATAACTGTATCCAACGGTCATCAGATTTGTACTGAAGGGGTCAAAAGCATTATCAAGCCTTCCTGAGTTCTTCCTGGAGCTTTATTATCTCCCTTTTACTGTCCTCATTAACATACTTAGCAAATGCTGGTAAGTATTTCTGGCAAGCGGAGCATCTGAGTAATTTTATAGTAGTGTAAAGGATTTATTAATTATAATCTTTTCATGAGTCTATTTATTTTCAATTGTGACATTAATAGGTTGCCAAAACAAACTAGAGTTAATTGTATTTAATTAAATTGTTGAACACAAGTAAGGGTAGTTTATTATTGTTGTAAGTAGAAAGGCTTATTGATGTAGTTGTTTGTGTGAATACGGCCTAGTGGGAAGTTCTTTCTGCTGGCTATCATGCAGTTCATCAAGGAAAAGCAATTAAAAATGCTAATTCAAGGATGTCATCATGACAGAAACTTTGGAAATAGATGCTTCACATATTAATTGTAACATTGAATTTTGTGTTAGGTAGTTAAAGTGTGTATGTGGGGTTGCATCAATGCAGAATTTCCTGTCTTCCTACTATAGCCCCTGGGGAGCAACCATACCTCCTCTCCTTCCTTTATTGACCTGAATTGATGGGAAGAAATGACTAAGGTCTGGGCAAAGTTTTCCCCTGCTTCAAATACAACAAGAAGAGTGGGTGGTGTTCCAAGGTAATAAAATACTTCCTGGTGATGATCACGTGAATATCGCAGCATTCTCTTCGGTGTTTTGGTCAGGATGAAGGATGGACATTAAAGGGGCGCATCAGATCGGAGGAAGGGTGCAGCCTTGCTGCGGACCAGTGCATACAAATGTTTTGAGGGCACAGAGGCAGAGGGCAGCAAGCTTTGGCAGGAAAGGAATGACTTACCACTTCTCTCCCTTTGCTAAGCCTAAAATCTGCATGAATACCAAAGGCGAACTTCTGCTAATCATTTGCTGTGTGGCTGGTGTAGTGCCAAGCATTCCAAATCATTTTATTAGGCTGCATATTTACCCCCGTGAGGCATTTTCTCTCTTCTTTGTACAAATAAGGGGCATAAGGCTCACATAAGGAGATACATTTCTTTGCCCAAAGCCCAAAGTGCAGACTGGTAAGTAGAAAGGCAGAATTTGAGGCAGGCCATCTGGAAGCAGATGCCATGCTTGCTTCAGTGACAGTGTGGGAATTGTGCCTCTGGCAGCATGCTTAGCTTTAGTTGAGGTGGGAAGCGTTAAAGATGGAAATAAATGTATGTCAGGCCAGGAAAGGTGATGTCAGAGCATCTAGGCTTCCCAGGGTCACCGGCTTAAGCGCCTTCCCTGCTATATGCCTGTCTGCTGAGGCTGACTTTAAGTGGTTCCCTCCAGTCTCGGTCCTGAGTGGCAGAAAAGAGCTGGAGAGGGTCTGACAGCAACGAGGCTGCTGTTTGTAATGATGACGAATCAATTTTGTTCACAACTTTCTGGTTAGACGTGGTTGTATGTCTCAACCCAATGGCAGGTTCTTCCATTTGTATATATCCCTGCTTAAATGGCTTAGTTTGTCTCAATACATTGGTGAGGCTTAAGGGACTTCAGTAAAGAAGGCAAAAGGGATAATTTAGCTAGTGAATCTATATCAAACCAAAAACTCCACAGAGACCCATGACTGCTTTTGCTTTATTTCCATGTAGCAGACTTTTAAGTGACTGAGTGTCATGGTCCACCTTCTCTTTGGTGTGAATGTGAGGAAATCCTTTGAAAGGCCATGCACATTTCTGTTCTTCAGTCGGTTGCATTTCTTTCCTGTCATGGATGTGTCATGCTTTTGCTTGCTTATTCTTTTTTGCATCCCTCCCTCCCTCCCTCCTCCTCATTGGTGAGACTGTAATCTGGGGACTGATACCCAGTTCAGGGAAAGTTTCCTCATGGGTCTCAAAGGTCAAAGCATTCCCTACTACATCATCTAGGATGCTCTTGCTTGTTTTAGAGAAAATTGGGATAGGGAATATTTAGCAGGGAGGTCTTTTTCTATTCTCCTGGCTATGTCTTTTTTTATTTTTTTAATCTCCTTATTTTCATTTCTAAAACTGTGCTTCTTCCTGGTTGGCAGGCAGAGAAATCAGTTATGGATCAAATGCACCCATGTGCCATGGATTAATGTATGCAAATGCTTTGATGACAGCGGGAGACAGGGGCTTGTGAGAGTGGATGCTGACTGGGGAGAAAAAAAATTAATGAAGCCAGGAAAACAGCAATAGCAGAGAACATGGCAATTTTAGGTGCTAAATGACTTATTTTCAAACCCCAGGAGCATGGCAATATTATTCCTCGCCTCCTTCCTGTAACTAAGTGTTCTCGTAATGCACGGTGACCTCCACAGAAGGAAAGTTGTTTAGGGAGAGTCAGGCTTCAGGAGAACTCGTTGTTAACTAACAGAATTTTTCCTTATTACCTAGAAAAAAAAAAAAGAATTTCGTGCTCATGGGCAGATCAGAAGGAGCTGAAATTCAGCACAGCGAAGCTAAAGGAAGAGAATTAAAAACAGGAAGGCCAGTCCGGTCTGCTAACACTTCTATGTGTCACCAATGTCATCACGAGAGCTATTTTCCTGTGGGCGGTTTATGAAGATGGCCTTTGCTTGCCAGGTTTAGTTCTGTGAGATGTGACTTTAGTATCTGACCTATCTTCTAAGAGTGGAATTCAACAAAGACAATTATTTTTGTCATAATTTTAAAGGCCTCTCTGGACTAGAATATCACACACACACACACACACACACACACACACACACACACACAGTATCATATGCTGTTAAGGTATTGTAAAATTATATTTCGGTGAGGAACAAGGTGGAGATTATCCTAGCAACCACCTAGACTAAGCTTTGTTGGATTATTGCCTGCCAAGTGATTGTTGGCTCACCGATGGGGTCTCTGTTATGCTATTTTGGGGTATGCTGCTGAGATTTGGGGAGTTTCCTTTGTCTTACCTAGAGAAGGACCTTTCACTCAGGAAGCTGAGCTCTCCCTGATCCGCTTCATTCATAACTTTCTTCATTACAGTGAATGGCAACCCAACCTTCCCATTGCTTACACTAACACCTTAGCATGGCTCTCAGCTCTGGGCTTTCTCCCAAATTTCACATTGAGTCTGCCAGTGGGGCTGTTTTCCCAAGCTTCATGATACGTCTAGACTCCAGTCTCTTCTCTGCATCTCTACGGCTGATTATTATGTTCTTCAGAGTGGATTGCTGCAGAAACCTTTGCACCCTCTTACTTTTTTCTCTTTCCAGCAGCAAAACTGTACAGTTAGCCACCATCTAAATTTATTTATGGGACCACACCCTATATGGATTTCATATTTCTCTCAAGGGAAGAGTCACAGTCATTAAAATGGTCCTACATGGTATACCTCAATCCCATGAGCCTGCTATCACTGACCTTTAGCCGTTTCCCCTTTTGCTGACTCTTCCTTACTAAAATGGCCTCCTTGATTTCCTTTAAAAGACAGACACACACCTGTGCCACCAGCTTTTACTCTTCTTGGAACATAGTCTCTTTCATTTCTACGTGATGCACACTCACCCTCTTTGGTTTGGCTTCGCATATGGACTCTGTGCTCCTGCAGACCCCTATATGGGTTTTCCATTTCTCCATCTTCCCAGAGGTCTGCATCTCTCCCTTCCTTCTCTTTTTTTTTGTGGCAGTAGCATGTGCTACTTTAGACTTTAACTCTCTTGTACTTATGTCTGTCTGTCTGTCTCCTCTAACATGTGAGTTGAACAAGAGCTGTGGTCCTTGCTGCCACCTGATAAATCCAGGGTGAAGAATAAGTCCCTGAAATACCTGTCAAGCAAATCAATGAAGCAAAGAAATTTTAGAGTCTCATTATGTGACAACATTTCCCACTATTTTTTATTAAATATATCTGTATAAAACTATTCCCATAGCCCTTGCCCCAAACTCTTGTTCCCAGCTTGTTGTTCAAAAAGGAATACCTTCCTACCTCTGTGGTTCTGCCCCCAAAACTAAAGTGTCTTTACTGGTCACAGATGAGTACAGGGGTTATCCCATGAATAAATGTTTTTAAGTGTGAGGGAGCTGGTTTAGCAAGTTGCAGAATGTGGACCCTGTGTTCTTAGACTGATCTTTATGGCCAATGTGGTGCCAAGTCATAATCCCACCTACAGAAGGTCCATTTTCCTGTGATATTCTAAGAGAAATCCAAAAGAGAAATTCATATGATTTTCAAACACACAAATATGCTAACGAGGGACATTTGGTGACATAAATATCATTTTCTTTGAACTGGAGTGTCTGCCTGCCATGTAGCTTTTGTCATGTATTGAATGTTAAGCACTGTGCATGAACATACCAGTACCCATCCCTGCTCTTGAATCTTGATAATAACTGAAAGAGACAGACTTTAATTATCTTAATATTTCAGGTGAGAAACATAATTTTCCAGTTTCATACAAGTAATAAGTGACAGAGCTGGGACTAAAATCCAGTCACACCCTAGTGTGTGCTCCTAACCAGTGTGTGGCATGCCGGTCTGACCCCAGTATGTGGCATACTGACTCATGTGTGTCTTCTGTATGGAAGTGATACACTATTAACTTGGGATGACATTCTTAAGGAAAGGAAACACTGTACCCAACTCTCATACAGGGCACTTCATAAGCATCTTTCTCTGAGATATGAGGTGTTCATCACCTTTTTGGATAGACTGGTTTAGTGTTTGATAGCTTAAAGTAGATTAGCCCTCTTTTTATTTAAATTTTTTCAAACTATGTATTTGATCAAACTATGTATTTCCTTCCCCAAGTTTCAACTCCCCCATGTCTTCCCCACCTCTCTACCCACACACCCAACTTTATGTTTATTCTCTCTCTTTTGACTTTAAGTTTATGGGAGGTTGAACAGTCAAGACGTCTTCCTGACAAGAGTCATTCAGAGATGGTAAGTCAGTGGATCCCACTTGACTCCTCCCTTGACCAGGCTAGTTGCCTATCATATGACGTGTGGCAGCTGTGGACTACTGCAGGACTCTTTCTGTGATACTCTGAATTTTGTTTAAACAGCACAAATGCCCATACAGCTACCCTGGTGATTGTATCGCCCTGCCAATTCCTATTGTGTTCTCGATTAGCAAAGGCCCCCAGGCCTTTTTCACACATGTCACACAGGCATCTTGTCTCCCCCATCTCTGCTTTTGCAGCTGACTATTTGGATCCAAGTGTGGACTCAGAGTTTATTCCTGTTAATTTCTATCTCATTAAGTTTCAACCTTCATTTCCTCTCATTAGAAACTGTCAAAAATTTTAATTCTCTTACAACCACTGAATTCTCTGCTTAGTGGTTTTGAATGGATAAAGAAATCTGTAAGTTATAATTAATAAATTCGCTTCTGAGCATGAATGAAGAATTTACCATGCTCCAAAAGTGCTGATAGCATGTGAGCATTTTTTCATTTTGTGTTTGGGGTGGAAAGAATGCAAATGTGATAGCCATGTAAGTAGGAGGACCTGAGTTTGGATCACTGTCTCTCACATGACATATCCAGGTATGCTGCATGTCTGTAACTCAGCCCTGGGGGAGCAGAGACAGGAAGATCCCTGGGTCTTGCTGGCCAGCTAGTCTAACCAATTCCTGAGGTTAGCAGCGCCTTGAACGACCCATGTATAAGGTGGAGAGCAATTGGGGAAGGTGCGTGAGGTTGGCATCTGTCCTGTACATTGCAATGCACGTGCACCTCCACACAACTATGTGGGAGTACACACACACACACACACACACACACTCGCATGTGCACACATGCACACACATTCAAACAACACACATGCAGAAGAATAGTTTCAAGCTGCTTCTTACACATACAATCTTAGGGGATGGGAACTACAGGAAAAATGTCCTAAAAGATAACATCAAATAGTTCATTCTGAGGTGAGAAAGTGTGATGGAAATACAGTGTGAGCCACATATAACACAATTTTCTAGGAACTACATTTTTCATAGTTAAAAATATGCAATTAAGATAGTATCATTTGTCCAACCAATTCAAAATATTAGTTTTAATTTTTCCCATGCCTGCTTAAAGCAGTAGAAGTGTGTTGTCTCACAGTCACAGAGAAGCCAGGTCTAGCATCACTGTAGGCTTGCAATCCTCCAATGGAAGAACCCGTGCCTCCTTTGTCTCTCCCAGCTTCCTCTGGCTGTTGGTACTCTCGCTGTGGTGACTACATCACTGAGATCTCTGTGTTCATACCACCTATCCCTCTTCTGGCTGTCAAACCTCTCAGTCTTACCTGTAGGGTACTTAGCTTTGGATTAAAGACTACCTAATCCAGGACAAGCTTTTCTTCAAGACTTGCAATCACTGCTTTTGTTCCTCCCTCTTTGCCCGATATGATAATATTTACTCACTGTTTGAATTTATAGTCGTAGGTTTTTTATGCATGTCAGGGAATGTGGATATATTGTTTAGGGGACATTATTCAGTCCATTGAAATGATCATTCAGGCCTTCATTAAAAATATAAAATTACTTCATAGGTTGTTTGCTTTATTTTTTGTGGGAGTACTTCGCTCTCTGGCCCTAAAATGGCAGTACGTTGTCATGCAGGCTCTCAGGAGTCACCATAAATTCTTTATCTGCATTTAGAGTTTATGAAATCTGTAGCATAGCAAGACCTAATCACACACTGAAGTTGTTCTGATTATATTTAAAAGTTTTCCTATGAGCAAACTAAACACCAACATAAAAAGTTAAACGAAATAAATCCAGTAAGATTAAAAGGCCATCCTGTTGGTCCCCCTGGTCCTGGGTCAAGCTATTGGTAGCCATGCGAACTGAACTTCAGAAGAACGGACTCTTCCACTTTCTACCAGGTAGAAACCAAATGTCATTCTCTATTCCTCTAATTAACATCTTCTCAGCATGTTAACTTGATATGTTTTAGGATGAAGAAAGAAGAGACTCTATCTAAAATGTCAGGAGAATGGGTATAACTGAAAATGAATGGAGAGCATTATTAACAAAGGCGAACAGTAATGTCAGGTCAGTAAAACAAGCAAGAAAGGTAACACAAGTTTAGGCCAGCCCACACTTAATGATGTTTTAATCCATCTATCTTTTATATGGTATTTTCCCCCAAGGGCTTTCTTAAAAGAGACACTGAGTATCTGCTTCCAATAGCAACTCAAGACTGAAATGTCCTCTCCTTGGTGCAGAGCAAATGCTGCCTCTTTAGAGGCTTCGGAGAGACCATGAATAAGCTCATGCATTACCATGAATCACATGAGCTTAGCTTTACTACCAGAAATAATTACACCAGCAAAAATGATGCCAAGGCTTCTGAGATGGTCAATTTCCCAAAGTCTCCCAGTCCTTTGACTGTATTGTATTATGTAGGTGTTAAAATTACTTCCTGTAACAACTCAGATTCTATTTAAAATTTTTAGTATTTTTTTTCTCAAAAAGGGTTTCTTTTTTAGAGTACAAACTTGAAGGTCTCCACTGAGAATACCTTAATACAGTCATTATTGGAAGAAGATAAATGTTCAATATGGATTAAGCCATGGAATTATCCATATTGAGAGACTGATGTACAAGTACTTTCCTTGTGGAATGCCTGGTGATGAATTTTACGTCTCATCTGGATCTCATTCCACAGATGTTTCTTTGGGATGCTGTGCTCGTGCTCGTGGGTGCTAGAGAAGATGAATAAAAGTCTACATTAACTCTCGAGTACTCACAAAAGTGTAGGCAACACTTGAAAATGAAAGAGAGATGTAAAGCAAGAAGGAGTCAGGGCCGAATGTGCGAGGAAAAAGAAAAATTAATGATGTTGACCTAGAAGATCCAGGGAAAGCCTTCTTTGTGGAGGAGAGCATAGAGGGAGTGGGTCTGGGAGGCGAATGAAAATAGTCATTTCCATTTGTCAAGTGGTTCCTGGGCGGCAGACTAGTCACAGAGCCAAAAGCTAGAGCATGGTGGCCGGTAATGGAAAAGGATGGGGAGTAAATGAAACAAGAAAGTCAGAAAATTTTGTTTAAAAAAATGGGGCCTCATTATGTAAACATCCCTTCCTGAATCCCTGGTAACACTGAGCTATACTGCATAACTCAGAAGGGTAGATCTGATGTCTTCTATCTTCTCTTGTACCTCCTGTGGCTTTTGTTTTTATTTCTAATGTGCATACTACTTGAGACATATCCCATTGTGATAAGTCCAAGCTGGAATGAGAAACACGTGGTTCTCTTAGACTTAATCTCTAAATTACACCTATTTGAATCTTCTTTTAGATTTTCCTTCTTAGGCCTGCGGAGCTTATTTACTTATTTACTCATTGGCCATGCTGGAATCTGAGTCTTAGTGTTTGCATTTTCTCCGAGATTTCCTCATGTTCTATGTCTTAAGCCTTGTGCTCCTGTCTTCAGGTCATTCTGAACTTTATGCATTTAGGCTGTGCTGTATATCTGGCCTGTGTGAATCATCAACTGAAGCTCTCACCATACTTTTTTTTAAAAACCAGTATAGTGAGTCAACAGCCAAACATATATGTCCTCTAGATATGTGAAGACACAAACACAAGGAAGGAGTGTGTACGGAGGGATGCTAACACTGTCAACTGGCAGGGAATTAGCCAATGCTTGCTTTGATTTATTTTCATTCCTTATCCTTTCTTTCCTTTTTCCCATGCCCATGTAAATACAAAGTGTGTAGTTCCCAACCCAAAGCTCATTTGATCCCACTAACATCTGGAAAAGAAAGGATGGCAAGAGTGCCAGGTTTATCAGGCCTTTGCTCTTGGTCTTACAGAGCTAGCACACAGGGAGTGGCACCGGGCAAAAGGAAGCATGACTTTGCTAAATTCCCTTTTCCCTCATTGCAGTGTTCTCAGTACTGGTCTATGCCCATCCATACTCCTCCAACTCCCACACCACCCCTTTCCCACCTGTGAGCTCTCCCCCTACTCCATCTCTATCCTGCCTGTCAAATTCCCTGTCTATGTCTGTAAGAAGAACCCCAAATCATTTGTTTACTATAGAACCCACACTTTTTGAGTTTCACTTTCATGTCAACCTGTTCAGTAAGATGAGAAGATTTTCCTCTGGATCTATGTACTAAGTGACTTGTGAGATTATTTCTATGGTCCTCCTTTAATAGCACAGGGACAGTAGTTTCAGAATCCCACAGACACCCGAATCTTTGGATGTTCAAATCCCTTATATAGAACATTGCAGCATTTCTGTTCCCATATACTTTAGACTATTTCTGGGAACTCCAATACCCAGCAGAAGTGAGTGTAGTACATGTTGACATAAATAGCTGTTAGACCATATTTTAGAGTTTATATTGTTTTTGTATTGTTTCTTCTTTTTTCCCCTCCTCCTCCTTTTCATTAAAATATTTTCATCCATGCTTAGTTGATTGGCACATGCAGTACCTGAGGCTATAGAGGGTTAACTCTGTACATAAATTGATTATTGCTTGTATTGTCCTTCCAATTTCTTCTACTCACCCTTGTTCTTTCTATCAATCCCTCCAATCTGTCATCCCTTCCCTTCCCTTCCCCTCCCCTCTCCTCCACTCCTCTTCCCTTCTCTTTCCTCCCCTACCCTCCCCTTCCCTTATTTCCCTTTCCTTTCCCTTTTGATCCCTCCATATAACATCCTTATATTTCTACCAAAATTAAGTGAGAGGAGAAAACCTTTACTTCTACATGGTAGATGAAAAATATATATACTTACCAGTTGGTTAGGAAGGTAATGCCTGGTTGTGAAACACTTTCACAATAATGAAAAGGTGGTCAAATTGCCTTCAATTTTTGATGAAAATAGATAACGCCTCTAGTAATTTCCTGCATTTTCCCATTGACCTAGTTGCTACTTCCTTGTTTGACAGCCTGGGCTCACAGTTTTCCTGTGAGGGAGCTTTCAGACTTACTTCCCTTTCTGGCAGTCTGGTCTGCTGTCCCAATATTCACCTTCCCTCTGTCCTCACAGCTGGGGACTGAACATTGACTGTCCACACCTGACGTATCTGGAACACTCTACCTCAGGGTCATTCCTTTCCGTGTCTTTCTTTTCCAAGTATTGGATCATGAGAGTTTTACTTTTCTGTGTTTCTTTTCTTTTCTTTTCTTTTCTTTTCTTTTCTTTTCTTTTCTTTTCTTTTCTTTTCTTTCTTTCCTTCTTTCTTTCTTTCTTTCTTTCTTTCTTTCTTTCTTCTTTCCCTCTTCCTCTTCCTTTTCTTCTTCCTCTTCCTCTTCCTTTCCTCCTCCTTCTTCTTCTCTATTTGAAAATTATGTACAACACAAGGAAACTATGTCTGATGCAAGTGTTTAACTTTTGATGTTGACATTTACTTTCCAATTTTATGTCAGACATTACTCTTTTAAAACATTGTACACAAATTAAATGTCCCCTGACAGCACAGCATTTTTAAATGCAGATAAGCTAATATGATATGACAAATATTAGCTTATGAATTGCTGGATCAAACTTATGTTCGATGCTTCCTTCTTATGAAATAGATAAAAGGAAAAATTAGCATATAAAGTATTTTCTAAAGTAGGAAACATTTGTTCTCTGTAGAAAGTGGAATTGGACAGGGCTTTCTCTTTCAGAAATGTTTACTATCGATACCTTTGTCAGCCAATAAACGTTAAAAATAAAGTTTTTAATGTCCCTGTGCATATACACATACCATATTGAGTTTCATAAATCACTTTTCAGTTAAGAGACCACTTCTTAGATCAGTTTGTTTAGAAGAAGACAGGTGACAATATAGCAGTAAAATAAATGAGAACTTGATCATACTAATGTCAAGAAAGGCAATATCTTCACTCACATGAGCACATGTGTTCATTGTGACCAGACAGCTCCTTTGATGTGTGAGATAGTAGTCTTTCATAGGTGTGACATTGCCTACTTGCTAATCCATAGTGACCTTCTGAGTGCATGGCTCAGGTTATAGATTGAGCTAAATAAATAAGCTGTTACATAAAATAGAAAAGGTAGTATAGGAGTTAGGAGGAAATTAAGTTTGGGTCCTCTTGAATGCTTCCTTCCCTTGACAGATGATAAAGATTATTTTAATTGTGATAATAAACTTGAAAGTAGTAGCAGCTGATATACAGCTCTTATCACCCACATACTAATCTTCTTGCTTATCTAAATTCATTTATCCTTCCCAGTATACATTTACCTGTTATGTAAGCCTATAAGACTCCACTACTAGATTGTGCCCTCTAATCAAAGAGAAATGGCAAGTAGTTCATCATTCCTGAAAACACCAGTCAGATGTCTAGGAAGCAAAGGAGTCAAGTCTGCGTTTGGACTCTTCAATTTCTCACCCTGTGCTCTGATGTTACCTTAAATGGACTGTATTCTGGTCTAGCACATTGTAGTCGATAGTAAGAGGTTCTTGGGCTGGGAGATGTTTCAATGGGTAAAGGTTTTGCATTGCAAATGTGAGAACCTGAACTCAAACCCTTGGATTTGAAAAGCAGATGTCCTAACATATGTCCTAACAGTCTCAGTGCTGTTACAGTAAGGTGGGAGGTGGAGGCGAAAGAGTCTCTAGAGCTACCCTGGTATATGCAGTAGAAACAGCGAACAAGAGACCCTGTGTCAGATGAGGAGGAGAATACCGAAACCTGAGGTTGTCCTCCGACTTCCACATGTGCACTGTAGTACACACACACACACACACACACACACACACACACACACACACACACCTCTGCACCGTCCAAACATGTAGACAGATTTCAAAAAGAGTTTCTTTACAAAATAGTGCTTTATGTTCTTAGTTCTTACTCTTCTGTTGAGTTGAAGATGAGGAAGTTGCCATCAATATTTCATGTTCTCACTTGGCAAGGATTAACATTTTCTATGCCAGGATGTTGAGCCTAAGACTCTCCTTTTTTTGTCTACATAAAACAATGGGAAAGAGAGAGAACAGGGATATTTGAATGTTCAGGTGAATACTCAAACTGGGAAATGCCTACTACTATTACAATGCAGGAAATCAAAATACACAACAGAACAGACTGTTTTCCATTTGTCTGTATATTCTGCCTTGTGGTGGCACCTAGGTTAGAAGTGTCTCGGGACTTGCTCATAAAGGCTCTTCAGTTCTCTTGGAAGACTTTCCCTTTCAGGAATCCACCCAACATTTTCAGAAAAGGCTGCTGATACAGCAGTCATTCATTTCCCCCTATTTCAGTGCTTCTCAACCTGTGGGTCGCTACCCCTTTGGGGTTTGAATGACCCTTTCACAGGGGTCACTTAAGACCATCAGACAACACAGATATTTATATTACAAATCATAACAGTAGCAAACTTATGGTTATAAAGTAGCAACAAAAATAATTTTATTATTGGGTTCATCACAACACAATTAACTGTATTAAAGAGTTGCAGCATTAGGAAGGTTGTGAAACATTGCCTTATTCATTGTTCATTATCCCATTGTGTGATTTTAGAAAGCCAAGAATTCTCTCTGATTTATGGACTGTACCTATACTCTCTTCCTGTCGTTTGCGACATAGTCCAATCTGTGGTTTCCTTAGCCCACAACTGCAACTTTTTACATGCAGTTTTGACATACTTTCTCACTTTATACATACCTTCTGTTTACTAGTAACCATCAGTTCTGTCCTCTTAAACCTGTCTTTATAGTTCCTTGTGTTTTTGTTTATATTGAATACTTAATGTAATATAACAAAATGAGTGGCCTCCACTTGTATTGAAACTAATTTGTTTTGCTAAGGTATTTTATGATGTCATGCATATTTTTCTCAGGACTTGGGGATTAAGTCTTGAGCCTCACATATGCTAGACAAGCACTCTACCACCGAACTGTACCTTCAGGCTCTTTTAACTCTTACATAAATTCTCAGTTGGCAACCCTCATATTCCAGGTTGGGCAATAATTCTTACATCTTTGAAATCTTACCCTCTAATGCCAAATCTCCAATCTCAGTGAGGCACTGGCTAGAGTAGGAAAAAATTTACAGGTGATCCCACCTGCTGAAGAGAATGGGAAACAATGGCATAGGGATAAAACCTGACAGAAACCGGACCAGTCTGTCAATTTCTTTAGCAAATGGACACTTACAATATGGTTCACTGGTCTTCCTTCTTCATGCTAGCTTAAGAAAACCGTAACCCGTGTTCACATAACACCATGCAAAAATATTTAATTGAGGTTTTATCCAAAGTAAGTAAGAACTGAGAACTCTCCAAATGTACCGTTAAAAAGTGAGTAGACCAGTGAGCTATGGCGTATCTGCAGAATGGAATAGCAACTCAGTACAAAATATTGAAATGGACACTGACATGGCATCACGTTAAGTCAAAGAAGCCAGACTCAAGACCATCTTCTACAGAGTTTAACATATGCGGTACTACGATAAGCTAAAATTAGAGTGATGGAAAACTTACAGTAATGTCCTTGGGCTGGTGCTGGAGCTAAGCATAGGACGGTGCCAGCATATTTGAGGGGGATGGAAGTACTCTACATTGTGCTAATGGTGATGTGACAGTTGAGGTTTTTCAAAACTCTGCGAGGCAATTCAGCAAAAACAATAGATGTTATTAAGTAAATTTAAAAAACAGTGAATGTAACATAAAACATTTTATGACATTATTTGTAAGTTTATTATTGATTTCATATCTTGCTTAATGTCAGGGAGCCTGACACTTATTATTATAACCTTTTATAAAATTTTCTTTGGGGGAAAGTGTCTCTGAACCCTGTGATTTTTAAACCTGTCATGTTTAGCTGATGATGATTAGGTACAGACTTGGTAAGTCCCTGTAAGGTCAGGCTAGTAGCATAGGTATCACAACTCCTGTCCCTCTCTATCTGCCCTGTTCCAAATACTGTTCAGTTTCTCCCTAGTAAATATTACAGCATGACAATTAGTCTGTTGGTCCCCAAAGAAATATTGACTCTGAGGACAATTCCTCCTCTTTGTCAAAGTAATTCTCACTAGTTCAAGAAAATTATAAAACCACTTGTTCAATACATAGAACCTAGTCTGTGGCCATTCAAGATCAACAGAATTTTGAGTATTCAACACTTCTCTGTTTATTTCTTGTGTCGATGCCATCACTTGCTTATTGATCACACATATAACATCTGCCAAAAGCTAAGTCCTGAGTCAGAAGCCAGCAAAGTAGAGCTCAGCCAGATTCGCTGAAGTCTGCGTGCATCAGATAGGCTCACTGTTTAGACGCAGTGTGGTAATCCGAACAAGGACATAGACCCATGAGCAGATGGTGAGTGGCTTCATCTCTGGGCAGGTCAAGGAAGAACTGAGAGACATGGTAGCAACTGTGTTGTCTTCGAGAGTAGGTGAAGTGTTTATCCCCACAAAGAAGGGTAGAGAAGGGCACAAGCCAGGAACGAACACAGGGAAGAACAGAGAACATGAACAGCCCTATATCTGGAGAAATAAGAGGACTGCAGTATTCTGGAGGGCACACTGGAGCTTACAGTCTGGAGATGACACCAGGGTGGTGAGGACCACTGCCATGTCACACTAAAGGAACTGATGGCCTTCCTCATAAGCGGTGATGATGAACCTCCAGGCTGCAGATCTTCCAAGACTGTCCCCCAGCCTGTAACACCCAACGTCAATGTGGAAGATTTGAAAGCTACTTTTTTTTCTTTTTCTTTTCAAAAAATGTCTAGGTATTAACATTTTATGTCTAAACTGCAGTTTCAATTTTTCCCAGTGACATTCTTCTACTCAATAAAGGCGGTAATCCATTTTAGAAGAAATACAGTTCATCCATGGGACTCAGTGAAATGATTTTCCATTTTAGTGGGGAAATATTCAGCCTGTAAATATTTTAATCTTTTCCTCTGGTGTGTGGAAGGGGCTCTTTTAAATGGTTTTTGGCAGGGATGAGACACAGTAAGATTTGCATTTTAGAAGCATCACTCCAGAGGCAAGGTAGAGAGAGGACTCTGGCAAGAAAGATTTTGCTGCTCTGGAGGCTCAATTTAAGCAAATTCGTTTTAAGCATCTTATGGCCAGACAGGACAAAGGAGCAAGAAAAATATTCTCACTGCCTGCCATTTTCCATGTAACTGGGAATGCAGCCCAAAAGAAATTGTGTGGCCTTTGTCTCTTGCTTTCTGAGAGAGAAGAAAGAGAAGAAAGGCAATGGAAAACCATGAAACACCTTTGCATACCGTTGCATGAAAGCCTAGTGTTAGCTGAATTATTGTATTACACACGATTCTCAGCTGATCACACCATCAACAGACCACGGAAGAGCACTAGAAATTCCAAACAGTGCTAGGTTATGTCTGGGATACTGGTAGCATATACACCCTTGTTTTGACTTGTCATATTTTGTCCAAACCATCACTGACACGCAACAAAACAATAGCTCCCAGAGTCCAAAACATCTTCTTTCTGCTTTTTTTTTTTTTTAAAAAAAAACGAGTCACTTTCAGTAAGTGATAGACACAGAGGCAACTGGAACTATTGAGGCAAATTATCTAAGTCTTTGAATACCTAAGTTTCGTGTCAATGGAATCATGAGCCAATTTGCTGGGGAAGTCTTAATTTTGGGAGACCAGATAATGAAATTTGTGTCACAAGTGAAACGAATGTCATACAACTTTGCTTCCTTTGGTTCTGCCCTGGACTTAGATGTAAGTGCTCTGAGGCCAAGGAAAATAATTTCTCTTCATACTACACCCACAGCACACTGCACAGACTCTAGTGAGAACTTGACATATATCACTTGTGTGAATGAATGATGCTTTTATGTTTGCATTGTTAACATATAGAATCCATAGTTGAGTGGTCAAGTTTTGAACTACATATTATTTACAGTAGAGGGTATCTTTAAAATCCAATTTTAAAAACTGCACAGATAAGCTAAAGAGATGGCTCAGGGGTTAAGAGGACTTACGGCTCTTGCAGAGGACTTGGGTTCAGTTCCTAGGACCCACATGGTAGCGCACAACTCTCTGACCTTCTCTGACTTACATAAGCACCACGTATGCATGAGGTTCATAAATGTCGGGCAAAGACTTAGAGACATAAAATAAAAATAAGTAAATGAAAACACTACACAAGGTTCAATGCTTATAGGTTTAAACAATTGCATTAATCAAAAATCTACCAGCATAGTACCTTGGAAGTGTTTGAGTAAACTGAAAACAATCAAAATAAATGTTTTGAATAAATCTCATTATCCAACCATCATTGCTTGGTAACATTTCTATACTTAACCTTCCATATTCTTTACAATCCATACAATACAGCATCCATGTATTTCCATGAAATGAGATGCTTTGCGTCTTTTATTCAGAACCTTTTTTTATGTTAGATGAAAATTCCCTAAAATTTTAACTTGGGTATTCCTTGCTTTCTAGCAGATTATGTTTCAGCATTTTCCTTCCGTAGTTAGACTTCAAGCTCCATGTTACCAGGATTGCGTCAGGCTTGTCCTTGCTCTGTGTGTAGTCTCTGCCATTTGTCAGTCTGTACTTGTACACTTGTTGATTGACAAGCACTATTTTGTTCCTGTAAGTGGCATAGTTCTTTATTTTCAGAATATCTCATGATTCATTTCCTTAACCTTCTGTGGATGGAATTTTAGATTTTAATACTTTCATGAGAAGATCCACTTTCTAGATTTTCATGTAGAATAAACACACCAAGAAAATTCATGCTACTGTGTGTGTGTCTGTGTGAGCATTTAGTATAACAAATACGAGACTACCTGCCTTTATTATCCTACAGTTTCTTCCGACTCAGTGAGACCACAGAATTTCATCTGACTAATATCCATGTAGACAATTGCTTTGATACTATTTGAAACAACATTTCAGAGAACAACTGGGGTGCTCCTGATGTAGGCGTTTCTGAAACAAGGATTTGTGCTTTGATAGTTCATTGGGAAGAGTCTGATTATCATAGGAGATGTCAGTGGGGGTCTGAGGAAGTGAGGCAGGAAAGAGAGGACAGTCATTACATGTTGCATCAATAGCACGTTACAGGTGTGGACAGTAGAGGCTCAGGCCTACTGAAGTCTTCCGAGGTCTGTACAGAGCTTGCCTCAGAGGAGTCTCATTTAAGGAATAAAGTAATTATTCTTGCTTGTCACTGACTATGAGCTGCTCTCATGGGTATTAATTGCACATTTCAGACTTGCCCTATGAAAGGGTTAAGTATGTTCATGTGTTCAGGTTTGTAGGAACTCCTCAAGCCACTCCACATGCCCACTACATGGAGATAGAGACTTCTGAGATAATATGGTAGGGCACCAGGAATGTGTGCTGCAAAGATTGTGCTATCTTGTGCACCGAGGTATTTCTACTGGTGCTCTGACAGTGCATCTTTCCATCATGTTTCATTGTAGTGAGAAAATGAAGCAACTTTAAGAAGTGTTTATTTTGGCTTGTGGTTTCAGTAGGAACCATCATGGTTTCTTGGCCCTATTTCTGTAGGCTTCTTTTATGTAGAGCATCATGGTGGGTTTGCAAAGCTGCTCACCTCATGGCCCCTAGGAAGCAGGGAGGAAGAGTCCAAGGGTAAGATACCATCCTAGTTAGCTTTACCTGACTTATAATTTAAATGACATATCCTAGAGCCATCTGAGTGGAGTTTCATCTGAGAAGTTGCCTAGCTCATATTGGCACTGGAGGATTATATTAATTGCTAATTGATGTAAGAGGGCCCAGTCTACTGTGGGTGATACCATCCTTAGGCAGACAGTTTTGAATTGTATAAGAGAGCTAACTAATTATGAGTCTGTGAGTGAGTGAGAAAGTAGTATTCCTTCATGGTTTCTGCTTCAAATACCTGCTTGAGGTCCTGTCTTGATTTCCTTTCAATGATGGACTGTGACCTGGAAGCATAAGCCAAATAAATCCTTTTCTCCATTAAGTAGCTCTTTTGTGGTAGTATTTTATACAGCAGCAGAATGATGCTAGAACAGATATAGTCTTCAAAAGGTCTATCCAGAAATACTGACTTCCTCAAAATAGGTCAGACCACCTAAGAGCCCATTCAGCTAGACACTTACCAGAGGGTTAGTTTACTGATGCGTTTAGCATCCTTGGGATCTATTCACTTCACAGTAGTATCTCATGTGGAAAGGGTTGAAAAGACGAGCCACTGGAAACATTTTATTTTTAAACAATAACAGTGGGTTAATGATCTGCCTTAGCCCCAAAAATTTCCTCTGGATGCATTACAATTTTCTCTAGACCAGTAGCTCAGGAAATGTGGCCATACTCCCAGCAGCTTCAGAATTTCTCAGGAAGCTATTTTAGTCTCCTTCCCTGTTCAGTCTCTGGATATGACACACAGCATCCTATTTAAAAGACCTTCCAGGAGATATTGGTGACCACTAATCATTCACCCCACTACTGTACTCATTTACAATTTACATTTATGTGACTTTACTTCTCTTAATAATTGTATAAGATAAAAATTATTTGAGTAAAACAACAAAATGCTTTTTATTTTGAATTCTTTTCTTATTGACATGCTTGTCATTAACAAAGATCCCAATGTTCTCATTCTCTGCTACATTATAGATTACACAACTCTGGGATAAAATAATGTTATTTTGAAAATTACACTCGTATTTTCCAATACAAGTGTATTTTTGATATGCTGTACATGAAGAAGATATTAACGTATCGATGGCCCTTTAATACTTTAAGCTTTAATTCAAATGTAAAAATTAGTGATCTCATTAAATGAGGTTATAGAATGGCATGGAAATATTTGCAAGTAACTTAGCTGATAATGATAAAGGCCTGCTGCCTCACCGTGAAGAATTCTGGCATTCAAAACTAGAAGTAAAGTTTGGAGCCCTTGTTCTTGCCCTCTGCCGTTTTCCATACCTCTAATACACTCTGTTGAAGTTTGTTAATATAAAACATATCTTTTTTTTTATGTTCAGTTATCTGATAAAAAACAGAAGAATCAGCTGAATTGTCTTACCAAAGTTCAGATTTTATTCTCCCAAGAGTTTATTCATGGGTTAAAGTGAGAATGTATACATGCATGTTGCCCCCTCCCAAAATTTCTTTTTATTGTTTGCCCATTTCATGGAGTATATTTTAAACTTCTTACTACAGTGGAACTGTTTGATTAAAATTTCTCTAGAAACTCACCATGAAAGTTGATAAGATTTAGTTATTATAATGAATTATGAATACAGGTTCCTTATTGGCTGTTCTAGCTCATGATCCTTCACAGAGCATGGTTTGAAAGGCCTATCCTGGTAACCACAGGCCCTGCAAAGAGCTCTGGCTGGAGATCCATCAGTGTTGTTAGACTGTTTTCAAATTCTGAGTACTTTTTTGTAACATGAGGTCCTGTTTTGTTTGTGGTTCTGTCTCGCCTGCCCCCTCCCCAGCTGTTTAGTCCCAGAGAAAAATCACACACGAGATCTCTATAAGTTATAATGCTGATTGGCCCTTTAGGTCAGGTTTCTTACTGGCTAACTCTCATATCTTGATTAACCCATTATTTTGATCTGTTTTAGCTATGTGGCTCAGTACCTTTTTCAGTGGGGCAGCTTACATCCTGCTGCTTCGGTGGTCTGGGTAGGAGTGGGAGTAATCAACTTCCTCCTCCCCAGAATTCTCCTGCTTTCCTTGCATCATTTCCACTTCCTGTCTGGTTTTTCCCTCCTACACCTCCTGCCTGGTCAATCAGCATTTATTTAAAACATGATTGACAGAATACAGACAATTCTCCTGCACCACTTTTTATTAAGGAAATAGTTCAAATTAAACTCCTTACTTATTTGGGTAAATTAGCAGCAAAAAGCCTTTCTTTTCCTATGGTTAGTCTGTATTTGCCATAGACCAGTAGTTCTCAACCTTCCTAATGTTGCGACCCTTTAATACAGTTCCACGTGATGTGGTGACCCCCATTCATAAAATTATTTTTGCTGCAACTTCATAGCTGTAATTTTGCTACTGTTATGAATTATAAATTAGATATCTGTGTGTTTCTGGTGATCTCAGGCAACCACTGCAGAAGGGGCATTGGGTTGCAGCCCACAGGTTGAGAACCACCACTCTAGACCATGCTTACTCTCTATTCTCTGACATTTCTTCTTCTCTAAGTTATGGAAAATGACTTGAGCATGTCGGATACTTCATCCACAGGCTTGACTACGAATCTGGGAAACTAAGCAATATACAACATCACAGATTATTTGAGACTATCATCCATATATTTATCTAGTGATCATATTCTTGTGTCACACATAACAGACGTTGTTATGAATTTTGTTGTTACCCATGACATTGACCTTTATATGTTTGTATATGTCTTTTACTTCCATGTTGGCTAGGATTCTGGTGTTGTTTACTTGAAGCCTAATCAGTGACCCTGGGAAGAGAAATAGTACCTTTAAAACTGACTTCTCCATAATTTCTCAGTTTTGTTTCCGATCCTAAGACTATGCAGACAACAGCAACATTACTCAGTGAGGAGAGAAGAATAGTAAAGTAATCTCAAAGTTGGGTGAGGATGGATGAAAGAGCTGAGGAAGTGGGAAGAAGAAGAGTAGATAGGGGTGAATATGTACAAAATACCCAGTATGAACTTCTCAAAGAATTAATAAAACTTTATTTAAATAATAAAATACCATCCTAAGTCACCTGAGTTTCTTTAGGTTCTTCTATTTGGGAAGGGAGGAGTATAATTTTAAAGAGTTAATAGGATGAAATATGGGAGTACAAATCTTTAATCCTAGTGTTCAGGAGGCTGAAGATCAACATGCATTTGATACCAGCCTGGGCTACATAAATTAGAGACATGCCTGAATAATTTAGGGGAACTCGTCTAGACAGCCAAACAAAAAGAAAAGAATTAACTGAAAATACTAAGAATGTCTTGCTTGAAATTTTTTTCAAATAAGAAAACACTATATAACAAAAAATTCAGTATCAAAATCATTTTTATTTTGGGGGAAATATGAATATACTTACTTGGATCTAATATTCCAATAAAGATAATTAAAAATTCACCAGACACAGTCTAAACATTTTCTATTTTAGAAAAGAAACTAATTATAGCCTAAAAAATAAAGAAGTAGGTTCATCATTCACAGAGTGTTCTGTGAGTTCTTTTTCTCTGGTATCTAAATGTGAGACTGAAGATTTGCTTTCTGCGCCTGAATTCTGAAAGAGGCTGAGGCAGCTGGCAGAATTCAAGCAGTTCTTTCTCTTCAGTGTTTTCCCCAGATAATTCTGCATGTCTCAGAAGCTGTTTGCCAGAGTCAAATCTTCCTATGTTGTTAATAATGCACTTACATGGAAGTAGGCTGTTACCAATGGATGTATACAGAACTTTTTCAAACCTCTCCCCTCATTTTCTCAGAATTTCCATGCCCACCTTTTCAGGTATCACTTTTCATTAATCTATAAAGAGAAGAAAATTCATGGCCCTTAATTTTAGAATTCTGCTCTTAGTAAAGCTAGAAGTTTGGTACCAGTCTGATTATGCCCTTAAATATTTGTCCCTAACTCTCCTCTCTCTCTCTCTCTCTCTCCCTCTCCCTCTCCCTCTCCCTCTCCCTCTCCCTCTCCCTCTCCCTCTCCCTCTCCCTCTCTCTCTCTCTCTCTCTCTCTCTCTCTCTCTCTCTCTTTCTCTCCCTTTGTATCCCTCCACCAATTTTTCTTCCTTACTTTTAAAAATTATTCATTTATTTTATTTTATATGTATGGGTATTTTTGCCTAAGTGTATGACAGTGCATCACACGTATGCAGTGTCAGCTGAGACCAAAAGGGGGCATTGGACTCACCCAGAACTGGAGTTGTGAGCCACCATGTGAGTACTGGGATTTGAATCCAAGGTTTCCACAAGAGCATTGAGTGTTCCTAACCACCAAACTATTTTAAGTCCCAGACTGGAGTCCTTTCTATCACTTTACTTCTTCGTTCATTCAACCATGCCCCATGTTTATACCTTTAAAGCAGCATGTACATCTCCCTACTCTACAATTTTATATTTCTTTTTAGAATTATTCTTCTCTCAGTTTCCCCTCCCTCCTCTCCTCCCAGTCCTTCTTCCCCACCTCCCCTCTACTCCAGATCTACTCCCCCTTCATTACCCTTCTTAAAAAAACAGAGCAAGCCTCTTAGGAATATCAACTGAACTCAGCATAACAAATTGGAATAAAATTAGGCACAAACTCTCATATCATGGCTGGGCGAGGCAACCCAGTATGAGGAAAAGGGTCCCAAGCACAGACAAAAGAGTCAGAGACACCCTCCTACTCCCACAAGAAAACCAAGCTACATAACCATAATGTATATGCAGAATACCTAGCTCAGACCCATAGAGGGTCTCTGTTTTTCCTTCTGTTTCTGTGCTTACAGAGTCCTGCTTAGTTGATTGTGTGGACTGTGTTCTCTTTGTATCCTCCATCCCTCTGTGTTGCAAGGAGGAGCTGCTTGTTGGTTCCTGGCTGCCTGGCTAGCTTACACCTGAAATAACCACACAGAAACTGTATTAATTAAATCACTGCTTGGCCCATTAGCTCTAGCTTCTTATTGGCTAGCTCTTACATTAATTTAGCCCATTTCTAGTAATCTGTGCATCACCATGGGGTCATGGATTACTGAGTAAAATTCCCAGTGTCTGTTTCTGGCAGCTCCATGGTTTTTCTCTCTCTGACTTTCTTCTCCCAGCATTCAGTCCAGTTTTCCCTGCCTTCCTAAGTTCTGGCCTATCAACAGGCCAAGGCAGTTTCTTTATTCATTAACCAATAAAAGCAGCACATAGACAGAAGGACCTCCCACACCACCTCTGGCTCCCACAATCTGTCCCCCTCCTTTTCTGTGGGGTTCCCTTGACTCTGCCTAGTCTTTGGTTGTGGGTCCCTACATCTGTTACTATCAGTTGTTCTGTGTCACCTCTCTGATACCAGTTGGCCTAGGCACTGATCTATGAGTGTAACGAGTATCATTAGGAATCATTTCATTGACTTTTTTTCACAGTCATATTTGATTCTACATAAGCCACACAACTGTAACCTATATGCAGACAGCATATGCCAGTCCCATGCAGACTCACTGGATGTCAACTCAGTCTCTATGAGCCCCTATGAGTCCAGGTTAGTTGATTCTGTGGATTTTCTTGTGGTTTTTCCTCTGGCTCCTACGATCCTTTCTTTCCCTCTTTCTGCTCTTCTGTGGGATTTCCCCCAAGCTCTGTCTAAATTGGCTGTGGGTCTCTGCATCTGTTTCTGTCAGTTGCTGGATGAAGCCTCTCTGAAAGATGCCATTTTCTTCTTTAACAGCTGAGTAATACTTCATTGTGAAAATTGTGTAAACATATTCTTTATCCATCTAATAGGCTGTTTCCAGTTTCTAGCTATTATGAATAAAACATTATGAACATGGTTGTTGAGCAAAAGTTTTGTGATAGGATGGAATGTCCTTTGGGTATATGCCCAAGCGTGGCATAGCTGGGTCTTGAGGTAGATCAATCTGAGTTTTCTGAGGAACTGCCATATTGATTTCCACAGTGGTTCTAGAAGTTTGTACTCACACCAGCAATAAAGGTGTACTCCATATCCCCTTACTCCATATCCTCACTAGCATGAGCTGTGACTTGTGTTTTTGATCTTTGCCAATCTGACATGTGTAAGGTGGAGTCTCAAAGTAGTTTTGATTTGCAATTCCCTGATAGCTAAGGATGTTGAACATTTCTCTGAATGTATCCCAGTCATTAAAAATTTCTCTGTTGAGAACTCTCTGTTTAGATCTGCACCCATTTTTAATTAGCTTATTTGATTTGTTGATGGCTAGTTTTTTATATATTCTTGATATTAACCCTCTGTTGGTTGTGGAGTTGCTGAAAATCTTTTCCCATTTCATAGGCTACTGTTTTGTCCTATTGACAGAGTTCTTTGCATAACTGAAGCTTTTCAGTTTTCTGGGGTTCTATTTATTCATTTTGCTCTCAGTGCCCATGTTATCAGTATTCTGTTCAGGAAGTTGTCTCTTATGCCAATATATTCAAGCCTTGTTCCCACTTTCTCTTCTATTAGGTTCAGTGTATCTTGTTTTACGTTGAGGTCTTTGATCAACTTTGACTTGAGTTTTATTCAGGGCAGTAGATATGGGTCTGTTCTCATTCTTTTACATGGCAATGTCCAGTTAGACCAGCACCGTTTATTGAAGTTGCTTTCTTCTTTCCATTGTATACTTTTGGCTTCTTTGTCAGGTGTCCCTAGGTGTATGAATTTACATCTGCATTTTTGATTCAATTTAGTTGATTCACCTGTCTGATTTTATGCCAATCCCATGTAATTTTTATTACTATAGCTCTGTAGTAGATCTTGAAATAAAGAGAGATGATATTTCTGGAAGTTCTTTTATTGTACAGGATTGTTTCAGCTATCCTGTTTTTTTCCATATGAAGTTGAGTATATTGTTCCTTCAAGGTCTGTAAAGAATTGCTTTGGAATTTTAATGCATTGAATTTTCAGATTCTTTCGGCAAGCTGACAATTTTTACTCTGTTAATCCTACCAATCCATGAGCATGGGAGATCTTTCCATCTTCTGATATGTTCTCCAAATTCTTCCTTCAGAGACTTGAAGTTCTTGCCATGCAGGTCTTTCACTTGCTTGGTTAGAGTTACACCAAACTGTTTCATAACAGCAGTGACTATCATGAAATATTGTGTTTATAATTTCACTCTCCCCCATCTATTGATTATATATAGGAGAGTTACTGATTTTTTGAGTTAATCTTATATCCAGCCACTTTGATGAAGGTGCTTATCACTTGTAGGAGTTCCTTCGTAGAATTTTTGGGCTTGCATATGTATACAATCATATCATCTGAAAATAGTGATACTTTGACATATTCCTTTCCATTTTTATCTGCTTGATCTCATTTAGCTCTCTTATTGCTCCAATTAGAACTTCAATTGCTATATTAAATAGATATGGAGAGGGTAAATAGCCCTATTTTGTACCTGATTTTAGTGAAATTGTTTTGAATTTCTCTCCATTTCATTTGATGTTGGCTATTGGCTTGTTGCAAATTGTCTTTATTATGTTTTGTATATATTTCTTTTTTATCCCTGCTCTCTTGAAAACATTTATCATGAAGGGGTATTATATTTTGTTAAAGGCTTTTTCAGCATCTTATAAGATGGTCTTGTGGTTTTTTCTTTCACTTTGTTTATATAGTAAATTACATTGAAAGATTTTCATATGTTAAACTATCCCTGCATATCTAAGGTGAAGCATACTTGATCATGGTGGATGATATTTTTGATTTGTTCTTAAATTCAGTTTGCAAGTATTTTATTGAATAATCTTGCCTCTATATTCATGAGGAAGATTAATCTATATTTCTCTTCTTTGTTGAATCTTTGTGTAGGTTGGGTATCAGAGTGACTGTAACTTTATAGAATGAATTTGACAATGTTTCTCTTTCTATTTGGTGGAATAATTTGAGGAGTACTGGCATTAGGTCTTCTTTGGAAGTCTGGCAGAATTCTGTGATTAAACTTTCTGACCCTGGTCTTTTTTGATTGGAAGCATTTTAATAACTGCTTCTATTTCTTTAAGGGTAATAGATCTACTTAAATTGTTTATGTGATCCTGATTTAACTTTGGTAAATGCTACCTATTGAGAAAATATTCATTTCTTTAAAAAAATTTGTAAGCATTTAGTACTATGAACTACTTCCTTCTTAGAACTGTTTTCATTGTGTCCCATAAGTTTGTTTGTGGTGCTGTATGTTTATATGTATTGCTTTCCTTCTTTTGGTTTTGTGAGATTATTTATTTGACTTTATCATGAAATATCTTGTTTTCTCCACCTATAGTGATTGAACATTTTGCTGGGTATAGTATTCTGAGCAGGCATCAGAGTGCTGTTAGAGTCTGCAGGATATCTGTCCAGGCCATTCTGACTTTTAGAGTCTCTGTTGGGAAGTCGATTGTAATTTTAATAGGTCTGTTTTTTTATGCTACTTAGCCTTTTCCCTTGCAACTTTTAATATTCTTTCTTTGTTTTATATCTTTATTTTGGTGATCATGTGGTGAGGGAAATTCCCTTTCTGATCCAATCTACTTGGCATTCTATTAGCTTCTTGTGCAATTTTAGGCATGCTCATCTTTAGGTTAGGAAATTTTTCTTCTATGATTTTGTTAAAGATATATTCTAGACCTTTGTGCTGGGCTTCTTCTTGTTCTTGTTCATCTTGTTCTTTTTCTTCTTGTTCTTCTTGTTCTTCCTCTTGTTCTCCTCCTCCTCTTCCTCCTCCTCCTTCTCATTCTCTTCCTCCTATTTCTAATATTGTTAGGTTTGATATTTTTGTAGTGTCCCAGATTTCTTGGATGTTTTGTCAGAATTTTTTTATTTAATGTTTTCTTTGAAGGATATGTTATTCTTTTGTATCTTTAACATGTGAGATTTTATCTTCCATCTCTTGTTTTCTTTTGCTGATGCTTTCATTTGTAGCTCCTGTTCACTTACACAGACTTTTCCATTTCCAGAATTAACTCCATTTGTGATTTTTTTATTGCTTCTATTTCCATTTTCAGGGCTTGAACAGTTTTATTCATGTCCTTCAACTGTTTGTTTTTTTATTTTGGATTTCTTTAAGGGATTTATTGATTTCCTGCAAGTTTTGTTTGTCTTCCTTAATTTCTTTAAGGAATTTATTCATTTCCTCTTTAAAACCATCATCATCTTTATGAAGTTGGTTTTACGGCCATTTCTTGAGCTTCAGCTGTGTTGAATATTCAGTGCTTACTGTAGCAGGAAAGCCAGACTTTGGTGGTAACACATTGTCCTGGTTGTTGCTGATTGTGTTCTTATACTGGTATCTAAGTATCTGGGTTTGGGGTAATTATAAGTATAGGGGCAGATTCCTGAGAGATTCTTTGTTGGGTGGACATTTGGTTCCTTTGTTTTTATTTCCTCTTTGGTCTTCTGGCCAGCGTGACCTATGGTCGAGTAGAGGATGTCCATCTGAGTTTGGGGCTGGATTTCTGATGTCTTGGTTAGCCTCTGGTCAAGCAGGATGTTTCTGCTGAATTGGGGGCTGGAGTTCTAGGAGCTGGAGTGGTCTCTGCTCCAGGTGGGGATCCTCTACAGGAGTTGGGGGTCAGGTTATGGTGATGGGAAAGGGTGGAGTGATTAAAAGGATGCTGGGCAGGTACTCAGTGGAGTCAGTGCTCAGACAGGTGGGCTACCTGAAGTTCTGGTGGCTGGTGTGGCCTCTGGTCAAGTAGGAGGCCTCTGCTGGAGCTGATGGACATGGAGCAAGGCAGTTGAGTGTTGAATTTGAGGAATTGAGAGAGAGGGGCAGTTCTAGGCTGTTATGCTTATCTAGGGTTCTGGTTGCATTTTTGGCCTCTGGGAGAGCAGAGGGTTTCCAACCAGACTTGTGGGCTGGGATATGATGATGAGCTGAGGGAGGGTTGTTGGAGGTAGGCTAGGTGGGCATTGGGGGAAGGTTGGTGGTGTACGGGCAGGGTGTTTACCTAGGGTTTTGGCTGTCAGCATGGCCTCTGGTAGAGCCAGGGGACTTTTTCCAGAGGAGTTGTGGGGCAGAATATAATGAGGAGGAGAGGAGGGGCAGTTGGGGTAGCCTGGGCAGGTACTGAAGGAGTGTTGATGCACAAGCAGGGAGCCTACCTGGAGTTCTGGATGCAGCGTGGCTTCTGGTGGATCAGGAGCCTTTTGCCATAGTTGTGGATATATTTATTTTCACCTATCTTGGAAACTCAAAAATGGTAGGGCTTTCTATTTTTTCTAAAGGTGACCAATGATACCCTCATGTCCCGCAAAGTGCTCATAAAATATCCATTAGGTTAAAACACCCGAATTCCTTCCTTTAATTATGAGCATCTCTTTGTGTTTATTTCTTTCTGATATCTTATGCTGACTGTGTTAGTCTTGAATTCTCCTTCCTCCTGCTTTAGTCTCCCAGGAACTAAGATTACAGACACATGCCACCATCCTCAGCTTTTGTTCATAGTAAAATAGGAACTCTCAACAGTGACATGTGGTCTTAGCAACCCAGCCTCTGGTCACCTTTCTGGTTTTATTGCCTATTACTCTTCTGTTGCACACTTCATTCTAGCCTTGACCTTCGAAAAAATATATATCCTCTCTGTAGAAAAGTTTCACCAGCTTTCACTGATATATTGTTTAACATTAGAGAGAGGAAGAGAAAATGGAATGTTAAAGTGGACCAAATTCCAAATCACAGACTAGCCATTTACTATTAGATACTAGAAAAATGCAAAAGATTTTCTAGCCCTCAATTCTCCATTTCTAAAGTTGGAAAAAAGAAAATGTCACACAAAAGTCCTGTGATTGGGCTCAGCATATAGACACACAGAGTAATTATTACTGTCAATGATCATGAATATACCAGTCAGAAACTGTCGTGAAATAAATATCTACACAATCTCATGGAAAAGGGCATTTTCATTCTTTTCTGGGCAAGCCTCTACAGGTTGGCAAGGGACACTTCTGCCGGCCTTGGCTGGCTTAGTAATGTAAGAAGGCATTGGCTGACCTCAACAGTTCTGCTCTGAATTTTGGGTCCAGTCAGGCCAGATCTGTTCAGCATGCATAGTTCAGGTTGATGAACTTAAGCCATATGAAGAAAGCTCTGGCCATTTCCAAGGTAGAGATGCAAAGCAAAAATGAGACATCTTAAGAACCTAGGCTCAGAACTGGTACCGTATCCCTTATGTGCATAATCCATTGTCCAAACAAAGTCACCAGCATGAACTTTACTTCATTTTGAAAATCAAGCACGTAAATTAACAAAGGGGATCTTTCTTCTCGAGAAAACATTCTAGCATGCCCTAACAAAGGCTGGCATTGGAAGCTGCCAGGAACTGTTAGTGATGTGAGTAGCAACTTTCCGATACTGTCATAATCACTGAGTTTTGGGAATTTTCCTGCTGGCATATTTTAATTACATTTTTCTGCTGGCAACATCTTTGTCCTAATAGGTTTACACTCCCCTTAGATCAACTGGAATTCATTTTCTCTTATCCTCATGGCTTATGTAAGCCATACTCCCATTGAGGATACTCCATTTTCCATTGAGGTGTTGAGTATAATACAGTTAATTTTGCACTGGCTTCCACAGTTTGAAGCAAACTTACGTCTTCATTTAGTTTATCTACTATATGGAATATTTTTATGTAGTTGCAGATAATGTTTGTTGTTGTTGCCTGGTATGAAAAGTTATATTTTAGAAACTGTTTGTATCAGTATAAAATAATTCATCCTCTAACCAAAAAAATTAGCTGACCAAAACCTTGAAAACGTTGCTCCATTAATTCTAGTAAACACTGATTTTCAACTTTTAAAGATCCATTATTTGTTCTCCAGTTTGTAATGAGACATTTTTAGTAAGCTTTTAAAACAATAGGCTGACTATGAACAAGAACCCTAGAAATAAATCAGTAAAATTGTTTGTTATGGTCTCATTGTCTTATTTCTAAGATCAATGTTGAGTATGTTGCTTCTTTGGTGACAATAAGTATTGATTGAAGGCTTACAGCATTCAAGCATCATGATAGATATGAAACATGGATAATCCCACTTAATCCACAAAGCACAATGTGTAGAAGATATACCGACTGAATTTATAAATAGACAAAAGTTCAGAGAGGTTAAACAGCTCAGTTTTCTAGCCAGCCAACAAGTGGCAGATCTAAGACTTGAATTGAGATAGTCTGATTCCAGACCCTGAGTGGATGGTACATAGGTAGAGATGCTATGTATATATAAAAGTTAAACCTGGCGATATTAAGTTTTATAAGGTACTGTTATATACAGCATGGTGATTTTTTTTCTAGTGCTGGAAACAAGCTTGTGCATGTTAGACAAACACTTTACTATTGGGACTGTACTGCATATTGATATTTTAAAAGAAAAACTGTTAAATATGTACTACTTCCACCATATGTCAGAACTATTATATAACACTGTACCCAATAAATACTTGGATAAGGTTTTTGCTTTCTCAGTTACCCCTGTACAGAATCTATGAAAAACCATTATTCCCATATTCTAGTTGTTGAGATTATTCTCCTCACTTATCTTTACTCTCATATGGTCTTGGTTGGTAGCTACTGCTGCTGTGAATTCATGGATACAGCAGCCATGACATGTCCAGAGGCCACCATTTCATAGTATATTCTTTCTCGTACATTCTTTGACCCCTCTTCTGGAATGTTCTCTTGGAGGGCATGATATAAATGTCTCGCTTAGGACTGAGCTTTCAGTAGTCAATTAGTCTCCATGCTTTGACCAGTCACAAAATTCTCCATTGATCATTGCTTACTACAGACTAGTTTTTCTAACTTGAAGGAGTGACAGCAATTACATTTAATTAAGAAAGGTGCTGCCCTCTCTGGAATGAAGTCATGGATCTTTTTTCCTTGGGGTATCGTGTAATTGCCCAGATGGGAAATATCTCTTAGTCAGTAGATGAAAATGTTGGTTAAGCTGTTTGATTGGAAGGAACAGACATATGCTCACCTAGGTTATTTAAATGGGGAATGACAACATGCTAGGAATGTTTACCAATATGGAACTAAGGTTGGTGGGTGGTGACAGGTCACAGATCTAGAGGTTTTAGAAGCATCCACAGCTCTAAGACCATGGCTCTCCTGTGGGAGATGGGAGTCCAATTGCTCTCTGACCTTTTGGATTCTGTGTGTGGGTTCATTTTGCCAGGTGTCCCTGGGGAATGGTGCCCACAGTCCAGCAGCCATCTACAAATCAAGAGACAGAGGAAGATGTGATTGTATAGAAGTCAAGAACCCAGGCATCATGGAGTTCCTGAAATAACAAGACCAGAATGACCCACTGCATTTCTGCTTCATGAGTCCCAACTCGTTTTAGTTGAATGATTGATTTCTGCTAGTCAGACATATTCTCATCCTTTGCTTAGTAAATAATTTACATTAATTAACATAATATCTATGATTATAAGAATGTCTTTTGAAAGACATGTCCATATGGGATTCACACGGGCTGAAAGAATACCATGTACTACTTGGTGGACTTTCCACTGTAAAATTCTAGGGTCACCAATTCCATAGCCTGTATTGTATATCATAGCTGTGCCTCAGTTCCCTCTTTTCTTCTTAGAAGACCGCCGATGCTCTTAGTTTTCTTTATTCGATACATAAGATACAAAAACCTTTCACTTTTGCCTAATAGTGCCTGGGGCAGGTTCAAGGCAGCAGAGTCTGTTGACAGAGGATGTTTCTTCTTGGGGACAAGTTTTTGTTCAGCCACCAGGCAGAAAGAGTATGTGACAGGCAAAATGATTTGAATGTCTCTCATCATGGGCTGTGGATGAAGAATAATGGCAGCAGTGCATCGATCACACGTGTGTCTTATTTTAATCCCTTAGAGGAAAGAGGGTGATGGTTTCACTGTTTCCCCAGACTAAAGAAGAATAGAAACATGATTTGTGTTAGTGGGGATACATGAATTCTGTGTGTCAGTAATAGAATCCAAGTGGAGATTTTATGTTTGTCTTTATGCCTGGGGAAAGGTAACTGATGGTGTGAGGCTCAGGGGAATAGTTCACCTGGGGCTGGTAGTGGAGCCGAGGTAAGGGGAGGATATAGACGTCGATTCCTAGAATGCAGGGGAGGATAGGTCCCTCTTCCAGTGGCTCGGGTAGTGGCCCAGAAACTATCATCATGAGAGAAGTCCTGACTGTTGTGTGAGAACAGGGAGAGACTATTCTTGCTGTTTGGTTTTCCCTCTGAAATAATTTTCTTCCCGTCCTGAAAAAGCTTTCAGAGGTGGTCCTGATGCTCTTTCGGGTTTCTATTCAGCAGAGAAAGCTGAGCAGGGACACTCATCTATACCTACACAGAGCTGTTCTGAGGAAAGTATAGACTTTGGAGCCAGAGGTTTGTGGTTCAAATCTTGGCAACATCAGTTCACAGCTGGAGAACTCTGGGTCACCTTCTATAACTTTCTCAAATCTTGGTGTTTGTTTTTGTCAGGGTTTTCTAGTCTCAGAACTTTCAGAATGAATCTCTCTCTCTTTCTCTCTCTCTCTCTCTCTCTCTCTCTCTCTCTCTCTCTATATATATATATATATATATATATATATATATATATATATATAATGTGTGTGTGTGCATGTGTGTGTGTTTGTGTGTGTGTACATATATACGTACACACATACATTTAAAGGGTATTTATTGGCAGATCTCGGTCTCAGCAGCAGCTTTAGTCAGGTCAGCTTTCATGAGTGGAAGTCCATATTGCTGAGCCCGTGTATAACCTCCATCTCTGCCACCATGGCCACTTTGCTCATTGACCTATTGGGCAATGATATGAGTGGTTGGACATGAAGATTGACTCTACAGAATCGATCATCCTATGTATCTGATTATTGAGCTCCTCCTCGACTGAAGTCACCTTTTAATGGACATTTACATGGAGCACAAGTCTATTCACATCCTTTGCTTATTTGGAGAGATCTATCCACATGCTTCTTTTTAGACATCTTCCTCACCAATTTTCTAATCATGTTCTTTCCAGGTACCTGATCAGCCAGTCAATCTAGTGGCTACACCCGAGTCAGTGAACAATTGTCTAATTGTCTTTCTAGCCATTTCTTCTTTGAAATAAACTGTGTTACCATGTGTACCGCCCAAAGTTCTGCCCACTGTGAAGATTTCCCTTCAACAGTAACTTTCAGGGTTGTCCCAAAGCTGTAATGCTGCAGCTGTGTACTTCTGGGTGGTACCTGCATACTGGCAGAACCATCAGTAAAGCAGGTCCTAGTCTTCTCTTCCTCAATCATGCAATCCTCGGCCACACCCCATGAGGTTGTAGAAGGCATGCTTCACAGAAGAAGGCATTACAATAGGAGTAGGAACCATAGGAATTTAGACATCTTCCATGTAATTTGTTTGTGTCTTTAGGACCTTCTTGAGTCCAATCACATATGTACCACTTCCATTTGATCATAGATTGCTTCTGTGCATGTCCTACTTTATGACTTGGTGGGTCTAATAATTCCTAGTTCATGATAGGCAGTTCAATTTGCATGGTAACTTGGTCCATTGTCAGTTTCCACTAAGGCCCAATAGCAGGTCAAGAGCTGTCTTTCAAATGGAGATTAATAGTTTGCAGGTTATGGTAGAGCCTTACTCTAAAATATCTCAAAGATCTCTTCTGTGATTCACCTATAGGGGACTGCCAAAGGCTCCGAACAGCATCTCTATCTGCCACTGACACCTCAAGTACCAAAGGGTCTACTGGATTATATAGTCCAAGTGGCAGAGTGTCCTGCACAGTAGCCTGGACCTATTGAAGAGCCTTCTCCTGTTCCAAGCCCCACATAAAACTAGCAGCTTTGTGAGTGACTTGGTAAATGAACCAGAGTAACACATCCAAGTGTAGACTATGCTGTCTCCAGAATCCAAATAAGCCTAGGTATCCCAAAGAAGGAGGCTCCAATGTTAGTGAAGGATGGATGTGTTAGCAAAGTGAGGACAAGAAGGCAAAGAATGAACAATGTTTTCCTTCTCCCATTGTCCTTATATAGGCTTCCAGCAGAAAGTGTGTCCCAGATTAAAGGTGTGTCATCCCAACTCAAAATCTGGATCAAAGGCATGTTGTCTTCCTGCCTCAAGATCTGGATCACAGGTGTGTCCTCCATTTCTGGATTGTAGTTCATTCCGGATATAGTCAAGTTGACAACCAAGAATAGCCATCACAGTGTTTTTGCCAGAAAGCCTGATATGCCTTAGTTTTATTTTCTTCAGAAACAGACCTCCAAGTGAAAATTCAAGGATTTTTTTTTTTTTTAGGAGACAGTTATAAAAAATGTGTGTTGTAAATGAGGAAGAGGTACCGGAAAGGGAGAGATCCAGTAAAGGTTGCATTCTCAAAACAGCTAATCCTAGAAACCGGAAACTGAGGCGAGGCTTAAGATTCTGGAATTGTCTCAGTCAAGAGTCAGAATGAGGATCTCCTCACTGAGTCTTCTCAGGGTGCTCCCTGAGGATGATCAGTGGTGTGGCCTTTGGAGCATCTCACTTTCTCTACATTTTGTAAACTGTTCCCAGGTCATTAAGAGAAAAGGCCTCTCTGTGTACCAATAAGTGGAGAGGGCACTGGGTTGGTTCCCTTTAGCCTCGCTGTGCCATGCAATATTACCTTGTTGAGTGTTAGAGGACTATGGTATTAACCTCAATAAAATGTTTCCCAGAATGGCCCATTGAAAGCTCTAGCTCTCTACTGGTGGCTGTCTTGTCATCATTAGAGAGTCCTCCAGGTGAGAACCTGGGTAAGGAACTCACCTGAATTCACGTACTGCCTCTTTCTGTAGCCACTGGAGGGAATAACTTTGAAGCTTCTAGGACAAGGTCTAAATCAGTGACAGACTTCTGGAAAAGGTCAATTCATAATTATTTGGGAGCTAGACAGATGGTTCAGTGGGTGACATATTTAGCTGGCAAACACAAAGATGTGAATTTGAATCCCGGCACATTCACAAAATCTGGGAAACACTGGGAAACAGATATGTGGGTTCCCGGGGTTGCTATTCAGTTAGGACAGCTGAAACAAGTTTTGAGTTCAGTGAGAGACCCTGTTTCCAATACTAGAATAAAGAGTGATATAAAAAGGCACATGTGTAGTAGGAGGTTGCTTGTTTGTTTCCCGGCAGCCAAGACTCCCGAAATAGCCACACAGAAACTGTATTGATTAAATCACTGCTTGGCCTATTAGCTCTAACTTCTTATTGTCTAGATTTACATCTTAATTTAACCCATTTCCATTATTTTATATTTTATCATGTGGCTTGTGGTCTACCAGCAAGGTTCCAACTTGTCTTTTTCCTGCGGTGTCTCCATGGCTTCTTCCCTGACTCCACCTTCCTTCTTTTAGCATTCGGTTTAGTTTTCTCTGCCTAGCTCTGTTCTATCCTACCAGGCAAAGCCAGCTTTTTTTTATTAACCAATGGTATTTACAGAATCCAGAAAGAAATCACACACCACACATGGCATGGTCAACCTCTAGCCTGTACATGCACATGCAAGGATGAGCACTCCAGCACATCTATGTTCACGCAGACGCATATAACATACATACACTAAAGAAAATATAAGAACAATAATTGCTTCTTTACAGGCCTTATAATATGTGGCTTCTATTCAGTGTGGCCTTACAGCAACATCTGTAAACAGTGTATCTGTAAGTGGATGTGACCCTGATTCAGTGACAACTCGTCAGCTATCAAAGGTTGTCTATTAGTTTGCTCAGGAGACAGCATACTTTCCCCTATATCTGTATAACATTTGCTAAAGGAGCTTTTATGTCCCAAGAGACAGTAGAGATATGTGTAAAATGTGCTCTGCACAACCCTGTCTGGGTGTGAACTTTAGTCTAAAGGAATTTCTGTGTGGAAACCTATACAAAATGTTTATTATCTCACCATCATGTTTCTCACGAGGGTAATAAATTTACCTACTTCATAGGATCATTTGGATGATTACATAGGTTAATCTCTACATTCAACTTGACATAATATCGGGCATATTTAGATTTGAATAAATGTTTATATTACACCTATTTAGATTTCCACTCCTCTCTCCTCTTTACTGAAAATCCATTAGAGTTATTTTGGCAGGGAAACTACAGGATAATTTCCTAGATTTTTCTTAAGATTCAGATTCAGTGCAGATATTTACTAAAACATCCGAGTAACCTTGAAGAACCGTAGGGCTCAAATCAAAAGGCCTTTTGACAATTCCAGAGTCTTTCCAGATTACTCTAACTATGGAAGAGGGAGCTACTAGCATGCCATGTGTAGAAACTCATGATGCTGGCCTCTATGCCAGGATTTATTTGCTTTAAAGTGGCATTAGTGCCAGAGTGAACCCCTAAATTAGATATGTCACTATTGAACTCTTAACCTCTAATATTTGAAACAGCGTATGTCATAATATCACATATGATTTATAAATTATCATCATAATTTTTCTGGCGCAGGGGCTTTGAAAAGATGGATGGAAATATTTTGTCATGATAAGTGCATGCAGTCAGAGGGGGTAATTTTTTTCATTCTTTCGCTTTTGAATGGCACTATCACCGAACAAAACTCTTGTCAGATGCCTGGTTGGTGAAAACTGCGTAATTTATTTTCTCCTAAATCAAATTTAAACATTGAAGAATTGTTTTGACAATACGAATAATGTCCTTTGCTTTCCATATCTTTCCATCAATCTGGAACAATTGGAGCTGACAGAGGACAGCCCCCCAAACTCTCATCTTTGTTGTGATTTAAAGAAGCCTTTTCTTCATAAATTACAGAGGTGTCTGGCAGTGGAAAGTCTGTGAGACTGTTATGCATAACGGTTTAACTCTCAATATTATGACAGCATGGCTCAGAAGTGATTACCCCCATTCAAATGCTCTCTCTTCTAAATTTCACCACACTGGAACAATTACTAATAGCTCTTTTCCATCAAAATCTCACCATGACCTCTTTCTCTTATTTCTAAATATGGAGCTCCTTCAACTTGACAGATAAATGTGCAAGATAATTTTTAATTTAAAAAAAAATGGGTCTAGCTGGTGGTTAGAGAGGTCATAAGTCCCAGGGGAGAATCTACTACTATTGCTTTGTTAACTGGACAGTGTCAAACTGCCTTCTCAATTCGCTCTTTGACAATTTAATACAAGTATATAACACATTTGAGTTGATCTCACCCCTACCCTTTTTATCTCTCTCTCACTCCTGTCAGCCCTCTTTCCTCTTTAAGTTTGTTTCCCATGTCTTCACATCTGCTAATTTTATGTCACACTGAGTTTAATCAGGATAATATGTGTGACCATTGGTTTGGAACTATTCATTGGAACTTGGTGGCCTCACTGGTCGATATACAACTCAAGACATTGACTTCCCTTTCCCAGAATCTAGCCACAGCAAATCGCTTAGTATGGGAGATCAGGAGCCCATGAGTTCCTCTCCCATTTGTGACTAATTTTCTTTTACTGCCTCAATGCTGATTGCTCAGCTCCCTTGAGTTCATGGTTACAATGGTTGTGCCATCCCTAGATGATTGCAGTGAACTGTTCTCTGGGATCTTCATGCTTCCTATTCTCTCTAGTACGGTATTGTTCAGAAAAGATTCGTTTGGCAGAGGACAGACTCACAAATGGTCAGAATGTGAACACCAAGTGACTATTGGGTGATTACCACTAAACAGGAAATCTTTATTGCCTTCTCTGAGGCTCATGAAATATCATAAAAGAGGGAGGGGCAGGAAGAAGAGCCATAAGATGTGGAAAAGTGATGGGGAACACTGTCTTCTAGACGAAGCACAACCAATGTGCTCATGTATTCACTGTAGCTGTGCCCACCTGCACTATTCCTAAACCAGATTGGGTCTATTACCATTGCATCGTGTGGTGGGAGGGGCTTCAAAGGCCCCACCCCTCATCTAGAGACTGTGGGCCTTCTGGGGGAGGATTGTCATTTTCTTCAGTGGTATGGTCATTGATAAGTTGCCTACAGTCTAGAAAATTGGCCCCCAACTCATGCTCATCTAAGTAACCATAATGGAACTCAGTGACATACACTCTCTGTCTCCCCAACACAGGACATCAAAGCACAAGGGGGAGGAAGAAAGGTTTCAGTAGGAGAAAGAGTGGGATAAGAGGGTAATGGGGTATAAAGGTGACAAAAACCCACATATATTTGTGGAACTGTCAACAAATCAAGTGGGTCTCAATAGGTCCCTTCGACCCCTCTTTTGACAGCCACCTTTTACCTGACCATCAGCAGGTTTCCATGGCTACTGTGAGACTTCTAATGTTCTCATGAAGCTTATCCACCCACTGGCAGCTCACATAGAAGCCTGTGATGATTAAAGAAGGGTATTCTCTGAGAAGAGGCACACTACAACCAAGACACGGGGTTTCGATCAGGAGGTCTTGCACGGTTCCCAACCGACACACTCTTCTTATAAAGTATATTTGAAAGTTGCACTCTAGCTAGTTAGCTTTGCCTCCTGGCTTCATATCTTGTCTGGTCAGCTCTGTTCACCTTACCTGTTAATCTGTTTGATCAATTATTCATCTATCATTCCCATGGCGTGTCTGACACAATATTGAACCATACAGCTCTTCCTATCTGGTTCACTTTTTGATGTTGGTCTACTCTTAATGGCTAATTTTGAAAAGATGAGGCATGGCTCACACAGATATAATAAATGGCTCTCAGAGATTTGATTCCACTTCTAGTGGGATAATAATGTTTTACAGTTGGTTTGAATGAGAATTGGACGTACAAAGAATGTCACTGTCTGTCGGGGTACTTACTTTTGTGGGCAGAAACCATTCACCTTGATTTGGACAGGGGATATTTATGTCACCAGCATCATCCACAATTTATTTTCTCCTAGATGTAGATGTAGATCAGTAAGAGAGAGTCATAGTACATGTGTACCACAGGAATGGAAACAGAATCAGAGTAGTGGTCCTCCACCTGTGGGTCACAACCCCTTTGTGGGTTGGTTAAAAGACCTTTTCACAGCAGTTATCTAAGACCATCAGAAAACACAGATATTTGCATCATGATTGATGACAGTAGCAAAATTGCAGTTCTGAAATCGTAATGAAAATAACTTTATGGCTGGGGGGTCACCACAACTTGAGGAACTGGCTTAAAGGACCACAGAATTAGGCAGGTGGAGAACCACAGCTCTGGAAGGACTGCTAAACGTTATACAGCACCCTACAGAAGCCATCCCTGATCTAGGACAAAGCCTTTGGCACTTTCAGCACTAGCATAGATAGCCACTGTGGTTAGGTCGAGAATGCAGCAGACAGACACACTGTGGTGTGGAAGAGGGTGGCCCTACAAGTAGGCAATCTTCTAGGAGACCAAGGCAAGGAGGGTCTCACTCTAAACTGTGTAAAATGTCCCTCCCCCTATAAATGGGATACTGACTTTTTTTTTCCTAAGAAGTCACCTGTACTTAATTTACTCGGTAAATAAATACCAAAAAGATTCCAAAACCTTTTTATTCAAAAGTATTCTGCAATGTTAGGAGACTCTTAAGAAGGGAGCACACTTTCTCCACACTCAACTGAACACTGGTATTTTTGTTGACTTTCGTTTTCCTCACAAAATTTTTGTTATATGGAAGTTGCTAGGGTGGCATAAGCAGAAACAGATGAAAAACTGCGTTTTGGGAGCCAGAGGGAAAAGCAGGACGTTGGCAGGGTCCCCAGTGGAACCTGTGTGTTCACGCACCCCTTCACTGCAGTAAAATTCTGTGCAGCTCATCGGCGTCCTTGCTTGTCTTCACCCGAATCAGCACAGTGGCCTCGGTGGTGACATTCTTCTTATCAAGCGGTGGATCGGGCACACAGACAAGGAGGACGTTATTCTTCCCCATTCGCGTACATGGCATATTGGGAGGAATCAGAATGTTCAGGAGGATATTGCCTGACTTGCTATCCTGCACTAGGAGCCGCGTCTTCTCATTGGCTGTGGCTTTCAGATGCAGCAAGCCCACACCTTTTTCTTTAAATTCATTGTCTTTCTTGTAAAATAGCCTGCATTTTTTGGAGTAGAAAACGCCCTCCTCCTTCGCTTCTGTGAGGACCGTCTTGGGTGGCTCGTCCCATTTGCTTTTGCACTCTTCACTGCAGCTTTGTTCTGGACTCTCTTTTGCGGACGCTGGTTTCCTCTGGGTGGTACCTTTACCAATCACGCTGGAGCTTCTGGTGGATGATGAAACCCCATTCATGGGACCAGAGCTTAAGGAACCCCAAACTGGACTTTCCGTGTTCTTGCCAAAGTTACATGAGGCACTTGTTGCTCCTTGGTATGGATCCGCTTTATTTTCAGCTATAAACTCTGCCTTTTCAGATGTGACTGACTCTGCTTGTAGTTCTACAGCATCATTTTGGGAAGGAGGCTGCATCCCCACCCAGCCCCTGTTGGGCTCTCTTTCAGAGAAACAGCCGCAGCTGCTATGGAGCTGCTTTTCAATGGCGACTAAGTATTTCTCATACTGTTTAAACACAGGCGTCAGATCACAGAACGGGTTCGCGTCCACGTGCTTCACTATCCAGTCCCGGACAGAGCAATTCAGGCCGGTCAACTGCCTATGGTAGACACTCCCAGCGTAGGCTTGACTGAAACTAAGGCCGAAGGAGGCAGGATGCTGACTGTGACCAGTAGGCTGGGGACCTGAGAGCTGATCGTGGTCCAAAGAGGTGGGGCCATCTACAGTAACAGAACCCAGGACTGCCCTGGGCTGTGCTGCGGCCCTGATCGTGTACTTTCTGGTTGTTGGTCCTTCCTGAGGCTTCTCTCCTGGACCACTGCTAAATTCTCCTCTTCCTGAAGGCATAGCCAAATCCTTAATCCCTTTGGAAGTCCCTCCTCCATCTGGCTGGAGTCTGGTGTGTCTCCGCTTAGCTCTCTTTATGGTTCTGTTCCTCAGGACATCCTGACTGGCCAGTGAGAATGTTCCCTCCTCTTCAGCATCTTGATGCCAGATCCTGCCTGTAACTTCCTTCTTGGCATTTTTTTTGGCCATATATGTTGACTCTCCCTCAGGGTTCCCACAGCGCTCCGTGGGTCCTGGGAGCTGTCTTTATCAGGAGCCTGGAGAGATTTGATTGTCAGCAAATCTGGCGGCTTGAAAACATGTCCATAGCCCTCCTCCGTGTCCCGCACTGAGCGAAGGGACTTCTGGGCCTGATACCACTTGGGGAACGGCAACCACACAGCGCGCTCCAGACTAGAATCTCGGGGCTATTTAAATTTTAACGGACCTTATTTAGAACCTTGGTCTGTATGCCCGAGTAACTGGATATTCAAGAGGGAAACAAATGAAATCTATGATTTCTTTTTCCAATACGAATGAAAACACCACATCTGCCTTTTAGGCTACTTCACCTTCTTGTACTTATCCCTCCCTATTTTGCTGTCCGTTCTTAAGGGACATATATGTAGTGATCTTCTGCTTTTACCAAGGCAATAGGTTCCTGGCCCTCAATGAATGCCTGCAACTATAGATATCACCGAACTAAGTCTATATACACATGTATGTGTGTATGCATGCACATATATAGGTAAATATACGTCATGGTTTTTTCTGTATATATACCCCTTAAAATAGTTTTGAATTAGGTTTAAGATACCAACAACAGTACTAAAACATAATGCACTTCTACAAAGTTATTTGAAATTCATCTGGTATTTATTTCTAGAATTTTCCATTCAGTATTTCTAGAGCACATTTAACTGCTTATAACTGAAACCATAGATGGTGAAACTGCATTTTAGAGAGGGCTACTGAGTCACACCCCTATCAAGTCAGCTATGGCATCTGCCTTTGCTATTTATTGTGTAACAATTTATTTCTTCATAATTTGTGCACTGTAAATTCGCTCTAATGGTCAGTGAAGCTTCCAGTAAAGCATAGTCATCTTGAATTATAAAAATGTCTATAAAATAAGTTTGTATTTTAAAAATATCAAAATAGCCATCAGAGACACCTGAACTCCTCTGCCTTCCCTCTAACTTATTTGGTAGTGAAACCAACTTGATTATACTAGGGACTAATAAACTATGCCTTGTGGCCTGGCATGTGATTACAAATGAAGTTTTATTGAAATGTATCTACATTCATTGCATATTGTCCTCAGATGCTTTTACACAACAACAGAGATAAGTAGTTACAACAGACACTGAGTTCCCTGTGAAACTTAAACTATTTAATAGTCATTATTTTATAGGCAAAGGTTGTCACTCTGTGAGGTATGGCAACAGAGTTTATGTTATTCGCTTATTCAGTCAACACTTATTTAATGTAGCCACTAAAATCCAGACTGTGTCCTAAAATATTAAGATCATCAAATTCTTAATCTGACACAAGTGTATTTCTTTGCTGCTTCACTTTTGGGGAAGACAAAGGATACTGATTGATCTTAGTGTTGGGATTTTCATCTCAATTTCTTGGTTTGGGTTTTCCTGCAACCAAGCCATCAGGCAAAGATTTAGGTTCAAGAACTTTCGTTGGGTAGAAAACAAAACATCAAACAAACACAACCTCAGGAATTGGAAGGATGGGTGGAAAGGCAGTTGACTCACTGACTAACCACTTATCCTTTGTGTCAAGGTTAGGACCTCTATGGATAAGCCTGGGAAACGTGTAAAGTTCATCATCAGAGTAGGCCTACCTAAGTGGGGCAAGTGGGGCTATTTGTTTTCCAACTTTAAAATGTCAGTTGAAACTCCTCATGAGTTGGAGAGCAGAAGATGGGAGAGTCCAATTCTGTTCACCTAGTTGTGAAAAGCCACTGTTGATGATTTGTATTTCATGATACAGAGTTGGTACTCTCCTCGTGAAGCTATGTTGCAACTTGACCTTGGTTATCCAACTATGGAATAGACCTTGAAGACAGCAGTGTGGTCATCTTTCACGTTTTCTCATGGGTCAATCTTCCATTCAGTTTTTAAGCAGGAAGAGGTAGCTTTGCTTGTCTCTATCACATCGTATCTCCCAAGTTCTTCCATCCCACCAGTTTCCAGTCTGATCTCTCACCTGAAGAAAATGAGAGTCTCCTTTCATTTAGCCCTTTAAACCTGCTGGCTTTCTTTCTTGCCCTGACTTGGTATTCAAAACACCTTATTCTGTTATTTCCTTCTTTCCTCTTATGGATGACACTTGGACTACTCTGGAATTCCACAGTCCTTCCAATGCCCATTGCCATAATCTTTCTCAGAAGCCAGAGAGCTTGCACAAACCACTGTATCACCCTCAGTTATGCCCCATGCTGGGTTACCTCAGCAGAGTCCTGGCAATTCTGATAACATAGCATACACATGGTATAGCCAGAAAAAATCAATTTTGTTTGAGTTGTCCATTTTCAGGTTTCTAAGGTTAATTATACCCAACTTCCTGCCATGTATATGTTATGTATTTGTGTGCATACTTGCATGTGTCTTAGAGTACTTGTTTGTGGAGATCCAAAGTTGACATCTTGCATCTCCAAAGCTTATTCTTTACAATATTTAATGAGGCAGGCTCTCTCCCTGAACTTCCTGGAGATCATCTATCCTGGCTAGTTAAGCTAGCCAGCTTGCTCTGGGGTTCCCCTGTCTCTGCCTTCCAAGTTCTGAAATGCCAGATAGCTGGCATGTCTACCCAGCTTTAAGTGAATTCTGTAGGTCTGAACTGGTGTAGGAGGTCCTTTTGTATTTGTGTTGCTTTCATTGGTTGTTAAAGAAACTGCCTTGGCCTAGTTGATAAAGCGGATCTCAGGTAGGCAGGAATGAGAGAACAGAATTCTGGGAAGAAGAAGAGCAGAGTCAGGCAGACACCATGAATCTCCGGCCTGAGACAGATGTAGGTTAGAATCTTTCCCAGTAAACCTCGACCTTGTGGTGATATACAGATTACTAGAAATGGATTAAAACAAGATGTGAGAGTTAGCCAATAAGAGACTAGAGCTTATGGGCCAAGCAGTAATTTAATTAGTACAGTTTCTGTGTGGTTATTTCAGGGGCTAAGCTAGCCAGGCACTGGGAAAGAGGTTCGCTCCTTTTTACTATACTGAACTTTAATCCCAGGCTTGCAAGGCGAGTATTCTACACACTGAACCATCTCTTCAACTCCCTCAAGAATCAGTTCTAAAGATGCCTTTCTTGGGACTGGTGATGTTTGGCAGGTAAAGGCATTTGTTGCCTAGCCTGGCAAATCTGAGTTCAACACCATCAATACTGGAGGATACACATGGTGGAAAGAGAGAGATGCTCCTGTAAGCTGCCTTTTGACTGTCACATATCCATACACTTATGTGTGTGTGCACATTTGATGCTTTTTTACAAGATAACCTTTACTAAGACCACTTTAGTTTACAACTGAAGTGTCTAGTTTATTCTTGTTTTCCCAAGACTTTCTTACAGAAAGTGTATCTCCCCACAAAAAACAAAACCAATCAAACAAACAAACAAAAACAAGATTAATTTGTTAGTTCACTTTCCTTGACCCCTTTAATTCCAAATGTCTTCTTGCCAAGAGTATATGTTGAGGTGAAATTCATCTCGATTTACCTAGAAAACACAGGAGGATGTACTAGTTTGTAACAATGGAGGTAAAACAAGTGGTCAGGAAGACATTAATGTATCTTAGTGATCAGCTAGTGCTTAATCCCGTGGGAAACTGAGAGCTAGGGTGAAGTACAAACTTCCTTAAATTCCCAAAACTGTTGTTGGCAAATTCCCAAGTCACTGGTTAACAGTTCTTCCCAGTCAATATTAAATTCTAGGTATTTTCAGTCATCTGATGTTGGCCAGGGTGATTTGATTTGTGCTCCAGTATAAAAAGCACTATGTGGTCCAGGAAGACCCAGTTGAAATTTTGCAGGAGTCATTGAAGGAGGTATGATGGCTTTAAGCAGCACTTATCACCCATGTGTTCTGTGGGACAATGGTTTATACCCTGGAAATTGTATTTTAATAAAACACTGATTGGCCTGTAGCCAGGCAGGAAGTATAGGCAGGACAACTTGTAGCCCATGTTAAGCTGATTTCATCACCACAAAGGAATTTTTTATTGTTCATAGTTTATAGTAAGATGCTTAATGATAAAGAGGTGTGAATCTGGTAATTATAATTCAGCTGCCCTGAAACCACTTGCCTCTAAAACTTGACTTTGAATCCTGCTACCCCTGGCCAAAATTTCTCTTCCTTGGGAGCACAAACCTGCCTTTTTTTTAAAGGTTAGTCAGTGGATCTTCTATAACCTGCAAAAGGAACCCAGGCTAGAAATCTGAACTCTGCAGGTTGTTGTGGTAGAGCTCAAATGCTGTTTATGGTTCACAGTTTCACTATCTGTTTTATGGGCTAGTTCCCATTACATAAAGCATAGCTCCAGTAGCCACCAATGCCAGCTTCCTGCATCAGCATTGGAAAGAGGTGAAACTGTGTATCTTCCTTATCTACTGCGACTGACAGCTTAATTCACTAAATTAGTGAGAAAATATCAAGTTAACAGTCTCATTTAAACATAAATCTATGTGCATCAAATATGGGAGGATGGAAGAAATTTATTTTTATTTTAGTAACAATTATTCAATTATATATAGTTTTGTACTTGATATTTTCAAAGTATGATAGACAAAAACATTGTGTCTATACAAATATGTTCCTTCTACAACTCCAGGGCAAATAATGTGATTGCCATATTTTGTCAAATTGCAAAGGGGGCTTTCTACATTTGAGAAAGAAAGGCTCGTGGTGTATATGAATGGACTGGTAGACCAGAACAGTTACAATGGCCTTATCATTGGATGAGTTAGGGGTCATTCAGCATCAGGACAGGACATACAATGACAGAAGCACTGACTCCGTGATAATTTGAAGATGGAAGATAAGCCAGAGAGATTAAGGAGCAGATTCTCTTTTGAGACCTTCAGAAGGAATGTTAACCTGATGGCACAATGATTCTTGTTTCTGAAGTGTGTTTCCATTCTGTGTGTCTAATTGCTGTGTGATAAAACTCGTATACACTGTCAGGATTTATCACTCGTTCCAATTTAATAAAATGCTGATTGTCCAGTAACCAGGCCGGAAGCATATGTGGGGCCACGAAAATAAGAGAATTCTGGGAAAAGGAAAGGTAGAGAGTCAGTCACAAATCAGATGCAAAGGAAGCAAGATGAGAATGCCTCACTGTAAAAAGGTATCAAGTCATATTGGTAAACATAGACAAGAACTATAGGTTAATTTAGGTTGTAAGAGCCAGTTAGTAATAAGCCTGAGTTAATAGGCCAAACACCTTATAAATAATATAAGCTTCTGTATTTTTCTTTTGAACTGAACAGCTGTGGAGCCATGTGGGACAGAAACTTCCATCTATTCCTGATCTCTAGAACTATAGAATAATGTGTTTATGTTTTAAATCATTGAATATGGTTGTGGTGGTTTAAATAAGTAATGTCTCCCATAGTCTCAGACATTTGCATTCTTGATTCCTAGTTGTTGACACTCTTTGAGGAAGCTTAGGAGTTAAGGCCTTGTTGGAAGAAGCAAATCACTAGAGAGAGGCTTTAGGAGTTTGAAGACTTACTCCATTTTGGAGTTTACTTTCTATTTTGTGCTTTTGGTTCAAGATGTGAGCCCTTAGCTTCCTGATCCTGCTGTCACGTCTTTGCTTCACTTGAGTAGATTTTAACCCTCTGCAACTATAAGCTCAACTAAACCCTTTAACTTGTTTCTGTCATAATGTTTTCTCACAGCAACAGAAAAGTAAGTAATATAGTCATGTAGCATCAATAAAGATATTCATTAGGGTATATATCATACATATTAATGGTAACATTGAGAACTATTTGTGTATAAATTATGATAAAGGTGCAAAAATGTAGTTAATGAAATAACACTCCTGAGATCTATTACATATTCACTCTATGACCTTCAGAAAGTTACTTAGCAACATTGAGCCTCGTTTCTTCATCAAGAAATGGTGATGATAATAGCACTATCTTAGATTGCTATGAACTTCAACCAAGATAACTTATAATTGATAGAATGCATTTTGCAGAGTTCCTGGCATATAGTAAAAACTAAAACATTGACTTACGCAACATGATGACTGCATCCCTCATTCATACAAACACTTCACAGCTCACAAAGTGTTCTCACCTACACAGATATTACCCTTACTCTATACTCTAGCTTTCTGCTGTTGGGAAAGAAAGGATAAATGCTATCCCCAAAGTTACAGAGTTAGTAAGTGGCAGAGGTGGGGTTTGAACTCAGACAGTCTGGCCTTAATTCCTTATCAAAGAAGGTAGAGAACATATCTCTAATAATTATGACCAAAGGGCATATGAGTTTTGATAACCGGAAGGGAGACTGCTGGAATAGTGCCACTAAAGAGTCCTGACCTTTGTAACAGCATACGGCACTCATTATAGTTGGATCCCTATTTAAAACTATTCCTCATCCTTAGATTCAGCTGAGGACTGAATGTTTTTGGAAAACAAAAGGTGCATGTGTACTGAAAACATATGGACTTTTATTGTTATTGTTCTCGAAGCAATACAGTACACTATTTACTATGTACTGTTTATATGACACTTAATGTTATATACAATCAAGAGATGCCATATTAAAGTACATAGGAACATGTTTGAAGGCCACATGTGTATATTACGCAGTTATATTATACATATAGGACTTGAACATTCAGCAATGCTGGGGTGATGGAATATTTTTATGCATAGTATTGGGTATAAGTAAACAAATTCAGATGAAAAGTCCCATGGATAATCTTTATCTACTCTGTAATTGAGGCAAGTTCCATGTGTAACTAAATGAATTAAAGACTGAGTGAAATAAGGACTTTTGAGAAGTGTACTAGCTGGATTTACAGACTGGTAGGCTTTCTGATTCCAAGTGCCATGAGAGAGAGTAATTGCATAAATTTGGGTGCCTAAGTTGAAATTCTTAGGTACAAGTGAATCTGTCCCTGTCATTAGGATTATACGGTGTGCTGCTTACGTTTTGTTAACCTGACACAATGTAGGGTTATTTAGGTCTTGGTATTTGTCAAAGCAAGAGAGAAAGCAAACTAGAACATACCACTCAATGGTAGAACACTCACCTAGCATTCTCAAGACCTTGCGTTGGTCCCCAGCACCAAGACATTGACATACAACACACACACACACACACACACTCAGACACACACACACATAGACACACACACAGAGATACACAGACACAACACACACACATAGACACCACACATAAACACAGACCCATAACACAGAAACACACAGACACATATACAGAGAGACATACCACACACAGAGACACATACCACACACAGAAATACATACCACACACAAAACACATACCACATACATAGATACAACAGAGGGACACACACACATTCTCATGATTCTTTGAATGGGCTATAACTGTAGCAAATCTGCTTCTTAAATCTTATTCACAAACTACATGAGACAATTGGCTTCCGATTCTTTTAGTAGCCAACCTGGCCTGGAAAGTGATAAATATTTGTCTGGATGTCTTAACATTATCCTTAAATTCCCTCAGAAGTCTACATTTCAATAGTGCATGGCATGGGTATATGTTCATGTTTGTAGGTATGCATGTGTGTTTGTATGTATATGTGCATATGTATGCATATGTATATACTCTTTTAGAATCCTTTTCTTCTTCAGAGGTGTGACCTCCCTAAGTGGTCAGTGTCTGCCTGTCTCCTGGCAGTGACTGTACTCTGCACTTGCACAGCACATGGATAGCAACCTCGCCCACCACAGCTTCATCACTATATATCAACAGCTTTCAATGGAGAAGTCACATACAGGTAGACCCTGAGTGTACAGTGACTAGTGAAACTTCATTTTGAGACTCCAGGGTATTTGATTTTCTTTTAATAGTATTTAAGGCCATGACATTTGAACTTGAAAAAAATAAAGATAGACTGGTGTAATTTCAAGCAAAGAAACATGTAGGGTGTGGGAGTATTCTATTCTAGATCATAATTGATTTGTGAATACTTTGCCGGGAATCTCGGCACTGAGATTTTATTGCAAGCTTATTTGCTCATGAATGGCATCACTCTGGGGTCCCATGAATGTAGAGACCCTGGTGTCAGCTGTGATGTGGGCTCGGTTTCCCGTTGAGCTGTGGCTCTTTCTAATGGATGTCAGGTACATATGCCTTAGGGGAAAGATAAAAGAGTGAAAAGGTGGGCTGGAGAGAGGCTATTTAATTTTATTGAGCAATATTTCTCTGTTAAATGGACTCATGGATAATTCAATTAGCGAGCTTTTGATTGCTTTTTTAAGTGGACAGGCACTATATAATGGAAAGGTGGATTCTTTAAATTTCACCATCACAAGACTTCCTGGTAAGGTGGATGGGTGAACTGTCTTAGTCGCTGGATTATCGGTGTGAAGAGACGCCATGACCGAAGCAACTCTTATAAAGGAAAACATGTAATTGGGAGTTTACTTTCAGTTTCAGAGGCTTAGACCATTATCATGGCTGGGAACATGATGACAGACAGGCATGGTACTGGAGAAGTAGCTGAGAGCTACATCCTGATCCCCAAGAAAAGAGAGATTGGGTGTGACATGGGCTTCTGAAACTTCAAAATCCACCCCCAGTGATACATTTCCTCCAATTAGGCAAAACCTTCTAATCCTTCCAATCCTTTCAACAGTTCTACTCCCTGGTGACTAAAAATTCCAATATATGAGTCCATGGGGCTATTCTTATTCAAACCATCACAGACTTGATCATACAGTGGCCTTGGCATGGGTTTATTTTTGTACCAGGTGCGTCCCTTTTCAATGTCTTACCTTTTCCTTGCTCTGACTCCTTACCATGTATGTCCAGTTTATTCTCACACTCGTTTGAACAGAGTTGCTCCCTGGACATGAACTTGACTTAAGTTAGGTTGACAGCAGCTACCAATAGCTCCGTCAAACTCTTCCCAGTGGAAAGTGCCACAGCAGGCCATGCTAGGTCATGTAAGAGTCTGTTCCATCCAAGCTATAAAAAGACGAAAACACTAATAACAGGCAGCGAATTTTGAGAAGATTATTAAATGAGTCTCACATCAAAATCTTAGTTTTGCATTTTGATTGTGAAAATGACATGAGTATAATTTCCTTTAAAAACAATGTGGTGATTGACTTCTTCTTCTAACAAGAATTCTACCCTTAATGCAGTCGGTATGTCTCAGGGAGGGTGGGAAGCAGAAGTCTTGAGAGAGGGAGCTAGGTTGGCTGTGATGGAGTAGGAATCAGTGTTGGAACATGAAGTTCAAGGAGGAATCACGTTAGTGCTACAACGTTAGAAATAATCTGGGCAACAGGAAATGACGTCATTGGAGGCTGAAGTATTGGAAGTACCAGAAGCTTGCGAAAAGGGGATTTCAGTCTGAATAACAGATGTATTTTACACAGGATAGAAGCACTAAGGATTATACAGGGTCTTGAGAAGGAGATTCTGAAGCAGAACAGATGTGTAAGTGAAGAACAGAACTAGCAGCTGATAACGGTATATTCAGAGCATCCAGGAGAGGCCTCTCATTTCAGAGAGTGAGGTCATGTCTTCTACAGAAGGATCTTCAGGATGGCGGAGGAAGATAAACAACAGTGGACTCAGTGGGGTTTTGCCCTTTTATTTTGGTTTCTCTGTAGATTTGGAGCCTGTCCTGAAAGTCACTCTTGAAGACCAGGCTAGCCTCAAACTCACAGAGATCCACCTGCCTCTGCCTCTGCCTCCTGAGTGCTGGGATTAAAGGCGTGTGCCACCACCACCCAGCTGGTTTTGCCTGTTTGTCTTCTCTGACTACTACTTATACTTACTAAGAATACTGTTTAGTCTTCATCAAAGACAGGGATATTTCTTTATGAGCATGTGAAGAAATGAACTTGCAATAAAAAACATCAGAATTAATTTCCACATGTGATTCTTTTTGTTGGCAGGTTTCTTTTACATTATAGTTTATAAAAATCTTAAAAATGTGGAACTGATCCCTCCAAAAGAATAGTGTCTTCTCTGAATTTACGATGGAAGTCTGTGTGAGCAACTCTTTTTATCACTGGGGTAGAATATCAAAAATAAACACTTTGTGATAGGAAAGACTTGCTTTGACTCACAGTTTAAGGACATAGTCCATCCTGATAGGGAAGGCTGGGTGGTGGGTTGACTGCATGTTGTGGCAGTATGTGTGGGAGGTGGCTTATTTGCCTCTTGCTTTGCTCACCAGGCAGAAGGAACAAACCACTTTCAAGCAAGTCAGGGTATGACGGCTAACATTCAGTTTTCTATGGCTGGGGGGATTTAAAAGTAAGTAGAAACATTCATCATTCTGAAACAACAGACGTTAAGCTTTAAAAATTGAGGAGTTTCCAAAGATAAATTTCAACATACAGAAGCAGGGTAGAAGAGGGTTGGTGGGATGCTGCTGTGTGGTTGGCTTTGCAGCTGTTAGAGCCACAGAAATGAAAACTGGCCAAGCTGGGACACAGAAAAACAACTGGGAGAGTATTTTCTTCAAATGGGCAAATTAACGAGTGGTTAAATGAATGGATGAATGAAGAGGGAAGGTGGCGGGGTCTGGGGAGGGTTCTCGTAGCTCTGTATTCACTGTTTATTCATTTGTTTGCATTTGGGGCATACATGGAGGATGGTGGAGGACACTGGGTGTCTTCAGTCACTCTCCAGTTTATCTTTTTTTTAAATTTAAAAAGATTTACTTGTTTTGCATTTATACATGTGTGTTCTGACTACAGGTATGTCTGCACATCATGTATGTACCTGGTGCCAGTGGAGGTGAGAAGAGGTTACTGATCTAATTCTCCAGCCTCCATCATTTTCAGAGAGGCTGAGTGACCAGTGAGCTCCCAAGATCCTCTGTCTCTTCCCCCTTCCATCAGTCATGGGGTTACAGGCACATGGGACCACACCCTGCTTTTACTTGAGTGCTGGGGCTTTGAACTCAGGTCCTCATATTTGCATTACAAGTTCTCGTACCCACTGAGTGGTCTCCACAGCCAGTCTATGAGTTCTTACACGAAAAGTATCTTCTGAAGTGTTTCCTTTCAGCCTGATTGGTGACAGAAGAACTATTCCCATCTCCCAGAGATATCCTCTGACTAAGCAAATCGGCCCAGAATTTCCTATTCCTTGAATGTAGGTTTTCGTGTTTATTAAAGTGAAGCGACTGTCATATTAAAGGAGAAAAGGAGTAGCTGTGTATGTAAATTATTTCTAAAGTTCATCTGCTGCTAAATGAGATGCAGTTCTCCTAAACTTAGAAATGCTTGATATAAATTATGACCTAATTAACATTTGCATGGTAATCCGGACTTCCTACAGCTTATTCTGCTAATTAGCACATGACAAATGAGCAGGCATTAATATTTTATTGTAACATAACTTGCCCAAGAAAGCTTCTTAATGCCTCTGAAAACATTTCACACTTAGTGTGTGTGTGTGTGTGTGTGTGTGTGTGTGTGTGTGTGTGTTTTTGTCATTTTCTGCCTGAGAAGTGCCGGATTATGGTTTTGTTGTTATATAATTTTAATAATAAAATTGCCTCACATTGTAAATTTGACAAGATTGAACACATTTGCAAACTCTATTTTCTTCATTTAAAGGCTTTTAATTCAATTTATGAGAAATGGCAATGTTTTTGAGAAAATAAAATTGTCATGTGTGCATTTCAGCTAGTGTTGTTTCCCCTGGTGGACCCTGAGGTGGTCCCAAAGCCGTGCTTCACAAGGAAACCAAAACCCATCCAAGGACACAGCATCACATGTAGGCCTAGCTTTGTCCTATGCATGTGACTTCCTGTACATCATAAATGCAGTTAATTAATTGTTTTTCATCTCCTATCTAAATTGGTACTTGGGGGAGTTCAGGCTATTCTTTCTTTGGCCTGGAAGAGAGAATGGCTACCTCCACGAATGCTATTTGATGGATTTGTCTACCTGTGCAACCTTTCCTGTTCTGACGGACTTCCCTTTTGTGTGATAGGGCCTTTTGTTTGTTTTACTTGGGATTTCTCTACCATGACTGCAGAAAATGCAGAATGAATTTTCGTCTGATCTCATAAATCTTATCTGTGATTTTTAAACTCTGAGAGAAGACTTTTCCAACTAGAATAAGAACCTTTACTGGAATGAATAATGAATTCTAAGTTTCAAAAGCATGTTTTTAGGGTATCTAGTGAGCCACCGAGAAAATAGCTATCTTACCTTTTATAGACACAGAAGCTAAATAACTAGTCTTACATCCTATAGACAGATAAACTAAATAAATAGTCTTGTATGTTTCTATATGCTTCTGACATTGTTCAGCAAGATTTCATACCTAATGCTAGATTGTTTTAATGGCTCCCCAAATCTAATACAGTCAAACCCCTTCTATCATAGAAAGTACAAGGGAGCCCACAAGTATGGTAGAGAGTACAAACTGGTAATGGAGAACCATGTGAGTGCTTCATTTAAAACTAGGAATTTGTATGTATGTCCAAAGAAATATATATGTAGATTTATGATATAGATGTATATGTCAATCATCTATCTATACATCTCTTTATTTATATTAGCTTCAAATTATATACAACCAAAGTGTTTGCCAACAGGCGGACAAAATAAACCATACTGTCACAAATGTCACAAAGAGTGTATTGTGCTACTACTTTAAATTTGGAAATTACATTGATTTTAATTGTAAATTGCTAAACACAGTTTCTACCAATTAGCCACCTTTATTCTTTTCTTCCTTACATTTTCCTCTCTCTGCATCCCTTCCTTTCTCCCTTCTTCTTTGATCCCTGCCTTCCTCCCTTTTCATTTAGTAAGCATCCACTAGTTGACTGTTAGGTAGTAGGTCTGATGGTGCAAATCTCAATAAAACTGTGTCCTTGCTGTGCAGGAATGGCAGAAGGGCAGATATATAAACAGGGCAACTAGAAGGAATGTTTTTTTTTTTTAATGAAACAGCTCTGAAATGCTCAGATAGAACTGGGAATATAGGTGTGGTTGTGCTTAGGGGGATTCTTCATGATTCCTGTGGATTCCTTTGACTTTACCGTGCTTGTCATTCTTCACTGGTTGCAGTGTCTTCAATAATCAAGGACAACAGCCATGGTTGATCTTTTGGCTCTGATGGAGACAGGGAAATAATGAATACTCCTGTCTTACTTCAGTCATAACATTTCCCATCAGCTATTAGAAGATAGATAAACTTAATAACTAGTCTCCGTATGTGATGCACATAAAATGAGAAATGCAACAAGACATTATATAACATGTCATTTTGCCCAGAAAAGATGTATCAGTTGGGACTGGCCTCCACAATTCTGCACTTTGATTGGTGTGGCTTTATATGATGGTCTCTATCTGTGGCAAAAAGAAGTTTCCTTGATGAGGGGTAAGACTACACTTATCTATGGCTATAAGGACAAATATTTGGATTATAATTAGGAATTACGTTGGCTTAGTAAGTGGTAGTTATAAGTTCTCATCTAAGATCCACGACTTAGCTAGCCTTAGTTGGCTATGTCCAGTAACAAGTGTGATTTCCCTTTTGCTGTGCAGGTCTTAAACTCAACTACAGAGCCATTGGTTAATGCCAAGGTATATCTGACTCTACCTCATCCTTATGGTTGTGCCATGTTAGTCATCGTTGTGGTTCATAGGCACCATAGTTGGGTAGGACTGTTGGTGGCTTCTCTTCTTTGAAAGGTTGTATGACACTTTCTGGTACCATGAGAGCAGGGAGGAGGCTTCCATGAAAGACTTTAATATATAGACTTTCTTACAGGGCTTTTCATATAGGACTTTCTTGCAGGCCTGCTCCAGAAATGACATTTCTATCTAGCTCAGATCGATCACTCCTGTTTATAGTCACTGGATTTTAATGTTATCCCGAGGCTTGAGACTTCATAGTACAACCATGCTGATGACTCTAAGCTTTTAAATCTTTAATCACCCTAATACCTGTGCTTGGGGTCATGTTACTTAAATAGACACCACTATTCTCAGGAATAGCATTGCTCAGATAACAACATATTTGTGTCTTTTATTACCCTGTGGTTTACCTGAAGCAAACCCTAAGAACATGGACCTGAAAGCCATAAACTTATTTCCTCCAAAATTACACTTTGACCAAAAAGAACTCATGCATTATGGCTTTAACTAGACTATTTGCGCTCTCTCTCTCTCTCTCTCTCTCTCTCTCTCTCTCTCTCTCTCTCTCTCTCTCTCTCCTACCTTTTTGAATTAAGAAGAAATTAGTTAGGTATTTGTTTATTTTCTTCTCTTTGAATCTAAAATGATGCAGAGAACAAAAGAACGGTAAGCATAGCATGTTTGTGTTTATACATTTGCATATATGTGTACAACTATGCTTGCTTGTGCAGGTATATGCACATGTATGTAGAGACTACAAGTCAACTTCGAGTATCATTCCTTGGCACCATAACCTTGCTTTTTGAAACAGGCTCTCTGACTGATCTGGAACTCATCCTGAACTGCAATCACAAAACTGAAAGTGCACTGGGAATGGCCCAAGGTTTAGAAACTTCACGCCCCTCCCCCCGGGATGTATTTCCAACCAAGGCATACCTCTCAAACAGCATCACCAACCAGGGACCACATATTCAAATGCCTGACCCCTGGGGGGGGGCAGTGTATTAAAACCACCACATTGACTTGTCTTCCCAGTCTGGAGGGTTGATATGGTTTTGAGTATTCATTATATAAGAAGCTGTGGATTATTCTGTACGATCCCTACCTTTTTCTCTTCAGTCCTCCATAGTGTTGAACACACAGTCTTTTTACAAAGATTGTCAGTACTGTAGGGTCTGGATTCTTCCCTTGAAGCCTTTATTAGTATATATAGAATGCTATGTCAAATTCTGGAATTGGGGTACTTCTGAGAAAAGGAGTAACATATATATTCATATATGGATACACACACACACACACATATATATATATGTTTTCAAAATATATTGGAATTCTCTATTGAAGGTGAAACTGGGACAATGGGAACTGACAGGTATATGAACCATAATAGATTGGTCCCTGGGATGAAATTAAAAGGTCTGTGCCAACTAGTAATTATATCTTGATAAGGGGAGTGGTGGAATGATGGGAGGAAATTAGGAAACATTTCTAAGAGATGGGTTCATGTAATATGCTTTAAAACTGTACAGCCTGGGAAGTTGTGTTCCCATGCAATGACAAAGTTGTTAGCTTAGCCTGTCTGTACCTTAGATTTTTAACTCAAAAATGGTGCAGCCGTTGCAAGGTATCAGTCAGTTAAAACCATAATTTGCTTAGAACATTATCCAAAACATTGTAAGCACTATTTGACACTCATTCTCATTATAATTCTGCTAGCAGAGGTTGTAATCCTTGAAATGAGTCTTAAGGAATGAGGAAGAGTCAGCCAGAAAGAGGACCAGATGTGGTAATAGCAGGTGGCTTTTGAAGCAGAGCTATGATCATGAGCAAAAGCACAGATGTGAGAAAAAGCCTCATGTTGCTTGAGCACAAAGCACAGGATGGGAAGCTGGAGAACTGGGCTGAGGTCACACCATAGCTCTTAATTTTGCATTATAAATTTTCGAGTGATGTGAATGTATTCTCAAGATGAGAAAGGGGCTGATGTTTCAGCTATTGTTAGGCTGAAAATGTGGAACATGGATTTGGACGAGTAAGACTGCAGACAGGGGGAGAAGTTGGTTGGTCTTACAGGATTCCAGGTGACAGGGGATATACAGATAGAAGCAGGAGAGGGTTTTAATTCATACTGTGCTGTAAAATACTCAACTGAGTAATCTCTGAAGGGTCAAAGTTTATTTGGCCTGTGGTTTAGGCGACTGTGACTTTCAAGAGCTTGGCCTTGGCTTCTTTCCTGCATGTAGTAAAGGTTTTCTTACTGCATGGTGGCATGGCAGAGGACATCCCATGATGACACAATACCAGTGTGCTAGCTCATATCTCAACTCTTTTTGTTATACATCCACTAATTTCATCAGGAGCACCTCATACTCATGATTTCAGCTAAATAGTTGTCAATGATCACTCTATTTCCAAATATCATTTGATGTAATATAAATTTGAGGATTAAATTTCTAATACTGAACTTTTGAGGTGACATTCAAACCAGAGTTGATGGATAAAAGGATAGCTAAGGAATGTCTAGAAGTGAGTGAAATTGATATATCATATTTTATTTTATTTATTCGTTCTCTCATATATGCCAACTGCAGCTTCCCCTCCCTCCCTCTTAATCTCCCCACCTTCCCGCTTCCTCAGACCTACTGGTTTTCCATTTCCACAGAAAAGAGCAGGTCTCCCATTTTTATGCTTAGATGTAAGATCCGAGTCACAGAAATAATTTTCTGGCCTTGGAACTCGAGCAATGACAATGGCCCAGATAATGTACAAGGTTTTATGGATTGGCTGCTTTTTGTGAAATTTGTGGTATGATGGGATGTTCCTAGACAGATATGTACATTCAGATCTATGATGGACATTGTAAACCTAAGAGTGAATGATGGTTCTTGTCTGAAGTCTGGAGCATGTGACCTATAAAACAGGAAGAGTCTGGTAGCCTGAAAGGACGACTGCACACATAAGACACGCAAAGCAGTGTTGATGTGTTTGTGCTGTTTTCAGCATTAATTAATTTGAGTTAGAGTACAATGAACTGCCGTGATATTTTCCTAAAAGGGAACAATGCTCTCTCCCCCAGCTCATTAGAAAGATTTCTGTAGAGAGGATCTTTGTTCAACGACAGGCGTTTGAATTTCAGGTTTCCAAAGGAAATTAGCCGACAGGCCATTCTTGTTCTGTGTTAATTAGAAAATGAGTAGATAAATAATGGGAAAGACTTCCTTTGGGCAGCCTTTTCTACTTGGGGGATTCTGGAAGGATTAGTAATGCCATGGCTTGGCCTTGTGAGAGGAACACATTATGCACTTACAGAACTTTAGATTTAAGTGAAAATGATGGGGTGTGATTATTTTTGTGTGTGTGTGTGTGTGTGTGGCTGTGGCTGACATTTTGTATGTATTCAAAGATGTGAAGAATTTTAACCCCAAACTCTGAACCTGAAGGTCAAATTCCTGGAATTGCATCTCAGGGTAGTTTTTACCTACTGTGTGACCTTGAACAAATATTTAAATAATTGAAGCTTTAATTTCTCATTAATAAAATTAGAAATATAACTGTCCATATTAAAGGGAAATGATTAAATTAAAAAGAAACTCATAAAAAGCATTTGGGAAAGTGTGTAATCCCAACTTTGCGAGGGAGGCCTTTTATCCCCACATATCAGAAGACTGAGCGTCTGGGAAGTGAAAGAGCAAATCGTCCATTTTATGGTAGAGCTGAGATGTCACTCGGGTGCACAGATAGCATAGCTTCCTTTGCACATGCCATGTGCATTTCCTTTGGATACTCATTTCAATCTTGAACCAGGAAAACTGCTTCTTGTATCCCCAAAATGCATCTTTCTTAGGCTTTTTATTGTTTGAGTTTCTCTTTGGTGGTCCTACAAGTTGACTTCAAAGATTTAGGAATGCTGGACAAGTGTTTTGCCACTGAGCTACGTTATCTCTCTCGCTCTTAGTTTAAAACAGCTTTTTGTTGTTGTTGTTGCCGAGACTGATTTGGAAGTGGCTGTATATCCCAGGTAAACCTCAAACTTAACGTCCTTCTGTAAACAGTTCCAGGTAGCTACAGCCATAAACCCATGTGGCTATCCCCGGTATACCTCGTGCTTGCTGTCTCAGAATGGTTTTCACCAAGTAGGGTTCCATTTCAGAATCCACGACAATTACTGTAACAAGATTTCCCCACTCTAAAACTTTTTCTCTTAAATCATTCAGGAAGCTGACAGTTGACAAAATGGTTGCATCACAGAAGTGTATTTGAACCTGTGACTTTGTTTTATAAAGAGTTGCCTTGAGACTGTCATAGTTGGGTACGACTTTGCGTGGACCACACAGCTCCTGCTCTCCTTTATCTATGGACACATGGATGATGGCAGACATAAACTTAGCTGCATTTTGGGTTTTTACTGGAGTCTGGGGTCTACGTGACTTTCGTTTTTACTCTTGGTGTAAGAATCTTTTAAGTACTATCAATGTGCTTCCTTCCACTATGATCCTTTCCCGTAAGGTAATTCCGAAATTAACTTGGAATCTTTGATAAGAACATTGAAAAGCTAGCTATAGCAGAGCATTTAACTTTCTGACAGAAAGTCTATTTCGGTAGAACAATAACAACTTGAACACAGGCTTAGGTCCTAAGAATAACATTCTCTAGGTAGGTACATACAAATATACATACATACATATATGTGTCTAAATAAGATATTAATTTCTCAAAATATTATTTCAATAAAATAGAATAGGAACATTAATATTATGACTGTATATGAACTATTGTTTATTAAAAAAAACTTTTCCAGAGCATGATTTACAGTTTTGGCAGTTGAAGACTGAAAGAGAAAACTGAAGCTAGCAGCCAAGCACACTAGGCTGGGAGTGATGGCAGTGAGAATTTTTAATGTTTTCTGTGTTATAATAATTAGTTCAGGTTTGCTTGTCTCATTACGAAGTGAGAAGCTTGAGGGTAGGAACAAAACTGCGTGTATATAGTGTTCTCTGAGAGAGACACCGTTTTGCTTGCTTCAGGTTATTCTGAAAAATGTAGGAGTCCTGAATCAAAAGAATTTGAGTCTCCAAGCTGTCAAAGCCCGATTGCCATTTTCCATTCTCCAGTTGTTCGACATTGAGGAAGTCACTCCCCCTCTTGGCTTATCCACTTTTCCATATAGAAGGAGGGGTATCCTACCTGCCCTTCAGGGAGTCTACAAGAATGTATTTAACATTTAACAGGGAATTGTCCCTTAATCTGCAAGGGATTAATATTTAATATTAATGAAGTTCATAGCCTTGCTTTTAACTCTCTTTGTAGTTGCAAAGTGCTTAGCAGCATAAACGAGCGTGAATGAAAGGAAGAAGGTGAAGGCCAGGGCTATGTCACGCACATTCCTAATGAGACACTGCCTCCGTAATGATGAGAGCTCTGACTGGTGACAAAGCTGTGTGCTGGGCAGTAAGGAAATTACCCGAGGAGCTCAGCTATACCCACCTTCACCCTGCCCTATTCCTGGCTAGATAGTTATATATTTCAGGTGGTAATCACTTTGCTTCGGAGGTAATCACATTGTTTCTATAGTAATCATCCGGGATTTTAATTGCCTGTTTTCTGCAGATTTTATATGAAAGTCATTTAAGCTAAAATTGTACATCAGAAAGACTGGACAAGAATGCTCCAAAATGATCACTACGTGAGAGCAGTTACAGAATGATTACAGTTGACTTCTTTGCTCTTTCTTCTTTGAACTTGGTTTAATTCATGTCTTTGGGTGTCATGGAGCATAGGCCTTAAGACTAGCTTATGTTGGTGGAGATTATCAACAGGCAAATGGACTTTCTTGAGATTTTTGAACTGGCACTGTGACACTCCTGAGGTTTATGAGAAATGGAGATGAACAGATACATCACTGTAGATCTCAACAGAACTTACTGAATGTCTTTGCAGTTTCAGGCTTCAATTTTTTTGGCCTTAGCTCTTTTTTTGGCAAGCCTTTTATTGCTTCTGGTCAGTTACTGACTAGAGAGAACTGACTGTTTGATTCATTCTCTCTTCTCTCTTTTGTGTGCATGCACGTGCTTCTGATTTTTCCATGGCCTCTACTTCTCTACTTCTACATAAATCATCCACCAGTGTTGCTTGGTAGTGTTCCTGTCAGCTACCCCAAGAGTCTCTTTTTCTTTTCTCCACAGTCTCCAATGAAACCAGCACAACAGAATTATAATTCATATTTTCCAGTTTAATTTCTAAGAGTGAGAGCCTCAGTATCCCAGACCCTTCACTTTGGCAGTGCTAATCACACCAGTGTCCCCATGTCCCTGGACAGATGACTGACTCTGTCAATCATGGAGGTGACTTGACATGTGACTTAGTGGATACACTTCATAGTTATCTAAGATCACCCTTTAGTATGGACTATGGGAAGGAAGTTTCCCTAAAGGAAAGGATAAGTGGATTGTAGACCTATAGTTATTGTGTTATTGTATATATATGTGTGTGTGTATGTGTTACAATGTCATAATAATTATATATATTTATAATTATATTACAGTGAATAGTTGTATTTTTTATGGATTTAATATATGTTTAGTCTTAGATTAAATTTGTTCATAGCTTAGAAAACTGGCAATTTTTATTCATGTATGACTTTATTACATTAATATATATTCTCTACTCCATTCAGATGCTGATATTGTTAGTGCTTGGACAGCTTTTCTAAATTTCTCACAAGTGTGTCTCTAAAATTTAAGTTATACCTCTCATTCTTCATGTTGTCTCCTTTGAGAATTATTTCTCCTAAGATAGTGAGAATTCACTGCCCTCTCTCCCACCCATTATAGAGCTTCCTGCCTTTACTTCAGTGCCTGGAAATATGTGCCCTGTGCTAGGTAGTCACCACTGCACATATTTGCCTTCTCTCCGATGCAGGTCTGGGTCATAGAAATGATATCTTGTGGGCTGGTGATTATGTCAGGGGGCAGTGGGTAAAGGATGGCTCACTTGGTAAAGCACATATCTTATTAGGAGTCCCATCCCCAGGATGCACTTACACATTCTGAGTATAAAGATATGCACTTGTCATCCCAGCACTGGGGAGGCAGAGACTGGTGATTCTCTGGAGCTCGTTGTCCACCCACTGTTGCCTAGTTTTTGAGTTTCAGACCAATGATAGGCCCCTCTAAATGATGTGGAGGGCACTCCTGAGGGTTCTGTCGGTTGTCCTCTGGCCTCCACATGCTCCCACACACACATGAAAAATTCTATGTTGTTTATTCATTTGCATCTTCCTCATGCTCCCTAGCACCCAGTGAATGGACGAGGCATGGAAGCTCAAATTGAACACTTGGCATTATGATACAAGAGTGATAAAATACGCATGGGTTAGCATTGCTCAACTGCCATGTGTAAAAGCACGTTTTATGACTTCTGAGAGCTGAGTGTTGGTATATTCTTTTCCTGATAGAATAGGGGGATTATAAATCCAAAATTAATAACTAGTGAATAAATTCTGTGCTTAAAAATCAAGAAGTGGAGCATGATCTACAGGCCTGTAATCTTCGGAGACTAAGGGGCTGGGGAAGATTGTGATTTTCAAGCCAGCCTTGACTACATTGTGACACCTTGTCTCAACAAACAAAAACCCCGAGAGAAGAAATGAGCAGATGAACAGTGTAAATTGTTTTCTTTGTAACAGGGTTTATGAAGGCCTTAATGAAGAAGCCCTTTGGGGATCTTTGGAGAGAACACCTAGCATACAACTCTTCCTCATTCATATGATTATAATTAACGCATGGAGGGTGACCCTTAGAGTAGAGACGAGGGAAATGGTAGTAATAGAGCTCTTTAGTAATTGCTCACATTAAGCTTGTAAGTGTTATTATTGTCAAGTCCATAGAAAATCCAATTCCCCAAACTAAAACACAGGCTAAATACCCAGAAACAAGTTCAACCTGGCCCATAGGAGGATATCTGATAAGAGCCAGCATCCCTCAGTAACTTGTGCAAGCAGCTCCCACCTGCCAAATGGAGTCATTTCCCTTATCTCTGGCAGAAGGGACATATGACTTTCCATTAACACATACCTGTAGCTTCATATCAAAACTCATGCCACCTTCCAGGATTCCTCACTATCATAAGTATTTGCTCTACATTTTAAAGCTCCTACACCAGTCTCCCAGACCATCGCCTTACCCCCCACCACTCGCCCTCCTTAACCCCTGTTTTCATTGTCTTCTCTCTAGGTACTATCCCCTGTTATTCTTCCTTCTTGCAGATAGCCCTGGCTATGTTCAGTCTGCTGGCCATTCTTTCTGTGCCTTGGAATCTTCCAGATACCTCAAACTGTTCTCTCTCTCTCTCTCTCTCTCTCTCTCTCTCTCTCTCTGTCTGTCTCTCTCTCTCTCTCTCTCTCTCTCTCTCACACACACACACACACACACACACACACACACACTAAAAACCTTACCGTGGAGTGGTCATGCCTAAGTCTCTTTACTGCATCTCCTTGTATACAATTATCACTGTGACCCATGTAAGGACAATGAAGATGCCACTTTCTGGGCAGCTTTGAAGAGATTTTGATTTGTTTTTAAGTCTTATCCTGCTCTTTAGAGTATACCCACTCATTCTGCTCTCTCATGTTTGGTCTTGTAATTAGCATTCCCAGGAACTACCTAAGAACTTGAAAACTAAGAAAAGGACACTCTGTAGCTGAGTGGCTTTTCTATATACACTCCCTCAGATTAGGGTTTTCATATTCTTCTGTTGGTTTTCCTCAAAGTCTGTGCCCACATGGAAACAGTGAAGAAGCAGAAAAAAGACCACAGACACGTTAGACCATCTGTGCCCAATTTGGAAAGTTCTAACAATGACTTTTGATGTTTATTGTAGAAATTGAGTTTAGATATTTGAGAAAACTGAACCTGATATTTGACAAAACCTATCATTGTCCCTCCTACCCCAGAGTTTGTTTCTTTCTTCTCAGACAGCACAGTCCATTGACAGATACTGAAATAGTCAATCCTTTACCGTCATGTCTACCAGTGGGGACTTACCAGTCTAATGATCCAGATTGAGAAACACTCGTAGTCTTTTCCTCTTCTCTCCTAAAGTATTATAGGAAACCAGAAACTTCCCGGATGTTCTTCAGACTGTTTGTGGTATTGCCCATGGTTTTTGTTCTGGACAGGGAATCAGGGTGTCAATAGCTGTGTAGAGGCCAAGGTATGCTGAAAGCTTCGAGATCAGTGGTATTTTCTGGATCATCTACTCACCCTTTTCCTTGAGCCTTGATTTTAGCAGTATGGGATGACATCTTGCATGTCTATCCCAGTTGCAGCAGCTGTCTCTAATTGCTGTGTGCTAAAGCAACATTCTTGGCTTTTTTTTCATTTATACTTCTTTTTAAGTCATAACCAACTATATAAAAACATTTTGGCTATAATTTTCCCTTCTGTTTTCAAAATTCATACCTGAATTGGTTTATTTCTTGAAAGCTCTTTTTTTTTCTGTAATGAGTCTGAGGGGGAAGGAAGATGAGATTCCTCGCCTTCCTTTTAATGCAGTCTAAAGCATAAGGGCAGCTTGTCAATCACAATGATTTCATAGTTGTAAAATTTGCAGTGACGTGACCTATTGTGTTATGAACCCATTTTCCTCCCAGTGTCCTGGTGGAGAGCATTCTTTGATGCTAACAGACGGCAAAAGGTTTTAGGTAGTGCTATCTTAAATGGTTTAGTAAAAGAATCCTCCCCCTTGATCAGGACCACGGAGGTCAATGTGGGATGTTAGAGCATTATTCTTGCAGGATCATCACTTTATCAAAATGAAAAGGGTTTTCAACAAGACACCCCGCAAGTCCCAAGACAACAATTACACTCTTGGAACTGAAAATCCTGCATGTTTGCAGACATTTTAGAGTTTGGCATTTGTGGCTTTTCTCACACTATGAAATATTTATGTGCTGTTCAAATAACCCTGCTTAGTTACCATTGGATACCCACTGTTGTACAGGAATTGCATTTAGAATGGAATTAAATCTGATTTGCAAAATCCATAAAGCTCTCATGCCCAGATAGGTGGAGACAATAGTTAACGGTGCTAGGGAATAGAAGTGAATTCATTCATCTTGGAGGTGGTTTATTGTTGATGATGGTGGTAAAAGAACGAAATGTCCTCAAATTTTGTATCTCATTTAGAGAACCTGCAATTGACCAGAAATTTACATTGTGTGTACTAGATACTCTTAACGATTCATCCAAATGATTAACTTGTTAACACAGGAACATGAAAAAAGAGATTCTTGGTAGGTGTCATGTAGAGAAAGCATGTAAGAAAACATCTATCAGACTTCTTATTGTTCTCTTTGCTTTGTTCCTTCCCTTCCTTCCTACCTCCTTTCTGTTTATCTGTCCATGTCCACATACCTAAGGCTGGATATGGTGATACATACTTGTAATGTCAGCACTTCCTAGGTCAAGGTAGAGGAACAGAATTTAAAGGTCAGCCTGTGCTTCATAGTGAGACTCTTGTTTTCTGGAAAGAATGTATATGTGTTAATTTATTAATTCAGAAAACATGTCTTAAACTGATGATATGTGCAGGTATCAGGTGGATAGCTGTGTGTTAGTCATTTTTTGTTGTTGTTACTGAAAACATTATTTAAAAGAAGAGTTTGATTTTCCATCACAGTTTCTGAGGTTTGGAAACTTGGTTGGCTGGTTTCATAGTTCCTGGGTCATGGAGAAGTGAAATGTTATAGTAGAGGAATGTAGCAAAACAAAGGTACTCACCTCAGCATCCTGCAAGCAGAGAGACTTCAAAAGAACAGCGCCCAAGGATATGTCTTTAATGACTTATCTCCTCCAAATAAGCCCTGCCTCCTATCACTTATAACACCACCAACATGGGGCAGGCATTTTACATTCAAACCCTAACATACCATATGTAATCCATCTTTTTACTCCATATGCTTTGTGAAAAATAATAAAGCAAAATCATTCAAATCTAATCAGGAGTAAAGTTTTGTTTCATTGAGATGGATTTCATCATCAACTGAGAGTTAATATTGTTGGTAAGTATTCTCTAGGGCTATACAAGATTTTCTATAAATACCAGTGTAATGTAAACTTTGAAATAATTTGGACTCAGAGTGTCCATGGGCTAGAGTATCCAAAAAAAAACACAGAGCAATCCTATTACCTGAAATCCCACAGCCACAGCGAATTAGTGATGTCAGGCACAGGCACGGGCTTTATCCTTCCAAAGATTTTGGTTTTATTGATCACCTGTGGTTTTGATGCACAGCAGTTCCTGCAATAACTACAAAGAAGGTGGCAATTATGAAGTCATATCAGAAGCACTGGCCAGGAGCTGGGAACTCTCAACACTAATCTGAGTTCAGCTGCTTATAAGCAGCTTGACATTTGGAGATCATCAAATATTCCTAGGCTTCTCTTTCCTGTCCTGCAAAATGAAAGCATATTGCTAGACTGTTCCTTAGTTTATATGCGTCTTGTAGTTTTGAATGAGGGTGTTCTTCATTGTTTCTACTTGAAGTTTAAATCAAAATTGTTGGGTACTTCATTCTCAGTATGTCTTCATTACATTTACCAATGCAAAGAGAGGAGGAGAGGTAACCAAATAAATGCCACAGACTTCAACCAAGGGTCTGCTTGATATATCAAGTTCTAAAGGTTTGTTCAATACTTGTATCCGAATAGACTGTAGAAGGTCTAAAGTCATAGTCAAAATCTAAAGATCCTTTCAGTTGACACACTGAGTGTTTACAGCAGTGCCATGAATGGTGGGAATAAATAGTCCTGATTCTATTTAGAGAGACAGTTGACAGGACATACAGCTAGGATGCAGAGGAAGAGTGAAAGGGATGTTCAGAAAGATTCTATCGTTGCTGGTTTGAGTAACTGAACCAGACAGTGGTTGCCATTCTCTAATATGAAAGGTCCTAAGATTTCCATGGGGATGTGGGAAAGTTGTCATGGGGATGTTTGGAGAGTGTGGTCACTGTTTTGGTTTTATGCATGCTGTTTTTGAGGACTGAGGTAAAATATGAAGCTAGACATGTTTGCCTTGAGTTCAAGAGAAAGATGAAAACTTCTGATTTAAATTTGGGAAATGTTAACATTGCCAAAGTGATATTGAGGAGATCAATCCTGAAATTCCTCAGTTTTCTCATCTATGTGTTTTGCTAGGGTTAAATAAATAATGAAAGCTTTATAAATTGTATATAACATTGCTTGATGAATAACATTTAACTAATAAATACCAGCTCTTTATTTTCATTGTAATAAAGGACAGATTAAGGAGCATGTAGGTGCTAAATTTATGAACATCAACACTATTAAAGTCATTTCCAGAGACTTGGCCAATCTCAGACTTAAAATTGGATTTTTCTGTTATTTTGATATAGTGGGGGCACCTAAGAGAAAAGAAAATAAATTTAATTGAATGTAATAAGTGGTTATTAATTACATCTTCCAGTGAAATCTGAGCTATCAATCTCAGTATCCACATTATCCAAGTTGACTGTGCCAACTCTAGTTTTTGTGGTTAAAATGTGGTCCTGACCCTCTTTGGCTAGATAGAAATGTTGACTAGGAGAGCCTGTAGAGTCCTTGAGATGCTCAGAGAGATCTGTTTAATAATTCAACCAGTATTTACATGGTCCCTTGATGTCTGAGCTAGGTCTTGTTAGGAATAAAGGATAAAATATTAAAGAGAGAAATACAAACAATCCTGCACTGAATTACAATTTCTACTTTAAAAACGTGCTCGTGATTCACAGGCGCTATTATGAGTGTGATCTCTGAAAATGAGATTGGCTGGCTGACCTTTTAAGAGCCTCTCTTAAACACTCAGTGAATATTTCATTATAATGACCATGGCTTTGCACTTGATGTTAGCAGCCTGAGATTTTCTATTCACTAAGAATTCCCTTGGAGCGGGATGTGGCAACACATGCCCTTAATCCAAGCACTCAGGAGGCAGAGACAGGCAGATCCCAGAGTTTGAGTTCAGTCTGGTCTATAAAGCAAGTGCCAGGACAGTCAGCACTACACAGAGAAACTCTGTTTCAAAAACAAACAAACTAACTAACTAGCTAATTAAATACATGCATACATAAATAAATAAAAATAAATAAAAAATTCCCTCACTCATTCAATCACTAAAATGTGAAAAACAGTTAAGAGAAGTCACAAACCTTGATGACCCAGAACCCAGTATTGCTGGAATCTTGATATCTTAGTAAAAAATCTGCCAGGTCACTGAGGCATCTTCATCCAACTCTCCAAATGAGCTAGCCTTACAAACTTACATTTTGGTCTCTTAAATAAAGCATGACTTGTAGATTTGCACATATATGTAAGAAATAGTAGAGAAAGATACTGTGTACTTTTTTTAAAGTTCTTCTCTTTTAAATTATACTTTAAAAATGTTTGAGAGTAGTATTTCTACACCATTCATGATAACTTCTTGAAAAAAACCACAATAGGCTATTCCAGTCAGCTACTAGTGCATCATTTTTAACATTAAGATTTTACACAGGATTAGAGTAATATTCTATCAGTAAAATTCTTGCCTTGCAATCATGCCCCAGAACTCACCTTGAAAACAAATAAGCAAACAAGCAAGCAAGCAAACAGACCCAGGCATGGTGGCACACACGAGTAAACTAGCACAGAGGCAAACACAGGTGAATCCCTGAGCCTTACTGGTCAATTGCAGACCATTGAGAGACATTGTCTCAAAAAATCAAATGGATAGCACTTGATGAAAGACATCTAAGGCTGCCCTTAGAGCTCTACGTGTGTGAACACATAACATACTCACACCCATCAAAGCATGCATCTGCACACACACCAACATGCACACAGACACATATACAAGCACAATTTGGTGTAATTAGGAATGCAAATGCAAGATTTGAATCCTTAACTCTTAAGATATGCAAAGACATCTTAGTTAATAGTATTTATGTTTTGTGCTCTATGCATTTCTCCTCCATCTATGACCCTGCATTTATGGATAGTCCTCCGTACATAGAGCAGCTCAGTGGACCCTTTTGTAACACTCAGCTCAACAGGAATTCCTTCCTCAGTGTTAGTTTTCCTTTGGAACTGTAAATTCCGAGGACAAACATTCTATCTGCTCTCACCACAGTTTCTGAAGCATCTGGCAATGTGTCTACCATGCAGAGACTGGATGCGTTTTGGGGGGATGAGAAAATCCACTACTCCACCCCCAGCTGAGATGCTCGCATCGCCAAGAGTGAGGTTAGAGAAAACCCAGATTGTGAATGTTGGTGCAACAACAATAATAATAAAAGAAAAGATCAATGGCTGCGAGATTTTGAGTCTCGGAGCCTCAATCTGGATCCCTTTTCAAGGCTTCTATCCATCACCTCCTCCCTCAGCACACAGCTATGTGCTCAGACTCATGGGAGAATATTACTCTTCAAAACAATCAAATGGGAGCTAAATATCAAATAGCCAGACACCAAAATATCCTGAAAGCAAGTCAGAAGCTGTGGCCCATTCCTGGACTGCTTTCTCAGTGGAGAACATACCTTTTGCACTCTCATACTATTTTGTTATCTGGACAGGCTTCAGGAAATTATTTCTATATGTAACAACAGTGCAAGTCAAGGCTTCCCTAAACCTTCCTTGTGGCCACACAAGACTCTGCACACATTTTGCTGTCTAGGGATAACGGAGTGCTGAGAATTTGGCATTTTGAGTGTCTTGGGAGGTAATCTGAAATAAATTCTGGTAAAGGGATCCATCCTCCTGTCTAACTCTGAGCACATCTGAAATAGTTTTAAAACTAGTGTTTAAAAAATCTTTTTCTTTTATTTAGTGTGTGTGTGTGCACGAATACATACATATACATGCCACAGCATGCATGTGGAGGTCAAAGAATAGCTTGGTGGCCTCTGAGAATTAGTGGGATGAGAGTCAGATCGTCAGACTTGGTAGCCAAGGCCTTTACCCACTGAGCCATCTTACAAGCCCCAAAGTAAAATGTTTATTAAACATTTGTTTGTCTTGCCTTTTAGGAGGCTGAAATAACTGGCTTGCTTTTCTTCATGCCTCTTTCTCCAGTGCTCTAAGCCTTAAGATTAAGGATTTCCATTTCTAGGTTTCAATTTGAGACCTTCTGAGATTTCTGGTTGTTGCATGCCCCGTTTCTCCAGCACTGAGAAGTCACTGGGATAAAAAGATGAACCAAGGCACCCTACTGTGGTGTCGGTCTGCAGAGAGCTTAGTCTCTCTCTCTCTCTCTCTCTCTCTCTCTCTCTCTCTCTCTCTCTCTCTCTCTCTCTCTGTGTGTGTGTGTGTGTGTTTATCTTTTTCTCTTTTTTTTCAAAAATAGGTTCTTTTCTCATATAACATATCCTGATTATAGTTTCCCCTCTCTCCACTCCTCCAAGTTTTGCTCCACCTCCCCTCCCCCTCCAGATCTACTTCCTTTCTGTCTCTCATTAGAAAGGAACGGGCTTCTACAAGATAGTACCAAACACGACAAAATACAATACAATAAAATAAAGAAAAACCCATCATATTGAAGTTGGACTCAGAAACCAAATAGTAATATGCAAAATATTCATCAGTATGGTTATGGGCCAAGGCCCGTTCAGGCACCCTCTCCTCTGCTGCCCAAGGAACAATCTGGGGACCTCTCCTTGGGCCTGGGAACCCCTCCAGAATCAAGTCTCTTGCAAACCCTAAAATGGCTCCCTTAGTTGAGATATATACCTCCCTGATCCCATATCCATCCTTCCTCCCTCCCCCCATCTCATTCCCCCAAGCTTTCCCCAATCCTCCCCCTCTCCCTTCTCTCTAACCATCTCCCCTTACTTTCACCCCCCACCCCCCGTGCACCCAAGTTTGCATGGCAATCTTGTCTACTTCCAATATCCACGAGGATAACTATATGATTTTCTTCAGGATCACCTTCTTATTTAGCTTCTCTAGGATCACGAATTATAGGCTCAAAGACCTTTAATTATGGTTAGAATTCACATATGAGTGAATGCATACCATATTCCTCTTTTTGGGTCTGGTTTACCTCACTCAGTAAAGCATTTTCTATTTCCATCCATTTGCATGCAAAATTCAAGATGTCATTGTTTTTACTGCTGAGTAAAACTCTAATATATATATATATATATATATATATATATATATATATATATATATATATATATATATATGTTCCACACTTTCTTTAACCATTCTTCTATTGAGGGGTACCTAGGTTGTTTCCATGTTCTGGCTATTACAAATAGTGCAGCTATGAACATAGTTGAACAAATGCTTTTATACTATGATAGGGCATCTCTTGGGTATATTCCCAAGAGTAGAATTGCTGGGTCCTGAGGTAGGTTGACTCCCAGTTTCCTGAGAAACCACCACACTGATTTCCACAGTGGCTGCACAAGTTTGCATTCCCACCAACAATGGATGAGTGTTCCCCTTACTCCACATCCTCTCCAGCATAGGCTATCATTGGTGTTTTTGAGTTTAGAATAGAAAGAAATGAGTCCTAAGAGCAGACACATGTGTCAGAAACCCGCTTGCTCTCACAGTCAGGAGTCCTATAAAATACAAAGCTAAAACCTATAATTATACGTAGAGCACCTGTTGCAGCCCCCATTTGAAAGCTTAATTTCAAGCCTGGTGAGAAGACAGGATATTAAGTAAGGAGACTCAAATGCTTATCAACTTTGAGATGCTACTTGAAATTCTTGGGCAAATTTTGAGTGCAAAAGGAAGGGTCAGGGTATGCAAGTGGCCTGCTCCCAGGCAGCCTCAATGAATACCCTCCTAATAAGCATGAATGCTTTCAGAGAACACCACCCTCAGTCACGGTCAATATGTGCCTGTGATGGACCACGACAAGTCTCTGATCACACCTAAACTTAGATGAAAATATGGAACCCACCATTTTTTTTGTATAATTAATTATTCTAAGTGCAACACATCTTGTTTTTGGTTGATCAGCTACCACCTCACTGTTCTGTGTTTTCATCCAGCAGTCAAGAGTAACTAGGATACCCACTTACAGAATTAGGCCAACTTCGTGATAGCCTATAGTGATATTGAGGAAAGTGCTGAGCAGTAGGGGCAGCCATTTCGGTAAGGATCTGTAAGAAGTCACCACCATCAGGCTTACTGTTCATGGGACATATTAAGCATTTTGCATAAACATTTTATAAGCATATCCATAAGCAAAAGAATACTTCTTCCTTCCAACACACAGTTCTCAGAAGTCCTAAACAGAAGGTCTTAAGTCTAGATGCCTCCCAGAATAGTTGTTGAACGTCCCACATGTTCCAAAGCTAAATCAGCTGACTCCGTGTGCATGTAGAGGGCTGTGTTATAGTCATAAGGGCCGAGTAACTGATGCGTAGACCAGGGATTAAGATTCACACCCCACTTAGCCTTATTGTCTAGGTGAATGAAGCCAGCTGTGAAAAGATGAGTTTGTTGATATTTTATCTTCTTGTTCATTAAATACGGTGTTCCAGGTTATTTCAGTCACTATTAGGTAAATGTCCACTCCAATGGGTGGAGAAATCCACTTTTATAAAGGTTTATTTCCCCTCAAAAGTTTTCCATTCTTCAAAATCTAAGATGGTGATAGGTGTAGAAAAATTGTTGATGAAAGTAAAAAAACTGGAGTGTCCAGGGTACTTTTGTTGGCTTCTCTTTGAGAGCCATCCTTCCAACCCTGTCTCTGTGAATCCTTTTATTAGGTCTTTTAGGTCATAACTGATTAGACTATTATCTATCTATCTATCATCATCTACACATTTGTTTGCTTTGTTTACAGTTCCTTTCCTTATTAAGTTTTCATTTCTATCTTATTTCTTGGTTTTATAATGGCTCTGTCTTGCCATTATGAGGTTAAACAAACATCCACCGTCTATAATTTGGCTATAAATTGAAAATTATCTCAGCAGCCCCATTCCAAGCTCTTATTACCCAGCACCTACCATTTGCTTTTTCTTCCTGCCCCCCTCTGCCCCTCAAAAAAAGGTAATTCTGGAAACTTCTAGATGTTTCCCATGTAATAGTGAGTCATACAACAGTGTGTTCAGCTCTCAGTTGACATGGTAGTTGGGCATATTTCTAATGGTAACCCATTAATGTCATTCTCCATCTTCCTATGCCTTGAAGCCCTTTCTATTCTTCTTTAACTGACCTTTGGACCAAGGATACACAGGGGTAGTGTTCTACGGGAGTTACAGTGGATGACACTTATGGAAACCTTCATGGTTACATTGTGTGATTTCACTACCCCACTTCGAAGATTGGTCCACAGAGGTAGATAAAAGATGACAAAAAATAAAACCTTAACTTTCTGACCTCCCTGAAATCATTCTCCAAGTCACCCATTAGTGTGCAGCTGTGTTCTCTCTCAGGGTTCCTCTACCTAGGACATATAGCATATGGACATCTTTGAAAGACTTTTTTTTTATTAACCAAATGTATTCACAGCATACGGAGGGGAATCCCCCATCCTCTCCCATTTTCTGTTTACAAAAAGGAAGGTTTTAACTTCAGCATAGTAAAATTACATAAAATAAATCAGGTATCAAGTAAAAATTACAGTTACAACATTTATATCTACTTTATCTTGTCTTACAACTAAGAAAAACTATAATTATAACTATCTTTTTTTTCAATTCCATCAATTTGGCACCCAATGTGGGGACACTTTTGGGGATCCAGTCTGTTTGGATACTCACCTTCCTGGACCTGGAGGGAAGGGGGAGGAACTTGAACTTCCCACAGGGCAGGAAACCCTGACTGCCCTAAGGGACGAAGAGGGAGGAGGAGAGGGAGTGGGGGGAGTGGGAGGGTGTTGGGAAGAGGGGCGGAAATGGAAACTTTTATAATTTAATAAAATTTACTTTCAAAAAAAAGAAAGACTTTTTATATAGGAAGAGAGTCTTTGAACTTTCCCCCTCTTTTGACAATACCTAACTGTCAGAACTATTATCTTGTTATGATCTCAAAATAAATCTAACCTGACAGTCCTCATGGAGTAAGGTTTCTGTTATTTCAGATGATGCCTGCTCTTTCTCTGTGGCACTAAACCCCACTAGGATAGAGGAGCCTCAGGGTATTGTGATTGAAGATGAATGAAAAATACATCAGTTTAATATTTTTAAAAACATTATACCTATCAAAGCTCTAATTCTATCTACTTATGATTTCCAGCTTTGGTGGGGTTATAGATGTTTAAATAATTCATCTTCTGTGAGCCAATGAATCTTTTTTTGACATTTGAAATAATTTGTTTATCTGTTCACTGTCTTATTTCTTCCATTAGAATATGAAATCCATAAGGATGGGTTTCCTAATCTCCTTTGTATCCTGATACATGTTTGGTGTCCAGAATTCTCAGTTGGGACTTATAATTGCTCAATGAATAAAAAAACAGACTTTGTTTCTACCCATTTAATAACAAGTACAGAAATTCAGACCTTGTACATAGGTGAAAAAGTGACTTGTCATACTGATTGAAGTATGCTTAGGAAATGTCATTTTGCAACATGGAAGAGACATTTGTCAGTTCATGGAAGATGGGAAAGAGGAAAATGAGTTATTTCATCTCTGCCACAATGGCAACATTCTCAAGAGTAAAATAGAGTTGTTTGCCTTTAGAATTTTCTAGGCACTTCAGTGAATGTTGATATATTTCTGGTTACACATAACGGATTTCAACCTTTAACCGGGCATCAAGAGCCAGAGAATCAAAGGGTAATGAAAGTGAAGGTGTTTTGGTCTTTATTCCACACAGCATATAACTTTAGCAACTTTGGAACATTTGCATAACTGTGGCAGTACACGTAGGATGGTACAAGGCTACCTGGTTATCATAGAAATGGTCTTTGACCCTCTCACAGGCTTTCTGATGGCTTGGCATCAAGTGTGTGTGCTTCTGATCCTGTCTTCACACAATGGGCATGTGATTGGATGTCTTACAAATCTGCTTACAGCTTTTCGAACATGACTCGCTGTGTCCATATTGGCCAGCATTCCCTAGGCTGACTCTACTGCTTACAAAGCCTCTACTGTAGGCAAAGACTGCTCATTTGTTTCCCAGACACTCAGACCCAAATAATCACACAAGACTATGCTAATTACCACACTGTTTGGCCAATGACCCAGGCATATTTCTAGCTAATTTTTACATCTTAAATTAACCGATTTCTATTAATCTGTTTATCACCGTGAGGCTGTGGCTTACCAGTAAACGTTCCAGGGACATCTTTCTCCTATAGCAGCGAGCTACATGGCATCTCTCCAACTCTGCCTACTTTCTCTCTATATCTCTGTTCAGATTTCCTGCCTGGATTTACTCTGCTAAGCCATTGGCCAAAACAGTTTTATTCATTAACCAATGGTAATAAAAACATATTCATAGCATACTGAGGGGAATCCCACATTACTCTACTTTCTCAGACCCATGAGACCCACTTCCCTACTTTTGATAGTATTTCAGATAAGAGCATATATAGATGTTTTCTCATTGAGTGGTATTTCCATTTTTTAAAAAAGGCATTTGTTTTAAAATGTAATATTGAGAGATATTTGTGCAATGAACTACCTCTGCTTGGTGTAGCTCAAACCTGTGGGAAATTAGACATAAAATATTAAGGAACTTTCAATTCTGAAGATGTGGGCTGAGTGAATATTTGTCCAGAGTATCCGGGATGGTGAGGGTGATGGCATCCTAGAAGTAGGGGTAAGGACAGCACTTACTAAAACATCCGGTGGTTTACACAGTTTGATACCTGCCATGCATTAAATAATTTAATTCTGGCAAAATATTCTGTAAGTTAAATACTGTTAGTACCCCTATTTTGTACATAAAGTAAGTGGGTTAAGAGCGGTTAAATGATCTGCCAGAGTTTTGCAGCAGACGTCAGACAATTTCCTTTACTAAAGATACATTGAGTCCATTATTTGTTTGTGTGTCATTGGTTTTTTTTCTTGTTGTTTTAATTTTTTTTCCTACCATTCCATAAGGTCAGAACTTTAGCTACTTTTCCAGGCAAAGACACTAAGGCTCTCAGGAGGAAGTTAGGAAACTTCTCCCAGGTCAGACAGCTTGGAATCAGGGCTGGAGTTTAGAACAACAAAGCCAGTGTCCTGAAAATCCGGGCAAAACTAACTTCTATTGTCGTGTGACTTAAGTTCCAACAGAAAGATGCTGACAAGAATAAGAGGCATAACATACAAACACATGAACACATACAGATGCACATGAGAGCACTTGTGTACCCTCATCTTCACACCGTGTGTACCTTAAGGAAAAGGGACCACAAGATCACTTTTGCAAGGCTTAGAAAGGAAAGTTTGGCAGAATTCCTCTCACAGGTAATGGAAGAGAGTAACCAGATAGATGGAAAGGTTTTTTGAAAACATCTAATTACCATCCAGCAGGTGTGTACCCCAGGGCACCCTCAGCAGGTAAATGGTACCTGGGGATCTTTGGAAATACTTCTTTGAGTAAATGTTCCTTTTCTCCCTTCAGCCTTCTCCTGAAAGCCAGGGGATTTGATAACAGACGCTCAGGGCTCATTCTTATTAAAGTAAAAGAATTGCATCGTCTGTCGCTGTTGATGCATTTCCCATGCATGCATCCGCCAGGAGTATATCCTGAGAGAAATGATCCCCTCATAGGCAAGCGACAGGGACTATAACCCGGGGTTGGGTTTCTTGTGATTACAAAGACAGAAGCTCAGCTTCATTAACACCAGCTTTTACTCCAGATGCTTCTTTCCCATAATAAACCTCATTTGAAAGGAACACCTTTCAGCCTTAGGGCCACAGCAATTATGTCGGGTTGAAGAGCAGTTAGTTAGAGTAAACAAAATAAATGATTGTCTCTGTCTGTTTACCTTCTCTATCTGTTTGCTTCTGTGTTGATCAACCAGCACAGGACTGCTCAACGTTCCTTCTCTGCCCGAAAATGTGCTTTGGATAAAATGATCCTTAAAACGACAACAACAAAATAAACTTTTTATTGATTCTTTGTGGATTTCACATCGTGCATCCTGCACCCGATCCAATTCATCTCCCTGTCCCTTTGTATCTGCCATCTGCCCTTGAAACACCCCTCTCAATAAAATAAAATTTAAAAGAAAGCTTAAAACCCAAAACCAAAACACACTAGCAACCCCCACGAAACAAAACAACAACTACAAGAATCTTGGCATGGAAGCTGTAGTGTGGCCCAGTGAGTCACACAGTAAACCCTTTAGTCCATATATCTTTACTTGTAAGTGTTCATTGCTATGAGTCATTGGTCTTGTTTCAAGGCCTCTGGCATCAGCTAAGACATTGATACTGGGTCCCCACTGGGGCTTCTCTTGGATATCCTGCTGTAGCCTTGTGTCATGAAGACCCTGCAGCTTTGGTTCTACAGATCTGGCCACTTCACATGGTCCAGCAGTTCGTAGATGGTGTGGATGTTGGGATGGGCTCACTCATAGTCCTAATTCTGGGCCTGGATGGTAGTTGGGTTTGTCAGCCCACCACCACCTCATTGTCACCACCTGGGAAAACTCTCCTGCCCTTCCAGGGTCAGCTCACCCAGTGTAGCAGGCAGCAAAGAGCAATGCCAGTTCTCCTGCTCTCATGCCCCCTGGTCCAGCTCACCCATAGACACACCACCTGGGCCAGCTCTACACTGTTTTCCCTAGGTGAGGTGCAGGGTCCATTCTCCTGAGTGTGGCAGTTGGTGAGGGGAAAGACCAGCTCTTGCTTGCTCTTATGACCCCAAGGCCAGCTCTACTGCCTGCCACAGGATGCAAGGGGAACATGTGTGTGTGCTTGGGGGGACATCTTTCCCTCATCCATGACACCACATGGCAGATGGAGGACATGGGATTGACTCTCCTTCTCTCATGCCCTCAGTGCTGGCTCACCTGTGCCCAGTGCCAACAAGAGTCAGATGTACTGTGCTGTCCAGGCAAGGTGCAGGACCTGCTCTCCCAAGCGCTATAGCCAGTGAGGGGCAGGACCAGCTTTTCTGCTCTCATGTTCCCAGGACCAGCCTTCCACTGGCTACATCCCTCCTTTGCTCTCTCCACCAATGGCAGATGAGCCATGGAATCAGATCTCCCACACACATTCACTGGCTAGTATTCTGTTGTCTCAGAGCAGTTATTCAAGCTCTGAGTCCTTATGTATTTGGTTGCCTCTGTCATTCTGCAGTGTGAGAGGAGGACAGGCAAGCACGTTCTCTTCCTCTATGTACCTTTAAGTCCAGCAAGAAGACAAGACAGGGCATTTTGTTTGACTTGCTCAATGTTTACCCAAGACCTGACACTTAATATATGTTCAGTAAAAGCTTATTAAACAAGAAAATGCATCATAAAGTATAGTTCTTTGGGGGAAGGGTACAAAAATGAAGAAGAAAAAAGAGAATCCTCTAAGTTTGGTAGCCCTGACATTGGCCTCCATTGTCAGGTAAATATGGGTCTAAAGCCCACTTCACTGCTTCCCATACTGGATATGAATGCATACTGGATATGAATGGAATGAATGTTGTCCCTGTAAAGCCTTAGTTTTCTCATATGCAGAATGGGAACTTCTCCACGGAATGCTCTTTGTTAGGGACTAGACCATGCTGAGCAGTCAATACTTGTAATTGCCATTGGTACTGAAGATTGATTGGCTTCTCGCTGCAGAGAATTACACCATTGCTTTCAAATGAAAGCTAAGTGAACTCAGCGCCTTAACAGCGCTGTAATGGAAGTCAATAATTGGATGCATCAAATAGAAAATAGAAACAAAAGCACACTCAACTGGTGCCATTTTGATGTCTGACTGTTCTGTAGAATGTGTCCACAGACTTGAAAATGACTGGCATCTTCTCAGGCAGGGTCAACTTCTCTAGTCTCCTGGGCTTCATCTTACCTTGTGACTTAGGAGAAGCCACTGGACCTTCCAGAGTTTTAGTTTCAAAACATAACAAAAGTCAAAGCATAAAAATAAACTAAAATGAGTAAAGGCACTGCCTGCTTCATCTCAGAGCTTCCACTCTGCACATGTCTGCCTTGCATCTTCTTCATTGCTTTATCAATTCATCAGCATCCACTGTGTCTGGTTAGATACAAAGCAGTAAGGCAGTCAAATGATGGGATACCTGACAAGTGGGAGTGCGTGCTAAGGAAGCCTGCTGGTTGAAAGACAGATGTGAAAATGAATACAAGGAGTAGGAAGTAAGAAAGACCTTAGATAGAGATGCTAAGGGCTATGGGTGTATTAATTTGGGGTCTTGGCTTATTCTGGCACTTTGAGGCTACTAGGTAGATGTGCTACCTTTTGAATATTGATTCTCAATTTAGTGTCTGATACTGCTTATCAATAGACTTAGCAGGTGTATGTAGACTACAGCAATCCTAAGCAGTTCTGCTTGTTCACCGTTCTTTATTCCATGAGTCTAATCATTCCACATGAAGCCTGTCTTATGTGCTGTGTTTCTGATCCTCTGCTCTTAAGACAGAGCTGAATAAGACCCTCTCTCCTTAAGAAGCATCTGGTCAAGGAAATGCTGCAGTTTATATACCAACAAGCAGAGACCAAGACTGGGAAGCAATTCATACTTCTGTTTCACATCTAACCAGCACTGTACATTGAATTACCTGCCATACTAGATGAAGGAGCTAGACACTTCTATCCATGTGAAGGAAGGAGGAGAGGATCCTATGTCGAGATAATTGGGATCTGATAGACCTGGGTTGCCAAGTCAGATTATTCGGTAGGACAGCTTCTCCGTTTTGATGCAGAAGAAGGAGAGCAGGAATAAGATAGGTAGCAGCACCTCCTGGGGCCTGTGAGTGTGCTGAGGCTGAGAGATAACATCTGAAAAGTGCTATTCTATATTCTCCTGAACATAGATGACTGATGTTTTCTCCTGGAGATTTCAGGCGTATCATTGCAATTTATAGATTTATGCCACAGCACCCTCTCCAAGGAATCTGGCAGCCCTCCTCTATTCTAGGAAGATGTGCAGTTGCTTTGAATGACTTCTTATTTGGTCATTCCTCCCTAAGTACCTCTCAGGAAACTCAAGTTTATATAGGTCACAAAACAGGTGGTTCTGGGTGGAGATTCTTGCTTGGTTTTTCTTCCAGGTTGTGATAGAGATGAATAGGTTAAAATGAGCCCCTATATCATCAAAGATAAAAATTCTTTGCAGCCTCTTTGCAAACAAGAAGTAAGATAAAGTTGTGCTGGGGTAGCCGTACGTCTGACATTCCGCTCTGGAAGTCAGGATCTGCCTTCAGATTCGATAAAGATGCTGTCTTCTTTTTTCTCCATAGAAGCCTGGGGCTGGCCTGGGCTGTGAGACTGATACCATCCATTCTTAAAGATGAGAGGACTATAAACTTCCTGTTCTGGTTACCTTTTATCAACTTGACAAAAACTCAAATCACCTGGGAAGAGAACTGGAACGGAGACAAAGCCTCCATGAGACTTGCCTTTAAGCAAGTCTGGGGGACATCTTTTGAGTAATTTTTGGAAGGACCCAGCCCACTCCTGGGTAGGTGTATCTGGGTCATAAGAAAGCAAACCAAGAAAGTCCTGAAGAGAAGGCCAGTAAGGAACATTGCCCCGTGACTCTTGCCTCTGATCTTCCCTGATTTATCTTAAAGATGAATTGTGATTAGGGCTTAGAAGCCACAAGAACCTCTCCTTCCCCCAGATTGTCTTTGGTCAGTGTTGAATCACAGCAGCAGAGGTGACTAGGATACTTTCCTTCATTGGCAAGTTCTAAACTGGCTTCCCATTCTTTAAGTACCCTGGACTCCCAATGCTTTAAGTACCCTGGGCTCAGGATTTCTTTTTGAAGCAGAGCTGGGTTTAATAAGGGTGTTTTAATATAGGCATCAGCCTGAGAGTTAAGGCAAATAGGCATTCAAATCGAAAGGTGTACCTAAGAGCATGGGTCTGGGCTTCTCAGAAGGAGTAGCTGGAGCTTAGGATTTTAAAGACTGTTAGCTTAATACCATTCATTATCTACCTTTCAGGTAACTATGATATCACAACTTTGCAACATCCTGTATCTCTCTGACCCAGAATTCATTATGGATATAGCAGAGATGTTATACCAACCTAATTAATAGGAGATCCAACTAGGAGCTTTAATGTCAGCTAACTAATAATACACACGGGAAGTTTGTGACTTTCCTGAGTGGCTTGGACTTCGGATGGGACTGAGTTGAAGACCCATGCTCCTATAAAAGTTAATCAACTTGTTATTACGTATTTCAGTCTCAAAATTATGTGCTCAGTCTCCCACAGTATAGGTTGGAGTCATGGGTGATGATGGAGTGAAGGAGTGTGTGTGTGTGTGTGTGTGTGTGTGTGTGTGTGTGTTCACTAGCCCTCTTGCTTTCAGACCTTCAGGTATTGGGCATACTGAGTTATTGTTGCTACCTGTTAGGAGCAAGTGTAGGGGAAACAGCTATAGCAAGGGCTGGCCTGTGTGTCGGGGGGTAAGTGCATATTAAGAGTTCCTTCTCTACAAATGTTTATTAACCACATGTCATGATAATTCTAGTCTCTGATTAATTCCCCTATTTTAGATGTTGAATTTGTGCTAAAAATCTGAACAGTTCTAATCAGATTAGTGCTAATACATCCATATTATACACTCAAAGTAATTAACATCTTTCTGTGCATCCAGCCCATTAGCCAGTCATTGGTGGTGAATGATGAAGTGTCTAGGACCACTTTGAAGTTCTCTGGGTCTGCGCAGTATAGGCTTGAGCACTATAATCATCACCATCAAATCATAATAAAAGCAGTAATTGCCAGGAGCCTCTGCTCACTGCTTAGTTGTTATGTGCACCTCCGTTCTGAGCTCCTTCCCTGGGTTATATCATGCAATGCCCATGGAACAGTGATGTAGCTACTTGAATTACCTCTAACACACATGATAAAGTCCAGATACTGATTTTCCCATAACTAAAAACTAGCAAGATGCAGCAGCATGGTGAGGACTTGAACCCAGGTTGTTTGTTTAAGATTCCCTAATATGTGTGTGTGTGTGTGTGCGTGTGTGTGTGTGTGATGTCAGTTTATTGATTTATCCTGAGTGTACCTCCAAGATGTAGTAGGGATTTGAAGGCTGATTTTTAGACATCTTTTTCATAATAATTAATCTTTATTGCCCTTGCTATAATCATCACATGTGGACTCAGTAGCCAGTTTATACCAGTCTCCTATCGTGGTCATTAAGGACCTTGGGAGGTTGCCAAATTGAAATGTATCTACTGTATTTGGTTAGCTAAACGCTGAAGTAATAACCCTATATCAAACCATTCCAAGAATGGTACTTTATGAATTTTTACATTGTTCAATTAAATTTTCATTATCTTTTCAAATGTATGCAAAACAGAGAAGTTTTAAATGAGACGAAGTATGTAAAAATTATAAAGTATTCTGACAGAATTCATTACATTCATATTATGGTTAAAATATCACATTCCTAGAATATTTAAAATGGTCTTTAAAAGAGATGAATTATCCTTAAATTTCATTTATTTTTACACAAATTGTATTGCAATGAATTTTCTCATAGAAAGTCTTGGATTAAAGAGCTGCCACTCCAAACGAGGGTCCTGAAAACTATAACCTGGAGAGAACTTCATCCTTAGGCTTCTTTATGAATACAGTGCTATTGGACACTGACGTCACTTCCGGGCTCACATGTTGCTTATGGCTGGTTTTATTCCACAACAGCACAGTGGCATAGCAGTGGGAGATATACGATTCCACGCAAAACCTAGAATTTCTATCTGATCCTCCATAAAACAAAGTTTGATCACGTCTGCTCTGAATGATTTCTTCCAAGCTAGAACGTTTGCAGATGCACATTTACATAAGACTTGATGACTTCTGATATAGATAATTTCTCTCAAGCTAAATGTTTATGGATACTCATTCCTGCAATTCCCTAGAGTCATCGAATGTTTGAGACTTTCCAGATGGACAAACTACTGTCATTGGCAAATAATTGGAGTTGTTTAACATGTTTAGCCGGTTAAGAAATATTTTATCTAATTGAAACCTGGTTTGATTTGAAAAAGGATCAAAGGTTATCTCAGTCTTACAGTTGGTCTTTAAGCACAAAATATGTTTATCGAAATTCACTAAATGAAGAGAAGGAAAATAAATACCGAAGTCTGTGTGAGAAAGCACGTCTTCCTACGGTTCTAGTTTCATGTCTGTTGCTGTGGTGAAATATCCCAACAAATGGCAGCTTTACAGAGGAAAGGGTTTATTGGGCTTATAATTCCAGTTTACAGTCCATCATTTCAGAGAAGTAAAAGTAGGCACCCCAACAGCTGGTGACATCAGATCCACAGTCAGGGGCAGAGAGAGCAATCACAGAATGCTGGCTTGTTCACTAGCCTCCAGCACTCATATGCAGTCCAGGACCCAGCCAGCAACTTCCTCCTTCAGTTACCTCAGTGAAGAAATCCCTTGGGCCAACCCAACCCAGACAAGTCCTTAGGGAGACTCTCCCTGGGTGTGTAGGTTGTGTTAAGTTGACAAAGGAAACTAACCTTGGAAAACTCGGTGGACGCAATTCAGCTACAATCTCTAGCATCTAGTCTTCTATTCTCAGGCATGCCTGTCCCTTTGAAAGAAAATTTTTAAAAGGTGAAATTTATTTAAGTTGCACTTTCAAATGCAAAAGAATTGCACAGTGCAGAAATATTTCAAACTGTACCAGAAGCCATTTTAACTATAGCAGAAACCATTGTAAATCCATGTGTGAGAGTTGACCCTGAAGCATACCTCACATTGCATGTCTTGATTAAATTCATTAAACCCGAAACAATAAAACTTGGGTGGGAGGGGTTCAGAAAAGACATTGAACAGTGATGAAAATGTTCAATCAGTGCCTTGCCTTATATAATAGAACCTAGCCCATAAATCAGTTGGGCATAGACATGTAATCAATTTAAGCTGTACTTAACTTTCATATCAAATGTTAGGTCACTAACTGTGCCAATTTTATTGAACATTTGAATGCTAGAAGAAATTTTAGTAATAAATATTTTTGGTTAGGCATACTTTTTAGAACAAAAAGCACAAACAGTAAGAACAATGGCAACAACCGTGAGGAAAGGTCTATGTGGGCAGGCAGTGTTTCTCAGTGGGAAGGAAGCTTACCACTGTGCCTGGAGACCCAAGGTCAATCCCTGAGGTTTACATGGTGAATAAAAAGGACCAAACTTTGCAAATTGCCAAACCAAATAGTAATTGTACCAAAGGCCAACTTGGAGAATCATGAGTATACTGAACATGTATAAGAGGCACATGGGTGGAGGGTAACATACTAGATGAGGGACAACTCAAAGGGCAGCTATATCACTGGAAGGCCTGCCCTAGCATGGATAACAAGTCAGTCATAGTTCCACCCTGAAGCTCTCTTCCTGGCTGGCAGACAACTCAGCATGGCAGAGTCTTTCCCCGCAGCAGGTGTTTACTGCTTCCATAATCCCAGGGACCATCCTAGGATGCTATCAGCTTTCCCAGATAGTGAAGATTGTCTGCTTCTTGGGTCTCCTGAGTATCTTTACTGCTTCCTGGGGAAGGTTTTGGCTTAGAATTTCCAACTCTGTTGCCTTACGGAGCCTCCCTCCACCTGAAATGTTTCCACTGGAAGGAAATTGCGTTAGCCATCCTCTGACCTTCACTGACAGCTCCCCACAGCCCCCTCAGCTGTCAGCATAAATAGATATAATACATTTTAAAGGTAAATGAGACTTTGTCAGCGTAAAAGTCATACTTTGTAAACAGACAGTTGTGACAATGGAGACAAGGTATGAGTGGCAAAGCAAATACCTTTAACCAAAATGTTTGATGTGGAGCATAATAACTCAATATGCAATACTAAAAGAAAAGGCATTTCAGTAATAAAAAGGCATTTAAAGTAAAAAGGCAAATAAATATGAGAGGGCATGCAACATCATCAATCACAGGCACACTCAAATGAAAGCTATAAAGATAGAACATTATAAACCTAACAATGTGACTAAATTAAAAGGGGTCAGTGCTGAACACTGCCTAGAATGCTGAGTAAACACAATTCATGAACTTCATGGTGGGGATGCAGAACCAAAGACCCTTGGCCAAACAATTTGGCAGTTTCTTAACAAAATGGATATATATTTGCATTTATAAATGGATTCCAGTCTGCCCACTTTTGTAAACTTGAAGTAGGACAGGCTGAAAGTATTTTTTATACCATAGTAACTAGAAAATACTGAAATTCGGGACAAAGACCAAGAGGAGGGGTGAGGAAATGTTAAATGTTTACCATTACAGCCTGACACATGATCCAACAATACTAGGGACATTAAAATTTGTATCTATTTATATGTCCGCACTTAAATGTTTGTAATAGTTTTATTGAGACTTTGATAAACCAGATATGAAGAAAAGTCTATCTAGCAGGAGTGGATAAACAAATAGTGATGTTTTCACATGCAGAGTGCAGAATACTACTAAGGCAAAACAAAGAAATAACAAGAACCACCAACATATGGAGTATGTCTACAAACATAGTCTTTCTGTGCTTTAAGACTAAAGGGGATATCACATGTGTACCTCCAAAGTTCAGGGAGCTTTCTAAAAGAGGGGACAGAAAGAGTTTAAGAACCAAAGTTGCTAAGTGAGAATAGTAAAACCGTGTTGCTCAACAGAGCATGTATGAACGCACAGTGATGGGAACAGCATACACAAGACCTTCCCCAGCTCAAGTCAGAAAATCCTAGCATGGGGAACAATTGGCATTTGATAGCTTTTGGAAGAGACAGAGTCAATTTTAAGGATGTGACCTCTGGTGTATCTTATCCCCAAGAGTATTAGTTAACACAAATAGAATTCGAAGAGCATGAAATTGGGTAGGTAGAGAGGTGGGGGTAGGTTTGGGAGGAGTTGGGGGAGGTCCACACGCTTAAAGCACATTGAACTAAATTCTTAGGGAGTTACTAAAAATAGTGTCTTAAAGATAAAAACTGCAAGAAGAAATAAAAGTAAGTACTTAGGGAAGGGACCTGGATCTACTATATCTTCTCTTATCTACATTTCTTTTTCTTGGATCATGAGAAGTGTTTATGAACTAGAAGAAAGATTGCTGTTGTCATTAGCCATCCAGTAGGGTTCACAGATATTTCAGAGGCTCAAAAGATGGGTCAGACTTCTCCCTTCCATGACGTGTCCAGAGAGGTTGGCTTTCATATGTTTTCTGATATTCTCATGTAACATCAATTAGCAGCATGCAGATTCAAATTCAAATTCAAAGGGCAAAAGTCTTTTTACACATAATTTATTGTCAATTTCAATTTGCTGCTTGTGTTTTTATTGACTTTGCAGAGGCTCTTGGATGGCTCTGCCCTAGTCATTAAAGTATTAATTTTGCTAAACACTTATTAAGACTTTATAAATCATGAACTCATGCCAAACCTTATGCTTCAATGCCTGGATGAGGAAATGTGGAGACTGACAGGCAGTGTCATTTCTTTTTTTAAAAAAAATTATATTATGTTCTAATAATTTTGGCCAAATATTTTTTTTTGTTTTTCAAGACAGAGTTTCTCTGTGTATCTCTGGCTATCCTGTAACTCACCCTTTAGACCAGGCTGGCCTCGAACTGACAGAGATCCACTTGCCTCTGCCTCCCTAGAGTTGGGATTAAAGGTGTGCACCACCACCACCCGACTTTGACCAAAAGTTTGAAAGATTCCATATTAGCTACAGTCAAAGCACTTTGGGTAGATAATTATTGTATAACCTAATAGTATCTCTGTGTCAAATGGTGTGCAAGAATGCATTGTTTCTGTCCTTTAAGGTGTTTATTTCACGTGGTAAAATGCAGAAACTTGTTCAGATAATGGCTGTGAGAATTGAATTTAAATGTGTGAAGTCACTTGAAGTAAGGTGTACTATAAATACTTTCCTAATAAATCCCAAGGGTAAGACCTTAATGTAATCAAAGAAAAATGGAGAGAACAGATGTTTGTAAGTTAAAGATAAGGTAGTGGCAATGATATTTTACTTAAAGTTTGTGTGTATATGTAAAGAGATAGGTATTTTGATGTATTTTGATCTTTGGCTCCTAACTCTTACTTTCCACTTTTAAGCTGAGAAGTGCATAACCCTGGCTGATTGGTGAGTGAGGACCCAGGGATTCAGTTCCTGGAAGGGCTTCAGGCATTAAAGGAGAACAAGTTAATCCAGGCAGAACAAACCTGTACAAACTTTTTAGTAAGTTCTCACACACCAAGAACACTATTGTTGATTAAGATGAAGACATATAAACACACCCAAGGGAAGTGGCCAAAATTAATCAGTTACATTTTAAAATTTCTGATTTGTTACCTGAATCTATTATTATGAAAATAAAAATATATAAAATAAAATATTAAGATAAAGCAAAGGCTTAGAAATGCAATGTAATAGTCTTTACTCTTGATTTTACTCCATAGAAGTAATATACATGTGTCTATAGAGAGAAATATTTCAAATTAAAGCTGCATAATGTTACACATTCATCTCTGTAATCTCTCACATCACTTGCATGATTTATTCAGCCATCTCCATGGTAATTTGACATTGCATTCTTTCATAAAATGCACCTACAGATCTTCTGAAAGGCTACCCACAGTTAAACTCTCAGACACAGGATAGATAGCCAGCTCCCAATAAATGAATATTTAATTTTCTAGTCTTTCCTTCTTGTCCTTCAGATTCCTGTACTCAGTTAGGAAATTGGTGTCCATTGCTGTGTCCTTGGATACATTGCTCGATGCAGATGCTTTGGTTGAAAATAAAAAGGAAATAGTTTCTTGGGAAGGAAATCAAATGGCATCAAAATGGAGACTTGGAATGCAGAGCAAAAGGAGAGAAAACAAGCTTCTTCCTTTTTTTTTAAAGTATATTTCCATAAAGCCGTGACTGGGTTAATGGTTGTGCTGGCTAGAGCTTTGTCACGTCAGCTTTATCAAATACACTGAGTTACCCTTCTGTGTGCCAGCACTGGGCTTCAGTTTTATGTGCTATCCCTTCCTTCAAATTACCTTCATCTGATAATCAATTGTGACACTTTTAGGAAGGTTTTTCCATATCATGAAATGGAATTATTATCTTTGATTGGAGAAATGTGTATGGATTTTAAAAGAGTAATGTCAGTTTTGAAAGAACTCTAAATGCATTTTATCATCTATCTATCTATCTATCTATCTATCTATCTATCTATCTATCTATCTATCTATCTATCATCTATCTATATATCTATATGCAACATACTTAAATGCATACATATATATGGACATAGGAGTACATAGACATGTGTGTATGGGGGTGATGTTAAGGAGCAAACCAAAGGCCCTATACATGCTTGACAAGCACTCTACAATTAAGCTACATCCCCAGTCTGCAGTGACAAACTGCAGAGGTAGAACTTTGCAGAGGTCTCCAGCCACGACCTCTTAGGAAGAATAAGAACCTCTTAGGAAGTGTAAGAAGAGCTGTGTGACTCAGTCAAGTCAGCCATTAGGCAAGTTACCAAAACTCTCCATGAAACCAGTCAGACTCTGAGCAAATTGGTGTTGAGGTGGAAAGAGTGTCTCTAAGAAGAAACTATGGGCCAGGGTAAGAAAGTGATGATATGAAAGTGAGAGTCAGGGAGGAACAATTCCCATTTTGTATTTTGGTTTTAATTCAGGCTAGCAACGTTTGGTGTAAACCTCTCTTGCATCACTGAGTGACCACAATGAGGTCCAGGTCACAGTCGCACCATGGCAGTGTGAGTGGACAGCCGATACTCCCTATCAGTTGTAGACTGTGTGACAAGTTCTGGTGTTGGATGTTGGATGTACTAAATGTAGTTTCAGCCTACATTGTTACTTGCTGGGTGATGGCTGTATTGCAGGTTGAGGAGTATCTTCACAGTGCAAGTATCAGAGATATCCAAACTACAATTCACTATGATCTCATTAACATGAATGGCTGGCTTGTATGTTTGGAGATCTGTAGCATGATGAATAAAAACCCAGAGACTGGTATTGGGGTTCAACCTCAAGGCCAGAAAAGCAAAGCAGCCAGCCACTTTACCTCTTACATCTACCTCAGCCCAAAATGGCGATCCTGCCTCCAGGAATCTCAGAATGGGATTGCCGGAGAATTGTCTTCTCCTGTTTTATATTCCTCTCTAGTGCTGGAATTAAAGTCGTGTAGCTCTACCACCTGGTTTCTATGGAAAACTAGTGTGGTTACTGAGATTAAAGGTGTGTGTCACCACTACCTGGTCTGTAAACTGACCAGTGGGGCTGTTTTACTTTCTGATCATTAGGCAAGCTTTATTATTAAAATACAAATGAAATATCACCACAGAGATCCCTAACACTGTAAGTGATATGATCTTGCCTTGTCTAGGCCCGTGGCTGGAATAGAAGCACCGTACTTGGGCCCTGGACAGATGGCACAGAAGTTAAAAATTGCCATACGTGGAGATTTTTAGGGCTCAGACAAAGGAAGCTGTCTATAGGAAACGTTCCGTAATAACATTGATAGAATCATGACTGGAGAGATGGCTTAGCTGGTATATGAGCTGGCAGTGCAAGTGTGACTGTTTGGTCCTCAGAACTCACATGAAGGAGAGAACTCTGCAATCCGTTCTCCCCTTCCACCTTTATTCTTCCTATAGGTTTGAAAATGATGTTTTTCTAGATATACAGTTCACTCTGGACCACACGTTTCTTTTGGTACATTGAGAATATCATTTCACTCCACTTTTTACCTATTAAAAAAGATTTGATGAGAATTGTCTACTAGAAGAGCGTGCCTGTGTGCACAAGGAAGCAGCAATGTAGTTTGTTTTCTTGTGTGCCTGGTTATCTCAGATTGTGTTATAGTCATTACATTTGAAGTGTATGTAGAATGACTGGTGCCCTAGAACCTTTGTATATATCTCCAAGTAGGGTGATACTATTCCAGCTTCTGGCCTAGGCCTTGGAGAGACAGGATCACATGAGTTACAGTGTTCGCAATCAAGATCTTGGTGTCTTCACAGTCAACACACACTGAGATGCCATCTATGTGAAGTTTGGTTGTCTCTCAACTCATGCTTACCCCCAAAGTAGGCAATGCCTGGGATGGAACCTGAACTCCTCTTTTTTCTGACTGTGACCTCTAACTGTTAGTTCTCTGAGAACCTCCTCCTCTAGACTAGAGGAGGCCGCAATCTGTCTCCTTCTACAGTCTACCTGCTCCTCTAACTGTTGGTTCTCTGAGAACCTCCTCTCTAGACCAGAGGTGGCCGTAATCTGTCTACTACTACAGTCTGCTGGCAATTTGTCATCAGATCATACGGACTCCACCTCCAGAAAAGGCCTTTAGTCTATGACATTTTTCAAACTGCACCATCATCCCTGTCCTGTCTTTTGCCACTCATTCCTTCCTTCCTCTGATCTCCAAACATACAATTAAAACCAGCCGGCCATTCATGTAGATAGGACCATGGTTGATTGTTATTTCGATGTTTCTGGAATTTGAGCAGTGAAGATACTCCTGAGCTTGAAGAACAGCATTCCATGAGGAATCACTGTTTCTCCATGTCTTAGCTGATAGAGATTTGCCTTGATTTGAGTTTAGGGCTTCTTATAAACAATGCCAATGTGCACAATCTTGTGTGTTTCAAAGAAATCAAAAGAAAGTCTCTTTTAAATGTGTGGCAGTTTAAGATATGTCCTCCATAGTGTTGGATATTTGAACATGTGGTCCCCAGTTAGTGGCACTGTTTGGGAAAGCTTAGGAGGTACAGGCTTGCTGGAGGAAGCTGGCTACTGGCTTTGACAGCTGTGCCAATTCTAGTCTCTTTTCTGTTTCTTTGTGCTCATAGTTGAGATGTGATCTCTTAGTTCCTGTTACAGTCACCACATCTGCTACTTGCTGACACGATGGACTATTGTGTGTACACACACACACACACACACACACACACACACACACCATGGCAATGCTATCTGATGGACCGACCAGGTGGAGATTTTGATTTATCTGGGTAGAAACTCACAGTAGTTAAGCCACCTCCCAGCCTGCTTTGTGCCTTGTTCCCTGGAAGTTTGCTGTTGTGCTGAAGGTTTGTCTTTGTCCCTCAATCTTACAAACTGTGAGTGTGAAAACAAAACCCATCAAGATACTTATCATAAGGTATGTGTACGTGTACCTGGGTTTGTGCATGTGCATGCATATGTGTGTGGGGATATGTGTGTGTACATGCCCATGTATGCTTGTGTGTGTGTATGTGTGTGTGTGTGTGCATGCATGTGTGTGTGTGTATGTGTAGGCCAGAGGGAAACCTCAGGTTTTGTTTCTCTTGGGGTGTATCCTTCTGGGTTTTGAGACATGGTCTCTCACTTGGACCTGAGGCTCATCCATTTGGCTAGACTTGTCAGCTAGGGGTATTACTACTGTTTCTGCGTGCCCAATTCTGGGATTTCAAATTTAATACCATAAGTATAAAATTTAAGTAGGTGGTAGAGATTAAACTCAGGTTCCCATGCTTTACTGAGTAAAATAAGCAAGCACTTTATTGACTGAGCCATTTCAGCCCATATCTCATCTCATTTTGTGATAATTTTGTTGTTGTTTCAAAGCCTTGCACTACTGTGCAGGTCATGTCTTCCATGACTATAAAACATTCCCAGAAAAAACAAACTTTGGGAATAAACCACCCTTGAGTACCAATGTCTAAGACCAGCTGCTATTAAAATTTATCAGTCTGAATCACTCTGAAGTATCCCTAAACACTAACATGGAATTTATATATGTGCATTATGCAAATGGAGCTAGTGCTCTTAGATAAGTGGACTGTTAGTATCTCAAGCCACCACACTACTTGTAATGCATAGGTAATTAGCCTTCATAAAGGGAGAAATTATTTCTGAGCAGATCATTGACACAACATCACTGTTTCTAGGATTCTTCTCCCAGTGAAATTAACAAATTATTCTCAACTATATTTAGAAGAAAAAGACTGTTTGGTAAGAGCTCTCACCTGTAGAATGTTTTAAAAATTATTTTCCCTAAATATTTTCTAAATGAGATGTCTTGAACAAATACTTATTTGTGGAAACTAAAATGTTGTTCATAAAGAACTAGAGACTAGAGCAGTGGTTTTCCAAAGTTAGGACGGCGGAGGGAGAAGGGTGAAGAGAGGGCTCTGAATTGTTACAGGGTATACTTGCATGGAGAAGTGATTTCTAATGTTTTCCAACATGGTAGGGTCACTATAATTGACTGTAAATAACCAAACATTTCTGAATGGCTAGCTAAGAAGATTTTAAAGACTTGTAGCACATGGAAATGAGATATATCTGAAGTTCCAAGCAGAATCAGTTACTCTGATCCAATTATGGTATGTGTGTATTGAAAGGTTGTACTATAACCCATAAATAAGTACAGTTACTATATACAAATAAAAAATTATTTAAAAAGAATTAGTGTTCTATTACTCCTACAGTAATGACAAAACCAAAATCCCAGATGTGACTAAAGAGTCTGATTTTGTTTTACTGTTCAATATAATTGTAGACTTTTGTCTAGTCAAGCCCTCCCATACCTTCCCCCTCAATTTCTGTAAATATTATTGTCACATACACAAATATTTAAATATAACCTTCTGATTTTATTACGTGTGTGTTACTATTGTGTCTATGTTTCAGGGCTGACTATATACTTATGTGTATATGATTTTAAGCTTGGTACTGGATAACCAGTTAGGGCACTAATCCCAGGGGAAGACTAATCAATACTAATCCTACTCTCAGAATTCCTTAGTTGCCTTTAAGTTATTATTATTATTATTATTATTATTATTATTACTATTACTATTAATGAGTAGTTTGTGTACATGTATGTCTGTGTACCGTGTGCATGCCAAATGCCTATGGAAGCCAGAAGGGGAGTTACAGAGGTTTTGAGCTGCCCCATGGGTACTGGGAATCAAACACAGTTACTCTGGAAGAGCAATAAGTACACATACCTGCTGAACCATCTCTCCAGTCTCTTTGTCAATAGTTTTTTTGTATAGGGGTAGTGACTGTGAGATTCCCCCTCCCGATGTTATCCTATCTATTGGAGTTGTCAATTGGCAGCCATATTGTTTGTGTGAAGATTCCTTATTATTTCTGGGAGACATGCTCTCACAGCAGATTTCTTGATGTTCAGACTATCTTTCTGCCTCCACTTTTGTGACGTTCCCTGAGCTTTAGGTTAAGGAATTGTGTTGAAGATTTATCCACCATAGCTGGGCTTACCATGATCATTTGGCCAGTTTGGATTTTTAGCGGATCCTGCTGAACACCTATTGACTTGTCAGGTTTGAAAACCAACAGTTTGGAAGAGTTGAAACTGACTCATTAGATGGCATATGATAGTCATGTTACTTCTGTATGCTTCTCCATCACCCTTGTACTGGGGCAGAAGGTTCTGAAAAAGAAGGACTTCTGAACTGTCACCCCTGGCTTCTGACCAGCAGAACAAAGGCTGTCACCATGGTGTCTCAGCTAAATCCACTCATTTGCCTGGTTTTCTGAAGAAAGTTGTTTCTAAACACAATGTTGCCCAACAATTTACATATTATCTAAAGCTTTCTACATGCTTCACTGAGTGGCAGAGCTGTGCAGTTGGCAACTGAGTCTGCCTGGCCTGCCCAGAATTCTCATTATCTGCAACTTCTCAGAAACTGTGTGCTAGCCCTGGAGTCAAAGAATGGGCAGCGTGTAATGACTTTTCCTTGACCACGTCTATCCGGACCATCGGATGTAAGTAGAATAATACAGTCCTTGTCATTTGTTCTGACTGACTTGCTTCACGTTCCATAATATCTACAAGGCTCATCAACACATGGAAGGCCTCCCTTTGCTTTTAAAGCTAACTACTCCTTGTGTGTGTGTGTGTGTGTGTGTGTGTGTGTGTGTGTTGTATTTGATTTATCCATTTACTTACTATTGTACATTTCAGTTGCTTCTGTCTTTTCATTACTGTCAATACCCTATTGCTAACGTGGATATACACACATTTTTCTGGGATTCTGATTATATTATTTAGGGTAAATATCCAGAAGTGAGATTGGTGAGTTGAACAGTAATCCTATTATTGTTGTTGTTGTTGAAATTGTTGAGAGACTATTGTACTATTTTATGTAAGCTACATTATTTTGCATTCCTACAAACATAAGGGTTCTTACTTCACAACTTTGTTAATTTCTTAAGTTTTGTTCAGTTTCTTTTTTATGGCAGTTGCTTTATGATTGTAAGTTGACATCTTATTGTGGCTTCAATTTGCATTTCCCCAAAGATTAGTGATACTGAATACCTTTTTATGTCCTTTCTGGTCTCATATATACATATGTGTGTGTGTGTGTGTGTGTGTGTGTGTGTGTGTTTTCTTTGGAAAAACGTTTAAGTTGGCCCATGTTTTAACTGAGTTTATGTTTTTATTCTTCTTGGTGGGTTCTGTAACCTGGGTATAAAAACCTTATTAGATATGTCACTCTGAATTTTTTTCTACATTCTGTAGGCTATTTTTTTATTTTTTATCATGTCTACAAATGCACAGAACTTTTACAGTTTTCATGTTGTCTGAGTTATCTGGATTTACATCTATTGCCTGTTCTTTTGGCTTCATGTCCAAGAAACAACTGATAACTCAGTGTTAAAAGGCCTCACCCCTAAAAGCTCTTGCTGAAAGCTTGATCTAGGTTAGTTCTCTGATCTCTTTGGAATGATTTTTGTTCATGCTGAAAAAAAAGTGTCTAGCAGCATTTCTCCGCATGTGGCTATCCAGCTTCCCCGGCAGCATTTGTTGGAAAGACAGAGTCTCTTATACATGTGTTTTGTCATTTCGCCATATAGGCCAAGAGTTCCTTTTGGGCTTTCTCTTCCATACCTCTGGTCTACATAGATGTTGGTCTTTGTGCTATTGTGGCTTTGTGCATCTATTATTGTGCCTCTGAAATAAATTGAAATTTGAAAGTATAAGATCTCTATCTTTATTTTTCCTTTTCAACTTTTTATTGGGGGGAGGATCATCTCTACAGTTGTATATATGCACAGTTTCTAATAACTGTATATAGTTTATTTTGGATATAGTCAAGTTAGAGAACCACTGATCTAGATTAAAAGAAGGGGAAATGGAACACCTATATGCAAATGCCTGCTGGTGGTTTTCTACCAGTTCTTCTTTGATGAGAATATGAAACCCTTAGCAGAGTGTGCAAGCAGAGGTATGGTTCAGCTATCCGACTTTGTGGCTTTTCATTGCAAGACTGCTCTATGTCCTAGAGAGGGTGCCAGCAATGACAAGGTCTCATCTTGTGAAGTGAGGGTGGTGGTCCTGGGAGACAGTGGTCATTTGGAGAGACACTGCTGCCATCTTCATGATTTGTGCAACAGATATTTATTTTGTGCCTGCTGTGTCATGAAAATTCATAAAAGAAACATGCATTCCCACGAGTCCTTGAGGATTGATTTTCTCTACACCTTTTGCTAAGAACTCTTTCTTATGATCCCTGAAGAATGAGAAGGGCTATCTGCTGCGGTTCATGTCGATACAGTTTTATGGATGTGACTGCCTAGTTGCAGCCTTCATTTATTTTTTATTTTTAAGATTAATTTATTTTAGTGTGTGTGTGTGTGTGTGTGTGTGTTTGTGTGTGTGTGTAATGGACTTGTTTATGTGTATGGGTACATCTAGGCACACATGCACATGGAGGCCTGAGTTTGATGAAAGCTCTTCTACTGCTTTCTACCTTCTATATAGGCAAAATTTCCCACTTGGACGCAAGCTCCCTAACTAGCAAAGCTGGCCACTTTGCCCCCGGTAGTCTCCAGTTTTCCCCTGTCTCTGCTGTATGCGCACTGGGATTCTAAGTGGCTTACAATACCCTCCTAGCATTTGCATGGGTGCTAGGGAGCTGAGCTTAGGTTCTCATGCTTGTATGGCAAGTGCTCCACCCTCTGAGCTATGCCTTCAGCTTTTGGTTCCAGTTTTTATTCAACACATATCTGAAAGTTAATTAAAGACAACTGAAGAATGTTTACACAACTTGAGCCAAGAGCTGAATGACAAATTCAAACTCTGTCTGGAGTCAACAGTCTCTCCTTTGTGACAGCAGCATTTCCTTGTATATCAGTGAACTGCACCAGGACCAGTAGCATGAGGATGAAGAGGCAGCAGATAGATAGTGAAGGATTAATAAAAGAAGACTTTGATTCTATATCCTCTCTACTCCAATTTTAACAGAAGCTGAAAAGTGCTTTAGATAAAGCATCCCTTTCTAATTAATCCTAAGACACATTTTAATTAGAATTTTCAAATGTTATAGATGCATATTTTTGTCTGCGTGGATAAGTGTATACTTAATTTCATATCTTTGATGTCTATGTATATATGTATTCCTCACCAGAGTTGAAGCTTCCCAGGAGTAAACTCTGAGTCTTCTGCTTCAATAATTATTAACGACACAAAGGAACAAAGATGACTTTCTTGTGTTTTTGACAATTCTGTCAGAACTCATTATTCTGTGTTGGTGGATCTTTCCCATATGCAAGCTTATTTTTGGTGTTCTAAGAAATCTGAAGTTCACTAACAAGGCTTTTGAAGAACACTCTTGAACCAAATGTACGGGCTACAGTTGAGTAAGAACAGTGTGTGTCTGGAGTGTGAATGAACCAGCTGGGACACTAAGTTCTCCATGGTGTCCTAATTCAATAATCACAGGTTTCACCATTCTTCCAAAATAAGGCAGCATTCAGTATCAAAAATAAGAAGCCTGAGATAAGTACATTCAGCTTGCTGTTCTGTTCAGTATCGGATCTCTGTCATTTAGAACAATCAAAATACAGTCTGCACTGTGACTTCCAAGAACAGCTGACAATGAACTAAAGAAGGAGTATATTCAAAAGTTTGGGTGTAATTCCCAGACAGGAGTCACAGAATTTTGTAGGGCCATCCCAGCAGCATGGGAGGCCAGTGGGTTGTGCGGGATGTCTGCATTCGTGTTGTGGCCCATTGTGTCTATTATTAACACTGACAGAGGTTTAGAGAGTATACACTTTTCTCGGTAATTCTAGGAGACTGCTGTATTCACAAGCAACATTTTATATCTACGACTATCTCTTTTTCAAAATGGACTTTTAGAAATGGCACAAAATAGCCGTGTTCAGTGTGGCACCTCTGTGTGTATATCTTATACCTGCTCTTATTGACTACAGTCATCTTTCTGTTGTTCCCCTTCTTCCCCCTAAACTGTCTCTCTTTAGTTTTCATGTCATTTACAGATATGTTACATATGTAATATATTGGAATTGTGTGTGTGTGTGTGTGTGTGTGTGTGTGTGTGCGCACACGCACATGCACACAAGCATGCGCACACTTGTGTCCCATGGGTTCCGCATATAAGAGAGAACACGGAAATTTCAACTTTGCTTTTTACGGTTTTTGTTTTGGTCTGTTTTCTTCTCCACATAATTTCTTTTTTACTTTTGTATTACATGTACTACAGCTATTTGTAATATGATATATATGTTTATATTTATTCTAGATGCTGAATGAGTGAATATGTGATGTATATCTAAGTCTGATTTATTTTGCTTACCGTAATGATCCCAGCTTCTATCCATTTTCCATCAAATGACATTTCATTCTTCTTCATGGCTGAATAAAGCTTCCTATGTATACATCAGTTTCTTTACCCAGTTTCTCTCGCACCTCTTTCTTTCAATTGTCAGTTTACAAAGAAAAAAGCCACGGTCTTCAATTAAGCATGGATCTGGCATTCAAATCTTATTCCAAATAATTTGACTCAAATTTCATGCTGCTTTTCCCAGCCAGGTCTCTGATGTTACTGTTCTGTATAGTGATTTTAAGGCTTACTTTATAAGTTAGCTTTTCTGATGATACTGATGATTTGCAATTCTGGTTACAACCAATCTTTCTGTCACTCTTAACAATGACATCAAAACTAGTTGGAGCAATCCTTTAATATATAAATTTCATAGTGTTTATGGACACATTTGACCATAAAGCATACTACCTGGGGTATAATGTCAGTCATAAAAAATAAATAAAATCAAGAGAAGCAAAGGTTGCAAGGAATTATAAATGAGTTGAAGATAATTAACAGGTTGAGTGATTCAGTGGGGCAAGACATATTGTGTGACTTAATGAGCAGCTCACCTAATGGGGGCAATTACTCATGGATAGGGAAAGGAGCTAAGCATGGATTTGGAACCATGTTGTAGTAAAACCAGTGTTGAGACAAACTTCAAAGGTGATCTTTCACAGTGATATGGTTCACATGCTTTTCATAAAAGGTAAAACCAAGGAAAAACAAGCTGTTTTTCATTTGATAAACAGAATTAGAAATAAATACTAAATTCATTTATTAAGACTTCAGTTGTCTTTACCATAACATGTTTTATGCCATTTGTGTATGTGCATATGCACACATATAATGTGCAGATACACATGAATTTTCACTTTTTATACATGTATATGTGATATTATATATGTATACATGTGATACGTACACAGCAAAATTTCAAGGGTCATTGAGAATAGCTACCCAGTGAAAGTAGCAGAACAGAAAACAGTGCTTGAAGCAGTCACAGTGGATGGCCACACACCTGAGTACTGGGCAGCACAAGTGGGATTCTATGTTATTTTTTACCTTGTTTTTAAATGAGGGCATGAATTTGGGTGAATACAGAATAGGGGTTGGATCTGGGAGGAAATGAGAGAAGGGGATGAGAGTGTTCAAAATATAATGTATTAAATTCTCCAAGAAGTAATAAAAATATTTTTAAAGTTAAATTACAATTAAAACAAAGGACAGTCATGTTTTAAAAAATGTGTTTGATCTTTAGAACTTGTAGTTGACACTGTTTCTGAACTCTCATAGTTCTGCCAATGTTTCCTTGTCAAGTTGCCAGTGTTAGTTACAAAGGATGGTAGCCCATTTAGTGTTGAAAATATTGCTGTATTTACTGACATGATTTTCTGCTAACGTTCCTATGCAGCGAGTTTTAGGGTTAATATTTTGTTTTTTTCTATGTTAATGTTGCCTTCAGCTTAATTAATTACAATTTTAATTGTGTTGGCTGTAAGCCTTGCCACTCAGTGGTAACAAGGGTTTTATAATTAGCGGGGGCTATGGAATGAGAGATTTAAAACGGAAATTCTTCCTCCTAGCAATGAGAGCAGCCTGTGGTCATTTCTTATTTTCGAAGACATTTCCTTGAATAATATTTCTTGTGATCTGGCTAATATGTAGAGGATCTCCACGGGGTGTGGATGTGTCTGGGAACTGTGCACAACATTTTGTGTGTAGGTGCATTTTAAAGTGGGGCCTGATGTTTGTCTACTCCCATTGTCCCCTCTCTCTCTCTCTTTCTCTCTCTCTCTGTCTCATCTTTCTCTGTGGTGTGTGTGTGTGTGTGTGTGTGTGTGTGTGTATGTGTGTGTGTGTGTGTGTGTTGCAGTACTGCCAAACCCCAGAATTTTGCAAATAATGCATAGAGTGTAAATGCTCTACCACTGAGCGACACCCCAGCCCCTTCATTCATTTTAAGCTTAGAGAAGTGGAATGCAGTGAGTGCAGAAACTTTGATCTAAATGTGGATATGAATTCCAGCCCTGAGCTCAGTAGCAACTTCACTCTCAGGAAATCTCAATGCTTGTTTCAGGTGTAATTTCCTCACCTGTAGAACTGAGCTGCTCCTACTGACACTTGGACTGCTCCATCACTGTGGGGATGAAGATGCCCCATATCAAGTGCTGGGGCAGAGCTCAAAATGTAGAGTTACCCTCACTACTATTGTGCTGATGATACTGTAAGTGCTATCATTGCTGTGGGTTGAAGGTGGCTAGAGAAATGTGGCTCTGGCTTAAATATGTGGAGACTCTAAGGTTCAGAAGTCCTTGGTTTTGTGAAGCTCATAGACAGGAACCCTGCACAGGACTTCTCTGTAGACTCTGGGTGTAGACTTTTACTACATTTTTAGTAAAAGAGTTGTTAGAGAGTAAAGCGGCACATATTTGTCACCCTAATACTTGGAAGGGTGACCTAAGCAGGTTGGCTGTTAGCTCAAGGCCAGCCTGAGCTACATAGACAGCTTAAAAACGGGTTATTCTTCTGTCATTAATATTATGCATGTTTCACTCAGCTAACTCCTCCTTTGAGACATCCAGGTAGACAGTACTTTAGGATGCTTACATTTCTGTTACCTTACTGGTCTGGGAGGTCACTCTGTCTGTGTGTTGCTTTTATTGGTTAATGAATAAAAAAACTACCTTGGCCTGTTGATATGGCAGAACTTAGCTGGACTGGGAAAACTAAACTGAATGCTGGGAAAAAGAAGGGCAGAGTCAGGAGAAGACCTGTAGCCCCACTGGAGACAGATGCCAGAACTTTAGCCGGTAAGCCACAGTCATGTGGAGATACACAGATTAATAGAAATGGGTTAAATTTATACATAAGAGTTAGCCAATAAGAAGCTAGAGTTAATGGGCCAAGCATTGATTTAAATAACCTAGTTTCTGTGTGATTATTTTGGGGCTAAGTGGCAAGGAACTAACTAGCGATCTTCTTCAACACCTTACACAAGTAGCCCCCTAGCACAGATGCACATAGACTGTGTCTGTGCTGTGTGTTCTCTTCATGAAGGCAAAATTAGCCTGCAAATAGCCCCAGTTGGGATGAAGACCAGTACACAAACACAGCAGCTTCCAATCCGTCAGGTGGACGAGTCTAGGAAGTGCACTGTGCACTTCTTGGCTGTCCCAGAGGATTCCCAATAGCCCCTTCTATTTTTACCAGAAGCCCCAGAACACAGTATTTGACTGAGTTTGACCTGTTATCACATTCTGTCCTTGCTGCTTTGCTCCTATGTCCTTTGATCACCTTTGAAAAAAACTTCTTGTTCCAAAGGCCTGTCTCAGACTCTGATTTGTGGGGACCCAAAATAAAGCACACATTTCTCTGAAATCCTAAAGCAGAAACCAGTATCAGTGTACATCTATAACAAATGCCATTTGTCCTGGTCAGTACTGACTCCCCAATGTCTGCTCCCGTGTTGGGCAGTCTGTAGGTATCATCAGCTGATGCTTGAATGATTGAGGCAGTGCATGAATGAATCGACATGATTCTAGGACCCTGATAATGAGCAGGTCAGCTGGGGGTTGTTTGATTTTATTTACTACGCACTGCATTGGAGACATGGCAAGAGGCTGTCAAAAACCTCCTTGGAGGGCTCTATGGTATGCCTGGTTAGCTCCATCTTTAGTCACGGCATGTTTTCTGCTTTCCTTATGGTCACAAAGAAGAGGAAGCTGGTAAATATACCAGTTCTTTGTCTCCAAAATCTGTCTCTGAGGATATGTATACACACACACACACACACACACACACGTGTGTGTGTGTGTGTGTGTGTGTGTGTGTGTATTTACATGCTATCAGGCTATCAGGTATTCAACAATGGCCTGCCAAAGGGTGACTGCCATGATGCACATTTTGTAAGAAGCTTGGAGATCGAATGCATGGCCAAGAACACATCATGGTGAGAGATGGGGACTAGGAGTAAAGCTATTAGAAGGACATCTTGCTGTGTGCTGGTTCAGGTGACCATATCCCACACTTGCTAACATAAGACCATAGGCATCCTCACCTGATTGAAGAATGAGAAACATTCCCTAAGCACGGGCATGGGCATGCTCCTGCCTCATATGTTCCAAATCAACACATGGCACAAATTCTTCAATACAGCAAGTTCATAATTTTAATTGTTGAAAGATTTGAGCTTTGGATTTTAGGGTTTATAGAATTGGCCTACCTCCACGATTTCAGATACTGATCAGAGGGAGCTGAAATTATTGCTGAGACAGTGTGGCCAGCAGAACACTGCTACAAGGTCAGTCAGTAAAAGGGGCAGATTCAAGATGGGTCTTTATCAGTCAAGTTTGAACTCAACCAAATCACAAGTTAAAGTTTCTGCCAGAATTCTGGAATTCCATTCACAGCTGTATAACCCACTTGGTTAGTAAAGAGGAGGTAGAAATCAAGGAGGAGATTTTCACAGATGTATATGGCTACAAAATAGGCACTGTTTAGTGCTTAATAGTAAGACACCACAGCCCCCTACAGTGTAGGAGATCAAAGACTGACAAAGGTCAGGACATTTGAATCTAGATAAGAGGAAATAAGATCTAAGCTTACAGTTACTCAGGTTTTTGTCTAATATCTTGATAGCTGGCTTTAAAATTGCTCTTCGATGCCACATTGCAAAATAAGAGCCTGACTGAGATGCACCATGGAGGGGAAATGTTGGGATTCTAAAGAGATGATGAAGACTCTTGGAGATTTGGGCTGATGGGTTTGGGTGGAACATGACTGTGAGTGCTGTTGCTAAGGTCATGGTGATGATGATGTAGGGTTCATGGTGATGGTAATGGTGGTGATGTTGTTGACACAGCTTCTGCTGATGGCAATGTTGGTGATGATGTGGTAGTAGTGATAGTGGAGATGATGCGTGTAGCATCGATCATGGAGGTGGCCATTTTGGTTGTGGTAATAGTAAGGGTGGTGTTGCGAGGACAGAGATACTAGGAATGTGGATGATGAGGATGAAGCTGGCGGTTAAGATGGTGGCAGTGATAAGAGGATAGAAGCTGGTGGTAATGATGGTAATAGTGTTGTGGTCATGTTGGTGATGACAGTAGCAATCATAACTATGGCAGTGTTCATGACGATAGCACTGTAGGAATGGTGATAATGATGGTGACCATGGTGATGATGATGATTGTGGAGATGGTGATGCTTGTAGTAGTGAAGATGGCAGTATTGAAGGGATGATGCAGGCAATGATGATGCTGATATTAATGATGGTGAATATTGTGGATGCTGTGGTAATAGAAATGATGTGAATTATTTTGCCTTCGGAGCTCTATTTGTCTCTTAATCTTCATAAACACTCATCAGTTTATGGCAGGTATCATTCTCATTAAAATTATTGTTCAGGTTAAAGCTGGAGGTCTCACAAATAATATGTCATGGAACCCAGACTCGGAGTCAAACAGGCTGATCCCAAAGGCCACAAGCTGAATCTCACATAGCCTTTATTCTAATCTAACGTCTTATTTTCCAATTTAAACTCATCAAACTCATGATCATTTGGATTCTGTTCTAAGCAAGACCCTATACCCCACTGCTAAGGGACTTCTAAGTGTAATGAACAGAAAATTGTGCTCAGATCCTGGGGTTAATGGCTGGGAGGCAGGGTTTTGCAAACCACAACTTTATTATCTGAACAACAATTTCATTAAGTAGACAAGCAACTCACAAGGGGACTGTGAACAGGATGATGTGTTTTAAAGGTCAAAATCTGGTTTCCTGTAGACTTAAGTAAGTCAAGAAAAGGTGAGATTTGCAATGCAGCTTTATGCCTTGTCTGAGCAGACTCCCTACACTGGCATGTCCTAGTATCCCTCGTGGGATCTAAGCCATGCAGGCTGTCTCACACTCTACGGAGAAGAAATCCCGCTACTTAGAGATACCTAGGGGCTTATGCAGCCTCAGTGGCCAAGTCCTTATCTCTTGCCAATATTCCTCAAATTACTCAGCAATATGAGTTAGCACAAAAGGAGTATTTCCAGAAAACAAACAAACAGCTTTTGTGGAAAGCTCATTGCTAAGAATCATTAGCTGATTTTCTAAAGTGAAAATATGTGACCTTTGTCTTTTGTCACTTTAACCTAAATATGTGCATATGAATAAACAGTGCTAAAAGAAACTCTGGAAGTGGGGGGACTAGTCTTGCTCTCATTGTCAAGATCTCATCAGTCTCCAAGAATCCAAACATTGTGGGATCCTTGTGTATTCTCCAAGAATACACAACCAATAGTGCATAAAATAATAAGAAAGTCTAAATATTTAGTAGATGATTCAAACATGTCAAGTACTGTAACATGTGGTTCATTTGGATAGATACCAACATGACACATTAAAGGTTTTTATTTATTACTGATTAATTAATTTCTCATAGAAAGTCTTCTAGGAACAGGGGTGCCCAGGACTGCAGAGCCACCAAGCCTCAGTGACATTAAGAAGATGACCCTCTGCATTGAAGAAGTTGGGTGCAGTAGGAGGCCTCTTGTTCATTCCTGGCTGCTCAGCCGTGAAATAATCACTCAAAAGCTAAATCATTTAAATCACTGTTTGGACACTCACTCAAGCATTTTGCTAGCTAGCTCTTATAACCTTGGTTAACCATTTCTATTAATCTGCATATTGCCACACAACTATGGTTTACCAGCGAGATTCCAGCACATCTGTCTGCAGTGGCAGCTACATGGCTTCCAACGACTCTGCCTTCTTTCTCCCAACATTCATTAGTTTTCCTCTACTCTATCATAGGTCCTATCAGAGGCCAAGGCAGCTTCTTCATTCGTTAACCAATAAAGCAACACATATACAGGACTTCAGACACCATTTACCTTTTCTGTTTAAATAAAATGGAGGGCTTTAACATAGTAAAATTATATGTAACAAAACATGTATAATGCAAGTTATAATAGTTATACCTACTTTATCTTTTATCATAACTAAGGAAAACTATAATTATAACTATCTGTTCTTCAACTCCTTCAAAGACTGCAGAAGGATATAATATTATATAAATTAACATGAAGTGCATTGTAAGCAACATCCAAAACTCTAGAATTGACTGAGACATCTCGCTGCCTGGACAGTCACCCAAAGTTCTGTGATGTTGCAGGCACCCATTTTCAGCCTATAGACTCATAGTATCTGTCAGACTTTTCCATAAAGCAAGAAATTTCAAAGACAGTTCCACCTATATTGGCAGTTTGTCAGTCACTTTTTTCTTCATCCTGCAGAATGTCTGACAGACTCTTTCATGAAGCAGGAATCCTGAAGAACTGTCTCACCTTTAGGCAACTTCAGCAGTCATTTTTTTTGTGGGTCCTGCACGCCCAATGTATACAGTAAAACATCAAACAGTCCAGGTAAGAGCAATTCTTACCCAAATGGCTACAAACTCCATAAGGAGCCTCTTTGATGTCCATTATCCTCTTGAAGTAGTTTGTTGACAGAGGTTTCTTTCCCACCTGGTCCTGCAGCCATTCCGTCCCAAAGAAACACACAGAGGCTTATGTTAATTATAAACTGCTTGGCCTATTAGTTCAGGCTTCTTATTAACTCTTACATCATACATTAAATAACAATTCTTGTCTATGTTAGCCATGTGGCTTGGTACCTTTTTATCAGTGAGGCATTCTCATCTTGCATCCTCTGCATCTGGATGATGACTGCAGACTGAGCTTTTCCTCTTCCCAGAATTCACCTGTTCTGTTTGTCCTGTCTATTTAGTACATGAGCCAAACATGTCAGGTACTGTAACATGTGGTTCATTTGAAGAGATATCAACATGACAGCTTAAAGGTTTTTATGTATTACTGATTAACTAATTTCTCATAGCAACTCTTCTAGAAACACAGGTGCCCAGGCCTGTAGAGCCACCAAACGTCAGTTACATTAAAGGAGTTGACCCTCTACATTGAAGAAGCTGAGAAAACAGATATCTGAAATCTTTTCATGAATTAGTATAGGATAGAAACACTGCCTTCTAAATTATTGAATTCTAAGAATTTTAGATACTGTGCCAAAGGGCAAGCAAGAGATTTTGCTGTAAGATATTATTCCAAGCCTTTGTGTTGATTTCCATTTCTGCTGCTCTCACACTCTACCTTACCACCCACCTCCCACTGCAGCCACTTCCTCCAAGTCTGCCCTCTTCCTGTCTCGTACTGAAGACCCCTTCTCCCTTCAGGAGCTAAATATCTCTACAGCACAGCAGAGTTCACCATTCCTGTCGCTCTCTGAAAGTATCTATCTCTTCTAAAATAAAACTCAAGCTTGTATCACAGGCTATGAAGTTCTTCACCCTTTCTCCTATTCTCCGACCTCCGCTCACCTCACTTTCTCTGTATTATATCCAAGAAGCGTTTTTCTCCCTCCAATTTATTAAACTAGGTTCTGCCTCAGGGCCTTTGCCCTCAAGGTTTTCTTTATCTAAAAGCTTCTCTCCTTGCTGGAAGGTAGCAGAGATGGGTCCTTACCATCCTGAATATCTCAGTACATGCCATTTTGTTATGAAGCATACATGTTGTTTTCTTATGAAGTATCCCCCTCCTTCCCTGACTAAGGCTTCCTCTTTGCTCTTTTCTGGCTTGTGGTTTGTTACATCATCTTATTTCCATTATTTTATTGCTTCTCTTGGTTGGCATATGCATTGTCTATCTCCTTCACACAGAAGACACGCTCTATGATGTGGCAGAGTCTTATTCTAACTGTATATTGCTGCCTCCGTGTAACTAGGAAATGCATGCAACAGACTATGTTTTTATTAAATAATGCGCCTTACTTACTTTGTGGAATAAGTTAGTATGTAAAGAATGGCCAGTTAAGGAGAACATTGACCTCTGAATCAGGTAAGCATGGCACATGTGTGCTCACAAGAGCCTGTAACAAGGGCCTGCATATGTCTATACCAGGTCCTATGCAAATATACTATATTTATTAGCTTAGTATTTCTATGGGATTCCCGAGTGTGAGAACTGGTGGGTCTCTGACTTTTGCACCTGTTCTGGGGTCTCTTTCCTCCTTTTAGGTTTCTGTTCCCAGCTTTGACATGACAGTTCAGTTTCTGCATCCTCTCATTAGAGTTGATTTGGTCATGTTTGGCTGTTACCTCTTAGAAGTGTAGTATGAGGAGCTGCGGGCAGGCCTGCTTTTCGTCCCACCCGGCTCCCGCACAGCTAGCTTAGCCCTGGAAATAACAACACACAAATTGTATTTATTTAAACACTGCCTGACCCATTATCTCTAGAGAGTTAGTTACTGACTAACTCTCACATCTTGATTAACCCATTTTTAGTAATCTCTGTAGCACCACGAGGTGGTGGCTTACCGGAAAAGATTCGGCATGTCTGACCTGGTGGCTGGCTCCATGGCGTCTGCCTCATAGCCCTCTTCCCAGCATTCTGTTCTGTTTACTCCGCCTACCTAATTTTCTGTCCTATCAAGGGGCCAAGGCAGTCTCCTTATTGACCAATGAAAATAGCACAATAGACAGATAACCCTCCTCTATCATAGAAGCTTTTCCTTTTTTTTCAAAGTTTATTAAATTATAAAAGTTTCCATTTCCGCCCCTCCTCCCAACACCCTCCCACTCCCCCCACTCCCTCTCCTCCTCCCTCTCCATCTCTAAGAGCAGTCAGGGTTTCCTGCCCTGTGGGAAGTTCAAGTTCCTCCCCCCTCCCTCCAGGTCCAGGAAGGTGAGTATCCAAAGAGACTGGATCCCCAAAATCCAGTATATGCAGAGGAAACAAGTCCCAGTGTCATTGTCAATGGCTTTTCAGAAAGACTCCGGGCCAGCCACATTCAGAGAATCTGGTTGGATCACGTGCTCGTTCAGTCCCAGTCCAACTGGCCTTGGTGAACTCTCATTAGATTAGTCCCCTTGTATCAGTGGGTGATCGCATCCCTCACGGTCCTGATTTCCTTTTTCATTTTCTTCCTCCTTTTGCTTCTCATTTGGACCTTGGGGGGCTCAGTCCGGTGCTCCAATGTGGGTTTCCGTCTGTATCGTCATCCATCGTCGGATGAAGGTTCCCTCTGGTCTTGCCTTCTTTGCTCACGTTCTCTTTCCTTCTGCTTCTCGTTTGGACCTAGGGAGTTAAGTCCAGTGTTCCAATGTGGGTCTCTGTCTCTATCTCCTTCCATCGCCAGATGAAGGTTCTATGGTGATAAGCAAAATATTCATCAGTATGGTTATGGGCCAAGGCCGTTTCAGGCACCCTCTCCTCTGTCCAGAGAACTATCTGGACAGAGGAGAGGGTGCCTGAAGTTTTTCCTTTTTTAATGAAAGAAAGGGAATGGGGGAGGGAAGGAGAGATGGGAATGACTGGGAGGGGAAACTATAATTAGTATATATATATATATATATATATATTATACATATATAGTATTTGAGAAGAATTTATTTTCAATTAAAGAAAAAAAATTTTAAAAAAAGAAATGCCTGGTTGAACTGTGTTCCTTCAGAAAGATGCCAAGCACCACATATGGCAGGTTGCATGTGATCTTCAAAACCAAGACTGAGTGGTGCTTTTTGGTTTTGTTGTTGTTGTACTTATACTTTTTCTATGTCCTGTCCATTCTGGGTGATGGACAGTATTATTCCTCCATGATTATCTCTGTGTACAAAGATATGTGTGTGTGTGCGTGTGTGTGTGTGTACCCACACATGTGCATGCATGGGCACACACACACACACACACACACATACACACACACACACGCACACACACACGACCTCTGGCTGTCAATGCTGTTTATGCTGACCAATTAGTTGATTTCTGTTCTCCCCAGAGGGTGTGCAGGTTAATTACCTTCAAGCCTCCCCATCCTGCATCCTTGCTTTTATTTTCAGCTTGCCTCCTGCTGTTATGTTGTTTCCCTTATTTGACCCACAGCAGCCTTTATTAGTGTCTTCCCAGGTAGATCAAGTGAACTTTGTAGCTGTTGCTGTGAGCTATTCCATGTACAATGATTGTCTATTTCTTCGTTCCTTCCTGGGCTGTGGGATGGCACGTGAGCCTTGCTGTAGGGGATTGAGCTGCATCCAAGTAGTAGTTTTCAAAACTCTTGTCTTAGAATAATTGCAATGTGGTATTCTAGTTAAACTCTAGTGTCCTAGAGTCTGCACCGGGACCTGGATATAGACTTGGTTCATGAGAGGTTTATGTGCCTCAGTTTCTTCACTTGTAATAAATAACGACAGAATCTCCTCATCTGATAGGGGTAGTCTATGGAAATATTTAACCCAGTAATTGGCACCTGGTAAATTCTCTACATACAATTGGGAAATGATAAACACTAATATTTCTTTAGATTTAGTGAGTTTCAGACTCCTGATCCCAACAGCTCCGGTGTCCTTACTTTCGGGGAAGGTATTCTCCAATGCTAGCAATCATGTTCACTTCAATTAATTATGTCCTTGCCAGACAATGAGGATCAAGGAGCGTGAGGACACAGAATTGCTCTGATAAACTCCATGAGCCTTTCCACTATTCATATGATCAAAGGACAGTTCTGAGAGCTGGAGAGATGTGTGTTTGTGTGTTATTCCTAGAACACACACATCAGGAATGTGATTTCTAGAACTGGCATATAAAATTCAGACAAGAAGACCTGTGTTTGCAAGCCAAGAGCTGAGGAGGCAGAGATTAGCAAATCCCTGGAACTTGGTAGCCAGCCAACCAGCCGGTCCTACTCGGTGAATTCTAGACCAGGGAGAGGCACTATTGAAAAAGAAAAGGTTGATGTACCAACCATTGATGGAATGACACTGAAATTATTCCCCTACCACATGAATATACCCATACATGTACCTATACCCCCCCATCACATACATGCACATACAGGAAGTATAGTTTTAAGTCAAGACATAATTAATTGGACAGAGAGTTAAGGAAAAGTGACTTCAAACACATGGGCATACCTCTGAAATCATAGAGGGTAGCTAGCATCTTAGGAAATGTAGGAATTTGGCTGGACACCAGAGCAGGACTTGGATACAGTTGAAATGATGTCAACCTGTGATGGAATGGGAAAGGAGAGCACTAATTTATGGGTTGATTAAATAGGAGGCTGAAATGGTTGGCCCTATAGAATTGATTTTTGGGTGACAAGTCCCATCATTTTTGTCTGTGTTAGGTGTCTTAGCATAGGTAGCACATGCTTGATCAGGTGTGTTAATCTAGTAAGGTTGGCACTCTGAGTTCACCGTTACCAATGTGTGGGGGGGTGGTAGCTCTAGAAAAGATCACATGGCTATAAAAACAAGCTTTCTAGAATGGTATATACAAGGGGGAAGCGTAACCGTGTAAAATGGGCAGCAGGATGGAAGGGAGACTGAAGGGCACAGCACCCAGAATAGGTGATCTGATATGAGGACAAGGGCACAGTAATCATATGCCTCAGGAGACATAGGTGCCTTCCAGTTCTTTATTAGAGAAGGCTTTGAAAGGATCCCTGAAATATAAGCAGTAGTTACCTCATCATGGATGGATCAACCAACTACAACATGAAACACTTTCATCTGAAATCTTGCATGGTACATGCCTGTAATACTAACATGTGTGAGGCTAAGTGGGTTGTGTTGTATGTTTGATGTCAGCCTGGACTACATCATAAGAGCTGGTCTTAAACCTCCACCAAGAGACATTTCAAAGATTCATTTGTGGTGAATGTATTTAAAAAGTGCTTTTGTATTAAACATATACAGGTTTGTTTTCTTGTCATTATTATGTAATCAATATCGTATTGCAATATTTGTATAGCATTTATATGATATTTGTAAAAGGAGCGGCAGGCCGTAGAAGACCCTCCTCCATCAGATATTAGACAACCAACTAGAGATAATATAAAGATAACAGGATTTGCATGTGGGCTACATGAAAATACTGCATGGTTTTATGCAAGAAACTTGACACCCTGGGTGGGCTTTAATATCCATGGTAGTCTTGAATCAAACCCCAGAATACCAAGAAAAGTCTTTAGCAGTTCCTTTGTCAACTATAATTATTTCAAAGTCCACAAGGCTCCCTATTTAGCTGCTGTCATTTAGAGTGACACATTGAGAGCTGGGCTGTTGTTTGTACCAGGTTGAGGAACATTTGGTTCTTGCTGTCAGTCAGTGTCAGCGGCCTGCTGGAAATTGTCCCAAGTACATTTTCTTACAGTTGGAGTATTTGAACTGAGTTAACTTTGAAACAAGGATGTCCTGGAAGTAAGACTCTAACCAGAGATTCTAAAACATCTATGGGCTTGCGTAGAGAAGAAACTGTGGGTTCGTGCTGTTTGCCTGGGGTAACTGCCATGTTGGGGAAATATTAAAAGATGACAGCGGGTAGTTTTGCATCTCCAGAAAGTTCTCTTTGGAGGAAGACAAGAACATGAATAAATTTGTGATTCCTTTCCTTCCTTACCCTAACAACATTAAGTTCTAGTTGAAACCAATAGGGACTTCATGGAGCAGATATTTCAGTTGATTGTAGCTTAAATAAAATTGCAAGTCAGCCGCACATGTACATACAAACGGGTACATACACAAATGTACACATACTCATGCACAAGCACACGTGGAGGTCAGAGAATAACATTGAAGTTAGTGCTCCCCTTCACCATGTAGCTTTAAGGGATGGAGCTCAGGTTTTCATCCTTACTTCCTGCATTACTTTCCTGGCCCATACTCTTTCTCTGATATCGAACGACGTTTGAAGTAGAAGAGGTTCATGAGGTTTCTTCATGTTCTCTTTTTACCTTCTGACTTCCTTCATGATTATGGATTCACCTTTCAGCAGCCTGTAGTACATTGTAAATACATGGAGCAAGGCTTTGAGATAGCTAAAAGGACACATTACAACCAAACAAGATTCTTTGAAAAAAACTTTGCTGTCAACTTTACCCATCAGTTTTCTATTATATCTCACTGGTTATAGACATCTCTCCATATGCCTCCAAATGTAATTATTTGACTGGGCACATCCATCTGCTGTCAAAAAGGGGAGGAAAACAGAGATTTAAGGTAGCCATTTCTATTAGTTACTTTTCTATTGCTGTGATAAAACATCACAGCCAAGGCAGCTTACAGAATAAAGAATTTATTTGGAATTACAGTTCAGTGGGACAAAGGTCCATGATGGTGTAGTGGCTGGAGATGGTAGCTGAGAACTGACCTTGAGAACCACAAGAAAGAAACAGAAATCAAATTGGGAATGGCATGTTGTTTGATATCTTCAAAGCCTGTTCCCAGGACATATTTTCTTTATCAAGGCCATACCTCCTAAACCTACTCAAACAGTATCTCTAACTCTGAAGCCCATGTTCAAATATATGAATTTATGGGAGACATTCTCATTCAGACTCCACATCACCGAACAATATCTGTCACAATACATGTGTAGCTTCCTGAAGCCAAAAAGGGCCATGATTTCTTCCCTGACAGCATCCAAACACATGCACTGGGACAAATGGCTGACATGTCTGAAGTTCTGCACTTGAATGCTGGCATTTCCTGATGTCCAGGTAGTGTGGAAGAAGAAGCAGATGCTAGTGTGGCTTTTATGCAGAAGAATGAACTTTGGCAGGTTGCTTAGCAACTTTAGTCCTGTGTTTTCTGGTCACACAGCACCATTTCTCATGTGTTGTTTTGAGGACTGGGTGGAATTACAAGTATAAAGGACTTGGCTGTGTGCATGGGAACATAATAGATGGTTGATAAATGTCAGTGAGGCCTTTTCTTTTCATGTGCAAAGTTGGAAATAGTTCTTTAAGGATCATAGCATTTAGACTTGCCAGATCATTTATTTAAACAGCTGTGATGCGAAGAAAATTTGTTTCCCACTCCTTTGAATCTGTCAAGATTCTTTGAGGTCAGTGAGATGACTCAGTTGGTAAAGGTGATGCAAGCCTGAAGACCCGAGTTCGAATCCCTAAAACTTGTGTAAATATGCACCATGGCATGCCCATACTTATCTGCCTCTCTCTCTCTCTCTCTCTCTCTCTCTCTCTCTCTCTCTCTCTCTCTCTCTCTCTCTCCTTCCTATCTGCCCCCCTCACATACACACACTGAAGCACCTATTAAGAATTTTTAAAATTCTTATTACATTTAAGTAACTGCCAATAAGATGAAGGTACATTTCTTTATCCTGTGGTGGCTATGTGTGTGTATCTTCTGTGCAGTTGTACTTTTCTTCATTCAAATCCAGGTAGGTTGGTTTCCGTCTATAATTGGACTAAATTTAACATCCATATTCTTAAATAACTTGCATCCCGGAGTTAAAACAGATAAGACTCGGGGAAGATAGATGTGTGCACATTCTGGTTTTGACTGATAAATCTTTTCAGGAATGTGAATCACTGTACTTTAATTTCCATTATGGGTGGAGAGAGAAAGAGTCAGAATTTCACAAGCTCCTCCTATGTGGAGAAACTCCACCATATCAAAAATCCACAAAGGAAGAAAGAAAGCATAGAACAAAACATTGCCAAAAGGTTTCTGTTAGACGTGGCTTCCACATATGAGCATTTGGAATGTGCTTCAACTTCAAGCTAGATATTATGGGCACAGCTCTAGTACACAGCAAGACACACTGCCCAAAGGACAGAGCCTTTTGTGGTCTAGCAGAGTCGTGTTGCATTTAAGTGAAGGGAACAGGAATTAGGAGCTCTGCAGGGTAGCTGCTGCATGTCGGCTGACAAGTTGCATGCCACTTTTCCATAGTGACTGCTCTTTACCTGGAACAGATTCTCCATGGCAACCTCTTCATGGGGTGCTTCTGTCTTCATAACACATACACATTGGGGAGGAAGTAGAGAATGGAGACTTGTGTTCCTAGGCAGAGAAAAGGAGGGGTTGCAGACACCAAGGAAAGAGTCAAGTGTTGCTTTTCTTCCCAGTTTCTGACATTCCTTCTTGGATGAGTATGAGTGGGAAAGAAAGGATTAAAATTCACTTTGTAGACACCATCAGTGAGCATTCCTTTGAGACATGACTCAAATCAATTAGTTTACACTGTTCTAGGTAACTTGGTTTTGGCTCAGTGATTTGCTGAAATGTCAAAGGACACATAGGCTTCCCTCCACCTGCTCAGTAAAGACTGCTCACCAAAACCCAAGTTCTGGGTATTTGATGGGCAGAAAAGGATTACAATACAGTGTTTTCAAAGATAGAAGTTTTCACAGAGAGCGAGGTCTGAGAACCTCAGAATGGTTTTTCCATCGTAGTCAGAATATGTTGTTATCTGAAATATTTCTCAAGGAGTTCTTTGTAGCAAAGCCATTCCTTTGCTCACATGGAGTAAGCACAGAGCCTCCTGGAAACAGAGAAAGCAAGGCAAAGCCAACAAAGAAACCCTCAGCACCCAGTCACTTCAGACTACCTCATATAAATGCCGTGATCTGATTTCTGTTCCTCCCCACACCATCACTTCGCCTCCTTCTGTAATATTTCAGTTTCTCAAAAAATAATTTAGCCTATCAGGTTATATTAAGATACAAGATTGGATTTTAAATTCAGGGATTGCATAATAAATTGTAGTGTACTTGTAACAGGTAACATTTGTTGTAGAGGACAGGTGCATATTGCAAAGCATAGAAAGTTCTAGAGAGTTTTTAGGGCCCTAGAACATAATGGACCAAATCAAGCAAAGATAAGTAAACCAGTGGCTCTGGAAGCTTTTCTCCTCCAAGATCTTGCCTTTCATTCCAGTGAAGTAGAGATTGAGAATGATGAAGGATGGCCATCGCACAAGCTGCTGACCCTGGTGGGGCGCCCCTTGAACCTATAGTTGTGTCCGTCAGTTGTGGGTAGAAAATGAGAATATAAACACCAAATCGTAGCAGGCATAGAATGAAAGGTCTAGAAAGGTCATCTGCATATCTGTTTGGCATTTATGTTTGGTACCTTCCCATAAAAACTATTGAGATAAAATAGAAGTTGTAATTTTTAGCAGGAAATCGTAATAGTTTTGCTGGTAGGTGTACTAATGGACTAAAGATGCACAAATCTGCTTCTTAGTACTCTGTAATCATCTTTCCCAAAAATATTTTCACACTGTCAACTCTTCCAGATGAAAATATGTATTCTTATCTTTGTTTGAGCTGTGTGTGCATGTTAAGCATGTGTGCCTAAGTCAGATGACGACTTCAGACATTGCTCCTCAGGTGATTTCAACTTAGTGTTTGAGGCAGAGTCTCTCATTGACCTGAAACTTCACCAAGTAGGCTAGGCTAGGAGACCAGTAAGCTCCAGGGATCTACCAGTCTTTACTTCCCACTTCACCATCAATGGACTAACAGGAATGTGCTACCATAGCTGGCATTTTATGTGAATTCTGGGAAATCACCCTAAGTCCTTTGTGAAGCAAGTGTTTTCTTGACTGAGCCCATGTACACTAATCTTAGCTAGGAGAGTAAACAGAATGTAGAGTCAATGAGCATATTATTTACCTCCTAGAAATTAGGGTAAAGAACTTGAAATTGTTTAATTAATCTATCTTTAAATGTCCAATGTAGAGAACAACTCAGGGGGTCACCTACTACATAAGGGTCGTAAAAAGAGTTACACAGCAGAGGATGCATGTGCTCTTTTCCGTCTTTCTAACCTGCTTGAAGCTGAGCTTATGTAAAGACAGCATCCACTGTATTAAGTGGAGATTTGGTATTTATTTGTGGGCAGAAGCACCTATGGGTCAAAAGTGGATGATTCCTATCTGTCTACTCTAGGGATCATGACCCTCATCATGGACAAATGTGAACATGGTAGGGGCACAGTGTCAGAGTGGTCAGGAGCATTGTGTAGACATGCAGCTTTCATGTTAAAATAAACATGAAGTGACTATTGTTTGTATAATATAAAGGAACAGACAGAGGGCTGTGATAAAACTACTCTTTGGAATCAAATAGTGTTGGAGTGAAACCCTAGCTGTATGTACCCTTTATGCCCTGATGGAACACAAGACACTGTGGAACTATTTCCTTACCTGTCTGTTACGAACTGCTTACCCCTGAGAAAATCATGTGAAATTACCAGTACAAAACTTCTAGTATGTGGTGTGCATTCAGTCACATTTTTTGTCACCCTCCTCACATCATTATCAAGAGTCAGCTTCCATGATGAGAGACAATTTCCATGAACCAATATGTGACAGTGCTTCTGTCTTATGAGTGACTGCCTTTAGGTGTGGCCATGCAGAAACAGGCACTATATTTCCAGTTGGCCCGGAGAACTCCGGGAGTCACTATGACCTTTTAATTGTTAGAGAATTCCAACAGGATTTCTGATGCATTGTGAGGGCCATCATTTTAAAGACAGTATTTGTTTACATTAACTCATGCAAACGTTGATATACCAAATGCCTGGTCAATTAGCCTTGGAAATTAATTATGTATTTAAAGGTCAGTCAGATGAGAAATACACACCACGGAAGTTGGAGCTGGGAATAGATTCTGTAAAGTGAACACACTTTCAATAATATATGGGGGATGAATAATTCCCCACCAAACACCAAAGTAATAATGTGCTGTAAGTACTGCTTTCCCCTGTAGACATTGCCAGGAATTCAGTGGGAAACAAGTAACATTATGAGGAAATATTGATTCACTGTGGGCACAGTGAGTCCTGTTATGATAAAGACAGTCTGTGGCCATTTGTTTTTTCATTTCCTTCTTTAAAGAAAAAAAAACCCTAAATATATGACTTGCTTACTGTAACCAAGACATCTAGACTGCATCCTTTTATAGAATAAAAAGATTTATTGGGCTTCAACATTTTCCCTCCATGACTTGGGTACCCTGAGGTCATGAAAAAGTGAACTCACGCCATTATATTAGCTCTGGGTTTTATTCTTACATTAAGTCTGGAGTCTGGTGTAGGAATCCATTCCAATCAGCAGAAAGCCTCATGTGACTTATCTGGATCCATGCAGAGCTGGAGCTTAACCCGATGACAATATCACAAAATAGAGAGCATTGCACTCCACTGGGAGCTGACTCTACTGCTCACTGCCTAGACACAATATTAGGTCAAGTTTCTCAATAGTACCTAGTGTTTTACTTGAAAAGTTTAGATAATAGTTCTCTACTCATGGAGAAGTTGACAGGATTATATAAATGATGCATGTAAAATTTAAATAGGTACTGCACTAATACTAGACCCAACCCATGTTGATGTACCTATGGTTGAGGTGGCTTAAGTTCAGGCTTGTATCTCAAACTACACCAGTAGAAAGAACTTAAAGCAACTTCATGGAAGCTGGACACAGCAGCCAAGCACACTCAGTTTAAGTGGGAGGTATTCTGGTGATGGTAGTCCTTGGCATTGATTGGTCAACGTGCTTTTCTTGAGGACAAGTGCCTTCCTACAGTCTCTGTGCGGGGGCTGGGGAGGAGACAACATGGCCTGCCTCACGCTCAGATGGAAAATGCTCAGAGATTGCTCCAAACAGCACTTTCCCTTTCAAAGATCGCTTCCAGATGAAACTGTTGCATTTTCCAGTCAAGCGATAGTCTTTCTCATTTTGAGGACATCCGATGATTCGAGCTTATCTTTAGGTATGGAAGGAGTTCAGAGGTCAGTGAGAGGGCTCAGCCGGTGAAAGCATTTGCTGCACAAGCAAGCCTGGCAACCTGAGTTCCATCCCTGGACTCCACATAGAGGTAGGAGGGAAATAATGCCATAAAGTTGTTCCTTTCCTTCCACATACACATATTCCTCACACACTATAAATAGATAAAGAAATAGCACTTAGACAATGTCAGCAACACTCAGTGTAACCGCTATCTCTGCTTTACAGGTCAGCAAATCATCTCAGGACAGTTGCACATTTTTTTCTGGGGTTTCTCCACTAAATATACTGTAAAACCTAGACATGCAAACCCCTTTATTGCTCTTCTTAAAATCCACCCTACAGAAGTATGAATATGCTCACCTGTCTTCCTTAAAGCTCTTCCTCAGAGTGACATCAGCAGTCTTCGGTAGAAGTCCACGAACCCTGCTATGGAGACAGACATGTCAGGAGAAGTATCCTAGGTTATATTCCATTTACCCGTGGTGTTAGAGAAAGGTCAGTGTCCAGCAGTAGTTCAAGAGATTCTGCTTTCTCGGGCTGCCAAACGGCTGCTTGATAGGCAGGTGACATGTATGTCCTGACGTGGACGTGCCTTTAATGAGTTCACTGAAACCACTTTTCCTGTCCAGTTGTTCCCACTCCCCTCTCATTTTCAGCCCGTGTTCAATTCGCTTTTGGAACCACCCAGAGCATGTGACAGGAAGGAAGGAGGTTGCAAGGATCTTTATTGACAAAGAGAACTTGAGTGTTAAGCAAGACGGTGGAGGAGACTGACATCTATTCTGCTTGTTTCTGGCTAAGTCCTTGTCTTCTCAGCGAAAGAGAATGGAGTTTTCAAGTGGTTTGGGGAAGTCTTTTTGGTCATCTGGCCTCGACAGTCAAAGACAGTGTGTTTGGCTGTCCTTGAAGCAGCCTCTCCAGGAAACCTTGACGAAGAATGCCACAGCCCACACAAAGGCAAGCCAATTGAAAAGATCAGTTTGTGATAACTTATTTTGAAGCTAAGTTCTTCTTCGTTGAGACTGCTCATTGGGCATCTCATTTGTGATTAATAAGGAAGTATAGATGTCTTCCTTTTTAATCCTTGGATAGTTGGAGTTGACTTTCAGTTATGCACCACCAAAAAGGACCAGTTTAGTAAATTTTATTTTACTTCAGATCGTTTCAACCTGGGTCACTTTCCCTTTGTGCCATGATGTGACTCTCCAGAGTCCCTGAAGAACCTGAGGTTTCCTTGCTACAAGAATAATTACCAGATCTCATTGTCATATTGTGGAGAGACAGAAAACAGAAGTAGTCTGTGTGAGAGTTTTGTTTCATACACTTGGAAGCACTTGTAATTCATGGAGAATTTTGCTATTTCGTTTTTAAAAGATGGTTTTAGTATTTATCTCTTTTTGGGGGGAAGGGGAGTTAAACCTGATAGAGCTAATTGTCCAAGGACTTATGCTGGCTGCTAGTGAGGAAAACTGAGATTCTATGTTGTGCATTTTCACCTGCATGTGATAGGCAGGCAAACTGGGTACCTCTACCTTCCTCAAACAAGGACACTTTGCATCCAGACTTCTTATTCTTTAGCCTGGTATCCATAGCTCTTTCTCTACTTCTGTTTCCATGGTGCACTGTACACTGACGTGCCTTGAACATTCTGGCATTTGCTTGGGGGTGGGAAGCCTTTCTCCAGACCTCAGCTTCAGATGCTGCCCACCTAACCATCTGTGGCAACAGATTTGTGTGTTATCAATTAAAGTCTAAAGGAAGTTGGCAAAGCCTCCTACTCTAACAGGATGGGCTAAAGACGTTCCTGTTAAGACAGAAATGGGTTGTGTCTATGATGGTGGTGGTTGGTAGCTTTCCAAGAACACTTTAAATATACCCATGTCATGAATCGCCTAGCTCGCATCCACTTTCAGACGTTCTTCCCAGAAGTGGCTCTCTCCCATAGAATGGACCAATGCATAACTTGACAGGGCTGCCGTCTGGAAAGTAGAGCAAAATGCACAGTTTGGAGAATCCAGCCCTGTGAATTTCACGTTGACATTCACTTGGGAAGTTACCCTTTTTTAAAAAAAATTCTCTGTTCTTTCTAAGTTGCCTCTAAATAGTGAATGTTTCTCTGAAGATGCACACAACTAATTAATTATGTTGTATAAGTGCAAATTTACCTGGAGCCATTTAGAAACATTCCTCTACCATTATTCATTTGACAAATAATTTAAAATATGTGTTAAGTTACATATTTGAATAGACTCTGAAACTTTTTCATGTATCTTCTGATGCTTTAGTAATCTTCAATTATTCCAAATCACAATTGTGACAAATGTGGTAAATAAAACATTCTTAACAAAAAAAAATCTGCAGATCTTCATATATCTGTATCTATGAGATTAGGTCCCACTTATAGCCAGAGCTGCTCAGTAAAACCCTGCATCTCTTTGAGCTGTCTCCCTTGGGCACTCCAACAGTATTGAATATACATGGTGAGCAGCAATTCTAACACAGTCTCATGCCCATGCTTGAAATCTATGAAAAAAAAATCATAAAACTGACAGGTTAAATTTTAATACAGAGATGTACAAAAAACTACATCGATCGTTTATTATATGTTATTTCCTATATTAGGGCCCAAGGGATTAGGGATTAGCAATACGTAACTTCTGTTCTGTAAGAATGTACCAGCAACTAAGATTAGTTGATTAATCTATCTTATTATTTTAAGAAGGTTTGTCAGGAGCTAGAGAGATGGTTCAGCAATTATGAGTACTGACTGCTCTTCTAGAGGACCCAGGTTCAATTTCCAGCACTCACATGGTGGCTGAAACAGTCTGTAACTCCAGTTCCAGGAGATATGTCACTCTTTCTGGCTTCTATGAGTATCGTACACATGTTGTGCACAGATACCATGCAGGTAAAACACTCATGCACATAAAATGAAGATAAATTAAACCTTCTAGTACAGGCTTCTACAATGGGCTATGAAGCAATGTGTTCCTGAATTACAAGAAATTTAGTCTCGGTATAGTAGTTAGGCACTTAGAGCACGAACATCACATTGTTTATCCCCTGCCAACACTGCCAGCAACATGACTCTACCATTGCAAGGTTTATCACCTTCAAGCATTAATCTCTAGGCCAGATAACTCCTTGTGGGTTTATCTCAGGCACTTCGCCATCCCTGGAATCAGTCCCTTAGTGGCGCTAGTAACCTCTGCTTTCAGTTCTAACAAAGAAGGGCCTCCATGCCTTGTCATGTGCTTCCAAGGTGGGTGTAATGAGGGGGACTCTCTCCAGACTGTGAAGCACTGACTTCAACTAAGATTGAAGGTAGGGGGTTATAGTGAAATTGGAGAAGTTTCTTCTGGTCTTAGTCCATGGTAAAATCTGCTTCTCAGGTTCTCTAAGATGGGATGAAGTTCACTCTCTGAGGGTCCAGAGAAAGCGATTGAGGAGATGAGTCATTCTTGGAGACAAAGAAATGGACTAAATGGTCTCTCAAGATCCTGCATGACCCTTGAATTTTATGTCACTTTTAAACCTATAACTGAACCCAATTCCTCTCTGTTCCTTTAACTGTCACTAGAACTAAAAATTGTGCCTGATAGGCAGCTTATCTTCCACATGCCCTTTATGTCACCAGAAGCTGGAGGACTCTATTTTTTCTAAGGATCTTTTTGTTTTTGAGAAAACTTGGCAGAAGCACTCTTTTTGAAAGAGGAAAAAAAAATCAAATTTCAGGGCTGTGGAAAAAAAGCTTTCTGTGCTCCTAGGTTCCAGAATGGACCATTTGTCAGAACCAAGTATCTGCTGGGGTGTGAAAAATTCTTGGAAGGCATTTCCTAAATTTTGTTATTGTTGTTTTATCAGCTCATCCCCATGAACCTCCTCATTTGCTCTCTGCTGCCTGTGAGGCTGGGCTGGCCAAGAAAGACGTGGCTCATCTTATATTCTCAAAGACGTAATGTGTACTTCCTGGTAAAGATACATGTGTTTGCTTCATCTTGTCTGTTTAGACAGTATTCTTTATCTCAAATCAGGAAAACAAGAATGTGTTTACTAAGAACACATTCTGATTTCACATTTTACATTCATTTCTCGCTTGAAATATTGTTCTCCAAGTTTTTTAATTTCCAACTTTGTCCAGTAAGAAAATTTTAACCTAGTTTTCTATGTGAAAACCACAGCGCTGTAATTAGATTTCATATCAAATCCCAGCTCCTGATATTTTTCTTCCCTGATCTTTGACCTTGAGCTTAAGTATAAAATCTTTCATAAACCCACAGAAAACACCATTTCCTAATTGGAAAATAGGATGATAATAAACCGTGTTAGAGAGTTGGCATGGTGACAATATACAACAATGATGTTAAGTGCCATCAATTGCCTAGCTTGTTAGCTATTACTGATGAACTATTTGTTAAAGATCTTGGACAAAACCCATATAAGGCTTTATTTTTTTTCACATAGTATGGTACAGATCTTGAAAATATTTCTTTGGTTCACACAACTCTCCAGGAAACCATGCAATGTGTGAACCACATTGATGCCTGTCTGTGTAGGTGCACAGCTTATAAAACTTCCGGATTCTATGGCTCTTTAAGGGAGTGTTGAAGAGGTGCTACAGAAGGACCTACTCAGGACAAATTGGGAAGTTTTCTCGAAGCCAGGATGATGAAAATTTGGAAAAATATTGCAGGGTATGGGGGTAGGGGGTAGGTCATAGCACTGATTCCTACAAATTAGGTTTGGCAAAAACAGAACTCATATCTCCCATCTTGGTACTCACTTGATGTATGAATGCACCAAAAAAGATTCTGTGTTGTACTGTGAAGCAATTCAAACAGAATAAGAACAAATGAATGTTTCACAAGGTTTAATGTCAATTTTCCCTTGGGTTTTCCACATATCTTTAGACTACATCACAGTCCCACATGAGTGACATAGAGCACTTGACTCTGGTGTGTAGCTGAAACAAAATCCTTACAGACTTTGGGGAAGATCCTCTAATTGAAATAATTAATCTGATGTAGCATATTGTTGATTATGTGGACATGCTGATTTTCTGAAGGGGTCTGGCTATTTATATAATACATTTCTTGCTAAAACAGTCTTAAATAACGAAAATCAACTTAGGAATGTGGGAACACAAGTTGAAATAGATTGAAAAACATCTTAAACCCTTTAAATGTTCCTCATGCGGATTCTTTAACACACACACATATTGTAATATTGTGATATCTTAAAAAAAAACCTAGATGGGGCACGCCTACTTCCTCATGACCAAACAGTTCTAAGAAACAGTAACAATGCACCCAGGAACAGACTTTCAATCTGCAGACTATTTAGTACAAAGATGTACCTGAGCCACCTGGCTTAGATATATAAGCAGCAGTGATCTGTTCCGCCTGTACCAACCAAGGGTCAAGTGTCAGCAACTGAGTACCAACTCTACAGTGTATAGAAAACTTAAAATACAGACAAACAAACAAACAAAAAAAACAAAACCAGACAATCTTAAACTGTTCACCCTTCTCTACCTTCCTAAGGAAACCAAATAAAATTCCTAGAATTCACTGTCCCCTGACATCCTGCTGCTGCCTTTTCACTTGTGACCCGCCTGCCCCAGTGTCTTCCCCAGATAACTCTATGTGGCATGTCATACCTCCCATGCTTTGTAACTGTAAGTAAAGACTTTTCTTGACTTCAACTGGGGCTGGGTCCTGATAAACCTATAGGAAGTTGAAAACATCATTAGTTGGAAAGTACATTCCTTCTATGCACCTGACCTTCCAAAGAGACTAGCTTGGTCAAGCCTGTCTTAAACATGTCAGAAAAGCTTTCATTCAGCAGGCAAACTCATCTTACACAAATCCCATTTTATAAGTATTAAATGCACTCCCCCATAACTTACTGAGTACCCATATCCAGAAATACTGTTAACACAGTCAACTGTTGAGACTTGATCATCACACAATGATAGGAGAACTGAGAACTGTATAGCTCACTACAGCAGCTCAGCATCACTGAAGATTGTAGAGCTAGGAAGTGATTAAAAATCACCATCCTTGACAGAGTGTCTACTCACCGGGTGTCACTTCCTATCACAGAAGGCTGCAAAACTTGACATTGAGCTGCTGTGGATTGGGAAGTGGCTATGTAGTAAAACATATTTCAGAATCTGTCTCCTCTATCTGCCATAGCTCATGGATCCAAACATCAAACAATACACAACACCCTCAGAACCTGCCGTTGATTTCATGACCATCTGTGGCCACCTTTGACTCTCATCAGTGGCAATTTCAACGATGCACTTCAAATTCTTTATAGCTATTCCTCAAATGTGTACATTCTTGGCTCTTTCCAGCCATCTGATGGTAGACTTGAAACAGAGAAATTTAATCTGCTCACCTGGACAGTTCTTTGTAATTGAAGCACCCAGTTCTTGGTGAAGAATGTAAGGCTACACTTACGTTGCCTAGTGTTTACAACTGTTGTGAAAATTTACTGTGGCCTCTGCAAAATAAACACCTTAAAAATTCTTGGTCGAGCAGATTCCAAACTCATTTAAAGATGTTGTTGAGAGACAACCTTACTGCTTTGAAAGAAGCATGTCTGGAATTAAGGAAGTTGTTGACCACATTTATACAGAGTAGAACTTAGAAATAATAAATCAAGGCACTATTTCTTTATTTGGCCTTTGTCCAGGGTCTGGGTATAATTGGTTCTATTTGGGAAATGGCAAGAGAAACTTGGTTAGCTGGTTTATCTAATGAACAGCCAAAGATCCTTTTTTTTTTTTAAATCCTTTGTCTCTCTTACAGATTTAAGGGTTGTTCCCCAAATGGCAGCATATTGTTCTTCATGTTTGCTCCATATTGGTTAAAAGCATAGCCTCTGAGGGCCAGAGAAGCAGGCTCTTTCCCAGGAGCGTATTTGTTTAATCTCTTGCAGCATTTTGAATGAGTGTATTCTGCCAGCTGGGTCCCTTATTAACTAATAGGCAATAAAAGTAGGCACAAGCTCAGATATGCTTGCCTCAGACATTTAGTTTTGTATTTGCAGTCTGCACAGCCCTCCTATCAGACCCTCAGCTTTTTACCTCTGCAATGGCATGCACTTGAGCAAGTCGGTTCTGGAGAGTATCTCAGAGGCTTCAGAATAACATTTGGCTTTTAGGTCTGGATCCTGTTCCTTCTCTGCTCTGACATGCTCACAGCCCCTGAGGTGTTCAGTATTTCTCCCAACTCCATCACCTTTCTAAAGTAGCTCCCAGTTCTTACTAAGCCCCTGAGAAGTCCAGCTCCCATCATAGAGGAAAAACACAGGACTCTCCCTCCTATGCATAGGGCAGCCCTTTATACCAGGGATAATTTTTATCAGTATTAAATGATTCAAATACAAGATGCACGATAAAATTCCAAATGTAAGTGCACAAATGTAAAAGATTCTTTCAAATAAAATAAACTCAAAATGTGGGACTTGGAAGCAGAATGCTCTTTTAAAAAACAGCAGTATTAGTTAATTTAGGTTTATTCTAGCCGTGTCATTTAAGGTACAGTCACTCCAGGAGTAAGCAGAAATGTTCACGTGCCTGCATCAGCTAAGCATTCAGGATGTGTCATTCACTACATGTCCTTGCCAACCATAGGCACGAAGCCATGCTTTCCACACACTTTATGGTTAAGGAAACTAATTCTTGCCCTTATTAATAAATATTCACTAAGTGCTCACTTTGCGCTAGCCATTGCTCAAAGTACTCTCCATCACTTATTCAATAATCTTTATTTAACTAAAACAAACCCAAGGATTAGCCAGTGTCATTAAACTGTTTAGTCAAAGATGAGACTGTAGTATGGGGCTTTAAGGAACTTCCCTGAGTATTCTAGATTTAAGTCAGAGTGTCAAAAGGAGATGAAGAGTGTGTTGTAGAGCATGATGTACGCTAGTTTCTCTATTGGCATAGCAGCTGGAGCTGTGGAGGGTGAAACAGTGGGGTGGAGCTGTGGAGGGTGGAAACAGTGGGGTGGAGCTGTGGAGGGTGGAACAGTGGGGTGGAGCTGTGGGCTGAGTCCCCTGCAGTTGCCTTTATCTGGAGGACTTTCCCGGGAAAGCTGTGTTTATTTCATCCAAGTCGCTGCAGAGGCGCCAGCACTGAAGGAAGGTCTCTAGCGCCGAGAGCCAAATGCTGTAATCATCCACCTGACTTGGTGCTTTATGCAGTAATATGAAAATTGTCAATTATGGATGAATTATGGATGCTACAGATACCTGTAATTTTCGGCTGCAGTTTTGTAAACACACACAGCTGCCTTTAATTTCATTTTACCAGTCATGTAAT